>NW_025999932.1:6085238-6113565 GCF_001458135.2 Marmota marmota marmota | reverse complement strand
TCTGCTCTGCCCCTACACCAGTTGGGGTGACATGTGTACCATGCTGGCAGGACGCTGGGCCTGACCCGCCAGTCTGTCACAGGTCTGCTTACCTTGCAGGCACAGGCAGCGGCTCTGCCCTGCCCCTCCTACCACGCCCGTGTACCACTGGGTCACGGGTCTGCCCACCTTGCGGGCGTGGGTGGCGGCTCCGCTCCGACCCCTCTCCAATTGGGGTCATGCGATCACCACGCCGGCGAGCCGCTGGGCCTGCTCTGGGCGCGGGCGGCGGCCCGGCTCCTCCCCTCTGGCTCGACGACAAATCGAGAGAGACTCGGGTGTCTGTGCCTCACCCTCCCTACCAGGAGACCAACTGTTTCTGTCGCCGCTGGTATTGATGAAGTTCTCTCCTCCGCCGCTTTCTGATGACATCAGCTCTCTTCCATGTTGTTATCCTATGCGAATGGCAGCATTTCGTTCCCTTTGCCGGGTAACCAAAGCAACCCTAAGTCTTTCTTAACATCTATTTTGCCACTGAAATATTCTGACCTAAATGCAAAATAGCCTCATATTGGCCTTAAAAATGTATATATTGATTAATTGAATTAGATTACTTGGTCATCTAGTAAATGACTAAATAGAACTTGAAATACACATTCTCTTTAATAAAAAGTGTGTACTCCCAAGGCAGACATCTACACACATTCACTGCAACCTGAAACTAATGGACATTGTTTTGCACTAAACATCTCACAAATGTTTAGACTCACACATTCAGGTTAAAAATTGATTGTGCAACACAAAAATCAAGGGCAATGTAATAGGATTCAACAATATATAAGCTAAAGGATATAAAGTAGTTTAGACATCTAAACAGAAAAGTAAAATTAGTCCCATCATATAATGTAAAAGGAGAAGTACACCACAGAAATTTCTAGCTCAACCATATTATCTAAATCTTTTGTTCAGTTGTTATCTTAGACTGTGTTTCTCATTGACATAAAAAGTAATCAATGGGGAATGCATGGAATCTAATTTTCTTCCCAGTATAAAGTTTCATAGTACATTGTTATTTGCATTATACTTGGTATATTTGATTATGAAAATTATCTTTATAATCAGTAAATTAATATAAATATAATGTCCAAAGAGATTATTCCCTTCAAAACCAGAAAATAATCATTTCCTTATCTTTAGAAACTGAGATATCTAGTAAAAAAAATTCTCTTTGTAAAAAGCCTAATGTATGGTGACATAAATATATTTAGTGTCCTGTGGAAGCTGCAATTCTTAATAGTTGCATAAACTTTACATCCCAGGATTTTCATGCCTTCAAACACACTCTGTTTTATTTGGTTACATATAAAGGTAGTCAAGAAGAGGATAAATTAGTTGCTGCTTTATGATATTCTTAAGATAGGAAATGAATTCACTTATGAGCTGTCCTCTACGCACCTAGAGTTGAACCAGTGTTAACAAGTGCTACTTTAGCTGGGTATCACAGAAAATAATACGTGCAGCAGGTTTTGTGTTCTTTAAATAATCACTGTAACCATGACACAACCCAATGGAGGCTCCTTACATGATGGTTAAAGGCCTCAAGACCCAGTATTCCAGTGATAAAGACAGAAAATACTTCATGTTTCATGACCTAAACTCTTCTAATGAGTCACAAATTTGCCCATATTAAAAATGATAGGCACTGTCTCTACCTCTTGACAGGGCAATATCAAGGTCCCAAGAAGCTTATAATAACAAGGTACCTGGCAGCAATCTTTAGCTAAAATAACCTGCCATAACCCTAAGTTCCTCTTTACACATCTTTGGTCTTCCCAGCCAGTTCTACATACCATCCCTTGATGTTGGCAATGACTAAATAGAACTTGAAATATACATTCTCTTTAATAAAAAGTGTGTACTCCCAAGGCAGACATCTACACACATTCACTGCAGCCTGAAACTAATGGACATTGTTTTGCACTGCAATTTCCTCCTTCCTACCCATTCTCTTGCCTCCTCTTCCCTCTCTTTTCCTCTCCCTACCCTCTCTCTTTTCTATCATGGGTACAAAGATCTCCTTCAGGACAAACTGTGCTGTTTGTGTCTAACTTCCAACTGGTCAAGTCAATCTGTGTAGGAATGTGTGAATGAATAAATGAATGAAATGATTTTTCACTATAAATAAGAAAAAATAAAAACTAATATATTAGGTCTCTATTTCAGGGTAACAGATAATCACAGATTTAAACAATGTTAATTTATTAGCTAAGTCTCCATGAGTCAGATAAAATGTGTGGAATTGTTTCCCCCTTCCTTCAGAGTGCACAAACATGAAACACACAGAACAACCTTGAGAGAAATAGAGTCATTGTGAAAAACTCTGTGAATAAAAGTTCATGGAGTGTTAGACATTGTGTCAGAACAGACATCTTCAAAGGAGAAAATTCTGACTGATTTCCACATAATCATTCTGATGAGGCACAATCAGCCTCTGCCTCATGTGAGCTAGCTTCTCCACTTCCCTGTTGGCTGTGCCTGCATACAACCAAAAAAATTAAAAAATTAAAAATTAAATCAGGGAAAGGAAATGACTAAAACAGTTATTTAAATGTTTCTAACTTCACAAACAACCTTAGTTTTTACTTTGCTGTTGATACTCCATGACAGCTGCACCAATCTGGGCCACCAATCCTTATTAGGTATGCCAACCTCTTCTGTCATTTCTGAGAAGCAGCCCAAAGGTACTTCCCTATCAGAGAAATCCCCGTGGAACTTATTGATGAGCATTTAGTTATATGGTAGCAATAAAAGCAAAATGTTTCCAGTTTACAAGGAGTGCATCACTCTGAGGTCAAGGTGGGGCAGAAGAACCTGGTGGGAGGGCAGAGAAGAGGGAAGCTGCCCGCCTCAAGAGCTCCTGGTGGACAGGGAGCAGAGGGGTAAAGGCGAAGGAGAGCAGGGCAGAGGAGCCCCTCATGGACACACACATCGTTTAAATCTGTGATTGTTTGTTACCCGGAAATAGAGACCATCTCCAGCCATGTCCCACCTGCCTACAGTTACCACAGGTACAGCCCTTTCAGATAAACAACTCATCAACTGAATTAATCCATTGTTTAGGTTACAGCTTTCGAAATCTAATCATCCCACCTGTGAATATTCTTGCATTAACAGGAGCTTTTGGATATTGTGACATGTCCAACCAAAGCACATATATGCCTCCTACATTCACTTATTTATCTAGGGTTAACATTCTCTGAGCACCTCTAGGTGCTTAGCACATAGTTCATGAGACATTTAATATAATTTTTAAAGACAAATAGATAATAATAATTTTAATATATAACTCACCTTTATTATTAAAATGAGAGAACTTAATTTCATCCTGGTAAAGGCTAGATGACTGATTATTTAAAAATTTAAACTTGTTAGAGTCTATAAACAAGTCAGGATGGTGCCTGGCATTTTGCCAGGGGAATGTTAGAGTCTATAAACAAGTCTGGATGGCGCCTGGCAAAATGCCAGAGGGAGTGGTTTGTGAAGTAACACCAGCGAGCCATTAAGTGTAGAGATTTCTTATTGGTTGACTGATGTATCTAGTTTATGCTAATTAAGATAAGCGGTGTAAAATGTATAAATACCTCTGTTGTCCTACAATAAACGGCTCCCACTCCTGCTGTATCAATCTACACAAGTTCTTCGTCACCCCCCGGTTATTTTGCTGCAGCCATACTCCGGCATAAACTAATGTAAAATAATTAAGTTATAGGTGAAGGTTTCCTTCACTTCTTGGATAACAACAGTGCTAATATTAATATCTCAGGGATTTCATATATTTCAGAATGCTATGTAATAGCTTGTATATTATATAAAAATGTACTTGAACATTGTGCATATGTGTTCAGTGCCTTTTTGAAATTCATATATTTACTCCCAATTTGAAAGTAATCCTTGTGCTGACTAAGCTTAATATTCAATTTTTTCCTCTAAACATTGAAAAGATAGAAAAGAAAATTATGGATATAATAGTTACTTGCTTTCATCAGTCGCTATAAACAATTATTTTTGCATTAAGGTAAAAATCCACCTCATTTTTTTTATTTGTGAATAAATTCTGCTTTCACACTTCAACATTTTCTGTCTCAGAATACAAAGTAGCCCTTTGTGGGTGTCAACTCCTGTGTAGGGACATGGAGTCACGCTCCTCAGGCCCTGTTCATGTCACACTAGATGGTTTCTTGGTAGAAGGACTGGAACATATTTTCATAGTAGGTAATTCTCCAATTCTAACCTGATGCCAACTCACTGCCTTTGAAATCACTGCCCACCACTGTCAAGACCAGAACAAAAGCTTCATGGCTTTTGGGAGCTCATTCCCTTTTAAAACAAAATGGGACTCTTGTAGCATTTTTAAAAGAAAAAGAAAAAAGAAAAGAAACACCCCCTGTCCTTTGAATCTCGTCTTCTCATATATGAAAACATAGTGACATACTGGGTTTACTATCTGTAGCAGTAAATACACTACTTTTCCATAATCCTTTAATTGAACTGTGGGGTCATGTCTTAGACCATTCAGGGTGCTCTAACAACATACCATAAGCCATTTGTTTTCATAGGCAACAGAAACTTATTTCTCATAATTCTGGAGGTCAGAATATACAAGACCAAGGCACTAATGAATCTGGGTTCTGATGGAACTCTCTTAAGTGCTTAGAAGGCCCTTTGCCTGTGCCTTGATATGTGGGAAGGGACAGGGGGTCTCCTTTGGCCTCTGTTAGAAGTGTGCTAATCTAACTCACGAAGAATCCACCTGAATCATCTCAAAGCCCTACCTGCTAATACTGTCACCTTGGGGATAGGGTTTCAACATATGAATTTCTGAGAGGAAACTAGTATTCAGACCATAGTGTGCTTCCCCTACTACCCCACAGTCATCTCCTTCTCACATGTGAAATATACCCATTCAATCCCAAGAGCTTCAAAGGGCTTAACTGATTCCAGCATCGACTCCAAGGTCTAAAGTTCAAAGTTTCATGTACGCATTGTCTAACCTGAGTACCTCTGCCACAAAGTAAGATTAGTGGAGGCGTTCTGTACATACATCGAGGGCCTTCTGGTACTGACCTAAAAGCCAGCCACTTGTATGGTTGGGAAAGCACTTCTCCTCCTTTCTGTGAATGCAAAATAACATAGACAATTAAAAAAACACTTGTAGATGTGTTTCAAGAGCCATGGTGATAATTATAATAACAATAAAGATGATAACCATAAACAAGTATTTTTATATCATTGATGTATTGACAAATATTAAAGACGTATTATTTTAATCAATCTAACATGTAGACACTAGGATTTTTCTTATACATATAGTGATGTATAGGGTTCTAGTTTAAATACCTTATCCATGAATGCACAGTTAAGATGGAGCAGTGCTGTGTTCAGTTCTTTAAAATGTTTAAGTGCCTTTTCACAGAGCAATTTTTAAATTTGTAAATGATACTATGGTATAATTGTAAATACTCACAAATCTTTCTTGCAACATAACTGTGACAAATACATTTTTTAAATTAAAGATTAATGTACACTAGTGGAGTTAAAATAGTCAAAATGATTATGATAAATCAAGACAATTAAACTGTAAATCATTCAAAGCGAACACTATAAACTTTGTATAGCATGAATATATATCATGATGTTATTTTATAACTAACACATGAATGTGAATTTGAGGTACATAATCTCTTTAATGTTAAACTGAAAATAAATTGTTGTTACATTGAATTATCAGTACAATCTTATCCCATCTATCATATATTTACAAAGATCTATAGTCTATCAATTTGTCTATCATTAATTTATCGATCCACTCACTCATCTGTTGAACTGCATCTCCAATGCTAGATAACTGAAGTAACATGTTAAGCCAGAAATGGTGGTGCTCACCTCTAATCCCAGCAGCTTGGGAGGCTGATGCAGGAGGATTGAGAGTTCAAAGCTAGCCTCAGCAACTTAGCAAGACCAAAAAACTCAATAAACTGTCCCTGTCTCTAAATAAAATACAAAAAAAAAAAAGGCTCAATGCTCATTGCTCTTGAGTTTAATCCCCAGTACCAAACAAACAAACAATCAAAAAAGTAACATGTTAAAACATTAGCAATCATTGTTTGATGGAGGGACATGTGTGGGATTTTGAATTTTTCTTAGATGTTTGTATTTCAAAAGATTTATTACTTCATAACATTAAGGAAAAATAAGTTGACAAAGGGTTTCAAATGATAAATAAGCTCTGTTTTCCCTTCTGATAATATTATAAAGCTTCTTTCAGATTTACAGAATGCAGGAAGAAAAGACAGGTTGTCATCTTTATTTTTAAAAAGTAATTCTTTAGAATACTTAAACAAATACCAACAATAAACATCAATGGGATATGCTTTAAAAATTCTATGAAAGCCTTATTTTGAATCAACTCAAATCAAGACGCACAATTGAGTAGAGTAGGAATAAATAGTTGTCACTTAAAAATATCAATTCTGAATTCATTCACACTTTTACTCCATCCCACACATGACAAAATATATAATTTATTAAGTTCCAAAAGTATTTCAATATTCTGAAATGTTTAAAATGGATTATTTTGTGGCATATTATTAAAACGTCTTCTTTCCACTCACATTCTGACTCAGATAAAGACCTTAATGTTATTGTGAAATTGCAAAAACTGTACTTCTCACCTTCAAAACATAGACTTCTCCAGTCCACTTGATGGCTTGCGGGGCTGTCCTCCCAGCCCAGTGTGCAAGCTCCACAGCAGGAATCGGAGGCCTGAGGCAGCAGCCGGATTTAGGGACAGCCGGTGCTCTGCCTCCTTCTCAGATCTGAGGTGCCCAGCCCCCCTTTCCACATACTGAGTGTAGACATTAGTGAGTATCTTTCTCCATTTTCCTGTGGTCCATCATCACTTTTATAAGCCTGGAACTGGTGTTCCACATCTGGGAAAGATTCACTAAAACCTTCACTAATATTGCTCTTTTTTCCCTTTGTTGATCTCACAACTCCCATTAGAATAGTACTGCAGAAAGCCAATTTCAACTAATTTCTAGGAATCCGAAGATCAGAAAAACCAAGTGACTCTTCTGATTTCCTACGGAATATTTAAATACTTCATATACTTAATAACAGATTTATAAATGTTAAGTGTGTGACAATGTACAGTCAAAAAACAAGTTAGCGTGCCCAGCCTGCCCTTGTGCAACCATGGTGTCCAGTGGGGTCTCAGTGCTGTCTTGGGGATTCTGGAAACTGGTTTCAAATTCTCAGTGCTGTGTTCTCCAACCACCCAGAGTGCCCTGAGATTTGTGCTAGTCATCAGCATGTCCTCTCCTGCCACCTGTTAGGTATCAGGTGCCTGCTGTGGTGTGTGCTATCCTACAACAACTAGTGTTCCTCACATGCAGGGCCACTGTAGGCAGCTTCTGGCTGTCCCTTTACCAGTGGTGTGCTGGAAACTATCTGACAACTGGGTCTCTGGAAAAGAGATGCCCCTATGCCCAGGGTCTGCCAGTTTCTGTGGTGCAGACATCCCAAGGTGGGTGGTCATTTTTGAGCCATCAGTGTGACAACACTGAACAGAGTGGATAACCTGTTCTTGCCAGTCATCGCAGGCTGGCTGCTGCACACACCCCCCCCCACCCCACCAGCAAAGGATTTTCTCACTGCCCTCTCCCAGGCAGGTCCCTGCCTGCTCCCCCTACCTCACTTGCACCAACTGAATTATCTCTGGGGCATTTGAAAGCGTTTGTCTTCTCAGCCTTTTCACACTCTATCACTTTTTAAAACACATACTTGAATTATTTGATCTGCTTCCCTTTCATTACACATGAGGTTTATGCCCTCTCCCCTTGAAATTCAAACAACCATAACCGGCAGAATGAAGAACAAATAAAAAAGATCCTTATAACTTCCAAAATCAGTTATAAATAGGCCACACGTGTCTGCCTTGGATTCTCTCGGGACGCTCTTCCAGGGCCACCCACTGTAAGTCCCACTACTCTGACACCGCCGTGCTGCACAGTCACGAGCAGGTTTGCTGCTGGTCGTGTGAGCTGAGCTTCAGCACTGACGTGCAGCCAGGCCAACAGACAACACTGACGTGCAGCCAGGTCAAGGGCCATCCTGGACGTTGGGACTTCACACGATTACAACCCCAGTCAGCACTGCAAGCCCAGGAGAAATCCCAGCTCTGTCCTTCCCAAGACTCCAAAACTATAAAAAATACTTGTTGATTGACCTGTTAAGTTTAGGACATCTCTCCAACTGACCCAGCCTTACAGGACGACAGTTGCAGTTACTGAAAGCAAGCGATTCTGTTCAGAAGTCATTGGTGTGCCAGGAACAACTTGGCAATGGGGTTGCTGGGGAAAAGGACACACTTATTGTAGTGTCTATATTTCATTAATTGCATTTTTATTAATGAAAACAATTTAGACTAGAACAGATGTGGGTAACACAGCATTCCTTCTTGAGATGACTCAGAATGAAGGACAAGTTTTAAGTGTGATGCAGAAAATGTTGAGGTTCTGCTCTGAAGCCGGTGCTGTTTCAGGATGCTCCTGAGATACCTCCTTTGACAAATCTAGACACAAATCTTACTCCAGATTCATGGTCGGTTAAACCCTCTATCTTATCTCAGTGTTTCCCAGAAGTAAAGTGGAGAATGAAGATCATGGGGAACTCTACTCCTCCTGCTCAGCCAGAGGTGTGGACAGGAATGAATGAGAAGAACAATGATCTTGTGGCCAGAGAACCCCAGAGCAGGAAGGCAACCAGGCTCTTCTGCTATCACACTTCCTCCCTCACCAATTGTCACGTTCTAAGTTTCTTGAATGTTGCTTTTCTGAATTCTGCTCAGTGATCATAAAGGTTTGGACTGGGATGCTTTCCATCTTTACTCAAAGAGATATTTCCTTTTGTTCAGACCACAGAGTTAGGCCCAGCCTGTAAGACTCAGATGAAGCCAGAAATGTCTCTGGTGCTGCTTAAGAAGAAGACCTGAGTGGTGCAGGATGCTTTCCCCGGCCGGGAGACACCAGCTTGACGGCCGGGTCCCTCATCAAAAATGGCGTGAATTGACACTGGAAGCAGGCCAGGTCCTACTGTTACCATTCAACCAAAGACCGTAAACCAGTGTGTGAAGTGTGGGGAGTCACATATTGGTCTGCTAACACTGTGCCTGCAGGATGCTCATGATAAGTGGCAGAAGCTTCATTACCATACGATGACAATGCCAAATTAATTCTAATTATCCTGATCATTGAACATTTAAATGAAAATGAAGACATTAAAGGTAAGTGATTACTAGGAAGGCCGTTTCTGAGGATGAATTATGAAAGATTTTAAACAAAGACCTTGTAAAACAATGGGTTCCAACTGCCCAAATCTTGTCACTCTGTTTATTTGTACTGATCACATTGAATTTACACACCAGAAAATTGGAAATGATTTGGTTGTTAAAACAGTGCAGAAAAGGCTCTGTGGAGAAGCATGTTCTGCTTTGTGCTTCCTGAAATAAAATTTACAATGAATTATCTCTAAATTAGTAACTTTATCAATTTTAAGATGAAAATATAAATTAGAAACAAAGAGTATGAAAATGGGAGGGTTATAAAGAAAACTTATTTCTGAATAGTTGGTGGCTCCATGGATGTCCTTTGCCAAACAAGACAGTGGCAATAACTCCAGAATTATCCACAATTAAACAGATGGGGAGGAAGGATGAAGGGATTATAATCTTATTAGATGACTTGTCATTATTCCTACCTTATTGTAAATAAGGTAGGAAAATATATTTCACTTACCAGAAAACCCACATTTGTTAATATCTTTGCATTCTTATAAGTCTAGAAGGATGATATTCTTATTTGCATTTCCCCAAGTTGTTCCTTAAAATAAAAAATAAAAAATATTCTCGCCTTTTTAGAAAGAAGCTGAAAGGCTTGTCTCAGGAGTGTTGTTTTGTAAAACAGTTGAGCAGTAACATAAGTGGATCTGCTTTGGAAAACTCGATTTTGTCAGTTCAAAAGTGTTTTCTAACTGAAAGCAAATAGCTTTTACATTTTAAAGATTCAGACCCATAAAGAAACTTGTTTGTAAACATAAATTAAAGTGAAACAAAAAAAAATCAACTGTTCTTTGTTGAAGTACAGCTCAGTCTTATATTAACATGTCTACCATTGAATAAAAAGTCAAATATTAGAACTATGAACAGGTGCTATGTTTAAGTTCACATTGCTCAGGAACCCTTAACATTAAATTTAATAAATTATTTATTTTCTTAAAACAGAAGTTACTGTACATTCACTAATTTCTTTACAAAATTCTTGAGTTTTATAATATACTTGCAAATGCTTTTTAAACATTGAGTTTATATTTTTATAGCACCCCCTGCTAAGTTCTTGCCTTTGTTCCTGGTAACTTGGAAAACTGGGCCCATCTCAATTATATTATTTGAAGTTAAGGAACCACTGAGGGACCTTAAAATACCGTTCATGAGTCACTGAGTTTGCTCTTCTTCATAAGCCACTGCATTTTGCATTATCCTATTTAAATATTAACATCCCTTACTATTATTTGAAACAAATTAAAATGATATTTATATGTAGGTAAAAAGCTGTGGAACATCAACTCTGTAATATGGTTCAACCATCACTTGAAGGAAGGGCCCATCTCCACCTTGTCTCCTGCTGTTTCTAGCGTCTTTATTTATCATATATCCAATGCTCAATAATCACTTGCTTCATCAGTGATGTCCCTACTCATTGCTATAATGCAGTTTGGTTTTCATGTGTCACTCCTGCATTTACGCATTCAATGATTTACCCAGTCTTTGAGTCAACAAAAGTACATCTGTTGAGTGGGTATGATCCATCTTTAGAGAGAGAATTTATTCAGAGTGTACATTGTCAAAGGCACATAGTACAAATAGGTCATCTTAGACCTCAAAAGTGAGGTGGACATCACAAAATCAAATTGGAGTCTACTCTTCTGAGCCAAGGATCCACCTGAAGCTCACGAAGGGGCTTTGCCACCCTCCTGAAGTTATCACAACTACATGTGAATCGGGTAGACAGGGTTAAACAAGATGTAGTTAGCTGCTCCTTCAGGCAGGATGGGCACAGAAGTTAGGGTGCGGTTGGTGCTAGGGAACAGGGATGAGTGTGGGCTTGTGAGTGGGATGGTGCAGAGCTTTTCTGTCTCTCTGCATCTATGCAACCATGGCAGGCCATATTTAATCCTGTTCCACTTTTCGCCATTTCCTGGAAAAACTAGAAACACTCCACTCTCACGGAGCCTCCAGGAGGCTGGAGTTCAGAGAACCTGGATCTTCTGGGACCTCTCTCCTGGACTCTACTGGGACACCTGTAGGATTGGGCCTAGCCAGGGACACATAAGTCGGGACTCCAAACAAACCTTTCCTGAGTCCAGGGCAGTGTGGTAAGCACTCCCCTCAAGATCCAGCAGTAAAGATGCCCCTTCCTTGGAGGGCTGCATAGACCTGAAGCCAAGCTAACCTAGGGAGAGAGAAAGCCCCCATGGAAGAGGGTTGGAATGGGGGTGGCGAGCTTCATTGAAATGTCTTACAGTCATTAACATGCCCCGCTAGTGAAGAGGGACCGCAGTAAGCTGGAGGTTCTGAAGGTGCCTGCCATTCAGGAAGGATCGTTTCAAGTGTCTAAGCATCAGCTGTACAAGGAGGTATCGAAAACCTAAGAGGGGGTTGAAGGAGATACAGCAGTGAGCGGAGCAACTCACATTTGGAGCAGTGTTTTCAACCAGCACTCTCTGGGAGCACAGGGACAGGTGTGGGAGTGAGGCAGGCTTTTCTCCAACCCCCTGTTTGTCCTCTCACTAGCTGTGTGACCTTATGCATGTTAATTATTATTATTATTATATTTCAATTTCTTTGGTTCAAAGTGAAATAATAAATTACCTCACAGGATAAATAAATTACCTCACAGGATGACTATGAGGAATAAAATAGAAAATCTCTCTAAATGCTCTAACATAGGATCCAGTTTATAGTGAACACTCAAGGGTGTTGACATATAGTGACATGGCAGAGGCAACCAGCTGGGGCACAATCCAGTGAGAAGTGTCAGTAGATGTCATTCATTTTTGTCGATGATGGAAGCGATGTTTGCCAGTCCCCCGGCGTCACCTTCTCGTAGCTACAAAACACCTGCTTGCTGCTTGGGGAACTGGGATCTTCTCTCCTCTGTTTCTGCTGTCCAGTCACAAGCCCCAGTCTGGCTAGGAACTAAAGGGCGCCAGAGAACATCGCCCTTCTGTACACTGGACATGGCATAACTTGAGAATCACCACTTTCCTTGCCTCTCGTCCTCATGATTGGGTCTGAGGTGGCATTTTCATGAATTCAGCTAAATGGGGTCTCTCAAGAGTCCATTCTGGGCTGTTAGTTACATGCACCAGGAAAATGTCACTCTCTTTCCATGACTAGGTGCTGGTACCTAAACAGAGCTCAGAGAAAACACTTAATCAATAAATGCAATAAAAAATGAGCCTTGTGCTGGTTATGATCTTTAGCCCTTATAGAAGCCACACTTGAAGATCTAGCCCTGAACTGTTCCTCATACAAGCCAATAGAGTAGCTTTTTTTTTTTTTTCCTTGAGGTAGGTTACGTTGGGTTTCCTCTCACTTGTAAAAGAAAACATCCTAACCCACTCCTGGTCTGACATACTATGTAATTCCTATCGATCAGGACTTCCACTTAAAAAGTTAGAAAACCAGATCTTTGGGCTCATCTCATTTGTCATGTGAGTGTGGTCCCTGAGCGGCCAGCATACCTTAGCACTGATTATTGCCCACCTGCAGATTACTTCTGATTTTTTTTTCTTTTAAACAGAATAATAATGAATTTAAATAGTGGAATAGTAAGTGTAGAAGGATTATAGTGAGATTTTAAATGAACAACCATTGTAATTGTCCTTTCTAAAAAGAATTCAAGGCTTTGGTTTATATCCCTTTTCTATTTTAGAAACCAAAGTGGCCATTTATACATATGCATATTTTCCTCCTTACCTGAAAATATGTCTAAAGGCTGGAAGGCAATGGGAGAAAATGCATTAACTTCAGGAAGTAAATACCTGCTTCTCCCCAGCCAGAGACCTTGGGGCTCTAGTGATAGGTACTATGTAAATGTAAATGTGGCCTGAAATGAAAATAGCTTAGAGCACTCTCAAAGAGCAAAGCTATTAACCCTAGGGTTCTGGTAAAATTCTAGCTCAGGCAAGTTTGCCATGCAGATTTAAATCCGTGCCATTTCCTCTGAAAGCAGCATGACTCCGAGCAGATCCTCTTCTGCCCTGTTCTTTGCTTGATGCTAGATGATATTTAATGTGCTCCCACATACTAAGGCCCGGTGGGATGCGTGTTCATCAACACACTGTGCTCTGCGGAGATGCCGGCTCCACCAGGGGCTTGCTCTATTGACTCCTGTGAAGTGGAGCTCTGGAGACAAAAACTTGATGCCTACAGTTCTCAGATCACCTCTTTGTGTGGCCACAGGATTCTAGTTCTGTGGCTTTTGGATTGACTCCATTTCTCTTATGTGCTTAATAATTTGTACAGCAAATAAAAGATATGGGAAATGAGTTGGATTTAATTACAAGTATACCAGGCAGTGCTAGCAGACCAAATCACTGGCTCATGGGTAAACGTGTATAACCACTGTAATCTATTTCTTCTGCATGTTGAAAACATAAAGACATTGAGCTATTGTTTTAGCCTGCTTTCTCGCTGCTGTGACTAAAAGACCTGACAAGAACTATTTTAGAATAGGAAAAGTTTATTTGGGGGCTCAGAGTGTCAGAGGTCTCACCCAGCCCATAGACAGACAGCCAGCTCCATTCCTCCTCGGGGCTCGAGTTGAGGCAGATCATGGCGGAGGAGTGTGGTGGAGGAAAGCTGTTCACATGAGCATCACAAAGCAGAGGGAGAGAGAGAGAGACTTCACTCTCCAGATACATAATATATACCCCAAATGCAAGCCCCCAATGCCCACCTCCTCCAGCCACACCCTACCCACCTTCAGTTACCACCCTACTAATCCCATCAAAGTGATTAATTCACTGGTTGGGTTAAGGCTCTCAAAATCCTTCCTCCTCTAAACCTTCTTGTATTGTCTCACATGGGAGCTTTCGGGGACACATAGCATTCAATCCATAACAGCTATTAATGCAAAAAATAAACACTGATAAAATATTTAGTAAACAAAGAAAGAATAAAGAAAAAAATGGCATTCAGGGACTTAGATTGAGAACTAGAAAAATCTGATATGTTTAAAAAACAAAGGACTATATTATGAAGGGAGTGACTGATTTAAAATATAAGAAAAAGGCAAGGAATCCCATCAACTGTTTCTTCATGACCTTAAGAGCAATGTGGGAGTTGGGTGGGCAACCTTTAAATCAAAACTGGCTATTTTATGATTGAAGGATAGGTCATTTGGTGTGCAACATGATAATGAACTTGAATGACTTCAGGACATTTTCCAGGAAGTTTGGAAAGGCCAAAGTTAAACTTGAACTTAAATTAAGCAACCATCAGCCTAAAATGGCGCCAGAGCACAGCCAGACATACAGGCCACATTCCCAAGACTTGGATCCCAGGTGGCCTGAAATGCAACTTTGTCCTAAGGTCAGTGTGGAGAATCTGCTTTCCAGCCACTCCAGATCTTCTTGATAGTTTCCAAGGTAACTGCTAACAGCTCCCTCAGCACATTCAATTTGGTGGAAATATTGATAATGTTGACGACAGGCCATTTTCTTGTCTCCATAATAGCAAAACCATTGATTTGGTTTTAAACCACTACTTAACATGGCACAAGTGTCTATTTTGAGTCGGCAGCTTTAATAAAACCTTTTATTAGGTTTTCAAATATGCAGAAATTTGTTGCTTAACCAAACATTTTGAGAGGGATGATTATTTAATTATAATCATAATGACAGTTAAGTCAAATGCGGAAAAATAACAACAACAATTTTTGTTAATAATTTGAAATATACATTCTGAATTTTACAGCACACTTGATAAACAAATAACAATATCAGTATAATTCCTGCGACTAAAAAGCAGAAGATCCGTATCCTTATTTCCTAAGGCAAATGGTCCAGACTTCCACAATATAAGAAAATGGTGTGTATTTTTAAAACAGCAAAATAAATTTTCTAAAATGAACTGAAACAAGATGATATTTTTCTTCCGAAAATATTTCAACTCAGAGTTCTGTCCATTTGGCAAGGGCATATTATAACTATTTTAAAAGATAAAAAAATGTAATGTTATGCATAATATATAATACTATGTACATGATACATAATGTATAACATATATACATGTAGGTATACACACACATGTGGTGGTATTTGTACATTTCTCAGAGGAATTTAAGGTAAAGATATAAAATGAAAGAATACAATGCAAGACATGGCCAAAGATTCCCGAGCCTTTGAATGAGCTAATCAACTTCACTATTCCATTGTCCCACACCAAAGCTCTCTCCCCTGCTCCTCCTCCTGCCAACATGTATCTGTAATCCCAAGGGAGAGCTCAGGTCCCCCAGAGGGTCACCCAGGGGGGAAGCTACTCAATGTGCTCCCCTATCACAGGGGTCACCCAAAGCATCAACCTAACCACAAAACACGACATTTAGAAAGAAGATAAAAAATATTCCCCCACTTTGCTTTAACTTTACCACAGATATCGATAGGTAAACGCGAGGGGACTCACCACCTCACAGGATGACTTCACAGACGGTCTCCCTCCTCCAGGTCCATCACGTAAGAGGGTGTGAGTTGTGTTTTCCTGCAGCCCAAGGGCTCTCACACGCGGTAGGGGACCCACTGTTCTCAACTTTTATTTTAAATTCCATTGTTCATGCTGTCAAAATTCAAAGAAAAATAAGGTGGTTGTTGTTTTTTCCTGGAGATTTATAATGAATGCACAGTCTGTAATCTTTCAGAGAGATTTTAAAGGTCCATGTTCACAGAACTGCAAAGACACAGAAAAGCAGTTACACTGCAATCCACTTCCCTTCTTGAGAGTGGTTGATGATTTATACTTACTAAGAAATGGTTTTGTTAAAGAATACATATGTGCTCTTGGTACATATTTGAATACGAGTCTTGCACTGTTGCTCTAATGCAATTTGTTATGCATCTTTAAACACATGGATTTTGAGTTTCTGATGAGGAAAAATATTCATCTGAGGTTGGCGTAGGCCAGGCTGACATTAAGAGGACCCGAAACTTCCAATCTTGGGAGACATAAGACCTGATGGTCCTTACTCTCCAGCACAGGGGCAGAGACAGATGGAGATTGCACACACCCTATTAGAAACACCAGTGTCTTGTCTTCCTTGGTCCTGGAGCCCAAAAGTTGACTCCAGACCCTTCACCCGGTTTGCAGTCCATGCCTCTTGGTGTCTCACAAAGGAAAGTCTAGTTCTCCATGGGACAAGTTAGGGTCACTTGCCCAAAGTCGGACCTGCTGGTACAAACAAGGAATCCCTGCTCACATAAGGCACGAGGAAGCTGAGGCAGAAGATGCTCAGTGTGCCGCTCTGTGTGGCAGGACGCATCCTGTAGGGAAAGTTCCATGTGCAGATCCTCAGCCCTGTGCATGTGCTTCTCATCCTCCCAGAGACATGAAAGGGTACATAAAAGGAAAAACAAAGGAAAAAACCCTTATTTTTCTAGGCTCTGAAATAGCTTTCAGTAGATGTCATTTGTTTTATTAAACAAAAACAAAAACAAAACAAAAAAACACATTTTTTAAAAACCTAAATGGAAAAAGAGCATAGAAAAGAAAAGTAGAAACGAAAGCACTTAATTAGTCATCAAAATAAGTGACTACTAAATAATACCTCTTACTTTGGGGAAAAATAATCCTTTGCAATAGATTCAATGACTTAACTTCAAGGTCAGAGACAGCAATGAAGAAAGAAAGCAAATTAAGACCACAAATTCTCCCTGTTGGTGACCTACATACGCCAGGAATTTTAGCCCTATGGTGAGAGAACAATTGGTGCTACTCACTGGAAACACTCATAACCTTACAAAATTTGGTAATTATTTGTAGCACTTGTGGCTAATAAAACAATTGGCATTGATATATATATATATATTTCATGATCTCAATTTTATTTTATTTCTTGAAAGGATGCTTTTTCTAGAAGTATGCTTTTTTTTTTTTAGAAGAATGGTAATATTTGTTTACTTACTTACTTACTTACTTATGTGCTGGGGATTGAACCAAGGGGACACATAACCTCTGTGCTATATCATCAGCCATTTTTTATTTTTTATTTTTTTAATTTTAAAATAGGGACTGGCCAAGTTGGTTGTTGCCAAACTTGTGATCCCCCTGCCTCAGTCTCCTGAGTCACTACTGTGCCAGGCTTATTTTGACCTTTGATCTGTATCATATTCTTGAAATTAGCTCATCAGCCTTCTCTTAAATAGTATTGAAAAAAAAAAAAATCTTTGAAGAAAGTGTATAATTAGTGACACAAATTGTGAGCTTGAAACCTGAGAGGTGTGTTGCTTTTTTCAAGTATTTATCCTTTGAAATGTTCAAAATAACATATTGACAAAGGTGGATGCTTCAGAGAGGCTTTGGCAAAAACATCTGTGATATGATTGTTGCTATGGCAACTGGTTTATTAAACATGAAAGTTAATAACTCCAAAAACCATTTAGGCTGGCATGAAAGAAAGGACTTTATAAATGTAATTGAGGTATAATAGGGAAACAACAATCTCAGAGCAAAGGGACCTCCTCCAGGTTGCCTTCTGAGATCTTGTAGACGTGCCAAAAATGTCAAAACTGATGTTTGAGGGATGGGAGTCCTGACCCGGTGAATCACGTCAGCCACCTAGGACATCTTCACACCCTCATGTTGGTATTTATTTCTTCCCAAATTACTTAAAGGATGCTACTCCAGGGTCACATTATAACTTTTGTGGATGCCAAGAACTTTTGTCTTCATTGGGCCCTACTATCATATTAATATTAATAATGAAAATTATTTTTAAATACTTAAACATTTTATTTATTTATTTTTGTTTATTTGAGGTAAAATGTAATGGATTTCTACGGTCTGTGAAAATTTTTTATTATTCTGATTTGGGAATAAGATTGAAACTTTTTATTTGCCTTTAAAATTTATTGTTTTCCTTCTGATTTCAAAATAAATTAAAAATTTCCATGGATATCTAAAATTACCGTGTGCCCCCGGCACTATGCCTTGCATGTCCAATGGATAAGTGGACCTGTCTTCTCTGAAGTGTGCTTTCTTCTTCAGCAATTTCAACCACATGTGTGGCCTCAGTCCCACCTATGCACACACGATGCACAGATGTCTGTTTAGAAGCTGGGCTCCTCTTATGGGCTTTTGATCTGCCCATTCAAAAGCCAATACCCTGTGGACATTTATATTAAAAGTCCCAATCGTATTTCAAACTCAACATATGCCAAAGTAAAAGCACACATTGACCCAACAGCTTCTACTCTTCCTAAGATCCTCAAATCTATGAGCAAACCATAAACCTTCCAATTGACTATAATGGACAAAATGACAATAACCCTGAAATATCTCTGGTCCTGCAACTAGTACAGGACTTCTTTCTTATTTATGTTCATCTGTGCATCCATGTTTTCCAAACTGACTGCACTTAGTGTAATCAGATGACAACACAGTCTATTAAAATTAATATATTTGAGAAAGTAAAATAGAAATATTAGTTTCTAGAATAAATTAGAAATATCAAATGTCTACCTTATGTTAACACATTATAAAATCAACAGTGAAAATGTTGACTGCTCCATTTTAATTGCCCTTTTTTTCAATATAATCCCAGTTTCAATTAAAATGAAGAAGTCATCCATCTTTCCATACTTGGTGAAGCCTCTGTTAAATAATGAAAAGGCAGAGGTATTTGCTATTTTTTTTAATTATTGAAATGTCAAATTATGGACTGAATTGTGTCCCCACCTCCCCAAAATTCATATACTGAAGACTATCCCCCATGGATAGCATTTGGAGATAGAGACTTTACAGAGCTAGCTAGGGTTAAATGAGGTATTAAGGGTAGAATCTGAATCAGATAAGAATGGTGATATTGAAAGAAGAGGAAATGAGAGAGACCAGACCAGGAAATCCCAGTGAACAGAGAATAAGAAAACAGTTTGATGCAACTTAGGAAGAGCCCTTCCCAGAATCCAACCCTGTGGAAGGCAACCTTGATCTCAGACTTTTGGTCTCCTGAAGAGTGAGAAAACACATTTCTGTTGTTTAAGCCCCTAGTCTATGGTATTAAGTTATGACATCCTGAGCAGAATACTTTAGTCACTAATAAAATATCATATCACTTATCTGAGATCCATTGGCCACTGTGTTACATCCCATGGTCACCTCAGTGTGTTCCCTTGCAATAACTTACATCCATAGCAGTTTATAATTTGTTCAAGAAAATAAAATAATAATAACTAATATTCAATTATATTTTCTATGTTAAGCAGTTTAACTTCATACATGTCATCTTATGGAGATACAATTATTATCTGCCTATCCAGAAGACCAATATCTATGGACACCTCTTAAATGATACCCCTCAATGGTATATCAAATTTAATATACACAAAAACAAAATCACACTTTGACCCAATAGTTAATATACTTCTAAGAGCTTAAACTCAGTTCATAGGTTATAAATCTGACAGCTTACCAGAATGGATAAAATTATAATAACTCTGAGTTACCCAGATGAGAAAGTGAAGCATACAAAAGTTACTAAGTTGCTTGAGTTAATAAATTAACCACATATTAAAATTATAACAAATAAAGCCAGAGATTCACATGAAATTCAGTATTGATAGGGCATTTCTAGTAGCTCAAAGTAGCACTGTCAATTTGTTATTGGATAATGGACTCCTGACTATATGTGGGGTGACAGACTCAGGACAACCCATCTGCAAGCAAGCTCAACTTCTGTACTCCAGGTGTTCTTCAAATGTCCTTCAGAAAAGTGAAGCAGGAGGAATCACAATCCTGGATTGTGATTCCTGGACCTCAAATTACGTTGCAGAGCAACGTAAAAACACAAAAACAGGCATAAAGACCAGTGGAATAGAAGAGCCACAGACCAGTGGCTCAGTAGGCTGAGGAAGGAGAATCACAAGTTCAAAGCCAGCCTCATCAACTTAGTGAGAGCCTAAGCAACTTAACAAAACCCTGACTCAAAATAAAAAAAAATTATAAGAATGGGCTGGGGATGTGGCTTCGTTGTTCAGTGCCCCTGAGTTCAATCACTGGTGAAGAAACAAAGGGGAGGGAAGGGAGAGGAGAGAGAGAGAGAGGAAGGAAGGAAGGAAGGAAGGAAGAAAGGAAGGACGGACAGACCCCAAGAACATAATTATCTGATACTAGGCAAAGGTGCCAAAAACATACATTGGAGAAAAATAGCCTTTTTTAATAGACAGTGCTGAGAAAATGGAAATCCATATGCAGAATGAAACTTGACCTCTATTTCTCACCCTACATAAAATCAATGCAAAGTGGAAGAAAGACTTAGAAATTAGACCAGAAACCCTGCAACAGCTAGAAGAAAATATAGACCCAACGCAGGAACTGAGTTAATTAACAAGACTCTTAAAGTAGAAGCCATAGGATAAAAAACAATGGTGAGCAGGATGACATCAAATTAAAAAGCATCTTTACACCAAAAGAAACAATTAAGAACATAAAGAGAGAGCCCACACAATGACTGAACATCTTTGCCACCTACTCCATAGACAGGGCATTAATATCCAGAATATACAAAAAACCAAAAAAAAAAAAAACAAAAGCACCAGAAAACCCCAAATAACCCAATCAATAAATGGACAAAATAACTAAACAAACATTTCTCAAAAGAAGAAATACAGATGGTCAACAAATATATAAAATAATGTTCAACATGTCCAGCAATGAGGAAAATGAAAGTTAAAACTGCATGGAGATTCCACCTCACTCCAGCCAGAATGGCGATTATCGAGAATGCAAATAAAACAGCAGAATGGAGATTCCTCAAAAAACTAGGGATGGAACCACCTCATGACTGAGGTATACCACTTTTTGGTATACATCGAAAAAATTTAAAATAATCATGCTACAGTGACCCAGACACATCAGTATTTATAGTAGTACAATTCACAGCAGTCAAACTGTGGATCCAACTATGTGCCCTTCAACAGATGAAGGGACAAGGAAAATGTGCTATATAAACACAATGGTCATAAAGAAGCAGGACGATAGGGCATTTGCCAGTAAATGGATGGAACTGAAGACTATCATGCTAAGTGAAATAAAACAGTCCCCCCAAAATCAAAGGTTGAGTGTTTTTTTCTGATATGGGATAGCTAATCCAAAACAACTGGTGGTGGCCATGGAGGCGGGGGGGCGGAGAATAAAAACAGAAGAAAAGTCAGTGGAGCAGATGAAGGAGATGGAAGTCCCAGAGGAGGGATGGGATAGGAAAGAACAGTAGAATGAACCTGACATAATTTTTCTATATACATATATAAACCTACCATAGTGAATCTCACCATCATATATATACACAAAAAACTACTAATAATTAAAAAAAGATGAGTAAATATCAGAAAGATCCATAGAGTAAATGGGAAGGAACAGGAGGAAGGTGGAGGGAAGGGCAAGGAGAAGCACTGGGGACTGAATTACAGCAAAGTTTATTCCATGTTTTATAATTTTGTTAAAAATGAAGTCAAATGTGATGTGAAACTAAAAAGAACCAGTAAAAAGGAAAAAAACATCAGAACTCCCTTGTGCTCCCTATGAAGAGGCCCAACTCTAGCGGTGTTGGGAGGAGCCGAAGCTAATTCAGGTAGGCCTGGTAAAGACCTGACCATTGAAGAGATGGGGTAATATGGCAGCAGGATCTTAATTCCCTCCTCACAGTGTGCTTGGGATTTACTCCATGGATATGCACTGGCTTCCTCTGAGTACTTTGTGTCTAGACAAGAGCTACTCATGGATTTTATGTGGATCCTGGTAAAATCAAGTTCAAAACTTTAGAACAATGAACACAACTTTTGGGAATGGTGCACGCACCTAAGATCATTTATTACAGAAGGATGATGCTTCCTTGGGATCAGATTTCCTTGTGTTAGGAAAATCTGGTAAGATTATTCACTAAGATCTCATTACTGTTCAGTCATTTTTAGTAAAAAGAGCATCTCCTCTGAGTGTCAAAACAAAACAGCATTTTCCATATTGTGTCAAAATAAAAGAAACAGGACTGGGGGGTGATAAAATTCATATTATCACATTGGATATTTTCAAACATAAACTCATTTATTAAATGATCACTGAAAATCGCTGATTTGCTACAACAACCTCAGTTTCCATAACGATAGCATCCTTGCAGCACCAAGGAGTCTTCCTGCACATTTTAATGAAGTATTTGAAAGAGTTGTGGGCATCTAAGCAGAAATCCCACATTCTGCTACCCTGCCACGCACTGTTTATTTTTAATAAAACTCTCCGTATGACTGCAGGCAGGGTTAACTGGGTAGCGTCCTATTTATAGGACAATCAGCAGCAGGGGGAATGGGAAGACTGTTTCTTTCATCTTTAGCACTAATGCCAACAAGTCAGCAAAAGACTCCCCCAGACCCGCTAGGTGTTCTGAGATCAAAAGCACCAAGAAACAAATATAAGATATTCACACGAGCATGTTATTTGCTGTTTCACGGAGCCTTGCAATCACTCACATTTCATGCTTCTGCTTTAAAATCATGTTGCTCGTTAAAAAAAAGAAAAGAAAAAAGAAAAGTGGAATCCTCTGAGTCTATTTTCTACATGTGGCTGAAATATCTAATAGCTATATGGAGAAATGTTCAAAGCACTCACCAAAATGAAGAACATGTGGCTAATTACCATTACTTAATTTATTGCTAAGCATCTCTTTCTACAAAACAACCAAAAACTAATTTGAAAATGAAAAAGAGTGAATTGTCGATGTGGTTGCTATTGAAGACAACTAGCCAGTAACGTGTCTTCATTAAATACACTGGTTCTTCATTATTATTATTTTTTTTTAACCTATTTTGTTTATTTTGCATCCAAACCCACATACAGGTGGTAAAACAGGTCAGACCAACATTTCCCCACTCCAGTTCCCAGAAGTGCCTGCTGGGCTCTTAGCTAGAGCAGATTGACAGCTGTGCTTATTATGCCACTTGGCCAACCCACTTGGGGTCACTCCAGAGTTGGGCCCTGCCAAACCACTAGAAGGAGTGTTGCTTTCTGTGAGACCATCATCAGCCAAAGAAGAGACTGCCCACAGCATTCAACAGCCCATCAACATCATGGCCCCCATGGGCCAGCCAACCACCGCATGCACCATGCTGAGGGTGTGGCAGAGATCAGAGCCCAAACTAAGCATTGAACCAGAATCCAAATGAGAGGGGGAGAAAGATACAGAACAACATCTTAATTACAATCTGGAGTTCAGTTATATTTATAGACAAACCTGAGGCCATGTCAGAAATAATACATCACTTTCAATAAAATTTTAGATTTTACAAGCAGTAACTATATACCAATAACCTAAACAAGACAAAGTGAAGTATCCGCTTGGGTCTTCTCAGTTATTTATTTATTTTGCTCATTAAACACCTACTGCATGCCCGGCTGTATTCCAGACCCTGGGAATTCAGAGACAGAGAAGCATATTCTTGTTGTTGTGAAGTTTCCATTCAGACACGCCATAAACAAACACATCCATATTATGTCAGGTGGAGACAAGCACTTTGAAGAGAAGCATAAAGGATTAGAGGATAGGTGGTGACCCCACCCAGCATGGGAGGCAGTGCTCTTTAGAATAGGGTGAAGAAGAAAGGCCTCTTTGATAAGGCGATATTTTAGCAGAGATATAAATGAACGAGGGAAAGAGAAGTTGTGACATTTTAAGGAAGAGTGTCTCCCAGAGAACCAGAGAAAAAAGTTCAAAGGCCAGGAACCACTCCCTGAGGAATAAAAGTGACATGAAGCTGTAGAAATGAGTCAAGTGCAATCGATGAGAACTATAGGGCGAGTGTGTGTGCGTGTGTGTGTGTGTGTGTGTGTGTTTTCCCACTGCCAGGGGATAATGTAGATAAGGCTGGGGTGAAAATAGATCCAAGAGGAATTTTAAAATTGAACTATAATAAGAGTATATATAAGGAGCAAAGTGTTGCCAACTTGAGAATGGGAACCAAATATGGACGGGTGAATAAGTAAAAATGGCACAGAATTAAAATTAATTTTAATAGATACAGAGTAGTAGTGATGTAAATAACAATAAAAGAGGTAACATCATTAAGTTTCTTAAGTTCTTATAACAACTCTGTGAGGTTGGCATTTACTATATCATTCTCAGTTAAGAACACATGAACATGAGATGATAAATAAATAAATTAATTAATTAATTAATAAACCATTTCAAATATGACACAGGTGTGTTACATTAGTGAAGGCACAGATTCATGGCCAGTCTTAATGACTTTCTTATCTAATGGTATCCACCAGAAGTAAATTTCTAGGACTTTAGAAGTCCCCATAAGTGGTTTTGCATCTGTTGTCTTGGAATTACCTCAATGTTGGTCCTCAGCTTATAGCAGAAAGTACCATTAATGAGTGCCTGCCCTGCTGGAGAGGCCACCTGCAGTGTCCCCGGTCCCAGGTGGGGCAAGCCTTTAAGCCTCCCTGCCAGAGGTTGAATTATTGAGTGGTGCCATATTAGATCTTCCAGACAAGAGCTTCCACCTCTTCACCTAGCTAGTCTCCATGAATGTCCACATAACAGAAGAGTCATTCAAGGGTCTCCTGGCAATTCTTGTCCCACAAAATTGAGAGCTATTATAAAATAGTTATTGTTTAAAGCCATTAGAGTGTAGTGTAACTTGTTAAGTAGTAGTAGATCATTATTTCACCAGCTGAGAAGTAGACTTGGACTGTGCTCCTAAAACTTAACAGAGTGACCCTTTTCCTGCTTCTAATACAGAGACTCTAAAGTTAAGATGAAAGGGTCACAATGTCTTAAGGTGTTTAAAAAGGCTCCACGGGTCACTTCACCTGAGTTAATCACATGTCAAGAAAATGGTTCCCAAAGAAAGAAATCATGAAGTAGAGATATCTCAATAACAAGGACCAAAACACTAGAACAAAAAGGGAGAATTGGAGAGAAAGGAAATTGTCCCTGTTGATAAAACACTAACCCTGGGAGACTGGTGTTCCTCTCTTAGGGAATGATCCTAACAAACAGTTTCTCAATACCAGGGTGAGTCAGAAATTGAACTTTCCGTAACTGGCTATAAAATCTTTAAAGACAATTCATCTCACTAGCAGCTCTGACACTTGTGTTGGTTTTCAAAGTCACCCGACTCCAGGAAGTTAGTAGAGAACTAAGCTCCTATCGAGCAGCTCATTAGGATTCCTTGAACAAGATTTTTTTTGGACTTATGTCTGCTTGGACTTATTATGCAGAAAGATGTGAAAAAAGTTAAATAGACATCTTAAAATTCACAAAATTAAGGGACAGAAACCCAGAGAAACATGAGATTACTGGGCCAAATTATTTGGCAAATAATTTATTTAGCAGGAAATAAGTTTTCATTTAAACATTCCTTTTCACTAGAAGGTGAAAGAGGAGATTTCATGTTTTACGATTTGGGAAGTCCAGACTAGCTATTTGTTTTTGTATTGTTTTTTCCTTGAATAAGGATGGAAGACACAACTTCTCTGGAGGACCAGTTTCCATCCTCAGGTCTAGGGAGAGCCTAATGAGAATTCAGAGAACTGAAGAGAGGTTTAACATGCTTAAGAATCCTAAAGTAAGAAATGGTAGAAAAATAGTTCTTTTTCTTAAAGAGAGAAACAAACAAAAATCAGAAGTACCCCTATGCTTGAAGCAAAAGTTATCTAGGTGTCTACAATGGGACTGGGTTTCTTCTGCAGTGGGCCCTGGTAAGGGTCAGGCTCTGGCCTCTGGCTTTCACTGCTGTGGATCAGTGGCTTCTTTACACCCCAAGTGCAAACACCAGGGTTGGTTGACTGAAGGCAAACTATGTAGGCAACTGAAAGCACCACCCATCCCATATCATCCTGCCCTCTTTTGGTTCACACCCTTGGCAAAGTGAGACCAGGCGAAGCGGACTTACCAGACACCCTGAATGCTGGTGTAGTATTGTGCAGAAAAGTGATTAGGTGGAGCACACTGCACAGGAAGACAGCAGCTCCCACCCACCAGCAGCTTAGAGCTGCTTTTATGATAACAGCTGCAGAGTTACAGCCATGCAGTCATTAGTACCCTCCGGGGCTCCTGTGATCTCCCTTAGACTTGGTGTGGGGGCCCCCAGTCATCCTGCGGTGATTCTCTGCTCTGGACTGCAGACCCCTGCTCTGGACTGCAGCTTCCAGTGACTCCCCTCTTGGTTCTGACCCCAGTGACAGCCTGGAAACCACCATGTTGGGACTATCACTGTCCTGCTATCACAGAGCACTGCGCTCACTCCACTCAATGGCTTGTGTTTCTGCCTTCCTTTGTCCCCAGATTTCACCTCTGACCAACTCTTTGTCCATTCAGGCAAGAAAAGCTCTTGCTGTGTCATCCAAAAACAAATAAAAAAGAAACAACCGGAAACTTACGAAGAGAAATAGGAATATCTGTGAGATAAATCATTTCAATTAGATCTTTTAAATAGTTTCAAAAACTATCTTTTAAAAATGTTATGTAAGCTAGCTTCTGTAGGGAGAATTTGAGGTTGTAATGGCTTTCAGTTTTTTATTGTTGGTATTTAAAGTCATTGTTTTTTAAAAAGTACAAGAGTTCAGTTGAATTTTCAAATGGACAATTTCCTTTGATCCACCCCCATCAAAGTGATGTTCTCCATTCTGGTAAGGATGCCACTGTCCCTGTGGCCAACCTGCCGTTTCTTTGTGAACCTTCATTGATGTCCACTTGGCCCACACATCCTGTCTGTGCTCACTCACTTCTTTTTCCCACTCCACACCCATAGGACATCTTTCACAATGACCACTGAAGGTGATGTCTTCCTGCCTTTCGCTTCTGCAATCTGCCTTTCCACTCTCACAGCATGACCTTTGTAAGCCAAAAGAGAATCTGTCACTTCCCCAGCTAGCTTTGGCTGCCCCTGCCCCGCCTCAAAGTAATTTCTAGATCATCTTCTGCAATAACCTGGAAAGCCTTCAGAGTCTGCTAAAACATAACCCCATTTGGGCTCATCCTTGGTCATTCTCACCCCTAACCCTGAGGCAACCACCACTCTAACTTTTTTTTCTTTCCCTAATATCAAGAAATGTCATGCTCAAAAGAACTCCCAGGATTTGCTCAAGCAATTTTGATTAGAAAGAACTTCAAGACTCAAATTCATAGATCCTGTCTTCCTTCATATCTTTGCCAACTGTCCTCTGTGGGTACAGCTCGTGTTCCTGCAGCAGTTTGTCTGCACATTGCAGAACATTCCCCACATGGTACAGAATTCATTTCATGATGTATTGCTTGTCTTCACATGACCATAAACATCTTAAGTGTGGTTACCCTTCCTGACAGTGTGAACATAGAAAGCTTCTCATCATAGAGACTCAACAAATATATGGTTGTGGTTTTTTGTTTGTTTTTTTTTTTGGTACTAGGGATTGAATCCAGGGTGCTGAACCACGGAGCCACATCCTCAGACCTTTTTTATGTTTTATTTTGAGACAGGGTCTCACTAAGTTGCTGAGGCTGTCTTTGAACTTCTCATCTTCCTGCCTCAGCCTACTGAGCCACCGGGATTATAGGCATGGGACACATTTCCAGGCTGAATGTGATTCTTAAGTTCAATACATTAAATTATTATATATGGGCACTGTTTCAAGGAATATAACAAATTTCAATGCTATTTGTATTAAGCATATTTGAACTATGCCATCTTAAATTGTTAAAACTTCATTTTATAATCAGGACTTAACATATATTTCGGTGTAACTCTTTGTTAAAAAAATAGTGGGGGGGCTGGGGTGTGGCTCAGTGATAGAGCACTCGCCTATCACGGGTGAGGCACTGGGTTCGATCCTCAGCACCACATAAAAATAAAGAAATAAAAATAAAGGAATTGTGTCTACCTACAGCTAAATATATATTTACACACACACACACACACACACACACACACACACACATATATATATATATATATATATATATATATATATATATATATATATATA
>NW_025999932.1:5989546-6085223 GCF_001458135.2 Marmota marmota marmota | reverse complement strand
ATATATATATATATATATATATATATATATATATATAAATGAGTATATTTTGTTATTAGTTTGAAAATTAGAATTTAATTTGAAAATGGCTATTGGAAAAACTGATTTCCCATTAACTATGTGTCTCTAAAACAATCTTGTGAATGTTTGCCTTCCAAAGAAACTCTAGATACTTTAATGACTATTTTTTTTTGGGGGGGGAAGTGTTAAAATAAGCATTTTTCTGTAATATTTAAATTAATGAAGATTATTAAGAAGTGAATTTTTTAGAGATTGTTGTACTGAAGTTACTTATTTTTTGAAATTGAATCTAATTTTGTTAAGAAAAATGATTATAATTTTAGTTACCTACTTTAAAATGTTGAAAGTAAAAAAAAATCATATGATTGTGTTTAAATAGCATACAGACAAAAGGCCTAAAGGTTTACATGATTCTGACCTATATAATAACTAGGAATAAAAGAAAAAGTTTGCCAAAGTCCTAAGGACATACATAGCTCAAGCGCACTAGAAAACTGTAATTTTGTCAATAGCACAAATTGTTTCTTTTGTTATCTCAATGTACATCTGAAAGTGGGTGGCACAGTGTTTAGATTTATGCATTTCAATGACTTCCATCAAAGATTCATTTAAAAATATGCTTCCTGATAATGTCATCTGTTGACTAATTTGAAACCTGAATACACCATGCTTTGTTTATATTTTACCTTTAAAAATTCCTTTAAAAAGGGAAACCGTGTCAGAAAAATCTTCAATTGCACTGGCCTCCTGCAGCCCACCTACAGATGCTGCAACCAACTCAGTTTGGCAAGCAAACTCCATTAGGAAGAAAAAAAAAATATTCTTCCTGACATTTATGGGCTTATTTTTTAAAGAGAAATTAGAAAACTTTCCAAATGTGTAGAAATCCATTAAAAGAAATGGTGTGCCTGCAGGGACTTGATTTTACAGCGTGGCCCGTCATTGCCTCGCGGCTCTCACTGCGCAAACTTTCCTTCCAATTAGACTGAGCCTAAGAGTCAAGAGCACACGACAGCCTCCACGTGGACGGTCCTCCACGTGGACGGTCCTCCAGGTGGACGGTCCTCCACGTGGACGGTCCTCCACGTGGACGGTCCTCCCTCCACGTGGACGGTCCTCCACGTGGACGGTCCTCCACTTAGACTGAGCAGGCCACTTCCAATGTGCCACCAGCCCCCTGCAACAAACCTATCCTCCTCTCCGAGGGAGCTGGACACGCTGCCCTCCGGGGACACCCACGTAATCGCTCAGAGTCAAGTGCTGTCCGAACATCGCGCCCCCCAGGGCGGTAGACCAACATTTTATAGCTCTACTTGAGGTGGCACACGATTGTCAGCCTTTGATCTATATAATTTAAGGTGTGTGGAGATGGATGTTGGCAGAACAGGCTGGTGGGAGGCAAGGTTCGGCACTTTGGTTTCTGGAGATGCACATCCCAGACACCAGCTTGGCAGGAGCAGGGACTCCGCGGCCAGCTGACTGCAGGAAATAAAAGAGGTGCTATTTAAGGGAGAGAACTCGGGCTAGAGCAGAATCGCCGCCGTAAAAGATGTTCAACTCACACTGCCATATGGACTTCTTGGAGCGATTCCCATGTATATTAGCTATATTCTTGGCATGTGGAGCTGCATTTGGATCTGTGACTTGCTTTCGGGGCTTTGAAGCTTTGGAGGTAATGTCGTATTGCCCTACCTTCACAGTAAAAGTCACTGATGATTTGATGATTTCAACAACAGGATCTGGATAAAAAGCTCAAATATTTTATCTGTCTTGTAGTTTCCATCAATAAGTATGCATTCTAACACAATTAAACATGACTATATAATTTGAGATCAATGTATTCCACTAATTTACTTGGACAGTAAGAAGATTTCATTTTAGCGTGGAAATTTGCATAAAATAAATACAACACTTATCAAATTTCAGTAAGTTCGAAGACATTACTATTTTGCCAGTTGCTTCCTGTAACTATGGAAAAATAATTCTTCCAAGCATGATGGTGCACAGGTGTAATCCCAACTATTCTGGAGGCTGAGGCAAAAGGAATGCAAGTTCGAGACCAGCCTGGGCAAATTAACAGGACCTCCTCTCCAAATAAAAACAAAATTGGCTGGGGATGTAGCTTGTTCAAGAGTACTTACATAGCTTGGGAGACTGAGGGTGCACCCCCAATGCTAAAAAAAAAAATCTCGAATTAATTTATTACCACATTTCACCAAAAAAAAAAAAAAAAAAGCTTTCAAAGGCAATATGCATTCATTATTCCCTTATTCAGTGTTCATTCCAAAATATTTACTGAGCAGATGTCATACACTAAGTACAATCTTTAGCTGGGAGATTGCCTTAGTCCTTCTGAGCTAACAACACACCACAAACTGTGAGGTAAGCACATAAATGACAAGGTGGCTTTCTGTTTGAGGGTTTAGGAGACTGGAGATCAAGGAGCTGCCATACAGCTCTCTGCTGAAGGTCCATCTTCTCTCCGCAGCCTCACAGAATGGAGAGGGAGAACTCTGGGCTCTTGAGCCACCCCTACCAGCACTAATCACACTTCTGAGGGCTCTACGTTCATAACCTCATTTACCTCCAATTCAGTTTCAATTTGTAAATCTCAGGAAGACTCAAAAATTCAGACTAAGTATCCAATATCCAGACGATAGCAGACATTCACATCAAATTTTAATAATCAAATCAACTCTCCTTTACTGGATTTTGTCATCATCATATATTTTTAGTCTCTCTAGGCTGCTATAACAGAAAACCACATATTATCCAATAGTGCTGCATAAAAGCCCATGGAACTCATAAACAAAAGAAATTCATATGACAACATTCTGGATGCAGGAGGACCAACGTGAAGTTGTGCAAGCTGACTCGGTGTCTGGCAAGGATGTGCCTCCTGGTTCCCTGGAGGCTGATCTTTTTAGTGAGGACACATATAGTGAAGGAAGAGGTCATAGAGGACCTTTTCTAAGGTCCCTACTCTCATTGACAGGACTCTGCCCTCAGATATTCAGTCTACAATGCCACATTCATATAGTATCAAGTATATCACATTTTAAAAGTATATCACAGGAGGGCGTTGAATAATATTATAAAGAGGACAGATTTTGCAGTGAGGTCTGGATTTTAATTCTCACTTGGCAGTTGGCATTTGGATGGTATGAAAGTCAAGGAGCTCTCAGAAGTTTACATGATCATCTGTAAATGGTGTGCTTCATAACAGTATGGCCCACTGTGAGTGGTTTAAAACTACAAAAGTATTTATATCTAAACTATCTTTCAATTAAAGAACAGAATCCCACCAATGTTTAAAAATCTATTTGCATGGTGAATAAGCATACATGCGAGGTAAGATTTAAAGGCAGAAGGTAGAAAAGATATTTGTTCTCCCTCCCCAGGCTGCAATTTCCCAACTCCTGCTTTCTTTGCATATGCACCTTTTTTTTTTTTTGAGTATCTGTCCACAGATGACTACACAATCTATATACTTATGGTGGCATGGGGCGGGGTGTATACATATACCCACACAAATGGCAATGCACTCACTGAAATTGTGTCTGAAATGTAGCTCTACATGCATATAGAAGAATTCTTAATCTTTTTGAATGATGCCTAATACTTTATTGAACAAATGCCTAAGAATTATTATCCAATCAACTATTTCTAGCCACAGATGCTATTTCTATTATTTTAGAAATATAAGTAAAGCTATAGTAATCATTCTTGTTCCTACTAATTTTTCACATGTGGGAGTATCTCTTTAAACTATATACTAAATTATAAAATCAATAGTTAAAACTTCCAGGCATTTTTAAATTGGATAGATATTATCTAATAGTCCTGCATAAAAGTTATAAAAATTTGCTCATGTGAGGTCTATTTTTCTCATAATTTCACAAGAGGGTCCTTCCCTATGAGTTTTGTTTTTCCCAGGTAAAGTTCGGTTACTTCTGTTTTCTCATTTCTCTCATTATGGTAAACTCGAACATCTGTTCATGCATTAGAAAGAATGTTCTAGAAACTTTTTGTCCATAACCTTTGCCATGAATTGCTTTTCTTTTGTAAGATTTTAGAATGTCCTGAATGTGTCAATGTAACATGGAGATTAAGTTTTGTTGAATGTGAGTCTTAAATTTTCTCAATTTTAATCTTTTATATTTTTTCACTATAGAAAAATATTTTCTCTTGGATTTGTGCATTTCATCACTGATCAATACAATACAAGATAGATATAAACAGCAACTCTCATGTTTTCTTCTGGTATTTTATTTTGTATATGTTGTTGTATGATGTGTGGGAAACCTATCAGACATAAGGTTTGACGTACAATTCAAACTTCATTTTGTTTTTGCAGATTTTACACATCATTCTTTTTGACAGTTGTTGGATAATCATTTTCTCTACTTTTCAAAAAGCCACACTTAGCTTTTAATAAACAACTGTGTGTATATTCAAGCACAGATTGGATTTTAAGTGCAAATCTCTTCATTTTAATATATTCATGGACTTGAATTTAAGTGTTTTACTTAAAAGATGCAATAATATCAAAAATGCTGTTTCAGTTATAGTATTTTATTTTTCACAATGTTTTTGAATTTGCTTTCTTAATTTGTCTTTTTCTTAATGTCTTTGTGAAAATCTATTTATTCTGAACCAACATAGGTATAGATTCATTTTCATTTTCTACTAACACAATTATATACTTTGTGGAAAAGGATGATCTTACCTCTTCCTTCTTCACCTTTGTACATTTATCCTTTCTTGCCTCCCTACAATAGCTCTCACATTACAAATCTGCATGAGTAAGCATGACAGACATCTCTTTTCCTTGAACTCAGAAGAGCTTTCAGTTTCTCCACTAAAGAGGGTGGTTGCTGTGGATGGTTTTGTAGATATTGTTCATTACTACAATAGAAACTTTCTTCTATTTCTTGTTTGTTAAAGGATATTAAATATCACAAGTGCATTGCACATTTTGTTTTAATCTGAAGGTACAAAAATATTTATTATTTTCATTTTTACTATTTTAGTGTGGGGAAGTATGTTGACTTATGTTTATAGCATTATGCTTACACTGCATTCCTGGAATAAGCCAAATTTGACTATGTGCATATTCCTTTGAAGATGTATGGCTGATTTGATTTACAATTTTTGTTTGTAATTTTTGCATACATGGAATGACTTGTATTGAAAAAAATTTTTCTTACTTCAATTGTAGTATTACAAGTTGAAATAAGGCTTCAACACTAAAATGAATTCTGTATGTATTAATGCATACTTAAAACTGAAATTATGTACACATTTTACATTATTTATATATAAAATTTGCATTTTGATAGACATTGCTCAAATAGTCCTACATAGAAGTTATAAAAATTTACTCAGGTAAGGGTCTATTTTCCCAAAACCATAGAACAAGATACATAATTGTCATACTCTATTTATGTCTATCATTCAATCTATTATCTATGATATTTGATAAACACTTATGAAAGACATATTCGAATAATTTTCCCATAGAAGATTTTAACTACTGATTTAGTATTTTGAATTGGCACTATTTTTCCAATATGTCTTGAGTAACATATATTTAGGAATTCATCAGTTTAATCTAAAAATTTCAAGTTTATTGGCATACGATTTTCAAGAAATTCTCTATTTTCTTTTTTGAGTATACAACATTTAAGTGCCAAGTTTTCACTTCCAAATATTTATGTCTCTTTCTCTTTGTTATTACTCACCATTCTTTTGCCAATTTTATCAATCTTTTCAAGAAACCAACTTTTGTTTTTATTAATCCTTTTAATTTCACTTTCTATTTTCTGATTTACTGAAGTTTTACTCTTATGTCTATTGTTTTTTCTTTCTCAAGTCTTTTGATTTTAATTCATGTATTGTAATTTTTTTCTTGGCAGTAAGGATTAAATCCAGGGGCATTTGACCACAAAATCATATCCCAAATATTTATTTATTTATTTAGAACTTTGGGACAGGATCTTCATTAGCATGGCTAAGGGTTTGTCAATTTTATGTATTTTTTCAAAGAGCCAACTTTTTGTTCTATCAATTTTTTCAATTGTTTCTTTTGATTCAATTTCGTTGATTTCAGTTCTGATTTTAATTATTTCCTGTCTTCTACTACTTTTTGGTGTATATTTGTTTTTCTTTTTCTAGGGCTTTGAATGTAATGTGAAGTCATTTATTTGTTGATTTTTTCTTCTTTTAAGAAATGAACTCCATGCAATGAACTTTCCTCTTAGAACTGCCTTCACAGTGTCCCAGAGATTTCAATACATTGTATCTGTGTTCTCATTCACCTCTAAAATTTTTTAAATCTCCTCCTTGATATCTTCTGCAACCCATTGTTCATTCAGTAGCATATTATTTAGTCTCCAGGTGTTGGAGTAGCTTTTATCTTATTTTATCATTGATTTTTAATTTCAATTCATAATGATCTGATAGAATGCAGGGTAGTATCTTTACTTTTTTTTAATTTTTTTATTGTTGGTTGTTCAAAACATTACAAAGTTCTTGATATATCATATTTCACACTTTGATTCAAGTGGGTTATGAACTCCCATTTTTACCCCGTATACAAATTGCAGAATCACATCAGTTACACATCCATTGATTTACATATTGCCATACTAGTGTCTGTTGTATTCTGCTGCCTTTCCTATCCTCTACTTTTTTATATTTGCTAAGAGTTGCTTTGTGGCATAGTATATGGTCTATTTTAGAGAAGGATCCATGTGCTGCTGAGAAGAAAATGTACTTACTTGTTGAAGGATGAAATATTTTATATATGTCAGTTAAGTCTAAGTTATTGATTGTATTATTGAGTGCTATAGTTTCTTTTTTCAGCTTTGGTTTGGAAGATCTATCTAGTGATGAAAACATAAATAAAAGGTGTGTTAAAGTCAACCAAAATTATTGTGTTGTGGTCTATTTGACTCTTGAACTTGAGAAGAGTTTGTTTGATGAATGTAGATGCTCCATGGTTTGGGGCATATATATTTATAATTGTTATGTCATATTGGTGTATGGTTCCCTTGAGCAGTATGTAGTGTCCTTCTTTATCCCTTTTGATTATCTTTAGCTTGAAGTCTCCTTTATTTGATATCAACTGTTTCTTTTGATAAGAGGATGGAAACCCCTGTTTGCTTCCACAGTCCAAGTGAGTGGTATGATTTTTCCCAACCTTTAGTCTGTGGATGTCTTTTCCTATGAGATGAGTCTCTTGGAGGCAGCATATTGTTGGGTCTTTTTTTTTTAATCCAATCTGCTAGTCTATGTCTTTTGATTGGTGAGTTTAGGCCACTAACATGTTATACAGTGACTATTGAGACATGATTTGTATTCATAGCCATTTTTGTTTATTTTTGGTATTTAACATGGCTTGGTTTCTCTTCTGATTAGGTTTTCCTTTAGTGTAATCCCTTCCTCTGCTGACTTTCATCATTGTTTTTTATTTCCTCTTCTTGGAATATTTTACAGAGGATGTTCTGTAGTATAGGCTTTCTAGTTGTAAGTTCTTTTAACTTTTGTTTACCATGGAAGCTTTTTATTTCATCATCAAATCTAAAGCTTAGTTTTGCTGGATATAAGATTCTTGGTTATCATCCATTTCTTTCAGAGCTTGGTATATGTTGTCCCACCATCTCCTGGCTTTGAGGGTCTGGATTGAAAAATCTGCTGAGATACGAATTGGTCTCCCCCTATATGTGATCTGATTTCTCTCTCTTGTGGCTTTTAAGAGTCTGTCCTTATTCTGTATTCTAGGCATTTTCATTATAATGTGCCTTGGTGTAGATCTGTTGTAATTTTGTATATTTGGTGTCCTATAAGCCTCTTTGTATTAGGTTTTCCAATTCGTTCATCATGCTTGGGAAATTTTCTGATATTATCTCATTGAAGAGATTATGAATTCCTTTGGTTTGAAACTCTGTGCCTTCCTGTTTCCCAATAACTCTTAGATTTGATCTTTTGATGCTGTCCCCTAATTCTTGGATGTTCTGTTCATGGTTTCTTACTATCTTCACTGTGTGATCAACTTTATTTTCCAGATGGTATACTTTGTCTTCATTATCTGACATTCTTTCTTCCAAGTGATCTAATCTGTTGGTTATGCTTTCTATTGAGATTTTTTATTGGTTTATTGTATTCTTCATTTCAAGGATTTCTGACTTTTTTTTTTCAGAATCTCTCTTTCTTGATGTAATCTTTTGCTACCTGCATTTGCTCTCTTATCTCCTTGTTGGAGTGTGATCAATTTTTGCCTATATTTGTTCATTTAGGTCATTTTTTAATTCACAGAGCATTTAAATTATGAACCTCTGAACTTCTTCTCTGACATTTCATCAACTTCTCTGTCCATGGGTTCTGTTATCGTAGTATCGTGGTTTGTTTGGAGCACTTTACTCCGTGTTTTTTCATATTGTGGGTGCCTTCCTTTCTTGCAGTGTGAGTCCTGGTCCTGGGTCCCACACAAGTTGGTGAGGACAGATCTGGTCCTGGCCTGAGCTCTATGGTAGTCTGCTGGTTGAAAGGGGTGGTCCTGTGCTGGAGGCTGGGCTCTGGTGGGTGTCTTCCGGTGGTGGGATGGACCTGGGCCTACTGTGAGCCTAGGCCCTGTGCAAGCCTGGGTCAGGATCTCTGAGTGTCAAGGCTGACCTAGAATGTGTGATCCTCCCAAGTAGTTAAAATTACAGGCATGTGCCACTTACTTTATTTTTATTTTATATTTAAATAGATGTTATGATACACTTTTTATGTGCTAGCTTTGCTAACATTTGTTGAAAGAAAAATACCAGAATTCCTTTTTCTGTAAGCTTATGGCAACTGTTGGATTCCACAAGAGAGATCCAGTGACCGTTTTTTAGTATTCACAAGACATATCCTAGCTGTTTATTTAAACTCTAATCTGGATTCTGCTTTGAAGGGTTTTGCAGACAGAATTAATTCTCAAACCAGTTGATGGAATGGATTATCATTCTTCCTAGGCCTGACTTAATCTATTAGAAACTAATTAGAAAGAGTTAGTTCTTACTGAAGGTGAGAGATTGATTGATAGGGTCTCCAGGACTCAGGACTCAGATTTTCCTTTCCCAGCTTTCACCTTGGATTTTGACCTTTGGTTCCTGCTCTTTGGACCTCCTACCTGCTCACGACATGCCTTCCTCCACTGGTCTGCTGGTCCTGCTTCTGTTCACAAGGGATGAGGTACCTTTCCCCACAGCCTTGCCAGCATGAATTATTTTTATTCTTGAAAATGCCATTCTAACTGGAGTGATGTGAAATCTCAATATAGATTTTATTTGCATTTTTCTGATCGCTAGATATTTTAAACTTTTTTTCTTATATTTGTTGGTCATTTGTATTTCTTCTTTTGAGAAATGTCTTCTTTTGTGAAATAATTTATTATTATTATCTGGTGTAAAGTTTTTTGTACAGCTACTTTGCAAAGCAAAGGTTCCTCTAAAGACTAAGAATGGAATCATCATATAACCCAGCTACCCCACTCGTTGGTGTTTATCTAACTGATCTAAAATCAGCCTTCTAGAGTTGTGTATGCAGCCCAGCTCACAATAGCCAAGTTATGGAACCATCTCCGGTGCCCATCAACAGACAAAGGGATAAAGAAAATGTGGGATATACACACAATGCAGTTTTACTTAGCCATAAAGAAGAGTGAAATTATGGCATTGCTGGTAAATGAGTAGAACTGGAAAACATCATGTGGAGTATAATAAGCCAGATGCAGAAAGTCAAAGGTTGAATGTTTCCTCTTACATACAGAAGATAGACCAAAATATGGGGAAATGAATGTGGGTCATCCCAAGAAGATAGTAGGGGGATCAGTGGAGTAGAGGAATGGAGAGAAGGGAAGAAAGTAGGAATGGGAAAAGGGAGGAGTGGTGAAACTCTGTGCAAATATCAATTATGCTGTGAGCACATACAAATGCACTACCATGAACCTCACCTTTATGTATAATTATAAAGTATCATTTAAAAAATAATAAATAAATAGAAGGAAGAACAGTAGATTAGAAGATAGGGATTAGGAGAGGGAGGGAGGGAGGGAAATGGGAAGGACTGGAGACTGGAATGTAGAAAATCATATTCCATGCACATATGATGATGTCAAAAGGAATATCACTATCACAAATAAGTATAATGCACATAAAACATTTTACAAAATGATATGCTCATGACCTCTTGGGTAATTGTACTCTGTATATTATATTCTTTATGAGAAGTGTTATCACATACACTTAATTTTTCTAAGTCTAAAATATAGTGGATATCTTTACAAACTTAACAAAAATACTTTCTTACTTGTATACCTCACATGATCCATATACTCAGGAGAACATTTTAACTCTATGGCTTGCTCAGTTTTGCTTTTTTGATAAAGAATTACTATTGGCTTTACAATCAAAATTTATTCAGGCAACTCTGAATGTGTACTCCAGTGTGTGCTATTCTTCCTTCTTCCATCTTGGCCCTTACATCAGTGTTAACTTTGCTCCCTGTGACGTTCATAACTTAGAATTGCCTACAAGTGGACCTGCTGGTGGCAAATTGTCCCCAAGTTTGGGAAAGGGAGGAATGGTGAGATTCTATGTGCACATACCAGTTATGTCGTATGCACATACAAATACACTACTGTGAACTTCACCTTTATGTATAATTATAAAGTACCATTTAAAAAAAAACAATAAATCAATAGAAGAAGAACAGTAGACCAGAAGACAGGGATTAGGGAGGGAGAAAGGAAGGAAAATGGGAAGGACTGGGGATGGAAATGCAGCAAATCATATACGGGAAATAATGGTCAATGTGTGTTCTAAGGCGGGAACACTGTTTTCACCTGGTGTAGAACTCTAGGTTCATAAATGTAGTATGTCAGCCCCTGAAGATACCATTCCGCTCTCTCTGGGTTCCCAATGCTACCCTTGAGAAATTACTGAATGAAATAGCTCTCCTTTCAGGTTTGTTTCTTATAATCTCTCTCTCTTTCTGTTCACCTTAGAATTCTCAGTTGTGTTCTTGGAATTTCTTATAATTTCTGAATATGGAGTATTGGTATCTTTGATCGGTTCTGGAAAATCCCCAACCACCATGTCTTCAGACACCTCAACTCATTTTGCTCTTTACTTCAGGAAATTGGGTTCTGTGCACACCATTCATTCTGTCCCCTGGTCACCTGGTTCCCCTGTTGTGTTCTGTGTCATTCCGCTGGACCACTCCTGACTCGCTGTCTTCACCTGATACTTAGGTACTAATGATTTTGTGCATTAACTCTTTTCAGTTATTTCAATTTTATTTTTTGAATCTCCCCTTGATTAGTTTCAACTTCTTCAGATCATCCACTAAGCAGGTCCTTATTTCCGTACATATACTTTTTTTCCCCCCTTAAAAACATACTGTGGACAGTTTCTCCGGACCATTCAGACAACTGCAGAACCTTGGATTGATTTTTTCCCATCATGGAGCAACCTCCACCTGTGGGCCTGTCGTGTGCACACTGGCCGGCACCTCATGCTCAGAAACTGAAGCCGAGGGTGAACTTGACTTTTCCCCGAGATTATTTGACTTTGCCTCCTTCACACTTGGATTGAACCTAACACTGAACTGATACCATATTACTCAAAATTTACAGTGTGAAAGTCCTTGAATTTCCTAAGATAATGTACATCTTGGTGGTGAGTCTCTGGTTTACCTCTGAATCAAATTTATGTGAAGAGAGATTTTTAAATTTTTATCTTAGTTTAGATTAAGATAGTCTACTATGATCTTCAACTTCTGAGACCTTTTGGCTGTAATTTTTTACCTATTTGGCCTGTTAAGTCACTCAGTATAAAAATATAAGTTATTCCAAGTTTGAAATTACTCCCAAGGCAATTTCTGTGTTTGGCTTCCCTTCAGATTTAGCTTAGTAATTGCTCCATATCTTTCTACTTTAAACTCTTCCATTCTTCATCTTTCTAACACAAAAGCTTCTGAACCTGCTCATAAATAAAAGCAGAGTTGCAGGTGATGTGTTGAGAGAAGAGGAATACAAGTTGTAAGCACTGCTGGTGTTTGTGCCATTCATGTTAGCCCCAAATGCCCAATTCCACATCTGAAAATAGAAAGACGGCCAGGCATGATGGCACACACCCTAATCCCAGCTACCTGGGAGGCTGAAGTAGGAGGATCTTGAGTTCAAGACCAGCCTCAGAAACTTAGCAAGATCCTCTCAAAATAACAATAAAAAAGTCTGCAGATGTAGCTCAGTAGGTAAGCGTCCCTGAGTTCAATTCCCAGTATATAAAAAAAAAAAAAGAAAAGAAAAGAAAACCCAGAAAATGGAAGGGGTTGATTTGATTGGGTAGTGGAAACATGCCTACATTCTATTCTTCTAAAGACTTCTGTTTGTATCATAAAATTATCTGTACAGTTTAGTTTAGAATTGGATATCGTGCTTTTTTTATATAATTCCTAAATTTACTTCCCCACTATTCCCATACCTCTAACCTTTTATAGTAATCCCATCTTATCCATGAGAGCTACAGTCTAAGACTACAGAGGACATTTGAAATCAGGGACAGTACCAAACCCTACATATACTATAAATTTTCCTATATACATGTGTATCTGAAATAAACTGTAAATTATGAATTAGAGATGATAAGGTATTAGAAATAACAACTAATAATTACATAGAACAACTATAATGATAACTGAAGTAAATTGGAAATCTCACTACTTGCACTTTGGGGCCAGTGTGTTAAATAAGCTAAGGTTGTTTTCCTTGTTGTTTCATCCTCCATGAGTGTCTGGAACATAGGAGACGCAGCCCATTGGTGTTTCTTAGTACTCTTGGTGAAGAGGGATAATTAACATCTGTGCAACAGGAGAAAGCTGGGTGTTCTCAGAGGGGCAGGGCAGTTTTTCATGAATTTTATTTCCAAATCATATTATAAAATCTTGAACATATATATTTCATCCACTTGGTCACTCTATGCATGTTCTTACATAGAATTCTCAGAGAACCGTACTTTAAAAATAAATCCCTGGCAATTTTTTTTTTGGTTACAATAAAAATAATGATGATAATCAGCATGGCTGTCTTCTTGGGATTGATGCCTTTCCCCTATCTGCATAATAGTTTATATTCTTCTCTATTCTTCACTACAGTATCGTGAAGCATGATTTATCATTTCTGCTTTCTAAATGAGAAAACCAAGGATCAGAAACACTTGCTCTGTACTGAACAGTTTCAAGTCTAGATTTGACCTCAGGATTTGCATCTAAATTGCAACTCAGAATTTGAAGGTAAAAAACCAATCAGAAACTAGAGTAAGAAATTTTCTTTAGGAAAATACTACACTGTCAAATATATCCATATTTTATCTTCAGGGCTTTGATAGTGTGCTATGAGCAGACTGTCATGAGAAGAAAAACATGTGGTTTGTTTGGTAATTCATCAATTTGTTCATATGTTAAAATTGCTTTCCTATCAGTTTATTTTTTCATTAAAAGTATCTCCAGCCCTGGACTATCATCAGACCTCACTTGGGAAAGTGCAAGTCTAGGAAACGCTTTTCTGAAACAGGGGGATGACTTACCTTAGATGATTTTGCTGAGGACATTTATATTTTTTCCCATCATTTTGTCAAAAACCTTTCAAGCATGGACAGTCAGGAATATATCTCAGAATTAAGTTATTTTCCAACAAAAGGTAAGTTCTACTATGTTTCAGAATCAGCTCTTGGAGCTCCTCAGTGATGGAAAATGTGTGTGTGTTTGGGTACCTCCTGGGCATTGGCCCTGCATACTAGTGTGCTAGTTAGCATAGCGGTTAGAACTTGAACTCCTCAGTTGTTTTTCTTCTTCGTGTTTAAATTGGCAACACTAATACTGCCTTACTACACTTGTGCATCTAATTACCTAGAATTTTCTATTAAGCAAAAAGTAATTTCTTTGGAAATATGCATTCAAAAATATAGAGAATGACATCACATAGAAAGAATTTGCAGAGGGCTAAAAGCAACTTTGGCAGTGAATGTTTAGCTTTTTAGAATTTTATTTTCCACTAAAATGACTTTCCCCTCATGACTAATTATGATTGTTGTTCAAAAATGGATTACTAATGGGACTTCTGCATATTTGAGCCTAATCTTTTTTAAAAAATCAAATGACTCTGTCCAAAATTATTCTGGAAAAATATTTAAATTTAAATGTAACAAAATTAGAAAACAGAACCTATATCTTATTAGAAGGTTTTAAACCTCTGCAAAATTCAATCAAAAACAAACATTTAATTTTAAGGGGTTTCTCATAATTCCTAATTATAAATTAGTTCCATGGGAAGTCACATGGATTCTTTGCATTTACTACAGTATCACTTAATTCACTAAGTGGTGCTAAAAAGAGCTAACCCAGCCACCAAAGTTACTTACCCCAAATGGGAAAGCAATCAAGACAGAAGGTGCATCAGCCATACTAATTAAGATCAATTCTAAATAGTTATGTTCTGGCTGAAGCAGTTTTTATCAGTAAGAATTAGATACTCTATTGAAAACAATGTTGTACTTATATACTAAAAGTGAACTACATGAGAAAATTTGTGAAGATAATTTAATGCTGATATTTTGATTTTTTGGAAATTACATTTTCCCCCTTAAAACTTATTTTCTGTTTTTTAAAAAAATTATTTCCTATTTTATTCTGTGTCTCTTTTTGTGACAAAACTTATAAACCACCCCAAGGATTACTCTAAATCATTTTAATTTTATATTAAATCATCAAATTTTGACATTCTAAATTTTTACAGCTGTTTAATATAGATGACAATTCCAAAGTGTTCATTTCATGGCATGCCATAAGAAAGACTTGAGTTAAATTCTCCAACTACAATAATCATGTTTAGTTTATTAAATCAATAATAAAATAGTATGCAAAGATTATTAAAATTTTGAGTTTAATTAAATAAAGTCAGTATCTGCCACTTTGGATACTTTAAAACAAGCAAACAGGTGTGTATAAGAAATATCTTTAATGATATTAGTGATCCTTGACTACTGGCTCATTATATATTTCTAGTGATGAGAAACTCACCTTTTTCTCTGAATCACGTAGTTCATTATCAGCTCAATTTTTATGATTCTCTTTGTGTTCATCTGGAGAAATAAAAATTAAACCACTCTTCTGAAGACATACCTATGAATTTTCAACAAGCCATCTTAGCCCAATTATCTCTATTGATGTGAGGGAACTTTTAAATGTCCCTTATTCAAAAACACACAGATTGAGAAAATAGAATAAAATACATTATTCCCTATGAATAAATGAAGCCTGCCTTCAGAATTTACACGCACACTTTCAGTTCCACGAACTTTATAAGGCAAAAGTCAACAACTTGGAATCGACTCCCCAATTTTGTTAAGTTTTTGACTCCCTGGAAAGAATAGGCCACTAATTGAAGAGGGAAGGAATCTAGACTTGATCATTTACATTTGTTTTAATTTCTGTTTCTGTTTTTGTTTTTTTTTTATAGTGCAGAAGGGAATAAAGGAGCCCTCCTGCTCAACCTGGAGTCGGAGCCCAGAGCTCTGGCAAGAGCATCCGACTTACAACCTGACTCCAGCCAGCTGTCTACCTGGTGTGTTGCCAGGAGCTGCCCAAGGAGGACCTCTGCAGAGATTCTGCAAAGGGTTAGGAAGAACTGACCGAGACCATCCTCCAGGAGTCCAGGAAGTCGAGGGAGCGCGGGCAGTAGGTAAGCTGTTTTTCTCTGGGTTTTCATCAATAGTATCTACACCCAGTTGTTCCTGGTGCAAGGGTTTTCCCCTGAGCTTCTGGATTATGGCACCCAGGGCCTATGGGACCTCAGTATTTCCAAGAACCCATGTGTAGGATCTGGCACCTAACACTCCCTCTCCATTCTTTAAAGAGAAAACGCCTCCTCTTTACACTTGGTATTAATAGTTAGCCTTCCAAGTAAAAGTGTGATTCTAAAGAGCTGGGCTGCCTCTGTACAAACTGGGAACTTCTTATTCCTCCAAAAAATGATCTCCTTCCCAGACTTCAGATCTGCTGCCACTTAAGGTCAAAGAAATGGGTCAGCTCTTGCAATGATTTCTGTTTGTGATGGGCTTAACTTAAAAAAATATATCCAAGTGAATGAGTGGCATTGATAAGTTCCCATTTTACATAACAATGATTCCTTTTCATTTTATGATATTTTAACATAGTGCTATAAAAGGGTCTTCCTTTCATCCAAATGCATTTTACAGTTTCCTCTTCCCGCTGAACAAAATTGAAAATGGTTAAGGATGTGTACAGAAGTAGAAAATTAGGAATCCTTTCTATAAACAAAATAGCCAGAGGCTTAGAAATTAAGGAAACAGTAAAATCAAATAAACAAAGAAGTACCAGGTACAAAAACTTCCCAATTGGGGGGTCAGGGCAAAGGCCATAAAAAATACATTTATACTGAAATAATTGGCTTCAGATTAAATGTGAGGTGAATATTCAGGGTGGTGGAAAGTTCTGTTTTATCTGAACTCATTCTTTTATCCCTAGCTATGACTTTGTATTGTTCAAAGATGATGTTGTGTAGGATAGATTGACTGTGCAGACACAGAGCAGACCCACCAGGAGAATTTATGTGCTGCAACCCTGCATTCTTGTAATGTTTCTGTGGGTGCCTTTCAGAATAAAGTGGAAACAAAAACAGAAAAGTGACTCACTCCATGATAAATGAGGGTGCCCGGAAACCCCAGCCTGGAGTCCCAGCCAGAACACCTGATTCCGTCTTGTCAAGAATCACATGAAAGGGAGTAGAAAAGGGTTTCTTAGAATGCCAGCTTAATCAGAAGCGTCATTCCATGGGGGAAAAAAAAGTGAAGAAACTCAGCCATTTTCCTGACCGTAATGAGGTGAAGTTGGGAGGAAATGTGGATTTGGGTCATCAAAGGGCATAGATATTTGGTCAAACTTGTTCCTCCAATTCAGATCTCTATGTGAATTATCATGCTGGAAATTACCTCCAGGTTTAGACAGAATTTGTAAAAGAAACAGAACCACTGTTTGTAGGGGGACGTCCAGGGACTGAGTGAGAACTGGATCCTGGCACAGGGAAGGGTAGGACCAAGCATCTCTGACACCATGCCATCACACAGAAAATTCTGTGCATGTGTAAATTGTTATTTATTAAAGAAAATCAAGAGAGTCCAAAATATAAAACAGAAGCCAGTCACCCAGATACCCCAGCAGACAGAGGGAGAATAGAAGGTTGAAGTCAAAGGAGACATTACAGCTGTATTGAAGGCAGCAGGGAAGGCAAGTGCCACCCTGGCCTTCGGGGACTGTTTTGAGCACCACTTGAAAGAAAGACTAAATGAGAAGCTGAAATCACTATTTTCATGGCAGATTTTTATGAGTCTTAACCAAATAAAAAGTGCCATTTAGGGCACAGGTGCGGGGAAAGGGGAGATTTCCTCTTCTGTGACAGATTCAGGTATTACTTGCCCTAACACCTTGTTGACTTCAGGACCTGGGAGCTAGCAGCACCCTTGACCTCACCAAAGGTGTTCAGATGGAAATGTGGAAGGAACAGGGTAAGAGGCACATTAAGGGAATCAATAGGAGATGTTCTCCAGCAACTAACACACATAAGAGGAAGATTTCTAGGGGAACTGAGCCCTCCCCACACACCTCTTATTATCTAAGTAGAATTCTTTTGTGTCTTAAAACTGTCGCTACCACTTGGAGCAGACCAACTGTGGTGGTTAGTTTTATATGTCTATGTGACTAAATCAGAGTACCCGGAAATGTGGTCAAACACCAGTTGAAGTGTTTCTCTGAAAGCATTGGATCTTTAGATGAGGTGGGTGTTTAAAACAGTAGTAAAGTTGATCGTCCAGAGTTCACAGAAGTTGACCAACCTGATCAAGTCAGAGACCTAAACATAATGGCACCAACATTAAGTCCCAGGTCATCTTCTGCAGAATTTGCATTTTATAAATATTTTGTTAAATAAATTTATCTCTATAAAAGTCTCAACATATGAATCTTTATTATCACACAGGCTATACCTACCTTTACCTGATTAGGCTGTGTAAATTGTTATTTATTAAAGAAAATCAAGAGAGTCCAAAATATAAAACAGAAGCCAGTCACCCAGATACCCCAGCAGACAGAGGGTGTCTCTCCTGTGGTATAATGGCATTCAGAGAAATTCTGCTGAGAGCCTGGAGAAAGGAGATCATGGCCTGCAGAATGGACACAGTTACCGTCACACCCTGTTGATGGGAATACATTTTGAACCTTTATACAATGACACTTTTTCCACAGAAACAAAAAATCCCCAAAGGAAAGAAAAAATTAAGACCTGTAGGCATATCAGGCACTATCCTAAATCATCTGGGTCTCCATGGGATCTTCTGATGTTAAAACTTCATCTAAATTCCATGAATAAAAAATGCATTCTAATACTTGCAAGTGACATGGTCACCTGCAGCCGGGAAAAGTATGTGTTTATTGGCCTTCAGTTTGCATGATTGTTTGGGGAAATTTCATATATGTAGACACACATGCACACGCACACACACACACGCACACACGTGAATACACAGATGTATTGAAAGATATGCTTACTTCCTGTTCCACAAGCGGAGGCAGAAATACAAGTGTATTAGGCATTTCATAGCAAAGGCACCACCCTGGGAGGAGGAGGCCTCTAAGAGAGGCTCATTGGTTGGGTGCCCCTGAATTCAATCCCAAGTTAAAAAATAATAATAATAAAATAAAATAAAGAAGTCTCTTCATATGTGATACATGGATGATATTGAGAGAGAAAGCAAATGCAGAAAAATTCACAACTGTTGATTGACCCCTTTGGACAGCCAGGCATTTCTTAGTTTGAACAGAAAGTTGAAACTCAAGGCCCAGTGGATTTTATTCCTTTCTAATTTTAACAAAAGTTGCTTTCAAAAATACCAAGAAAATTTAGACACGTATAAAGTGAAAAGTGCTTCATGGATTTATGTATTAGACCTTTTTATTTTTATCAAAATATGACTTTCCTATAAAAAGTCATAGAAATTATTCATCACATTCTACCTCATTACATGTCTTTAAATTTTTAAGATTCTTAAACTATTTATAATACTGTTAACACATAATTTAGAAATATAAAAAAATTTTAAAAGGGAAAGATGTTTATTTCAGAAGAATGCTGATGATAAATATGAATAAATATCACCATTGATATGAATAAATATCACCAATATGATAAATATTATCATTTTGCAACCTATAATAAACAATTTTTTTGACAAGGACACATTATTAAATGAAGAAAACTACTGGATGCAAGTTTTTAGAAAAAAATAATTATGTTACCACCAAGCAACAATCTATCACCTGCTATCTGCCCTGTCCAAAATATGTTTATATTTCTTTAAAACATAGGAGAGAACTGGCAATCACACCATTACCATTACCAACTCATCAAAATTAGTTTTACTGTTGATAGAATAACAAATTCATGTGCCTCGTATTACATTGCCCTAAACACACAGTGTCACCTAAGTGGCATCCCTTCCAAAAATGCTTCACATTCCCTTAAACAGAAGGACACAATAAGGCACATCCAGAGTGCAGCACATTCTAATGACAACTGTTCTGGATTCTTCAAATAGTCAGCGTTTCAGAAAATCAAAACAAACTAAGCCACCACACAAACGAAAAGGCTTTCCTCACTGAAATGGACTTAAGACCCCAAAATAACAAATTCAAAAATCAAATGCAGAATTTAAACTTTTATTTCACCCTGGATTAAGAAAAGCTATAAAGAAATTACATATGAGAAGTTCTGTATATTCAATATTATTAAATTATTACTGATTTCTTTTTATATGTGATGAAAACCATCATAATTTCTACAATGACCTTTTGAAGAGTTTAGAAAAATAAAGAGTGCCAGGCATGGTGGTACATGCTTGTAATCCCAGAGACTCAGGAGGCTGAGGCAGGAGGATCTCAAGTTCAAAGCCAGCCTCAGCAACTGTGAGGTTCTTAGCACCTCAGTGAGGCCCTGTCTCTAAATAAAATACAAAATAGGGCTGGGGATGTGGCTCATGGATTGAGTGCCCCTGAGTTCAATCCCAAGTTTAAAAAAATAATAATAATAAAATAAAGAAGTCTCTTCATATGTGATCCATGGATGATATTGAGAGAGAAAGCAAATGCAGAAAAATTCACAACTGTTGAATGTATGTGGAAGTTATTCATTAGCATGCCTCATATTTTTTCAACTTTATCATAGATACAAATGCTTTGAAAGAAAAATGTTAGACATAATGTGTAGCTCTTCATTTATTTTACATGTGAAATCCTTGAAAGTAACAAAAAAACACAGGCGACCCATCCAATCTGAGAGACAGAGGGAAGAAAGCCTGGCTTTGCGCTCAGAACCTTGGCTGTGCCTTCACTCACATTTGGGGGAAGAGGTCACTAAGGAGCTGGGAGGAGTTTTTGCAAGAGCAAAATTGGGGTGGGTGCAGGTGCATTGAGGAAGCCCCGCGAGATTCCTGCAGTCTGCTAGAGTGTCTTCCACCCCCATCCTGCCCCATGTAACCAGTGGAACCACCAGGCAGTGGGTAGCAGTCCTGGCTGGCAGGCTCAGCAGCTCGATGGGCATCAAAGCTCATCACTGGAATCCGTGGGTATTGAAGCAAAACGCTGGCTCCTCTGTCCTCTGAATGCCTGCCTTGGAATGGTCATAAAGGGCCTCAGAGGGGACCATGAGGCCACAGCATTAGAGCCTTCGTTTTCCCCCGAAAAAAAAGAAAAGGAAAAAACAAAAACAACAAGATGACTCACTTGGACTGTGTATCTACAGAGAAAGTTCATTATTTCCATAAGCAAAATCCACTTAACAAGAAAGCACTGTAATAGCTACAAGCAGCAAAGAATCTCTTCAGATTTGGGTGACCCGGCAATTCGGCATCACATCTAACACATTCCTCAAAATCAAGAATATACTCAAGCTCATAAAAGCTAAAATGAAAATACCAAAGGCCACTTGGAAGGGATGTTATTACTCAGAATTAATGTGGACATTTCCATCAATAGAGAAAATGGCTTACATTGTTATCAGTGTAATGAGGGAATTTACAACTTTAATGGTCATTTTGGGCCAGATCCAAACACTTAAGCCTCTTTCTAGTTTATGTTAACCTTTTTGTTTGTTTGTTTGTTTTAATATTTGTGTTGTGATGATAGGAGTTGATTTACAAAGGTTATTTGATACTAGTGTAGGTTGTCTATGATTATTGAAAGCCCATGATATAAGTATTCAAAAACCTAGGGCTGATAGAATAGGTATCTAATACCTACGAATACTTAGCTATACTTTTTTAGAAAATAAATGCTTCTCAAAGAATATTGTTTTTTTCTGAAATGAATCCTTTTCTGTATATCATCAGACTCTTGTTATTGGATTGCCACAGAGTATGATCAACACTACCTTAGCTCTCAAACCTGAATTCTTTCAGCACTCTCTTCATCACCAAGCCGGAGACTATTTCCTGATTTAAGATAATACGCAAAGAAAATATTTGAACCGCAGTGTATTTCAGGCTTACAGAAATGTAAGAGAAAAAGATTACACCAACTGGTAACAGGCCCACGTCCTTCAGTGACCTCAAACACCTACCTGGATTTCCCAGAACTAATTAAATGGGCCCATTTTTCACTCTTTATTTTATCTAGTTGTTACACAGCACTGAGGATCATTAATAACTGGCAGGTGAGAGAAAAGGGCAGGAATTCAGAGTGGTCATCGTCGTGCTTCTCATTGGGCACACTTATTATCTTTCACTACTTTCCCTCACTTCCCTCACTCAATTCAGCAAACAAGCAAATCCCGTAGTGTCCTGAGCCCCAGGGTCCAGTCAGCCCCGGGGGGCAGTGGCAGCAGAAGGCCTGACTCCCACCTGCCAGACCAGTGCCTTCTGAGCCCACCATGTGGTTGTGGCAGGAGAGTCCTCTCAGGGGAGGAATTGCTGTCTGCTCTGGCTCAACAATTAAAATTGTTTAAATTTACATTCAAGGGCTGGGGATGTGGCTCAAGCCGTAGTGTGCTCGCCTTGCATGCGTGCGGCCCGGGTTCAATCCTCAGCAACACATACAGAGATGTTGTGTCTGCCGAAAACTTAAAAAAAATAAATAAATATATATTTTTTTTAATTTACATTCAAATGCTTTTGCCTTTTCTCCTCAAAGAAAGATCATGCAGAAGTGGGTGTACTCTGGCTTTCACCTCCAGCAACACTTCCACCAGAATAAGCCTCCCCTTTGGATCCTGAGCTTTATGTTGAAAACTGGTGTCAAACTGGACCCTCCTGAGGCCTCTGGGGCACGCTTCTCCACTCCGGGGGCCAGCGTGCTCTCAGAACACTTTGCCAAGAGACTTATCAGGGCTTTCCATCACTTTCCCAAACTGCTTTGGGATCTCAACCATTTTTTTCCCAGATGATCTCTGGGATCCAACCCAGCCCCCACCACACACACACACACACACACACGCACGCGCACACACACGCACACACATACACAATCTTCTGATCTTCTCATTCCAGGGCAATGCATGGAGGAGACTGTCCATGTGATTGCTTTCTCCCATTAATAATAAAAACGTGTTTGAAGGTGACTTGTTATGTGAACCTTTTAAGAGGTTGGCATATTTTTTTTTAAATTCCATCCCCAGATGTCCAATTATTTAAAGGTAGAAAAATAATAAATCAGTGGTAAGGTTAACACCAAACATTACCAAATGATATAGCACAGCTGCTAGAGTTTGGCTAAAAAAGGAAGCCCTCATTTCCTAAAGACATAACAAGGATGCAAATGCAGTAAATCACAACTTTTGTGATATCCATAAAAAGAAATGAAACTATTGTTTATGTAAAGAATAGCTGCTTCTTTTCAGTGCAAATATGCTCATATACAGTGGCAAAGGTATGCGACACAGTGAATAGCATCCTTAAGAATACTCTTCTGGTAAGCATGAAAAGATAGATCATGTAATATAATCTATTAGGGCCTATTGATATGATCAATGTAGAAGTCAACAATGAGAAATAAATAGCATCTATATTTCCCATATATATTAAAGAACAGATGTTCAAGAAATGTGAGGACTGGTTACTTACAAAATAAAAATTTAGCCTTAGTGTAGGCATACGGATACTGTGGGGGAGACAATGAGTTTTCTGGGTGAGAGATGGAAGGGCAGGTTATTACTTCCAATAACAACAGTAGCCAGAAAATCAACATATTTGTGCAAATTTTCCAACCACTAAATCCTTCAGGGCAACATATATAGGATCTGATGAAGCCAGCGTTCATAGGGAAGACCTGAGAAGTCAAAAGAGTTCTCCCCAGGGAGGAGGCCTGTCTGTGTATTGCTCCTGAGAGAGCATGATCTTTGTTTTCTAAGGCTGGTCACCAGATGAACATTCTTGTGAAGATCTTCTAGAACAAAAGTGCAATCAGTGCCCCACTTTCAAGATGTGTAAAAATGTAAGGAATCTAATGTCTCCCAATAGGGAGATGCTGATAGGAAATAAAACAGTCTGAAAGAAAATCTCCACTCTAGATAAGAAGAGTCAGAGAAAGATTAGAAGGGCTGCCTGGAAAAATGTTAGTTTGGGCCAAGAGCAAAAATGCAATCGGGTTAGAAAATTATGCAGTGTGCCAATGTATCTACTACAGCACTATTATTAAAAGATTAATGCCTCCACTAATTGATGGCAAATATTTCTCATTGACCCATATAATATTAAGAGATAGCACCAGTCCTAGCAATTAAATTAAGGTAAACCAGTGAATCTCAGTCAGATGTGATTTGGCAATGTCTGAAGATATCCAAATATATCCAATCACAACTGGGAGTACCATTGGCATCCAATAAGCAGAGGGCCAGGTGCCCAGCAACCTGCAACACACAGGGCCACCTCCTAAAACAAATATGATTCAGCCCCAAAGCCAATCAAGATTAAGAAATCTTAATATGCTTGCCTAATAATTGCACGTAATCTCAAGTAATCTGGAATGAAATCATTTACACCATCATTGAGAAAGTGTTGACTCAGAGGATTTGAATTTGTTTCAAGTGAGGAAATAAAAATACCTGGGTTTTTTTTCTCTTCATTTTACTCCAAAGAGAACTTAGAAATCACTTTTAGAAATATTTTGAATATATTCTAATCACACTAATTTAAACAAAGATTATGCTCCATTCACAATTAGATGTCCTGTTAGTAAAACACACATGGCCGGGGAATGGAAATAACACAGATTTTGCTCTCAATCTTTTGGAGATGGATTCTGGGGCCATTGCTTAGCTGTCTCACTTACCAGCTGAAAATGACATAGATTCTCAAGTTCTCATCTTTCAAATGAAATGATTATAATATGCAGTATTAATCTTGATTCTGCAAAGACATTATGAGAGCTATCAAAATAATGGGGTGATGAAGTGCTCTGTAAATCCTAAAGCAACCAACCCCAGCTGGGATGTTAAGGGCAATGTTTTTCTGTTTCTCTCCCCCCCTCCTCCCATTTCTTGACATCAAAGAGACAGTAATGATAAATGGCCTCTTCTTCTTCTGCAGGATCATTGATTTTTGAAATCCTCAAGGATTTTAATAGCAGTCTTTTTTTTCTCCTTCAGTGATTTTTAGTTTACCCTGTTTTGAAGGCCAGGTATGTGCAATTGTATAGAGAAACGTGTCAGAATCAGAATAGTGTTTGATGTAGCTTCACCACAACATGTTCCATGAGATGTCTGAGAGCTGACTTGGCAAGCCTTTCAAAATAGGAAAATTCAAGATTAAACATGTTCTGAAGTCTGCTCAGAGAAATAGAGTCACATATGTCATTTTCATCTGCTTATGTAATCATTCTTTTCCTTTTGGCTCCAGCAGAAGCAAGGTCTTGACTGCATCCTGGACTTGATTAATGAATGCATCTTGCTCAAATCCAGTGCTTACAAGAGGTGATGGAAAATGTTCCTAAAGGCTGTTTCAAGCCTTGGCTGAAACGTTAAGTACGTGGACCAGGGCACTGAGATGTTCATACCCGACCTGAGACTCTCCTGGTGAGACACCAATGTTGTGAGTGAGTTTCATTGATTTCAGTACAGTAATAGTATGCATTGCTCTGCTTACAAAAGATGATCATCCTGGCTAGGCACAAATTTCATGTTGATTATAGTAGATAACCACAAATATTTAAAATTCCACTTTTGAAATTATTTATGAAAGAATCTAGTCATGCAGTCTACATCAAGAATGGTTCTAGCCCCACTGTTCACTCAATTGAGAACCAGAGTAAATTTCCATAACAGTGAGGCAGGAGTATACCTGTACAGACGGGAACAGAATCAGGTTGACAGTTGTGACATGTGGCTAGGGATTTTAACATCCATCTATATTGACTGTGGAGGCTACCTGGGCATATAAGGATCTAATATTTCTCACCTAATGTTTGCAACTGGAAGTCATTATGCTAATGACAGGATGGAACAAGATAACAAATAAAATGATGTGGATTAGTATCACCTCTTATAAGAAGAGAAATTTATTTAGGAAGAGGATCAATGTTGGCTTAAACTTCTTAATTGGTGAAACTGTTTTAAGGAGAAGATCCACTTATTTTTGCATATAACAAAATGTAAATGCAAATTAAATCATAATCTAATAAAGAGAATTCACTGGAACTGTTCATTTTTAAAGGTAAGAACTTTATTTTCACAGATTATAGCATTCACTTGGACAAATATTCCTTTAGATTACTTCTGTAAGTGTAGAAGAAATTAACTTTAGAAAAAAATGCTCAAGAAAATACTCTTTTTTTCCTATTGTCTTTTCTAAATTGCCTAATCATGAATTCACAGAATTTAAACTGAATTGAATTAAAATCAGTTGACTCTAAATTTGCCCAGTGGACTACAGATGTGTAGAAGCAAAACTTAATACAAACAATGATTCATAAGAATCAAATGTGCTGATTAATAAGAAAAATATGCAAGTAAAATTTAAGACAATTCTCATAGAAGTGTGTTACATTAAGACATACCTTTAGAAAATTTTCAATAGGTTAAGTCTCCTATATTGGTAAAGTGATATATATATTTTTACTTCAGGTTGATACTAATGGTAAGGACAATAACTATGCTATGTTAAGGTACAAAATATAGAATATTTGTGCTAAGAGTAATGTTGTTTCTGAAAATTCCATTGTACACCACTTCTTAATGACTTTTTCTTAGATCCATATGTATGCAACCTTTTGTATCCTATGTAGGATAAAATGAAGTTAGATTATGTAATGTGTTTTTGTAGATCTAGAATTTCTACCTGTAACACAGAAGAAATGAAGCAGCGAGAGAACTTCTCTGAGCTGGTGGCCAGGCAGGCCCTGGGCATGGGATGACTACATACTGGGTTCTGGCTGTGCTCAGTCACTCAGGGTAGGTGCCATTCCTTTCCCTCCTGTCACTTCTTCTGTGATGTTGGTAATGCCAGGGCCACCATTTGGATTCTAAATGTCCCCAAAGCTATAGTACTATTGGGGATGGTGGGACCTTTAGAAGATGGGGGCTGATAAAAGAAAATTAAGTCATTGGGGGCATATGCCCTTGAAGGGGAAATTGGGACCCTAATTCATGATTAGGCAATTTGGAAAAGAACCATCTCTCTCTCTGCCTCCCAGCTGCTGTTAGGTGAAGATGTGTCCTTCACCTGCACAACTGCAAACCTGCACAACTCCCAGCAAGATGTGCTGTGCTGCCAGGGGCCAAACCTCTGCGACCACAGCCAATACAAACCCTTCCTCCTTATAAGTCGATTGTTAAAGCTATTTTGTCATCAGTGACAAAAATCTGACTAACACAGTGAGAAATACCACCCTGAGGCTCAGGCCTGGTTGGATAAGTGTAGATTGTCAACTTTATGTGAAGTCCTGGAAGGAGTATTCATGAAGTGTAGATGCTGTTAGGAAATTGTAGGCATGGGACTCAAAACCCAGTCTCACCCTAGAGGGAAGTAGTAGAGATAGAGAGTAGCACTTCCCACCCAGCTAATGCAGTGAGCACACTGAGTACAGCTGCTAAGTCCAGATAGGGATGGGGAGTGATATGGAGAAGGCACCAGTGGGCATCGTTTAACAGCCCCGGTGAAGGATCTAAGTACATTTAGTGTCAGTTGGGTTTTTTTCTTTCTTTTTCTTTTTGTGGTGCTGGGGATTGAACTCATGGCTTTGTGCATATAAGGCAAACACTCTACCAACTAAGCTATATTCCCAGCCCCTGTCAGATGGGCTTTTGTACAACTACAGGAGTAAATGGGAATGTGTTGAAATGGAAACATCTGTTGTGTATGTGAATAGGAAAATCATCGATAAGTGGTCATCCATGAAGGTTTTTATGATAAATTCTAGAAATTTGGCATTTCCTTAGTTTTGTTGATTCTTGTTTCATTTAACATACATACACTTTGTGATCAGCTATGTCTGCATATAAATTCAGTTTATTATAAAAAATTCCTCTCTGAGGCCAAACTTCTTTATAAGAAAAAAAAAATGAGAATGAATATTTTTGCCTTGAAATGCAATCAGTTAGTTTAAATGTAGTTACATAGCAAAGCTTCAAGTGCTATTTTCTTTTCTTTAAAATATAGGTGGTATTCAATACTATTAATATAGTGGCTGATTTCCCTCAAAGATCTAAATATGTTATTCATTAGTGGTAAAAATTTTAGGCCTTCAATAAATTTAGAAAATAGAATGGACATATTTACTAGAAATTTTTTTTAAAAATAAAATAAAATAACTATAACCTAATACTATTATATATTCTATTAATTTATTTTATGTTTATGATAAATTCTTCTAGATAGAATCTGCTATCCACAGTAACAGAACTTATGTAATGATATTCTGCATTGCTTGTTGCATGTTAGGAACCCAAACACAACCCAACAGTGACTGTAATCATAATAACCCCTTGAGCTTGTGCAGCCAAATATTTGAAGCCTGTTGAGGGTAATGCATACCCTGGGAGGGGTCCCTGCAGGCTCAGGGCCAGCTCCTAGACTCCGGGCACTGATTACTTTCACAGTTCCATGGGGCCTCCTGCAAGGGTGAGCAATGGGGTGCAGCTGAGAAACCCACAAAAGTGAGGAAGGAGAATATGGATGATGTGTGACTGTAGACAGTGTGTTTCCCTCCCTGGCAGAATGCCTGAGGGGGGTGAAGGCAAGCTGGAGGACCACCTGGGTTCCCATTGTCCTGCCTCTGTACCCAGCCTGTCACCTGGCTAATTTCAGTGAACAAGTTTCCCTTTCATTGAATGTTTCTGACAGAAAGGCTTACCTCCAGGCCAGGTGGTTTCTTCAATTTAACCCTAGAAGAAAGGAGTAGCACTTACAGATGGAGGATTCCTTGCCTTGAAGTGAGACCTTCTGGCTTGGCTGGGGGCGTTGAACCTTGCCTGGGAGCACAGCCTTTGGGCTCTTGAGCTCAGCTCTTCAGCAATGGAAGGAAAGAGAATTTCAGAAGTTTTCAGAAGCAACCTTTCTCTCCACTTGGTAGCAGAGGCAATGGATACAGCATTCTGTGTTCCAAATGTTAAGGCTTTGACACAGATTCCTTTCACAGGAACACTCAGCATCTTAATCTCCCGCTTTCTTTGGGCATTAAACTTGAGCTTGACAATTAGTAAATCCTAATATTTAGACAGAAGAAAATGAAATGGATATGATCTTTTATTACAAGACCTTTTCCCAAATTAAAAAAAAAAAAAAAGAAAATGACAATCCCCTGGAGCTTCTGGGATTTTTTTTTCTTTTTTTTTTTTAAATAATTTTCTTTTGGTGGGTTTGCTGTAGGTTTGAGCATGGCGGTGGCCTGGCTCTCCCGGCCTCCCAGGGAGCTGTACACCTTTGTGGTTTTCTCCAATCCTTTCTTCTGGGCCTCCAGGGCCCCCTTTAGGGTCTGAACACACGGACACATTTTGCACATGTGGGTGTTTAGAAAATGCTATTTGATGATAATGATGATGATTTCCTGAAAGCAAGGGTTTCTCATCAGAGGAATGTGTGACTGTTGGAGGCTTTTGATTACTTTTCTCTTGATCTCTTTTAAAAATAGGATGGATTTGCTCATCTGTTTGGGAGGGTGGTTAAAGGGTAGTGTTGTCTAAAGGCAGAGGAAGGATGGGATGACTTCAAGGTCTCTTCTAATTTTACGACTCTATGAAGTAGGATCATTTAGTCCAAAGAAAAGGCTCGAAGGTTGAGTGTGTAGAAGATGGTGACCAGCTGCTCTACCCTCACTGATTACAGAGGAGGAAATGTGTTTAAATTTGAGTATGAGCGATTGAGGCTCTGAGCACAGAATTTCCTGACACCAAGGGCATGTGGAAACCAAGGGCAAAAGAAATGAGAAATGAAGCCAGTTCCTCTCCTAAGTAGCAAGGCAGCAGTGTAGACATGCGGAAGGGAGGCAGCTGCCCTTCCCTCTCTCCCTGTCTCCCCACATCGGTCCCATCTTTCCTTAACACAAGTTGTAGCTCTGGTGAGCACGACGCTCTTTGTGCCCTACCTGGCAGTTACTAAAAGTGATACAAGACTTTGTGGAGTGCATCTAGGATCGACCAGAGGGTGACTTCATGTGCTCTCATATATCATCTGACTCTAGCTTGAGACTCACCATATGTTATGAATCGCACGGATTTTATTCATTTCAGATGTACAAAAGTAGACAATTAAATGATCTATTAAAGTCATTACTCTCCCAGTCATCCACATTAGGTAAAAATTATATAAATTAAAGTGCTTTTCCTTAAAATTTTTGGAAATTCAATATAAAAATAAATGGAAAATTTAATTTTCCTGAAATCGTACTAATTTATTGGAAAAGAATGCTGGCTTTTAAAAATTATTATTATTATTTACCAGAATGTAAGTCTGGAATAAGGTAGTCAGTGGTTAGAAAGTATTAACAATTGGTTATTATAAAGTATTATAAAAAAGTATTATAATACCTTATAATAACCAATGGTGATTGGTATGATAATGCCAAATACTCAAGAATATATATAAACCTATAGAGAGTTTGTTATTTATAAGACTATTTTCAATCACATAAGAATAGCTATTTAAAGTATCAAAATATTCTTTATAATTTATAACTTATTGACAAAATAATGAGTTTCTACACTAAGATATATATATATATTTAATATCACAAGAAATATAGCTATTAAATCCTAAAAAGATGTCAAATAATCAGGAGGTAAGTTTACGACTAGAATACAGGTCAGTAGTCTTCCAGGTATCATTTAATAGTATAACACACACACACACACACACACCACACACCATACACACACACACACCACACACACACACATGTGTATGGGGTGTGTGTATGGTGTGTGTGTGTGTGTGTGTGTGTGTGGTTCTGGGGATTGAGCTGAGGGCCTCCTGCATGCTAGGCAAGTGCTCTACCACCAAGCTACACTCCCAGTCCAAGATACCGCATTGTTGATTACTAGAAACAGAAGCTGAGGCTTAATTAGAATGAACAGAGGCCTCAGAATATTCCAGTGGGGCTAGTCCTGTAGGCTGACTTGCACCCAGGCACAAGGCTAGAACACAGATTATCTCTGAGGAAAACATGTCCCCCCTCTTCAGCAGGCGTCCCCAGGCGACAGGGCCCCAGGGCTGTCTGTTCTCCCTGGCCCTGGTGCACTCATCCCGTGCTCTCCTGGACTCTGCCTTGTGCACACTTGACCTGTCTTTCTATTTGCCAAAAGGAAACTTTCCATTAAAGTTTGGCAAAGTCACTTTCACCGCTCCCTGGTGAGGACTAATGTGTTCCCACTCCAGTCACTGGGATGATCATGACTGGCACTGCCGTGGGGATTTGTCCCCAGTGAAAGCGGTAACATCGTCTTTATAAATGCATGGTTCTACTAAGGAGGTTGCCAAGAGGGAAAAAGGAAACTGTTGAGAAGACAACCAACAGGGTGTCCAAAATGCACACATTTTTCTATTTTATTTTTAAGTCTTAATAAAAATGTCATCTTATATGCACATCAACAGAGATACGCCAAAAAAAAAAGAAGTGAAAATAGTACTAAAACAAAAAGACTTTGTACTAGTCATGTACATTCACATCAAGAAACAGAGACCAACTCTCCTAACTCCATTTGCTTACTGTACCAGCCAAATGGAGAGTTGCTTTTAAATTATGCCAGATGTTTCAAACCATTGCACAGAGATGTAGTTACCATTTTTTATGTATGCTTTGAATACAGAAGTAAAAAACACATTTTAATCTTAATAGAATCAAATTCCTAATATTTACATTTATTAACTGAACTGGAAACTAACTCTTTAATAATGAAAATATTAGTATCTTTGGGTATTTTGTCTAAAGAATATGCTCATAAACTTTAATATCACATCTATATAATCATGTGTTACCATCATAAGGTTGTAATTTGATTCCAATTAAAGAACATTTTGTTCTTAAGGCAATATGCTATTTGGTAACTTTTCTAAAGCCAAAGAAAACAGATTTTTCAAAATCCACATAAATTTGAAATAAGCTTATATATTAGACATGATGTGATTGGCTTTGGCATTTGCTGGAAGTTTTGGGGTATCAACACCACAACCACATCTGGACCCAAGTGCCTTGGGATGGGGAAAGACCAGGTAAAGATCACTGATGGTTTACACCATGGCCTGGGGCTTCTGCTTATGATCAGGAAACAAATAGACTCTTCCTTTTCCAGGTTGATGGCAATACAACAGAAATGACTGCAGACTCCAGAGGAAAAAGTTATCAATACTGTCATCCAATATAGGAAGAGGTGGCTTCAGATATAAACTCATATTTATTCCTCACATAAGACACAGGTATTTTTATTAAAGTACAATATAACTGATAATATCAAATAACTTCAGAATCAAGTTTGAGAAGGGGATAATACTTTTCAGAGGCAGATGTAAGCAGAGAAACACTGAATGTTGGTCTCCTGTATCAATCCCTTCAGCGGGGACAGGGAATACAGCGAACCTGGTCAAACAGTTTCCATTTTCCACACTTCTCTCACACTTTGACACAGGACACTTGTGTCAATGTTCATGCTACAGTAAATGGAAGAGTGAGGCCCAGAAGACTACAGAGTACTTTAAGTTGCTGTATGAGAGCAGAAGAAACGAAACTGTCAAAACGTAATTCTTTAAAAAACACTATACACAAAGGCACACACACATTCACACACATTTACACACTGAGGATTGAACGTGGGGAATCTCCCTCAAGCTGCATTTCCTTTTTGTGTTGAGACAGAGTTTCACTGTCCAAAGCTGACCTTGAACTCACAATCCTCCTGCCTCAGCTCCTGGAGATGATCACAGGAGTGTTCCACTGCACCCAGTTGTATATATGCATATATTTATACACTCACTAGAAAAAGCTCAAATTATTCATCTAGGGATGAAGAACTCTTTAACACCTGTGAACATTACATTTTTAGGCTCAAGAGAAATAGGAAGTTGGGAGAGAAGGAAAAGTCCCAGAAAGATAAATTTATTCATATTTTTAAATGACCATACTATCAAAAGCACTATACAGATTTTAGGCAATTCCGGTCAAAATCCCAATGGCATTCCTCATAGAAATAGAAAAAGCAATCATGAAATTAATCTGGAAAAATGAGAGACCCAGAATAGCTAAAGCAATCCTTAGCAGGAAGAGTGAAGCAGGTGAAGCAGGTGAAGCAGGTGGCATCACTATACCAGACCTTGAACTACACTACAGAGCAATAGTAACAAAAACAGCATGGTATTGGCTCCAAAACAGACTGGTAGATCAATGGTACAGAATAGAGGACACAGAGACTAACCCACAAATTACAATTATCTTACACAGACAAAGGTGCCAAGAATGTGCATTGGAGAAAAGACAGCCTCTTCAACAAATGGTGCTGGAAAACTGGAAATCTATATGCAACAAAATGAAATTAAACCCCTATCTCTCACCATGCACAGAACTTAACTCAACATGGATCAAGGACCTAGGAATTAAGCCAGAGACTCTGCATCTAATAGAAGAAAAAGTAGGCCCTAATCTTTATCATGTTGGATTAGGCCCCAACTTCCTTAATAAGAATCCTATAGCATAAGAATTAAAATCAAGAATCAATAAATGGGATGGACTCAAACTGAAAAGTTTCTTCTCAGCAAAAGAAACTATCAGTGGGGTTAACAGAGATCTTACATCTTGGGAGCAAATTTTTACCCCTCACACATCAGATAGAGCACTAATATCTAGGGTATATAAAGAACTCAAAAAGCTAAACACCAAAACCAAAGCAATAATAATAATAATAACCCAATCAATAAATGGGCCAAGGATCTGAACAGACACTTCTCAAAAGAGGATATACAATCAATCAACAGATATATGAAAAAAATGTTCATCATCTCTACCAGTTAGAGAAATGCAAATCAAAACTAAGATTTCATCTCACTCCATCCAGAATGGCTGCTATTATGAAAACAAACAATAATTGTTGGCGAGGATGTGGGGGGAAACGTATATTCATACACTGCTGGTGGGAATGCAAATTGGTGCAGCCAATCTGGAAAGCAGTATGGAAATTCCTTGGAAAACTGGGAATGGAATCACCATTTGACCCAGCTATCCCTCTCCTTGGTCTATTTCCAAAGGACTTAAAAACAACATACTACAGGGACACAGCCACATCAATGTTTATAGCAGCACAATTCACAGTAGCTAAACTGTGAAACCAACCTAGATACAGTATCTTCAGTAAATGAATGGATAAAAAAATGTGGTGTATATATATATATATATATATATATATATNNNNTATATATATAATGGAATATTACTCAGCAATAAAAGAGAATATAATCATGGCATTTGCAGGTAAATAAATGGAGTTGAAGAAGATAATGCTAAGTGAAGTTAGCCAATCCCCAAAAAACAAATGCCGAATGTTTTCTCTGATATAAGGAGGCTGATTCATAGTAGAGTAGGGAGGGGGAGCATGGGAGGAATAGAAGAACTCTAGATAGGACAGAGGAGTTTGAGGTGAAGGGAGGGGGCAGGGGGTTAGAAATGATGATGGAATGTGATGGACATCATTATCCAAAGTGCATTATGAAGACACGAATTGGTGTGAATATACTTTATATACAACCAGAGATATGAAAAATGATGCTCTATATGTGTAATATGAATTGTAATGCATTCTGTTGTCATATATAAAGTTAATTTAAAAATCCCCAAATATGGTATTCTTAAAAGAATCAAAATTTAAAATTAAATAATAAAGCTTCAAAATGTACAAAAAGCTTCAAAATACATAAGTTATAAAACTAAAATAGATGACAGAAAAAGCTACCACTAAGGTCACACATTAAATGTGGTCTTTTTCAGATATTAATAAAATAAGCAGATGAAAAATCTAATCAGGATCTGGAAAATTTGAACAGGATCCAATATAGTCATCTAATTAACACATATAGAACATTATATTCAATAACTGCAGAGTATACATTATCCAGTCTCCCTACATAAAATATCAACTCTGAAGTTAAGAATCCCAGCCCTAAAACAAGTTGTGATGAATTAGATTGAAATCATATCTAGTATGTTTTCTGGGCACAGTGTCATTATATTAGAAATCAATAACAATGGTATATCTTGTAAAATTTCTGAATTTTTAGGGAATAAGCAACATGGTTTGAAATTATCTATATGTAAAAGCAGAAATCACAGGGGCCAATTAGAAAACAGGTTAAATTAATGATAATGAAATAAAGCAAATAGAAATTCAGGTGATGAAATGAAGGATGCAGGTATACCCATTTTAAAAGGGAAATTTTCACCTTTAATCAAATGTTTGTGCTTCTATCTTAGGAAAAACACACAATCTAAAAATAGATAAAGAAATATTCATAATGGTGGAAATATGTAAAGAGAAAACAGACCAACTGTAGCGGGTATCATGAACACATTAAAATAGTACACTTAGAAGCAGTCACAGTACTTGACCCTGGTGTGCTATCCAATGGGACGTGCTGTTTGTCCAACACTCTGGAGTTTCCTTAGAGTGGACAGACTGGCCCTCCCCAGGGAGCGGTTTCCTGCACTGCACCCACAACTTCCCATGGAAACTTCCCTCCCCGTGGTGAAAAGAGGAACAGACATACCTGATGGAGCCACCCTCCCGTGAGCCATCCTTGACTTTGGACCTTCATTTTCTCTGCTGCTCAGTGCACTAAGTTTCCAAAGGCCAGCAGGGAACGGTCACTGGGCGAAGCCTGCCAGCTTACTAATACGGTTGATTGAAGGGGACAGGGGGAAGCCCCGTGTGTGAGCTCAGTGCTCAGCTGTGCTCTTCATCATCAGGACCAGCCTGGCATATGGACCTCCATCAGTTTCTTTTCTCCAAATTCCAAAGGTGGGAAACACGGATGAAAAACTGCAGTGCTGCACCCTCTGGTTCCAAATCTCTCTGTCCTTCTTTCATCCTGGCCCTCCATCCTAACTTCATTGATATTTCCTTCTCTAAAGGTCTCTACTCCTCCTCTCTGTATTTTCTATTTGAAGGGGTTAGAAAGGTCACTGTTAACATGAGGTGTGGAGGAGGATCAGAGGAATCCAAAGGAAACACACATTTACCTTCAGGTGATGCTGAGGGGTTTCCTGGAACCCTAATCAGCTCCAGGCTGGTGATGAACATCAAAACAAGAGCGGCAGGGAAGAGTCAGGATTCCAGTAATGATGCCAGTGGTGAAACAGGACACGGGGGCGGGAGCCAGGAGAAGGAGTGTCCACCCGTTCGCCTCCCACTTATCATCCTGTTTTCGAGGTTGGTTTGGCTTTGAAAACCACCTCCATTCGCCCCACAGCTGATGGAAATAAGACTGAACGGGGCTCAGAGAGCCTGTGAGGATCGATGCTGTGATTCAGAGTACGCAAAATGCTCTCTGCAAGGTAAATCACCCCCATACAACTGAAATGCACCCTTTGAAGGCTGTGGAACGCTCTCTGGTGATGTCTGAAGTGCCAGTCAAGATTCCGGAGCCCCAAAGAGTCAGTGAAGATCCAACAGGGCAGCATTTGAACCCCATTACTGAGAGAAGTTTGCAGGATCACAACTTCAGATCCTGCATTTACCAAACCAGGACAACTGAGGTGCGTGAAGGAATGGTGAATCTCAAAGCACCCTGCAAACTCCTGCTCTGTGAAACCAGGATGTGACTGATACAGAGTCAATAACAAAACTAACAATATTCCTGTTTAAGAGGATGGATTAGGGAAGTGAGGCTTTTTATTAACGTTCAACTTTAATTCATTTTTTGTTAATGCACTCTTTAATGGAACTGATAAAGCAAAAAATGGGATGCTTCTGAACAATTTGTGGAGGTATTATATAGGTATTTGCAAAATACAACACAAAAGACTGCAGTGAAATGGTCAGAGTCATGTGAAGGTATTTAACCACCTGTTTCTCATATAAAAGCTACAGGCATGGTAGTGTTCGTGATGGCACAGCAAAGATCTGGGGTGAAGCTGACAAAGACAAGGAGATTCAGAGTTAAGGCTGTCACATCATATTTAGAATCCCTGCGATAAAAGAATGAAATAAAACCATTAAAGTCTGATGTCATATTTGCAAATAATATTTAAATGTGGAACCACTCTGTAACGTGTAGGCTACCATTCTTGCCCAACATGTATTTTCCACTTCTTATTTAAAATTCAGTGTACTCTGACCAAATAAAGCAATTTCTACAAGGCATAGTTAGCCAGTCAATTGAAGAACTGAAATGTTTGAAGACACTATTGTCTGAAACAGAATGGACTTGAATCATAAAACACATGGAAATCGTCTCCATCAAATGATAGGACAAGAAAGGTGTCCTTGGATAGCGCAGCATGGCAAATTTAAACTGAACATCAGGGAATTGATCTCTAATGCAGGTGTCTTTCATTCATTTATTTATTTTTTTCTGAAGGTGAGGTCATTTACGAACTATCATATAATTCCGTTAGGGAGGGAATTAGGCTATCATCAAGTGTTCCTTCTTCACAAAAAAAATGCTATTAGAATACACTATCTGTGTGTATAAATAGAACAAAGGTCAATTTATAATTATAGTACAATATGATGGAATGAAATGAACCCAATTATTCTCTTAAACACTTCTGAATATAGTTAACACTTGAGGGCACAATTGTCAATAGTGAAATATTTCCATTCTGTTCTTGTTTTCAAGAAAAAAATAAGAAAATGTAGGACCTTTAAAATATATAATATTAACAGCTGATTAAAAATCTCTTCCCAGGGCTGGGGTAGTGGTTCAGTGGTACAGTGGCTGCCTAGTATGTTTGAGGCCCTGGGTTCTATCCTCAGCTCCACATAATACATACATACATACATAAAATGAAGGTATTGTGTCCAACTACAACTAAAAAATAAATATTAAAGAAAACTCTTCCCTATTAATTGGAGATAAAACTATAACAAATATGTACTGGCTTAGCAATAATCAATCAGTACTAGATGTATTATATCTAATATGTATGTACATGAGTGTACACAAACACACCCACATATGGGTGTGTGTGTTTGTATAATATAATATTCCTTTTCCTATTCACCAAGACAGACACTAAGCCCTAAATAGAAAGGAAGTTTTCCACTAATGTTGGTTTCAGAAGGGATGAATTTTTCCTAAAATTTTCTTTAAGAATTTTACTAAGAACTTTCCCCCAGGTTTGTTGTGTGCTGAATATCTGTGTGACTCTCAAATTCATACTTTGAAACTCTACTCCTGAATGTGATGTTCCCAGCTGAGAACTTTGCAGGTGATTTGGTTGTGAGGGTGAAGCCCTCAAAAATGAGATTAGTGCCTTCATCACCCAGAGAGCTCTCTGCTGTCTGCCATGTGAGGGTATGATAAGAATTTGGCCCCTCAATAGAAGTTAACAGTGCCCTGATCCCAGATGTCCAGCCTCCAGAACTGTGAGAAATAAATGTGCATTATTACGGTTGCCCAACACACAGTATTCTGTTATAGTAGCCAGGATGGACCAAGACAAGGTCTATGTGTTTTTCCTGTTAGCAAAACTTTTGTGTCATAAATATTTTTTATCTTGACAAATATAGTTCTTTGCTTGGTAAATATGAGCAGTTGTAACTCAATCTCCAGTGTGACAGTCATCTCCAGTGCTCATCAGTGCCTCTTGATTTACCAAAGTTCGACAAATACATGCATTGACATAATTATGATGCAGAAGCTTCTGTAAACACGGGTTTTCACTGTGTCCCTTCTTTTCAATTCCCTTTCTTAAACTGTGGGCCCCCAAAACACACATAAATCTGCTTTAAATTCTATAGGTTGGATTTGTCTTTCTTTATGCATGTGTTAGTTTAAGTCTTAGAAATATGTGATTTGTATACATATGGAAAGGAGAATGCAATAATAAAATTATAACCATCTGTATTTTAGTCTCAGAATACCTGTAGTTGTAAAGAAACTTGGATAAAGGCATCTTTTTCACTTAAAAAGTTGCCATTGATGTGTGAATGAAGGACAAAATAAAGCATCAGTGGACAGATGATGAGTGGATGTGGGTCTTGCTATTTCATTGTGTTTATGAATAAATAAAACAAAATCCCCAGTACTCGGGTTTCCAAGGGTATCTTTCTTTCCATTTAATAGTGTATCATGTTTTAAAGCAAAAACATTGTTTTTTACATGATATTGGCAATGGAGTTTCCTTTTTCGTCTACACTGAAAACCTTGATGTCAGGAACCACATGCCTTGTGTTCATGTTGTACTTCCCTGGGAGAAGCCAGGTGGCCCCAAGAAGAGTCAGGACGGAAGCCAGGAAGAGCGGGAGGCAGGCTGCCAGTCCAGAGGGGCTGTGATTGCAGCTGAAGGATTAACCCAAGCCTCAACTTTATCATCTGAGAAAGGGGTGTAGTGTCTGCCTCCATATTTACCTAAACGTAGTACAAATAAAACCCTCAGCACACAGGAGATCATTAAGCGTTCCTTTTCTCTCTCAATACATCCCTCACACACATAGGTCACACAAAATACTGGCTTCACAAAGAATTGAATTAATAAATGAATCAAGAAATAATAAATGAAGTTACTTGATACATCATCATTTGTGAATGACTGAATTGAGACAAATTTAAAGTTGAACAGTCTGTTCAACCTAGTTTGTGAACAATACATATTAATTTTCTCACTAGAGATTTTTTTCTATTTAATGATTCTAAATTATTTTCAAGATTTAGACAAGAATGATTATGTGGAAGAACTACAAATTCTTAGGTAGAATCTAACATTGTTTTTCAAAGAAAACACATTTTGCATTTTAGGCAAGGAATGCAAGGTGATTATACTTACAAATTGTAAAACAGAAAAAATTTGAATGCGAACTATACTTGATAACCTCTTGGAAATAGTATAATTGTCCATATTAAACCAATGGAAGTGTGCAGAGGATATCTAATCTTGCATTTATAACAGTAAAAATTGACTTAAAATATCTCCCATTTTCACTCAGAGAATCACAATGGGAAAGGGAATGTTAGGTTGGAGGAATTTTCAGATGGTGGCCAAATTATTATTCATTTATCCAATGCTTATTTCAATTGAAATAAGAAAAGGTTGACATACCATGGAGAATAGCTTGAAGTAGGCCATGGGCTAGAAAGGAGGGCTAACAAATCTCAAAGAACTTGCACAGTGACAATACATAAGAGTTTTGAACCACGTGGAGGGAGCAGAATTGGGTAAGGATTGAGGTTTCCAACTCCAATAATTAATAGAGGAGTTCCTGCCTTTGCCTTTTCTAAGCTCTGTTGGATTATTTAGCCTCAAAAGTTGTTCCCTGGGTCTATCTCTATCTTTGCATAATCCACCCTATACTGTAAGAGTGAGCCAGATTCAAGGTGTGAAGACTGGATCACCTGCCAATCTAAAAGAAAAAAAGTCTAATGTGTATTTCACCAAAATCATTTTTAATACAACATACAACTATGAGGTAGGAAAGGGGGAATATTTAAGTCTACAGTTATCTTGATTTGATTTTCCTCTTCCCCTTCCCCCCAAATAAAGGCAGTATAAACACAAAAATGATGAAATCACTCTTTAACTCTCTTCTCTCTAAAGTGTAGACATTTCTCCAACCATTCCTCACAGTCTCAATTATGCAAACCGCAGACCATTCCTATTGTTTTTTTTATAAACATTATGTGACCTAAACTCAAACTTTTCTGCACCTATACTTTACTCACCTTTGGGTGACCAAATGGTAACCACTTGAGATACAGAATTCAGTCACCAGACCAATGGTGTGCTGGGGTCAATTCACACCAGGTAGCAGCAACCAACTGGGCTCAGAACCCAGTGGCATCTTGTGAGTGAATCAGCCATGCTGGACTAAAATTGGCAAAGACTGCGTGTAAGTCTTTCCCCAACCAACCATGAGAATTTACTGTTGAACGTTTACCCCAAACTATGGAACAACCACAGTGGCTCAAGATCCATGTGGCCATTCCTCCCACTCCAATGTTTTGAGGATGGATGCCTGAAACTGGCACTATAATTTAGTAGATTCTGCTTTCTGAGTCTACACGCACATCTTTCCCAACTCAAGACTTCAAATCACCAGCAGCAGTTTGGTAGCATTGGCTCGAGTGAAGGTCTATTTGGTATTTTATCCAATATCCAATATTTACATGAATCCCAAACATGAACACATGGACAATCAGTAGAATATAGTAAATTCTTGGTCCTGATCCAAGGACACTTCTTTGTCCATCTTCCCAATAATATTCAGAATATTTCAATTCATTAGAAACCCACAGGTTCTCAATAGTACTCTCAGCTTAAAGCCATCAACTTGTTGGCCATTTTTTGTGATAAACTTGTTTCAGTGAAATGGATGTTCCCTGGCCTGTGACCATGGCTATTTAGTGTTACACAGTATCTTTAATTTATGTCAGTTCAGCCTCTTTGGTCAAGAGGTCTCTTGGTATCACTTGTCCTCCTATCATCTTGAGAAGACCTCGGCAAGGGAGAGGCACCCCTCATGCACCCACCACCTGAGCTCATCTTCACTACCAATATGTTCTCCACTCCTGTACCTCAAATCAGTGACTGGACAAATACCTATGTCTGTATCTACATGAAATCCAATATTCAGGAATTGAAAATCATACTAAGAAAACTACTTGCACAAAAATAAAGTGAGTTCACAAGGAAAGGTAGAGCCATAAGACAGAATGTACTTCATTTTGTCCTCCCTCCTATGGACGCTTCATCTAAGTATAAACTTCTAAATTCACAAGACTTGTTGACATTGATAATTTTTGTGTGTGTTTTTTGCCAAGGCATTTGGATATTTTCCTATTTCTTTTTAAAAATTTGATGGCTGATGAAAAGTCTAATCATTATTTCTTTATGGTTAGCTTTTAACAGTATGTTTCTCTTAAGTTTTTAAACATATTTTTATCATTTAAAAATTTTTTAAATTGAAAAATGAAAATTGTATATATTGTCATGTACAGTATGCTATTTTGAAATGTGTATACATTGTGGAATGGCTAAATTGATCTAATTAATACATACATTATTGCCCATACTAAATATTTTTTTAAAATGGTGAGAACACTTAAAATCTCCTCAGCGATTTCCAAAACACAATAAATTGCCATTAGCTATAGTCACTATGTTGTATAATAGATTTCTGGAAATTATTCCTCTTGTCTAACTGAAAAGGAATATGGATTTTTGATGTTCTGCAATTTTATTTCTTTGTGCCATTGTGTTGAATTTATTTTCATTTCTTTTTTCAGTACTAGACATGCACATTCAGTCTGAAGGCTCATATTTTCCATTTAGAGAACATCTCCCCACTTTTCATTATTGATTCTCGTGTATTCTCTCCATCCTTTTGATTTGAACTTCCTCGGTATGTTAGAAACTCTGAATCTGTCCCTCAGACCTTTGAGACGTTCTTGTGTGTGTGTGGAGAGGTGTGTGCACACAAGTGCACGTACATCCTTGGTGTGCACCTTAACATATCACAGATGTGATACCATGGGGGAGTTTCTTCCTCAATGTATCCACTCTAGCAACTCTCTATTAAGTATTTTTATGATCTTTCATTTTTAATACATATACCTGATTATTTCCTATAGCTATCAATTCATTTCTGCATAGATTTATTTTATAATCTGTTTGAGAGGTGAGGGGACACATCAAGGCCTCCCCTTTCCTCTAGTTCCCAAAACATGTGCATGACCTTGTCCCTGGAACAGGTAAACATGTTAATTTACATGGCAGAAATGACTTTGTGCATGTGATTAAGTTAATATGTTTGGATTATCCAGAGTGGTGCAATATATTCGAGTCTTTAAAAGTGGGAGGTGGGACCGTGGGAAATAGAGAGCAGGCACCTCGAGAGCAGCACAGTTGCAATGATGCAATTTCAGATGGAGCATAAGCCAGGAGCAGGTGACTGGAAGCTGGAAAGGCGGGCGGTATTTCCCCCAGCACCATCCCAAAGGAAAGCAACCCTGCCACACTTTGACGAGCAGCCACATCTTGATGTCAGATGACTTTTAGCCTACTGTCAGTTAATAAATTTGTGTAATTTTTTGCATCAATATTCCATAGCAGCAATAAGAAAATGGTGGTATATCTTTTTATTTTTATTATTATGAATACTGAACATATTTAGAGCCTTCTGTTATGGTTTAAATAAGAGGAGTTCTTGAAAAGCTCATGCATGAGGCAAAGCAAGGAAGTCTAGAGATGAGATGATTGGGTTAGGAGAGTCTTAGCCTAATCTATGTGCTAATCCACTGAGGGGGTTAATTGGGGTTAACTGTAGGCAGGTAAGGTGTGAAAGAGGTAGGGTTGCTGGGGACATCTCTTAGACTTTATATTTTGTGGGTGATGTGTGGTCTGTCTCTGCTTCCTTATGGCCAAGTACTGTTGGCCACTTTCCTCCCCCACACCCTTCAGCCATGGTGTTCTGTCCCACGTCAGGCACAAAGTAATGGAGTTGACCATCTATGGACTGAGACCTCTGAAACAGTGAGCGTCAAACTTTGCTTCTGTAGAATGCTTCTTGTCAGGTCTTTTAGTCACAGCAAAGAAAAATCTGACTAAAACACCTTCTTACATTGTTGTGTCTATTTCACCTGGAATGCGTGGATCTCCTCTCTTCTTTTCTCTCAAATGTGCTCTTGTCCCTGGAAGACAAGGCTTCTGCTTCAACTTGACCTTCTCCATGCCTGTCCTGCAGTCTCCAGTCCAGAGCCAGATCCCATAGTCCTGCTATCTTTTCACTGTGGTCTTGGGATAACTCATGCCCTTAGTAAGATGTAGCAGGCAGCTGATCCCCTCTTACCTACACAACGTCTGCGTCCTGCTCTTTCCTAGGTAATCCTGGATCCCACCAGCGGCCAGTGGCACCTTTCCTCAGCATCAGTTTTCAAGTGGGCAGTCCACACCCATTTCCTACTATAAGCAGCTGTTGCTTGGTGCCCACCTTGTGAATGATGCTGACATCCTCAGTGCCCAGAGGAACCAAGCAAGACACAGCTCATGGCCCAGCCTGCCTGAACCTTTCTCCATTTACCCATAACTCCTCTGCCAGGTTTCTGGCTCCCACATTTTTCACTTTACTTTCAACTATTTATTTATTTATTTATTTTTAGTTTGTTTGTTTGCAGTGAGTTCTGAGAATCCAACCCAGGGCCTTGCACACACTGGGCAAGTGTTCTACCACTGTGCTGCACCTCCAGCCCTATCACTTATATTTTCTCCATATATTCTATATCTTTTTGTTGCTGTTGTTGTTCGTGGAGCCAAGAGTCATCTTAAGGCATACAATTTAAGAATATCATTACAAATAAACCCATTTATGCTCATTGGTGGGCAGAAATTTCCTTTGAAACAACGCTTGGTGAGAGGCAGAGGGAAATGGGTTCTAAGTGGGAGCCATACCACGCAGCTTCTCATTCCCTGTCATCCCAGATTCAGGTATAATAGCTTTCTGCAGCTCTGTGTTGAGCAAGATCCCAAGGTTACATCTATTCTCACGGGAAAAGGTTCATTCTGGGGTAGTGATCCTTGCCACTGGGGCAGAAGGAGGACATGCCCCTCACTCACATTACCATTCTCTAGAAGGCACTCGCTGTCCTGTTGCCGCAGCCGCTGTTACTCAGAGTCCCCATGCAATTAACCTGCTAAATTAGATTTCAGAGGGGAACTCACTACAGATGTACTAGGGATTCATGGAACCATCAGGAGCTGGGAACCACATTCAGATGGTCAGGGTAGGTCGTCTCTCCAGGACACCCTCACCCAGCAGAGCAGGGAGTTTGTTGGTGCTGTATTGGCAAAACCGTATAAAAAGGAACTGGGAAAGAAGTTGTCACATTCCTACAAGGGGGCAAACTGAAAGCACCATGATGGGTGCAATGGGGAGAATTCTGTCACAGTTACAGCACCTCGAACATTCGCAGCCCACAATAATCAATATGATCATGCCCTTTACCGTGTTCTCTGAGGTCCATAAAGAGTATGGTCTAAGTACTTTAAATTTCCTTATAGTCTTGTTAAACAAATAAAAACAAGATGTGGGAATTTGGCCCACCCAGAAATACAAGTCGATCTATAAATATTGAACATTTCATGGGGCCTGACAGCTTTAATATGTTGCACACATTTGAGATTCATATTTCTATAGGTCTTTGAGGATTGATTCCTCTTCCTGAATGTGCCTGTATCTTTACACAGATATGTCTATGTTTCTATACTCAGCTTATTTTAAAATACATATTCATAAGGAGATTAAATAAACTTAGGTGATTTTATAATTATAGACTGTTTACTCTTATTTCATGGACAGACTCTTTTATCTTTAAAGAACCATGTAAACATTGATTTCAAAGACACAATTTCAAAGAAGAAAAAAACCTCAAAGTTATTCCCTAAATTAAATCGATTGATTTAAAAAATTAGACTAGGCTAAAAGTTATTTAATGAGATTTTTTTGTTAATATAGTATGATTTTCCCAATTTGAAGATGATTAGAACATAGAGCAAAATATCAATTTTCTTTTCATAATGCATAGTAGCATGGACATGAGGATATTGTAATTGCAGTTATAATTTTAGAATGCCAGTCAATTAGTTTGTTGGCAAGCTCTTGTTGCTAAGATCCTCACAAATGAAAAAAAAAAACACAACAAACTTGGTTATGCCTTAGAATTGACTAATATTTAAGTGATGGCACAAGCTTGTTTGCAGATCTTGTAATTGGTTAAAAAATATCATTTCTCCAACTTTTTTGCTCTTACATATTCTCTTTTTGTACTCACTGATTTATATGAGACATTGATTTATTATCTCTAATTCAAAATATTATGCTTCCCTTCTAGCTCATTTGGTTCCATATTACAAATCTAATCTCAAGTTTGTCATTTACTCTTGCACAATATAAATGCTAATCACAAAACAACCTTGGCCCTCTCCTCTTTCACACAGATCCATAGAATTTCGTTTGTATTTTATTTTATTTTTTTATTTTTTTTACTTTTCATCTTCAAGACCATGAGCACTAAAAAAAACTAATTAAAATACAAAGCTTGATCTGTTCTCTTCAAGAATTACTGGAATTAAGAAAGGGCAATAAATGTGGATTCAAGACAAAGCAAAATCACTTAGGTCCTGATAAAGACTTCTTCTGAATTTCACATTGTCAACTCTTCTTTTCTCCTACATCACACTCCTTAGGAGGAGAAGTTGGGATGTAAAAGCTACAAATGTGGACTTCACTTGAGCTAACTTCCTGCACACATGTCAGTGTTCACAATTCCAAACAAAAGCATCTAAGCAATGTTGCATGGGAGAGGAGATGTGCACCTGTAGCTTTGTGGGAACTAGCACCTGCTGGTGGCCTGTCAGTCTTCATGATGCCAGAGTAGAAACCAGGTTCTAACTCTTGAGGCTATGAGCCATGAAAAGTGACACATTTTTAAGCAAAAGTACTTAAAATCTGCATATTAGGGTCAAACTCAATAGAATAATTTCTTCAAGATGTTCGTCATCAACGAATTCCTTTTTGATGAAAGATTTCTTTCCTTCACTCCCCTTCCCCCTTTTTTCTCTTTTTTCTTTCCTCCTTTTTCTTTTCCTTTGCTCTTAGTAAGAATTTCTAAGGAAAAATGATAGCATCTCTGGTTGTTCATCACTTTACAGTGACTCTACAATAAAAGGAATCCAATTGATGCAGAATTCTCCTGTTTCTGTGTCTGCTTTTTGCTTCCTCCTTCCAATAAAGGGCCGACCTCATACACTCTTATAGGACATACTATTGACCCCCAAAATAAGTGCCTGCTGTTATTAGTGAATATCACCTACATTTGCATAATTTTCACTTTTAGCAACTCTCTAAATTAATACCACTTGCTTTTGCTATATTTAAAAACTCCATTTCCACCAAGGAAACAGGATTGGATTGAGGAAAACAAATTACAAAGAATAGAAGTCTGCCTTTCTGAAGCCACCATTGCATAGGAACAAAAAAAAAATGCATTTAATTTTGTACAGAATATGTGATAAAGATCTCAAAAAATATCCTTGAGTACCTTTCAGAGTCTTCACTGCAAAGTTTAGCTCTAACTTACACAGCCATAGGCTCGGCACCACTGCTCAGCTGCCCACAGGACCTTCCCCACGCTTCTCAGCCTAGAAGTAGAGATGTTTGATATCATTGAATCTATAGCATTTTGAATTAGGTGAGGGTATGTTTTATGTTTGAGTTTAAAAATCCATTGCCCAAATTCCATTTTGTTTTATGTAGCCCTAAAACCAAAGGCTAATTTTCTATCAAAGAAACGTTTGATGCTGAACTCATTCATTTTCACAGTCGTGATTGCACAGAAATAATATTTTCTATCAGAACTGAAAATGCTAAGCTGCACTTTCTGCTCAGTAATAGCTTTGGGGAAATGGCAGGTGTGAGAACTAAAGGGGTAATTAGGATTCAGAGGACAGATGACCAGCCCAAGAGGACACAGATAGGATAATTTTACATTAGCTCCCATCATTTTTTCCCTCTGCTTCCTCTCCCAAGATCTAACTACAAAACATGCTGTCATCAGAGATAACATGTGCTTTAAAATGTGTCATGGCAAATTACTTCCTGGACGTTTTTTTATGGAGTTAAATCCATTTTGTTAAAATTATACAGAAATGGCCAAAAGCCACATCTAAACGAAACAGGCATGACAAAATGGAAAGTAGTGACACATCCACCTCATTGGCATCTTATTGATAAAGCACATGGTCTGGATGGCAGCCAGAATTTTTTAACGTACATGCAGGTGCTCTCTGTTGTCAGAGGCCTATTTTTCTTTGCCTTTCATCTTACTGCAAGGATGTCCTTTTATGTTTGGGCAATGCAATCTTGTATCTGCTACCTGTCAAGAGCAACGTAAGTCGCTCATCAAAACAAGATCAAGCAAATGGAATATGGGGGTTCATTAGCCATAATAAAAAAAAAACCTTAATATCTATGAATAAAATTTATAAAGCAAGAGAGGCAATTTGAACATGTCACAGGGCATAGAAGTTAAAACTCCATGTCTAAGTCAAACCTGAGGTTCTCTCCCCCTTGCACAGAAGACAAGTGCTCTCCATGCTTTGGTGGCATGAATCTTGCACCTTCTCAGGATCATTTCATACACCTGTCCCTAACTAAGCCCACGAGGGACACTGGACAGCCACTATGAAGCTGTGGCAGGCAGGACCCCAGAAAGTTCTTCAATCTACCTGAAAAAGAGAAGTACAGAAAATACAACCAACCATAGACTAAAAATAAGAAAGGATAGTTGAATCAGCCTGAGAAACATACGTTTTGGGCAAGAAGGTATCCATGGCTACTTCCCACCACTTAGAGGAAAACCAGAATTCCAACACATAGGTGACTTCAAGGCTTAGAACTGGGATATTTATTTTTCTATTAAATCAATGTGGGTGAATGAATCGGGTGATGAATTCAAAGAGGACAGTTCTGCTTTGCAACATTTTAATCATGGTGATCTGTGCCCCCTTATACTGTTTGAATCAGTCAATCTATAGTAACAGACTGGTGACCCGAGAACATTTCCCCCTACAGAGGCACAGTTTGAGATCTACTGCTGTTCTTTTTACAAGTTCTTATCAGTACCCAAGTCTTCTAAGAATGAGTATTTGCCCATAAACAATGATAGCTAACAGAATATCCCCCGAGGTGCTTCCTTTAGGGTGAGACCCTTAATGCTTTTACACAAACAGCATTCTAGCATGTAATTTTTTTTTTCCAAATGGAAAACCAATTTAGCATTCACTTCAATCTGAATGGTTCTTTTTTCCCCACAAAACATTTAAGACATCATTTTTCACATAGACACACACATGCTTCCCAATATACAATGGCTCTATGGCAAATGCACTTCATTTGAAGAAGCCAAGTTGGCCACAGCTCAGAAGACTTGGTCATAAAGTTTTATTTGAGTACTTGCCAATGAAAAAACATGACTCTCTGAAAATACTAATATTAGATCTAACACAAAGAAGAGATCAATGCTGGGGAAGGTGGTATGGAGCAACTGAGTGCAGCCAGAATTTACAAAAGAGGACGGATGAATCTTGAATGGTGTAAGAAGACACCATGTTCTGGCTACAAGATTCCACCAGGGCAGGAGGTTCAGTGTGGTGAGCCGCTTCTGCCGTTTATGCAAATTATGGTCGCCATTACAAGATGGCGCTGGCTCCGCTGTGGTCTGTGACAAACAACTCCTTATTTGGGAGAGTTGGCGCATGACTTTTCATCACCCTATGAGAAAGCTCCACGTGGCTGCTTTGCATTGGGGCTTGAGATGCTTTATTAAGGCTGGGAGGGGCATCCGAGAGGGAGAAGAAGAACTATCAAGGGCCTGAAATAAACTACTGAAAGAAGATTCCTGAGTGTTGCGTCTTCCTTGCGGGCAAGAAGTCACGACAGTTCAGGAATGGGAGTTATTATCAGCAAGTTACTGTATGTTATACACAATGAATCTGCAAAATAATAACCAACATATTTAAATGATTGCAATTTATAAGACATAAGATGGAGTCAATATGTCTGCCATCATTCTTTTGTGATCTCTATAAAATCTTCAACAAAGAAATGTCTTTATGTTGTTGCATATGGATGCTTGGAACTTTGTAGATGTCACTTCAATATGAATTTACATGCAAAAAAAATTGGTCAAAAATCTCAGTGCTATCCCTTAAAGAAATTTCCCAAATCACTAAGCTATTCTCAGTGCACTGTCTCAGATGGTCCTAGTTTATTTCTGCTGTTAAAGATGAATTGCTGATAGCACCTCTTTGTACTCGATGTTGTTTGGGTTTGGAAGATAAATTATATGAGAACCACACAGAGCTGGATTTACATGGTGCTTTTTATTTTATACTAGGACAGAGACAGATAATTCTTGCTTGAAAACTTAAAATAAAAAAGAGTCACTCAGACAAATATTTAAGATGGAGCATTGAGCTTCAATCCTAGAAAACAAAGACATAAAAAGTTTGGGAAGAGAGGACTCTGGGAAGAGGGTAGAGTTAGCATTAACAAAAACCAGTCCTGGCTCATGGTTGGAAATTGTGCTTGCAGAACCTTTCAGATATAACAGTGTTGAAACTCTGGAGTCTACTGAAAGCAACTTCCAGAGGAAGACCTGGACTATAAATCATAGTTAATTCTGGTAAATTTGAGCTCTGAGCACAATGACAGCAATTGACCTGCATTTCTCACCTTCTTGGCAGGCAGTTTTGCACTTCTGCCTGGAGCAGCCACCACAGATATGAGGAATCTGGTTGTGCATAAAAAGACCCTGCTGCTCTCACATTCCCAATATCGGGAGTCTCTGCTGAGGCTCCTGCCTACCCCTTCTGTTCTCAGACAAAAGATGTAGTGACCACTGTTGTTGCAACTTCCCCCCAGCTGCCAGCCCCTCTCTTCCGGCTGAGGAGACTTCCAGGGTATCTAAAGGTCTTCCCTTCATTTTCCTTCTTTTTCTCCATGGGAAGCCTGATACTGAAGACAAGAACATTCAAAAGCAACTGTCTAGTTAAAGTGACTTAGAAAGTTGGCAAGTATAGGTAGTAGGAAGACAGGCTCAGAAGAGGCTTAAGAGGACGATAAGTTTACAACTCAGGCTGTTACTAATGCTCTGGCGCAAAGGCAGTCTATAAGACCACGACAAAACCAGGATGTAAAAACAAATACAGAAAATTCTGGGAAAGAAGAGGGCATCTGAATTCTAGAGCAAGCACATTATTCATATCCAGTATTCAAATAAAAATCACAATGCATACCAAGTGCTAAAATAAAAATACTACCAAGCTAGCATCCTATATCCAACAAAACTGTCCTTCAAAGTGAATACAATGAAGACATTCCCCAATAAACAAATGCTGTGGGAGTTGTTAGATCTTTCCTTCAAGAAGCACTAAATGAAGTCCTTCAAAGTTGAAAGGAAACAACCTTAATTATACAGCTATAAAAAGAAATTAAAGGCCCACTCAAGGTAAATTTATGAGCAATTTTAAAAGCTAGCATTATCACAACACTGTGCAAACTTACTTTCTGTTTTCTATAAGTAATAATCGCAGCTCGGATAAACCTCATTGGCTAGGATACTGCCAGAGGCAAAGCTCCACTTCCTGTTTTCTCCATGACCTAAGACACCAAAACATTTAAAAAATTTATTAGTCTAAAAACTGGTATTGTAAATTTGATTCGCACCATCCCATTTTGTTTTCCGCATAATTTAATAGGTGAATGTATCAAAAATATCATTAGTTTATATTTGGGACATGCAATGTGTAAGGATATAATTTTGTAGCATGAACAACTGAAAGGGGTGGGGATGGAGCGGTTAAAGGAAAAAAAGTTTTTGTATGTTACTGAAGTTAATCTGGCATGCATTCAAATTACAGTGTTATAACTTTAGCATATTAAATGTGATCACCATGGCAACCACAAAATATAGAAAAAAAGAATATACAAAAAAGAAAATTAGAAAGGAGTTTAAATGTTTCACTAAAAATCCACTGAACAGAAGATAGCAGTGTAGAAAATGAGGTATAAAAAGTCTCTAAAGCATATAAAAATGCAAAATTACAGAAGTCCTTCTATCAATAATCACTTGAAGTGTGCACAGATTAAACTCTCCAACCAAAAGACAGAGGTAAGTAAAAGATTCAGCTGTAGTGTGTCTACAACACTCACTTTAAATTGAAAGACTCAAACACATTGCAAGTCAAAGAATGGAAGATATGTCATTCAAATAGTAAGAAAAGAGGAACAGAGTGCCTATACTAAAATCAGATGAAATAGGCTTTGAATATAAAAACATTATAGGAGTCAATAAAAGTAATTATATATTAATAAAACATTCAACATACCAAACATTTATGTACCTAATAACAGGTGATCAAAACACATAAAGCAAAAATTGACAAAAACAGTTGGAGCTATCATGCCCAACCCTTGGATACTGAAAACCAGATTGAAGATAAAGAAATTAACACAATACACCAACAAGTTCTAATAAATACATAACGTTCTCCTCAGTAGTACATGGCATCTTTTCAAGTGTTCGTGGAACATTTTCCATAATAGTACATTTGTTAGAACACAAATTTAGCCTCACTAGGTTTTAAAAAAATAGATATCATATAAAATATTTTCTCCAAACCAAATGGGGAAAAGCTAGAAATAAATAATGGAAAGAAAATTTGAGAACTCAAAAATCAGTGGAAATTAATATCATGCTTTTAAGTAATCGAAAAATTAAAAATTAAAAAAAGAGAAATTAGAAAATACTTATAGATGAACCAAAGTGAAAACACAACATACCAAAACTATGGACACAGTAAAAACAATGCTACTGGAAAAGGTTATAATGCATACACTAATGAACAAGAAAGACCTTCAGTCAACAACCTAACTTTACAACTTAGGGAACTGAAGAAAAGAAAATCAAACTAACCCAAAACTAGAAGAAGTGAATGACAAAAATAAAATCAGACACAATTGAAATGAAGAAAAGAAAAAACATCAAGAAAATCAATTAAACCATGTGATAATTCTTCAAAATGCAAAAAAAAAAAAATCACAAATTTTAGCTCAATGGCCAGAAGAAAATAGATCCAAGGAGAAAACATCCAAATTATTAAAAATAATTAAAAAAACAAAAACATATAGAAGTGGGAACATTACTACCAATCTAGGTAAATAAAAAGATCATCAGAGAGGATCATGAGCAATAGTTTGTCAACAAACTAAATAACCCAGATGAAAAAGACAAATTCTCAGAAATATAAAACCTACCAAGACTAGATTATATAGAAACAGAAAATCTCAATAGAGCAATAACTAGCAAGGAGATGAAGATCAGAAAAAGTCATGGGACAGATGGCTTCAATGCCGAGTCTACCAACCATTCAATGAGCACAATTCCCAATCTCTTCCAAAATCCTAAAGAAGAGGGAACACTGTGACCTCATTCTATGAAGCCAGGAAATACTTGACTAACCAAGTAGGTAAAAGACTCGCATGATGGAGCTACAAAACATTCCTGGAAAAAAAAAAATTGAGAAGTCAAGTCAATGGAAAGACATTCAGAATTTGGGAGCTGGAAGACAGATACCATATCAATACTACCTGTGATGGCTTGGATTTTGTTTATTATAACCTCAAAGATTCATGGGTTAAAACCTTGGGCCAAACAGTACAGTGTAGAGATGGTGGAGACTTTAAGAGGTGAGACCTGAATGTCCTGAAGAACTGGGCATCAAGACACCGCCAACAGAGTCAATTCCCAACTCAAAGAATCAGAGAAAGTCTATGTAAAATTGAATATCTAACAAGAAATTAAAGTCTTGAAGATATAGAGAATTCCTAAAGTTTAACAACTACAAAAATAAATAATCCCATCGAAAAATGGAAAAAAAAAGGATTTGAAAACACATTTCTCAAAATAAGCTATATAAATAAAAGGCCAATATACAGCTGAAAAGCTATTCAACTTGATTAATAATCAGGGATTTGAAAGTCAACCCTAAAATAAGACAGACACCACCCCCACCGCACCACCTCTCTCTGTCTTTTACACACACACACACACACACACACACACCCCACAGTAGCAGGATGACTACTGTCAACACCATAGATGTGACCAGTGTTCTCTAGGATGAGAACAGATGGAACCCTGTGCACTGTGGGTAAGAATGTAAGGAGGGACAGCCACCGTGAGAAGCAGGAGGGTGGTCCTCAGAAAACTGCACAAACACACATGATGATTTATGATCTAATTCTATTCCTGGGTATATACGCAAAAGAATTGAAATCAGGGGTTCAAAAAGACATTCGTATATTCATGAACATGGTGTTGATGTTCACACAAATTGAAATGTGTCTGGCAGATGAATGGATAGGCAAAATGTGGCTGATGTATTCAATGGAATATTATTTAGTCTTAAAAAAGAAGAGTATTCTGACATTCTATAACATGGAGAAAACATTAGGACATTAGTTTAAGCAAAAGAAGTCAATCACAAAGAAAAAAGCACTGTGAGATTCCACATTGAGGAGGTACTAGGGTATTTAAGTTCAGAGAGAGAAAGCACAACAGGCGCTGAAGAGAGAGGCAAATGGGGATTTGTTTAATGGGTATGAAGTTTCAGTTTTGCAAGATGAAAAGGGTTCTAAAGATGGATATGGTGATATTGCACACATTTTGAATGCATTCAACTCCACTTAAAACCCTTAAGAGAACACATTTTTGTTAGGTGTGCTTTGTCACAAAAAATGCCACTAATCTGAAATTTGTATTTTTAGCCAGCATCCTAACCGACCCTGACAAGTGGAGTCCAGAGGGAATCAGATGGTCACTGCCGACTGCTACGGAACCTACATCCTGGTTCTTCACCCCCTGGAGCCAGTAGATTGGAAAAGTTTGAATGTTTCTTTAATATGATCATTCAGGTTTTTAGGTACCAACACCTTATTAGCTCTAGGTGATAATATTTGAGCAAAGAGCTCACATTTCCACATTTCTCCACAACCACTCTCCATATATTTAGATACTGAGTTTTAATTCTTTATGCTTTTCCCCTCTACACCTCTAGGGTCAGGATGCTTCTCTCTCTCTCTCTCTCTCTCTCTCTCTCTCTCTGTCTTTACACACATACACACACACACACACACACACACGTCTTTCACCTGTTTATGAACATAGGCATTTTTGTTCTGCACATGGTTGACACAGTTGCCCACATCCAGAACCTTCCAGGAGAAGTATAAAGGTACAGCACTTCTGGCTTTGCATCATTGCCACCTGCAAACTTGACCATAGATTTTTGGAAGTGGAGTGAATTGGGTAAGAAATACGCAGCCATTCTGGGCTTATTACTAAGCTATTATATAAAAACTACAAGGGAGGAGCTGTGGGGAGGGGAAGGAAAGAGTTGAAGGGAAGAATCAAATGCAATGAATAGTTGCAATTACAAATTAGGTAATTGGGCATGGAGACATGTGCTCTAATTTGAACATTCTGCTGTGCATTCTGAATTTACTGCTGGCTATTTGTGTCAGTGCATTCCTATTTCTTGTTTTTTAGTTACTTTAAAAAATAATTATCTTCAGCTGGAAATAAAGTATTCTGTGTAGCACATTACATAGAGGAAACCAAACCATACAGAACTGTATAATGATAAATCTTTGTGTTTCAGTTATCTCATATCTTAGAAATTCTACAAAAAAAAAGAAAAAGAAAAATAGATTCTTATATCCTGATGAAGAAATCGATGACTCTGGAAATGAGGGAATACACCTGCAATGTTATAGTTGTTGAGTAGAACCATTAAATATGCTTCAAATGAAATAATTTAATTGCAGCTATATTTTCAAATATGATTCGATGAAAAAAAAGAAAAAAAAGAAAGCATACTAAAATGAAACCACTAAGGAAAATGTCCTTGAAGAGCTAAAGATATTAAAAACAATAACTCCATATTGATCATAATGGCACAAACGTTTCCTTGACTTTCAACAGCAAGGCGAGTCTCATCTAAATTCTCATGCACTCAAATGAAAGTAGAAAAGATGGTCACCACCAAAAAAGAAAATCCTCTCATTAAGCCTCAAAAGACTGAACTTTAAGGACATTTTGGGCAACTGCATCTAGCAGGACAGGCCAACATCTTTCCTAGGGAGACACAGGACTGCCCAGGCATTGGTCCAGCTAATTGCTCCTAAGAGGCTACAGCAGACCAGAGAAAGATGGCCAAGGAGCCAGCAGCAGCACTGGATGATTCCCCTCTAACCACCTACTAAACCATCACTCACTATCAACAAAACACCAACTAAACAGAAAGCAACTTTTAAGTCATTGTAACTTCTCTAATAGCGCCAGTGTGTGGTGTAGTGTGTGTGTGTGTGTGTGTGTGTGCGCACGCGTGCACTCGCATGCACTTAAAGGTCTGAGGCAGCTCTTTTTGCTTACCAACAACACAATAAATATAAACAATTATATGCAACAATTAAGAAAAAAACTTCCATACTAAAACCTAAACTATCTGATATTTTTATACTCTGATTAAAGTAGGTGCAATGTAGGAAATTGATTCTGGATATGACAGAACAATTTGTTTATTTTTAGTTTATACTATATTATGGAAAATTACATTATGGGAACAAAAACAGGCGACTTCGAGAGGGTGTGATTGAAATATATGACTCCTACACTATTCTGTGATTTACTGGTCAATTGTACCACTGTCCACTCTATAAGCCATTGTCATTGGCCTTAGCATCACTTGACATAGCAGCAGAAGCAAAGTGTCTCTACCAAGTTGGGCTTTTTCTCTTTCATGGTCAACAATCTTCTGAAGAAATATCCGGTCATCCTCAATAAAGGCAGGAAGGCGACATGAGGCAGAGCTGGTCAGGTGGTGTGTAACTCAGTTGAGACATTAGCCTGCAGCATGTGATCGCCAACCTGGAGAATATGATACTGAGGTTTGAGGACATTTACTACCACAATATGACCCAGTACCTTTTTCTTAATAAAGATGTAGCATCAGTGACTCACACAGGCATGATAGCCAGATTATCAAAGGACAGGTTAGAGCTATCGGTGCGTTAATCCACATCTACACACTATGCCCAAAGATGAAAGCCCATGTCTCTCCTTTTATTGAAGAAATTCTAAAATCTTATTCTAAAATCACAGATGCTACTGTTTATTATTTCTATAGATTATACAATAAAATAATTAAAACAATTTAAGAGGTAATTTCACCAAACTTACAATAGCAAACCTATAAATTAAGATGGTTTTAATGTTATGAATCAGACACAATAATGAAGGATAAGTAGAGAGAAGATAGGACATTGCTAAAAGCTTTGTACAGGGAAAGCTTTTGATAACAGATGGTCCTGAAGCATTCAAATTACATGAAATATATCCAGTGCCTTAATAAAAATTTAAGTAAAGAAAAGTTTTCCATACAATTATGGATTTTAATTACTCTCAGAGTTAGCATGTACCATTCACTGAATAAATTTTAGAGAAAGCATTGCTAATGATCTGTACCTAAATATATGGTCCTTGGCAAAAAAAAAAAAATAATTGTTTCTAATTCCAGAAATATTTCTAAGCACCAAACTGTTCACTCCAAGTTTGCTTAAGATCTTAAGAAAATGTATTTTGTTTTGCATGTATTTTGAATTCATAGTATCATAATGAAAACCTACAATTATTGTTATCTTCTTTATATAGCTTTATCAGCATGTGACAATTCTCTTTTAGCTAGATCTAAATATAAATATAGATGTTAATATACATGTATATATGAAAAAGCCATTGCATAAGGTTTGATTCAGTGTGTGTGGTCTGTTTTGGATATTTTCCAATAAGACTTACTTTTTAGAAATACTTCTGAAATCTCATGGCATGCATTTCACCATGGTATATTGGCAAGATTATGAACATTTATATAAGCATTTTCAGATTTTTATAACTCAGATTCTAAGGACTGCATTTTCCTAGAAAACTACATCTTGTTAAAAAGCTTGTCACAGAATTTCCTCTTGCTTTTCACCACCATGGAACCAAGTCAAGATGGTGACTAGGTACTTCAGACTGCACATCTATTTGATCTCAGTGACCTACATATCAATAGGCTTGGGACTTGACATACCTCAGCAATCCCTTTCACTCCGATGAAACTTTGATGAAACATGCTTCAACTAAACTGACCGTGACCCTTGCAGTAGGTCTTTCCAACCATCTCATGGGAGGATTAGGAACACATTTTTGTGATTCAGGCATTATAATAACTGAAATGTCTCTATTTGCTTTAGCATAGACTACTAGACTTATAGATAATGTTTGAGAAAAGATGTCAAGGACAAATCAAGAGAGATATCAAAGGAATCATTTATTGAGCATAAACAAAATGGTAATATTCAAGTCTGCTAAATTTCATGATCTTGAGGTTGTACTCTGTTCATGAATGAAACTTAATAGTTGACAGTGCTGATGATGGTGTGGAAAAGATCATCTCTTCTTCAGTTTCAATGCTAGTCACCCATAAATACATTAAGGAATAAGAAAAAGATCCACATAATGAACACTGAGACCACTAACTATGCTATGTTTACTAAACACACTAAAGATTAATAGAAAAAAAAGGAATTTAAAGAACTTTCACAAAGAAAATTGACTTCTGATACTTGATGAATAATATATCCAAAGTAGAAAGGGAAGATAAGGCAGATATAAAGCAAGACCATAAGCCGCAGTGGCAGGTTAGTTCACTGCAGCAGGGATGAAGACACTAGAGGAGACCACGCAGCCCCAGAACAATGGAGAAGAGAGCCTTGGTGTGGGTGAGGGGAGAAACGTGAATATAATGTAAAATTCATGTCTTTTGAAAATTCTCTTCTCTGTAATTCATCATGTACTTGTTGCATAAAACATGGGAGCCTCGGAGGGCAAAAGAAGACAACAGGTTTGCAAATTATTCAGGCAATGTCTTCTTCCAGCAGAATGAAGTCACAGTTTTCAGATGATCCCCCAAATGACTTTCTATTATTCTAATTCTCAGAAGTGCTTCTATGGAAATGTAATTTTGCATGAGAAACTTATAAAAAGACTATTAATTATCTTAGACTTCAAAATCACACTTCCTCCCTTATGAGTAAGTGGTAAATGGTAAAGAAAAAGTATGTATCATGTCTCTCTCTCTCTCATATGGTATATATATATATATATATATATATATATATATATATACACACACACACACACATACACACACATATATGGTGTATATATATATATATNATAGCCACACTCCTGCACACCACAGAACTGCATCTCTGAACACGCTGCTCAGTGACAGTGCCCGACCCCATCCAACCCAAAACCCCATGGCTGAAAGCAGCCACCTCCATCTTGGTCACTTTCCTTGCCATCTTTAGTTGGGGCAACTACCAGCTTCAGACACTGGCTGGGGCTTAGAAACAATATCAAGGATCCAAAGGTCCCCAACTCCCCGCTGGCAGCTGCTAACCCAGCACGGTACTTGCGGCTACATAGCCAGTCACAAAACCGGCAGCTCACAAAACCGGTCTGGATCTGGCCAATAGAAAACAGCTCTCCGTGACAGGTGTGCAGCCCACAAGACCTCTGGAGAGAGAGGTTCCTGATGGGGAACTAGAAAAAGAGGAGATGAGTGAGATATAGTGTACAGACTAAATTTGAGGCCAGGAATTTTGGGGTCTCCAGGTGATATAAGGAGATAAGACTAGGCGCCCACATCACATGAACAGGGCCCCAGAGGAGATCATTGGGGTGCAGTATTTCAATGAGAACTAGCTGCTGTTAAGCCCCATTTCCAGGAGCTGTACTCAAGACCAACCATCCCACCCTAATAACCTTCACCATCCTGAGGGTGGAGATACCAGCAACAACAGACAACCTCACCTGTTGGACAAGAAAGGAAGTAGGAAACATACTGATCTCCTACAAAAACATACCCTGCATCTTCCTTCAAAATTTTTTTTCTTTCTTCCTCTTTCTTCTTCTGCCCTCATATCCCCAACATTTGTGAAACCAAATACTTTGCATGATTTAGGCTACTAAGGACTCGGATGTAAGAATGTTACATTTCAGTTGTGTTGAATATTCATTAATCTCCTATTTTTTTTTTACAATTTTTATGTTTGTTTGTTTTTTAAACTCTATTTCTTCCTACTTATCTGTTTCCCCCAAATCACTTTCTCTTCTCCTTCTACTTACCAATTTCTTTAGATTCCTCTTTCACACTTTCTATATCTTCACCTCCTTTCCCCTCAACATCTCATCCTACACCTCACCCCCATTATCTGTCCACCACCCAAAACTGTAGACACTTGAGCAAACCTACTGGTTATATTGTAGATAATAACTGAACTCACCTTTTCTGTATATTGGGACAAAACTGTAAATGTCTTAATAACAGCTATTTGGTTGAAGGTTGTATATTGTTTGTATTGGGATCTGTTAACATTGTGTTTCCTCTCAAAGGGGAGGTTTTGGAACCCTGAAGGGGCACTACAAACCTATAGGGTAAAAAAAAATAACAAGGGAAGAAAGTGCCCCAAACAAACCAGGATACTATATTATTAGAATCCATGGCCAGCACAACAGAAGAAATGACAGAGAAGGAATCCAGGATGTACATAATTAGAATGTTCTGTGAATTAAAGGATTATATAAGAGAGCAAATTTAGACAGAAAATGATCATTTTGATAAAGAGCTACATAATCAAATACAGGAAGCAAAAGATAATTTCAATAAGGAGATAGAGGTTCTGAAAAAAAAAAACAGAAATACTTGAAATGAAAGAAAAAACAAACCAAATTAAAAGCTCAATAGAAAGCATCACCAACAGATTAGATAACTCGGAAGACAGGACCTCAGACAATGAAGACAAAATATATAATCTTGAAAAGAGCATAGACCACATAATGAAGGTGGTAAGACTTCATGAGAAGAGAATTCAAGAAATATGGAATAATATCAAAAGACTAAATTTCAGAGTTATTGGGATAGAGGAAGGCATAGAGTTACAAACTAAAGCGATGAATAATCTATTCAATGAAATAATATCAGAAAACTTTACAAACATGAAGAATGAATTGGAGAGTCTAATAGGTGGGAGTTTCAAGATGGCAGACCAGACGGAGGCAGCATTCTGCGTTGCTATGTGATCCAGATCTTACCTAGTCAGAATACTGCATCTCTGAGAGTGTTAGAGGACCTCTATAGAACTTCTCTCTGCAGAAATCACCAGCGCTATGACCCTGTGCAGGGCTCCGGGCCTCAGTGTTCCAGCAGGACCCAAAACCCGAAGTTCCAGTCCACACAAGACTCCGCGGGCACATTAGCAGAGTCACTCTCAACACATCTGCAGACGGCCAAGACTTGACGCCGCTCCCACGCAGGTCACTCAGCTGCTACCTACCCACAGCACAATGCAATCGCCCGTCTTCCCCAACCTCAGCAGACACCCGCGCTGAAAGCAGAGCTTGGCTCAACATTCTCACCATATCAGGTGGGGGCAGTTCCCAGATCAGATCTCCAGGGGCCATGGATTTTTGCAGAAATCACCAGTACTGCGACCACCCGAACAGAAATTGAGCCTCTGGGCTCAAGTAAGTCTCTGGACTCCAGACCCAAAGCCCACAGTTCTAGCTCACACACAGCTCACAAGCTGCTTAGCAGAAAAACCTGTCAGCACCTCTGCAGAACCACAGACTGCACTGCTCCCACGCAGGTCACTGGGCTGCTACCTATCCATAGCACAAGACCATTGCCCAGCTCCCCCCACATCACCGGACAAACCGGCACCGACTCCATCTTGGAAAACCTTCCTCGACATTTTGTGGGGGCGTGGCCACCAGATCAGATCGCCATTTGAGCAGGTGCCTGATTTCCAATTCCTCCCCCAACCCCAACAGCGTTAACCCTGCACAGTGGCCACCCAACACAAGAACAGCTCTCAGTTGGACAGGAATGCAGTGCAAATAGGATGCTGCCCACCTGGTATGAGCCTGGGGGTGAGAGGTCCCACAGTTGGGACCTGATAAATAAGAGAGGGAGGGGATTAAAGTTTGGAGCATAATAGAGAGATCAGAATCTGGGAAATCTCCACACAAGGGAGGGAGATGATACCAGGGGCTCACGTCAGACGAGTGGTCACAAAAAAAGACCTGTGAGGTGCTAATTCCCTGCTGGGACTGGTGGGCAGCACCCCCCCCACCACCTGCCGGCTTCCAGATGCTCCACACCAGGTCCAGTCTTCACACCCTGGTTACCGACACCATCCTGAGGGCAGAGACACCTAGTGGATGAGACCACCCACCTACTGGGTGAGAAGAGAAAGAAACCAATCTCTAAGAGTATTTTTAATTCTCTTCTTCTTTTTCTTCTACCCTTCTATCCTCTGGCCCTCACATCCCCAACATATGTAAAACCAAGAACTTTGCATGAAATAGGACTTTGAGGACAGAGTCACCTGAATAATACAGAGGAATTGCATAAGCCTTTTTTCCCTCTTTTTCTTCTCTTCTTTTTCTTTATTTCTTTCCCTTTTTTCTCTTTCTTATTTCTTCACCCTCCAAATTATACTATTTTAACATCATGTATTTTTCTAAAAACATATGTGTGTTTGTTTTATGTACTTTACTGTCTTCCCATGTAATTGTCTACCCCAAATTACCTCCTATCCTCCTGCTACGACCCCTCTTCACTAGATTCCTCCTTCACATTTCCTAAGTTATAATAACTATATACCCTCTCATCTTCTCCCCTCAACATATCACCCTATGCCTGACCCCCAGTTCATTGTCCACTGCCAGAAACTGTAAACCTTTTTATGAAACTACTGATTATATTTTAAATAATAATTGAATCCAACATTTCTGGACATTGAGACTAAACTTTAAATGTCTTAAAAACAACAATTTGTTCATAGGTGATGTATTGTTGATATTGGGGTCTGTTAACATTGTCCTTCCCCACGAAGGAGAGATCTTGGAACCCTACAAGAGCACTACACATCTATAGGGTAAAAACAATAACACACCAGATCCACAGAATTAGAAAGGAAGACACATGAGCAACATGAAAAGACAAGGGAAGAAAGTTCCACAAACAAATCAAGACAACCCATCATTGGAAGAATTGGCAGCTAGAGCATAAAAAAAGATCTCAGGATATACATGGTTAAAATGTTTTTGGATCCCAAAGAAAACATAAGAGAACAAATACAGGCAGTGAAAGATCACTTCGACAATGAGCTACATAAACAAATCCAAGAAGCAAAAGATCACCTCAACAGGGAAATAGAGGTTCTACCAAAAAAAAAAAAAAAAAATCCTTGAAATGAAAGAAATAATAAACCAGATTAAAAACTCAAATGAAAGCATTACCAACAGAGTAGACCACTTAGAAGATAGGACATCAGACAATGAAGATCAAATAAATCATCTTGAAAAGAACATAGACCACACAGCAAAGATGATAAGAAACCATGAACAGAACATTAAAGAAATATGGGAGAGCATAAAAAGACCAAATTTAGTTTTTGGGATAGAGGAAGGCATAGAGGACCAAACCAAAGGAATGAACAACCTATTCAATGAAATGATATCAGAAAACTTTCCAAACATGAAGAATGAATTGGAAATTCAAATTCAAGAAGCCTACAGGACTCCAAATATACAAAAATCACAACAGACCCACACCAAGGCACATTTAAATGAAAATGCCTAGCATACAGAATAAGAAGAGAATTTTAAAAGCCACAATAGAAAGTAATCAGATTACATATAGGGGAAACCAATTAGGATAACAGCAGATTTTTCAACACAGACTCTGAAAGCTAGAAGATCCTGGAACATCATATACCAAGCTCTGAAAGAATATGGATGCCAACCAAGAATAATGTATCCAGCAAAATTAAACTTTAGATTTGAAGATGAAAGAAAAACCTACCACAATAAACAAAAGTTAAAGAATTTACTACTAGAAAGCCTGTACTACAGAACATCCTCGGCAAAATACTCCATGAGGAGGAAATGAAAACAACAATGAAAATCAACAGAGGGAGGTATTACACTAAAGAAAAAAAAATCAAAAGAGAAACCAAGTCACATTAAATTCCAAAAACAAACAAAAATGACGGGGAATACAAATCATGTCTCAATGATAACTCTGGATGTTAATGGCCTAAACTCAACAATCAAAAGACATAGACTCACAGATTAGATAAAAAAAAAAACACAACAAAAAAAAAGAGTCAACAATATGCTGCCTTTAAGAGACTCATCTCATAGGAAATGACATCTGCAGACTGAAGGTGAAAGGCTTGGAAAAAATATACCACTCACTTGGACTGTGGAAGCAAACAGGGGTTTCCATCCTCATATCAAATCAAGTAGACTTCAAGCCAAAGGTAATCAAAAGGGATAAAAAGGACATTTCATACTGTTGTTAAGACTTAACAATTATAAATATATATGCCCCCCAAAATGGGGCATCTACGTTTATTAAACAAACTCTTGTCAAGTTCAAAAGTCAAATAGAACATAATACAATAATTTTGGTTGACTTTAACAGACTTCTTTCACCATTGGATAGGTCTTCCAGACAAAAGCTGAACAAAGAAACTATAGAACACAATCATACAATCAACAACTTTGACTTAACTGACATATATAGAATACTTCATCCCTCAAGAATGAATACACTTTCTTCTCAGCAGCACATGGATTCTTTTCTAAAATTAACCATATACTATGCCACAGGGCAACTCTTAGAAAATACAAAAAAGTAGAGATAATACCCTTCATTCTATCAGATCATAATGGAATGAAATTAGAAATCAATGATAAAATAAAAAATAAAAGCTACTCCAACACCTGGAGACTAAATAATATGCTATTGAGTGAACAATGGGTTACAAGAGACATCAAGGAGGAGATTAAAAAATTCTTAGAGGTAAATGAGAACACTGATACAATGTATCAAAATCTCTGGGACACTATGAAGGCGGTTCTAAGAGAAAAGTTCATTCCTTGAAAGAAGGAAAAATCAACAAATAAATGATCTAACATTACATCTTAAAGCTCTAGAAAAAAAGGACAAATCAACACCCAAAGCAGTAGAAGACAGGAAATAATTAAAATCAGAGCTGAAATTAACAAAATTGAAACAAAAGAAACAATTTAAAAAATTGACAAAGCAAAAAGTGGGTTCTTTGAAAAAGTATCTAAAATCAATAACCCCTTAGCCATGCTAATGTAGAGAAGAAGAGAGAAAACTCAAATCATTAACATCTGTGATGAAAAAGAAAATATCATGACAGACACTACAGAAATACAGAAGATACTTAGAAATTACTTTGAAAATTTATACTCCAAAAAAATAGAAAGTATTAAAGGCATTGACAAATTTCTAGAGTTGTATGATTTGCCCAAACTGAATCAGGATTATATACACAATTTAAACGGATCAATTTCAGGAATGACAAAGAAGATACCATCAGAAAACTATCATTGAAGAAAAGCCCAGGACCAGATGGATACTACAAAACCTTTAAAGGAGAACAAATACCAATACTCCACAAATTATTTTGTGAAATAGAATAAGAGGGAGCACTTCCAAATTCATTATATGAGGCCAATATCACCCCAATTCCAGAACCTGACAAAGACACATCAAAGAAATAAAACTTCAGGCCAATATCTCTAATAAACACAGATGCAAAAATTCTCAGTAAAATTCTGGCAAATCGAATACAAATGCATATCAAAAAGATAGTGCACCATGATCAAGTGGGGTTCATCCCAGGGATGCAAGTTTGGTTCAACATATGGAAATCAATAAATGTAATTCATCACATTAATAGACTTAAAGATAAGAACTATATGATCATCTCAATAGATGCAGAAAAAGCATTTGATAATATACAGCACCCATTCATGTTCAGTACACTAGAAAAACTAGGGATAACAGGAACATATCTCAACACCGTAAAGGCTATCTACACTAAGCCTCAGACCAACATCATTCTAAATGGAGAAAAATTGAAGGCATTCCCTCTAAAAAGTGGAACAAGACAGGGATGCCCTCTTTTACCACTTCTATTTAACATAGTTCTTGAAATAATGGCCAGAACAATTAGACAGATGAAAGAAATTAAAGGAATACATGTAGGAAAAGAAAAACTTAAATTAGCACTATTTTCTGACAATATGATTCTATACCTAGAAGATCCCAAAAGCTCTAGAACTAGTAAATGAATTCAGCAAAGTAGCAGGTTATACAATTAATACCCATAAATCAAAGGCACTTCTGTATATCAGTGACAAATCCTCTGAGAGGGAAATGAGGAAAAATACCTCTTTTACAAGAGCCTCAAACAAACAAAACAAAACAAAAAAAACTTGGGAATCAATGAAGGAGGTGAAAGATCTATACAATGAAAACTACAGAACCCTAAATAAAGAAATCAAAGAAGACCTTAGAAGATGGAAAGATCTTGCTCTTGGATAGGCAGAATTAATATGGTCAAAATGACCATACTAGCAAAAGCACTATACAGATTTAATGCAACTCTAATCAAAATCCCAATGGCATTCCTCATAGAAATAGAAAAAGCAGTCATGAAGTTCATCTGGAAAAAAATAAGAGACCCCAAAATAGCCAAAGCAATCCTTAGCAAGAAGAATGAAGCAAGTGGCCTCACTCTACTAGATCTTAAACTATACTACAGAGCAATAGTAACAAAAACAGCATGGTATTGACATCAAAATAGGCTTGTAGACCAATGGTACAGAATGGAGGACACAGGGAAAAACCCACATAAATATAGTTATCTCATATTAGACAAAGGCACCAAAAACTTATGTTGGAGAAAATGTAGCCTCTTCAATAAATGGTGATGGGAAAACTGGAAATCCATATGCAGCAAAATGGTATTAAGATCCTCTCCCTCACCATACACAAAACTCAACTCAAAGTGGATAAAGGATCTAGGAATTAAACCAGAGACCCTGCAACAAACAGAAGAAAAAGTAGGCTCAAATCTTTATCATGTCGGATTAGGCCCCGAGTTCCTTAATAAGACTCCTATAGCACAAGAAATGAAATCAAGAATCAATAAATGGAATGGATTCAAACTAAAAAGTTTCTTCTCAGCAAAAGAAACAATCAAGTGAATAGAGAGTCTACAGAATGGGAACAAATTTTTACCACATGCAAATCAGATAGAGGACTAATCTCTAGAGTGTATAAAGAACTCAAAGATCTTAACACCACAAAAACTAACAATTCAAGTGGTAAATGGGCCAGGGAACTGAACAGACACTTCTTAGAAGATGATATACAACCAATCAACAAATATATGAAAAAATATTCAACATCTCTAGCAATAAGAGAAATACAAATCAAAACTACTCTAAGATTTCATCTCAATCCAGTCAGAATGGCAGCTACTAAGAATACAAACAACAATTAAGTGTTGGCAAAAATGTGGGGGGAAAGGCACACTCAAACATTGCTGATGGGACTGCAAATTGGTGTAGCCAATATGGAAAATAGTATGGAGATTCCTTGGAAAACTTGGAATGCAACCACTATTTGACCCAGCTATCCCATTCCTGGGTTTATACCCAAAGAACTTAAAAACAGTATACTACAGTGATGCAGCCACATCAATGTTTATAGCAGCACAATTCGTGATAGCTAAATTGTGGAATCAACCTAGATAACCTTCAATAAATGAATCGATAAAGAAAGTGTTGTATATATACACAATGGAATATTACTCAACATTAAATTAAAAGAGAATAAAATTATGGCATTTGCAGGTAAATGGATGGAGTTAGAGAATACTATGCCAAGTGAAGTAAGCCAATCCCCCCAAAAAACAAATGCCAAATGTTTTCTCTGATATGAGCATGCTGATCCATAATGGGGGTGAGGTAGGGGGAGCATGGGAGGAATCTTTAGATAGGGAAAGGGGAGGGAGGAAATGAAGGGGTCAGGGGAGTAGGAAAGATGGTAGAATGAGGTGGACATCATTACTCCAAGTACATGCATGGAGACATGAATGGTGTGACGTGAAAAATTGTGCTCTATATGTGTACTATTAATTGAAATGCATTCTGCTGTCCTATATAACAAATTAAAATAAATAAGTAAATAAATAAATTAGTTAATAAGGTTTCAGACTTCTTACCTTTGCTAGTAATGGCCTTTGATTCCATGTCTGCCTCCAGGTATGTGTGTCTATGTAATTTCTTCATTCCCATTTCTATCAGTTCCTTAGGTATCACACTTTAAAAAAAAAAAAACTTTCAGTGTCTTTTTGCTATTGTTAATAGTTGCTCATTTCTCTAAATATTTGTAAAGCAGATTCGTTGGAAAGTGGTAAGTCAATAGAGGAATGCCTTGGTTATCCGGGTTAATGAGATGCTAAAATTGGAATGTGTATCAACTCCCTTCTTTCCACTGCCTGCACTTTGTGGATTCATCAGTGAAAACATGTTGAAGGCTCTGTGGTCAGGATGTGGTTTCTTCCTCTAGGGCTCACATACTGAAAACTTGGTCCTGGGTGTGGCAATGTTGAAGCATTGGACCTCTAAGAGGCAGGACCCAGGGAGGTGCAAGAGTGGGCCCCTTCCCCACTCTGTGGCTTCTGGTCTTGTCACACGATCCTTCTCACTGCCTGTCTTCCTGCCATTGCAGTGGGATCCATCCTGAGCTCACTCTGAAAAGGTACCCTCTTCAGAACCAGTGCTATGCTCTTTAGACATCCAGCCTCTAAACTATGAGCTCAATAAACCTCTTTTCCAATAAACACAGCCTCAATTATTCCATTATAGTAATGAAAGTGAGCTGATACAAATGCCAAGATATGGAATAAATCAGCAGCAAAATAATTTTGAAGCTTTAAATTGATAATTGTCATACTCCCACCTTTAGCATCCTTACAGTTCAGTGAGAAGAAGAGATTTACTAAAAAATTAATCATGCCTATATATCAAAACTACTACTCAATATTACCAAAGAAATAAGATAGTGGTTATAGAGTACTCCTTTCTGAGGGACTAAGATTTGCCTGAAGTATAATGCAGAAGTCTTTAAAATTCAATCATTTCCCACTATGTGAAAAACAGGAAAATATGCTGCTAAATTCCTATAAACCCTTTGGGACATACGTTTTAGATACCAAACATGGGAGGTGCCCACAACCTCAACTAAAAATTCTGAACATTTTCCAGAATTGGAAAGACACTGAAGATGTGAGAAAATAACACAAAACATGGGCAATCTTGAGAAATTCTCCAATAAAATTATATTTTCCCTATTCCTAAGACCTTCTAAACTAGAGTTTGTCACTTTTTTTGTAAGATACTTCATAAAGATTTTAGTGGAAAAAAATCTCACTTATTGAACTTAAACATTCCAGAAGTTCCTACCAGATGTACTCTACCAGATACTGAAAAAAAATGTATACCTCAAATATTATCGTGGTGTGGACAAGATGCAGTGAGGGTCCAACTTTCCTCTGGAAAGGACAATGGAACTGCTCATTTATGACCATCTGGAACACAATGTGCCTATGAACAAGGTATTTGTCATCTTCTGTTCTTCATTTCTTTCTTTGCTAAGCTGGCACACAAGGCTCATCTACTTAAGTAGTAAACCGGAAAGCTCTTTGAGGAACTAGAAACATAAGGCATTGTAATGGAGAAAAGCGAGATGTTTTAATTACAGACTGTGCATGTGTATTAATATACTCATAAGGAAAACCTTGCAGGCCAGGATTCTTGAGGGTGCAAAATGCACAGTGGCTTTGCTAGAAATAGGGAAGAAAATGATTTGCAGAAAAATATGTTTTTGTCTGGAAACATAATTTCTGAACTATTACCCATTCAAGTTAGAATTTTTCATAGCAGTGATGAAAAATGCTTCCGTTGATTTGGGAGAAAAAAAAAAAAAGTTTAACAAAAGCTGAAAATGCTTTTGGATCATCATCCCTCTTTGTCTCCAGCACATGTAGGTGCCTTTGCAATGGGAAAATCTTTACATAAACCACACAAAGCAAGAAAAAGATACCGGTCCTCCTTTCCTTAGAGCTACAGGCTCTTTCAAGACCAGTGTGAAGAAACAATTGAACATCAGGGAAGGTCAAAAGCCAGGAGGAAGAGACCTTCTGATTAAAAGCTTTCCCTGAAGGCAGCAAGACCTTTCCCTGTTCTCTAATTCAAACATAAAGACATTTAGCTCATGCTAGTTTTCTGGTTAATTTTTCAAGAATATGGGTTATTAGGGATCAGAATACTGTAAGAGCTTCAAAAGATTTGAAAGACTCTGGCTGGACCCGAACAGTTTGAATTGGGTCTCGCTGCTCATGCAGTCCTTGCTATTTCCTTTAATTTTTGCATTCTTCTTTCTTCACTTTTCTTTCTGACATCCTTCACAGTTCTAAGAGACCCATTTTTTGAGCTATATTATTTAAGACAAAGAAATCCTATATATCGTTGGAGAGGAACTAAGTTCTTTAGTTTCCAAAGAAGCCAGTGATAAAATATATTTTTAGAAATCGATAACATCAACATATGAACCTCAAAATTTTTAAATGTTTAATTTTATACAAGCTTCTTTAGTATACAAACCTCAGTACATCCGTTTTTTTTATTCCTTTTACTTCCTATTGTCAACCAGATCTGATACACCAGAAAATAGCATTGACTTGAATTATTTTTTTAATAATGACTCAAAAATGTCCAAGCTTAAACACAGATTTCTCACTTATCCAACATGGAAAACAGTGTAGAAAAGAGTGAGAGAACATCATTTCTAAGAACGGATAGGCATTTTGTGTCTGTGGGTTGCTATCAGGCTCTGCTGATATTCGCAGGACCCCCAGGCACAATGGAGGTCTGCGTACCACACATCCCATGGTATTTGCTAAAGCCAAGGAAATAGCAGTTTGGTGATTTACCAAAAAGTTATTTGTGGAATTTCCATGGGAAACAATTCCCCTCCTAAATATATTCCCAAATGAACCAGAAATTCAGAGAAACTTATACCCCAATGTTCATAATAACATTATTCATAAGCATGAAGATGAGCAGGCAACCCAAGGGTTCATCGACTGATGGAAGGATAAGCAAAACATTGACATATACAACGGAATAATGTTCCTTAAAAAAAAAAAAAAAGATGACATTCTGATATGTGCTGTAACATGGATGGACTTTAAAGAATCTGTGCTGCAATAAAAAAATTAAAAATGGACAGGTATTACATGATGTGGCTTATATGAGACATCCGATTAGGCAAATTCATAAAGACATGAAGTAGAATCACGGTTACTAAGGGCTAGGGGAAGAAAGGGTGAAGAGTTAGTGTTTAAAAGGAATTCACATTGTACTCAAGATGATAAAAGAAAGCTCTGTAAATAGATAGTGGTGATGGTTGCACAAAATTGTGAACGTACTTAAAAAGATTAAAATGATGAATTTAATGTATTTTACGTATGTTTATATTTCCTGCATTTTACCATATTAAAAAGGAAATGATGCGTTAAATATGTAAGGTATATCCTATTTGCCTACCTTGTTAATTATTTCTTGTGCTATAATTTCATTTTAGACTTGATGGATTTCACAGTCTGCCACCTAGAATATGGCCAATCAGGCAAGGCAGCGTCTCTATCCGTGTACCCCCACTTCACAAACACATGCCTACAGTCAATTCCCTGCCTGGCTCCTGCCACCCCTGTGACATGCTGTATTTCAAATGACATCTTCATTCTCTGGATGTAGAGAGGCACATAGTAGTGATGGTGTGGTCTGACTTCAAGGAGAATCCAGGCAAGGGGGCTGCTCTTGCAAATGAGTTCAGACTGCAAGAGAAAAAGAAAATTCCAGAAGCATCCCGCAGAGGGTCCACAGGCTAATTGTGAGAATGTTCCCTTGGCTACGGACACCTGAAATTCCTTGGTCTGTGGTGAGTGACAGGAGGATTGATAACAAGAGGCTCAGAGTATGGGCCCCAGGGTATATTACTCTCTTCCTGTGGTCTGAGGGCAGAACTGGGATCTGGGATCAATCCGTAGGCTCTTCCTTCAGCCTCACCTGTCATACTTCTGAGAGAGCACTTCACCAGTTCAAAGGAAAAGACAAATGTCTCCTGGAGAGTTTATACAAGAAAGGTCTCTGGGCTCAGCCCTTGCTACAGGTCTTGTCTATTTTAGGAAGTAGCCACGGTGTTAATCCATGTAGAATTAACGCCACCAGCCCTCTGCTGCGTGTAACCTTTTGACATCCAGATTGGTTTGTTTAAACACTCTTTGTTGATGCCGCTCAGTTATTTCTCTCAAAGGCTGGCAAACTTCTACACAGGCAGTCCATCTAGAAAATCTATCTCCGGGTCCCTGAAGTGGATTACTGACTTTGCTGGACAGCTGCCACATCATCACAATTGGCACATGCTTTTCTTTACTTAAATTCATCTTCTAATAAGTAATGGAAATGCCAGTTATTTGACTTTTTAGAGAATGTGATGGTGACCTCCTCATGAAAAGTGGGCTCTTCATGTTTTGATGGCTGTGCCATTATTTCTTAGCTTGGTCTGCTGGCAATATTTTGCAAAATTGCACAACCTCAATCTAATCATGTGAAAACATCAGACAAATCCAAATTGAGAGGCTTTCTACAAAGTAAAGAACCAGTACTCTTCAAAAGACTCAAGGTCACAAGAGAAAAGTGAAGGATTGGCACAGATGGCAGGCAACAGAGGCACCATGACAGATGAATGCACTGTGGATCCTGGAGCTAGAAAAGGATGTTAGTGGTAAGAAGAAGTATTTTAGTAAAATCTGCATATTTTATTATTTAATTAATGTTATTAGCTAAAAATAGCAATGGTGTTATTATTAATGTCCTACACTACTGTATTGTATACCAGATATTGTTATATTTTATAGTATTACCATATTGTTGATAAATAATGGTGCTATTGGTTAAAATTTTATTATTATTATTAACAGTGGTACTAGTATCAGTTAGTTAATGAGTTCATAGTAACTGATGATTTTCTGATTTCAAGAGAGATGATAATTACAGAAGATGTTGCCATTAAGTGAACCTGGATGGAGGGCACAAGGGAAGCATCCACTCTTTTTGAAACTTTTCCATGACCCTAAATTTATTTCAAATTTAAAAGATGGGAAAGAGCAGGGTCCATTCAGCACACACACTTGTTGCCCTTTGCTGGTCCATGTGCCTGGCCTGCAGGCTCCCTGCAGCAAATGGAGCCGGCAGAAGACTCGGAGGATAGGAGCAGGGAGGACGATGCAGAACAGATGGGGCCTGAGCCCCGACGGCTCATGGATCTGCAGTTGGCACATCCACTTCGTGCTGCCTCCAAATATAAAAAATAAAAACAAATAGGCTCAATCTCTGTATGGATCAAGCCACCAAAAACAACAAGATAAGTATTCCTGGTTCTTTAATTCACCATCATTTTGGGGGACAAAACAAACAACAAACAAACCTTCCCATCATTAAAAAGGATTTTTCCTCTGTGTTTACACGTTACGTGGCATCAAGTCCATGAACAACAGCAGTGGCGGAGCAGTGACACCATCATCTGATCAACCTTACATGTTTGCAGCAGCCTACCCGGGACACAGATGTCACAGGCGTCATCTATTGCATAACCCCAATAGTTCTCTGAGGCAGATCTTGTTATCTTTACGTAGGGAGGAAACTGATGCTCTCAGGGATCTGGCTGCTCCAGGTCACATGGCTTCTGGAGTATGGTGGTAGGAAAATGGGCCACCAGGTCTTTTCACTCTCCTCTTCAGATGGGGGAGTTCCTGCCCTGCCCTGGAGTGCACCTAACCCCAGTGACTAACTCCCAGAAAATGGACTATATAGAAGGGACAATGTATGACTTACAAGACCAGACCTGCAAGGAACTGCCCTCTCCTCCATTCCCTGAGGGAAGCCAGCTGCCAGGTGTGAGCACATGAGGAAATACTCCTTCAGATGGCAGCTATCCTGGCCCCTAATGAGCTGCCCTCAGCCCGGATCATCCAGCTAAGCTTTTCCCCATTTCCTTAAAATTTGTAAAGGATAACAAATCCTTGGCATAGTTTTATGCCTCTAGGTTTTGGTATTATTTGTTATGCAGCAATAGATAACTAATACAGTTCCTGAAAGCAAGGGCTGATTTGAAACCCATCTTCTCCAACATCAATAGTTCTTTTTCCTGTGCTGCAGATAATTTCTTCTTGGAAAACTACAAGGCAGTCCTTTATTTTTCTGCAAACATTAATAATCCAGATACAAAGGTGACTTTGTGATCGTCCCTGTCAGTAATGGGATGCATTTGCCATTTTACAGATGTTTTCTGCCACTGTTTCAGAGCACAGGACCCCAGCATGACATAGCATTTAATGGATAATAGGGAAAAGCAGGAGGGAAATTATCTTATGCAATGGAATCCATGAAATATGCATGGAAAAAGTCATGGCCATGTCTTAGAATGTTAGTTTATTTATACCATGCATAAAGAAGAAAGTCTCTGTCCCTCATAGAATCATAACTACCATAGTCTGATCAGCCTAGGACTGTTAGCTAGAGTACGGCTAACTACCAACCCTATTGTTATATAGTTACAGATTTTATATTATTTGTGTTTCTTATATATTTTCTTTGTAGGTGTAAAAAAAACGAGTAGACTTGAACAGAATAACTGGTGATACCAAAATGGTGCATGAAGCTCACAAAATAAGATGGCAGGTAAAACAGTGTCTTTCTTCTGGCTGTTGATTTTCTAAGTGGTATTATTTTGACACAAACACACACAGACACTCATTCACTCATTCTTGCCCCACATGCAGAGGTTTTGATGCTCTTCCTCTCCCAAGTCCAAAAATGGAAACAAAGACAGCAAGATGCCTGGCACAGCTTTAAGGAAACTTCAAGGCAAGAACAGTGCATGGCTTGAAGGTTTTAAAGTTCTACCCCATGTGTTCTCGTCTTAGAATAAGCTATTCTTACTGCCCCACAGCATGTGTGACAAAGGGCAGATTCTCTGTGGAAGTAAGGGGTGCTGTTGTATGTTTGCATGAGGTTTTCCAGAGTGAGACATTGCAGAGCCAACAGGGGAGTCCCACCAGTGCCAGGACGGTAGCTACCTGCCCCTTTCTCCTGGGGCTGCACTTCCTCCTCCTTATTGGAGCTCTGCTAAGGCGCTAATCACTTTAGTATGCTTATGTGTGTGTCTGAATCTTCTCAGTCAAATGTGGACCACAACTGACATCTTTCTTCTTAACTACATCTGCTGGCAGCCCCCTGCTGTTCTGGGTCCCCATTCAGAGAGCAGGAATAGTTCGGAGGTTGCCAGGAAGCTCTTTCCTGGTGTTCAAAGAACCTCATACCGGTTTTCACAGAAAACAAAATAGAAGGAAAACATGCAAAATCATTTAAATAAAAAATAACCTCTAAATTGTTAACATCCATTTTGGGGGGTATGAGTACATCATCATCTTTAGAATTGTGATAATTGTCATGTACGTCTGTTAATTATATTCTTCTTTGGATTGTAGATTACACAGAGATAACTCATTCCTCAAAGATAAACGTTCATAGACATACATGAGTGGGAAAATAATAAGGTACTTTTAAAATCAAGATGTGAGGACTTCTAGTTTCATCTCTGGCATGAGAAACCTTCTAATTCATCATGGCGTTCTTACAATGAGAAAAAGGTAGTCAACACGAAATTTTATTAGATGCATCAGAGAACAAAGGTGACAGGTTAGACCTGCACTGATTCATCCTGTGGACAGAGCTCTGCTGTGCTCACATGAAGTAATAAGTGAAGGTAGCAAGATTATAGGACACAAGATCAGTGAAAAGAAGGCTGTAGCTTTCCTATATATGAGAGACTGATATTTGGAACTTAAAATTAAATAAACATTGCCATAGAGGCAGTAAATGAAATACTTATATGCAAATTTATCAAAATATGTACAGCATTTGTATGTGGAAAACTACAAAACATTGATGAAAGGAATCAAAGATCTAAATTAGTGAAGAGATATTTCATGTGTGCAGATCAGAGATATAACATTGTAAGATATCGTTTTTTCCATCTTAAAATGCAGATGCAATGCAATCCTAATAAAAATCATGGCAAGCTACTGTATAGATGTAGGAGAACTGATTTTAAATGTCATACACATGACAAAAGATCTAGAAAAGTCAACATAATACTGAAGAAAAAGAAGGAGAAGGAGAAAGTCAGGGCACTGACATTAGCTAATTTCAGTGTTTACTGTGAAGTTACTGTAATCAAGGAAGCAGGGAGCTAACCAAAGACTAAACCCTGGGATCAATGCAGCACAGTGAACAACTAAGAGACCAGTACATGCAAATACAAGAAGATGACTTGTGACAAGAGCCAAAGAACGCAGGGAGGAAATGTCGGTCTTTTCAGCAAATGATACTGGATTAATTGGATGTCTAATTGCAAAAAAAAATAAATAAATAAACTTAAATGAAGATCTTATACCTTACACAGAAATTGAATTAAAATGAATCACAAACATGGATGAAATGAAAACTATAAAACTCTGAGCCCCAAAAGGATAAAAATCTATAAAACCCTGGTTTGGTGAAGAATTTTTAAATACCACCCCATTATCACCATGGATGGAAAGGTAGACATGTTAGGCCTTATTAAAACTAAAAGCTTATGTTCTATGAAAGAAAATGTTAGAATAAAAAAAAGGCACAGATGGAAAAAATATTTGCAAAACACATCTAATACATTACCTGTGCGTAAAATTTAAAAAGAATTTTTAGAATAAAACAACATAATTTTAAAATGGATAAAAGTTCTAAACAGATACCTCACCAAAGAAATTAGAGTATAAATAAGTATATAAAAATTCAACATCATTTGTCATAGGGAAATTAAAATTCAAACAACCAAGTGACTAATCCCATCTCCCTTCACTCTCCTCCCAAAAAGCCCTGACAATACTAATTGCTAGTGAGGATGTTGAGCAATGAGATCCCTCATTCTCTGCTGACCAGAATTCAAAATGGTACAACTCTTTGGAAGACAATTTGACAGTTCAGTTTCTTACAAAGCAAAATGTAGTTTTATCACACAATCCAGCAATCAATTGTGCTACCATGCTACTAGGTATTTAATAAACTTTATGAAAATTTATATAAACACAAAAAACTGCATGCTTGCTTCTATACCATATTTTATTCAAAACTGTCTCAAAATGAATCACCCAATATGTCCTTCAATGGGTGAATAGAAAAATTAATTCTGGAACATTCATGAAATGGAATATCATTCACTGATTAAACACACTCAAAGATATGAATGGATCTTAAACGTATATTGATAAGTGAAAGAATCCAGTCTGTAAAAAGCTGCTTGCTATGTGAGTTCATTTATGTGATATTCTGGAATGGGAAGGGTTTAGAATCAGTAGTTCCCAGGGCTTTTGTGGAGATGGGAAGACAGAACAGGTGAGGCTTTGAGGCCCACATATGCACTTTGAATCGTACTGCAACCTGGATAAATGACACTACCATTTGTCAGAACCCTGGGGAAATGGCTAATTCTAGGGCTCGTTTACATAATATGCAAGATAAGCTTGGAACATCTTGAAGTGTCAGAAAGCAAGAAAAGGCTAAACAAAGTCACAGTAATGTCAAAAAGACACAAAGCCCATGAAAGTGCCAAGTATACAAATCTGGAACAATTTGAGCAAAAATAAAGGAGGATTGGATCATAACCTAAAACACAAAACCAATGTCCACGAATCCATGTTGATATAAATAAATGATTGAAGAAATAAACGAACTGGGGAGAATAGTCAAGTCTCTCACGCAGATGAATTCAAAGTCATTCATATTGCCGGTTTGTTCTCAGGGATGTGGGGCTTGACTCTCCACTCAGTAAGTGTGGGGTGCTCAGTGACTTCCTCCCAAGAGGACAGTGTGGAAATGGGAGGGACGGTTAACTTCAAAGTGAAGAAAACTGACAAAATTCTCCCTGATCCTGGGCTCCGTGCTCATATCAACTGTAGCAAGTTGGCCCATGGTGGGCGCCCTTGGAGGAGGGTGACGAGACTGGTGCTTTACCTCTGGGATCTCCCCTCCAGAGGTCCCACACCCAGTCTAACCAGAGAAAAACGTCACGAAGTCACAGGAATGAGACATGCTTCAAAATACCTGACCTCAGGATCCTGAGGCCAGAGCTCCCCTAAACTATCTGAGTCATCAAAATAAGAAAAGTCTAAGTCACTCTTTGGCCTAAGGAGATGAGTAAGTGAAAGTCCTGTGGTATCCTGCATGGTGTCACGGTATGGAAAAACCAAGAAGATGCGGGGAATAAAGTAAAGAGTTCTGAATGAAATGTGGATTTTTATTAAAAGTAATACACCTGTATTTCTCCTTTAATTGTAACATGCTAATATAAAATATTAACAATAGGGGAGCCTCAGTGGACTACACGAGAGCTCCCTCTATGCTCTTTGGGATTTTTCTGTAAATTTAAATCTATTCAAAAATCAAATGTTTATTTTTCAGTAAGAATAAAAATTGAAATCCAGAAAGTAATATAACTGTAGAAAGAAATATCATTAAGAAAGGGAACAAAAATGACAATAATTTTTGTGATTTTTTTTCATTATTCTACTGATCTGAAGCAGCTATAAAGACCCAATCAGAGTTTAAAAGAGATAATCAGGCACAAACAGAATATCCACATGGACCAAATGATTTGGGTCTGTTAGTAATAGCACATGGAATTAAGCATGATAATTCAATTTTATAAGAAATAATTTGTATTTAATTTTCCAGCTATTCTGAGATTTATAGAACCTGCCCTTCACATTGTGCTATTACAAAAAAGAAAATAATAGAGATAATAATCTTGTGGGAAGAAAAGTGGGTAAGGGAGTGCAAACCCAGTTCATCTAACATTGTAGTTACGAGATTACTGTAAGGTCCCAATTTTTGTATGCAACATGGTATACAGTGGTCTTCATAAAACCATATGTATAACCGACAGAATGAAAAGACCAACACCCCTGAGGGCTTTGAAGCCATGAAGAAATTCCTTTGCAAGAATATGGGAGAGAAGACATTATAGAGAGATGCCTGTGCAGTCAGTGAAAGGTTTCAAGATTTCCCCTTGCAACCAGCAAGTTCTATTATCGACACAACCTGAAAGATAACCAGAGTCTACAAAAAGGCAGTGACTGCAAAAATAACTGAACTTAGCTTCACTTTAAAAGAAGTGGGTCTTTTTTTTTTCTATATTCACATGAGTTCAGGAATAAGGTCAATGTCTTCTTATTTTAGCTTATTACCCCTCTTTATTTTAACAAATGAGAAAAGGCTTTATTCTTGGCAGCCTTAAGAAAAGAAAATATTTTTCTCTTTCTCTTCAAATCGCTGTTTCAGGAGTCAAAAAAATAAAAGAAGAATTGCACACGCCACTCAAGTATGAGAGGTATTTCTCTTTGCTGAGAAGGTCGACTTCACCTCAGCTCTAGTTGCCATCTGTCCTCAAATGTGTCTCTCCACCATTCCAAAAGTCTGACCCTGTATCAAAAGGAGTTCAAGCTCATTCGCAAGACTTTGGACAAGGTTATTTGGAATGGTGTCTTAGTAACAGTGAGGGCAAAGGGGACCTTCGGTTTGGCACAGGGTCACAGAGGCAGGTACCCACCCTTGGAGGACCTTCACCCTTAGCAACCTTCACTCAGGACAGGAGATGGGCCTCTCTCTTGCTGCCTCCTGGACTTCTACTCCATCTCCCTCCATCTCCCTCTTTGGCGCTGTTAGGAATGGCTGCTTCCAGGCAGGCCCTATGAGCCAATCCCCTGATGTCACTCCCTGTTTTCCTCCTGTCTCCCTCCCGAAGGCACTGACACCACTGCAATAAGTTACAAAGAGCCTTGCTGTGCTTGTCACCCACTGCCTAGCCCTCCAATTCCTGTTTTCAAAGATAAACTCATGTCCAAGCCACCAAGGTAACATTTTCTGTGCTGTATACTGAACCAGTCAAACCTAATCCTAACTGGTGCAATAACTGCTGTAAACATGAGTGGTTTCATGGGCCTGCATGAGTGATATTCACTATGCAGAAGAGTATCGAAGTGCTAGAACACTACTCAGAATTATTCCAATGTATTATTAGTTCAGTAACTCCCTAAATTCTCCGGGAGAAAGGCAACATTCTCATCTCTTTTTCCTATTGAGCAATTGAGTTTAAAGATATTTCAGTACTCTATAAATAGATAGGTTATGCTCTGGTAATAGGGAGAGATGGACTTTGTCTGTGAGTCCATCTGGTTCTAAGGTAAAACCACAGTGACCTTTCTACCCCTGGCCTTCCTGTGATGGGAGATAGTACACCTCTTATTGTTTAATGCAGTTTTATTAGAGTCAGATAACATCATAACAGATATACATCAAATCTGGAAGCAAACATATTACCTAGTATAGTTGAAGATCTAATTAGACTTTTAAATATAGAGCAGCAAATCATTCATTCATGGATACAACAATTTATACCTATAGCCTATATATGCCAAATACACAGAATGCACTGGGAGTATAATAAGTAGAATTAGACACAGTCCCCTCGCCCCATGAAATTTACTGTGCAGTGGAAAGGGAAAAAATTCAATCACAAACATCAATGTAAGATTACAATTGTTCTTAAACTGTGGGGAAGGCAGGTAATTGGGCCTTGCCTTGGTAGTCAAGGCAAAGGGCCCTGACAAGTAAGAAATGAGGTGAACTTGGATGATTTAAAGGTATGAGCCAAGCAGCGATTTGGGAAATTTAGAGGACAAACATTGCAAGGAAAAAGAAAATAACATGTCTAGGATCCCATGGTGGAAACTAAGAGAAATTAGTGATGCGTGAAGTGAAGAGGATCTTGGCTCATGAAGGTATTGCAGAGAAGAAGCAAATTAGCCGTAGAACAAGAAAGGCTCATAGACCAGACACACGGCTTGGGTCTCTGTCCTCAGAGCAATGGGAAACCAGGGGGCTTGGGTCTTTATCCACAGCAATGGGGAGCCATGGGGCTTGGGTCTCTATTCTCAGAACAATGACAGTCATGGGGTTTAGACTTCAACATATGAATTTCAGGGAACATGTCTCCGTCTACATTCACTATTAATAAAAACATTTCAGAAACTTTACACAGCATAATGGCTAGCCTATTTGCTGATATTCTGCATGTTCATGAAGTATTCTTAGCACCAAGGAAACATTTCTAACATCTTACAGAATAGTTGTACAATATACCACCCAAATAGCTACTGTATACTTGGAGATAGAGTCTTTAATGAGGCCAGCAAGTTCAGATGGGGTCGTGATGTGGGGGCTATAATCTAGGACGACTGGAGTCCTAATGAGAAGAGCAAGTGGCACTCAGAGTGCACCCCACTCCCCAGAAACTGGCAGGGCACAGTGAGAAGAAGGGGCTGGGGGTCCAGAGAATTCTCACTAGAGAACAACTCTGCCAGCACCTGATCTTGGACCTCCAGCCTCCCAAACTGTGGGAAAATAAGTTTCCACTGCTTAATCCACCCAGTCTGGTATGCTGTCATGGCAGCCAAGCAGACTAATACAATAATATTTTCCTATTCAAACTTTTGCAATGACTGAATGTCTCTTCTGGTTTAGCAACTGGCTATGCAGCCCTCACTTAAGTGTCCAGGTTGGTTGAGAAACATCGAGCACAACAAAAAACCTAATTATTTCTAGCATCTCTCTTTCTATCAAAAGAACAAATGTTGTGAAATCTCTGAAACATTGTTTTAGGTGTAAAAGATATGCCAACATTTCATTTATTTTTCTTAATTTAGGATACCATCTTTAAAAGTCAAAATCTAAAGAATTGTCAGAGGAGATTTGGATATTTGTTTTAGATAAGATCGTGAGTACCTGAAAAACAATGATTGGTTAACTAATTAATCAAAATGACATTAAAATATTTTAAAGTAAACTTAGAAGGTAAATAATCTTAGCTCTTTCAACAGCTATAAAATATTTTATTGTTTTTGATAATCAAAGATATATTAAAGTCAACACAGAAAATTCTCATGGAGAGTTCTTGCCTTTTCCATGCTAATATTACGGGTTATGAAAGTTGCCCGTGGCCATTCCAACTTTGTCATCTAAGGAAAGCTGCTCTTTATGTTGAGGCTTATTCAAAGCCTCTCACACAGCTTCAACCAGAGTCTCTGACTTCAATAAGCAAGGGAAGCTCAGCCCCATGGAAATGTCTCTACCAGTGACTTTAAGCCAGAGCCCCCAGAGTGGCCTCTGTAAAAAGCCTCTGAGCTGGCATCACTTAACAAACTCAGACAGCAGCAACACAGTGGGTAAGGATTTCCAGGACACTGGATGACCCAAAAGCAGACCTCCTGTGACTGTATCCTTGAAGATGAAAACCAATCACACAGGTGATTAATGATGAGAGAAATGCAAATTTGGGGGGATAGTTTTAATATATTTCTATGTCCTAAAAGATGCAAAATGAAGATCTTCATTTGAAACAACAAATATCCTTAATTTCATGAAGTCTGCTTTTGAAAATTAAATTTTTTTTTCTTAAAGTCTCTCTAGCCAGGTGTGGTGGCAAATAGCTGTCATTCCAGCCTCTCAGGGGAATGTCTTGAGAAAAAGGGTTGGACACCATCCTGAGCAATATAATGAGACACTGGCTCTTAAAAAAGAAAGTTTCTGATGCTCACTGATTCCCCACAAGTAGAAACCTTTCTAAGTCTCTTAATTATTTATGAAAATGCTGTGCAGCTATTTGTATAAGCTCTCTAAATATATATGTTCCTTTTCAGACTGGTGTCATTGGGCAATTTGTGTACACAAGACCTTACTCGGAGTCAGATTTGCAAAGGGTTCTCATTTTATCAGGTCTGATAAGCTCATTGTTAGACAACAAGTTTGACCTTACATGTAGATCCCCAGTCTCTCCTGGAAAAGCACCCAGACACCTAGTCTGCAAGAGTTGCTTTATATAGCCACGCACCTTAGCAGTTCAAGGAATTCATCCACATGCAGGGCATGCAGGCAAAACCCCGTGCACATTTTCTTAAAGTTAGTCTCCTGGTCTTAGAATAGCAGGGACCAGAGGTTTTACTAATTCCACCCTACGTCCAGGGTTGTAGCTCAATGGTAGAGCACTTGCCTAGTGTGTGTGAGGCACTGGATTCGATCCTCAGCACCACATAAAAATTAATAAGTGAAATAAAGATATTAAAAATAAATAAAGGTTTTAAAACTAAAAGGTGCATGATTCTTGGCAAAAACTCCTGATCGTTGATTGTTTTCTGGTCCTCCTAGGAGCTTAACAAACTGGAGGAACCCCACAGGATTTGTTCAAATTCTGCTGCACCTAGGAGACTACCAGGCTGAACAGCATGAGACTGTCATCTTTGTGATCAAGAACATATCTAGAAATTAACACCTAGATAATAATGAGTGGAGAAACTGTCTAGAAATGGGAAAAAGAAACCACTGAGTGTCCTTTCATGAATCGCTAGGAGTCATCCCAGCAGAACTCCCAGGTGATTGATTACACAGGGGCACACATTTTGGTTATTTGATTAGATTATTTTACTATTCTGTAGAGATACGAGTTAAATTGTTAAAAATATATATATAGTAATACAAACATTTCCTTCCATAGGTATAACAAAAATGACCATTCAAGGTAATATAAATGCATTTGTCCCGGGGAAAAGACAGATCTCTGAACATCAATTTCTCATTTCAAACACTTATAACTTCTTGCTTCTTCGCTCACTAGTGGGCCTGGAGCGAGACTCAATAGGAGAGCAAGGAGACAGTGGTACTGAGAACTCCATAAGAACAGAAGTGCCTAAGGAACATGAGGGCTACCTGCTCCTGATGCCCTGAGAGGCTGGTGGGAAGGGGACAGAAAATACCCTCACAGCTGTCTGTGTAATGAAGTGACAGAGGGACATGGGTGTCACTAAAAAGTGACAAAATGAAAATGTAGGCTTCAGGCATTGACAGCTGTGTCATAACAGCAGGTCGGCTGGGTCTTTGTCCCCAGTTCCCAGCACTTAGCTACTGAAACCCTGGGACTGCCTGGTGATGCCAGTTTTTTTGATGCTCTTGAGAAGCCCCTTTCTGCCACCACACTTATTCTAGCACAGTGACTTAGGATGGAGCCCCTGGAGGGCTTCAGGACAGCACTGGTCACCCAAAAGACCGCACTCCTGATTAGAGGCTGAGGACTTCTGGCCTCACCCCAACCTCCAGGGAAGGACACGGTGCTGCAGACTGAGCACCAGAAGCCCTGGAGCAAGGACCTGCAGATCCCCCAAACTTGTGAGCTGGTGGACACATTGGTGTAGGGCAGGGAGGGGTGCCCTGAGAGGGCAGCCATGCACCTCCCCTCCCGCCACGTTCCTGGGACTCTTTGATTCCTTTATTTGACTGTCTCTGAGTTGTGTCCTTTGTCATAAACACATAATCAGTAAGTACAGTGGCTTTCCAAGTTGTTCTGACAAATGTCAAACATGGAGTGTTGGGGACACTGAGGGAACCCCTGAGTTGAGGTGCAGGGACCTGCGTGACCTTTCATGTCTGGTGTCTGAGGCACTGGCAACTTGTGAACTGAGCCCTTATCCTGTAGGTGTCTCTAACTCTGGGCAGTTTGAATTGACTGGTTGGACAGAAGTTGGTGTCAGAATATGGGTTGATTTTGGGGAAAAAAAAACAAAAACACAACAGTCTTTTGAAAAGTTTGTTTTTTATGAAGTTCCATTGATATGGCAGGAGAGAGACAGGGCTAGATGGATAAGCAAATGATATCAGGTTTTATCATTTTAAAGGGCTTTTAAGTCTTCTTTCTTAATTGCCAGGAAACTCCTGGGAAGTAGGAAGCAATGACATTACTATTTCCAGATTGCAGAAAAGAGCAGTCCCAGGGAATCATTTGTTCCGAGCCACATGACTGTTTGAGGGTGAACCTGGAACACTAATCCTAATCTCCATGTGATTTCAACGTTCCCTGTTGGAACAAGTATAGGATTTGAAAATTCTCAACTTAAATTCAAAAATCAATTTAAAATATTGAATCAGGGTCTGCCTCAGCTGCTAGGTATACGTTTTTAAAGAGCAATAATGGAATCTCGTTTTTATGATTCAGAGATCAACTTCTTCCATATAAGAACATGTGTTAGCTCCGGTGTGTGCTGGCTGAAGTGCCTTCACTGGGAAGAATCTACGCCCAGTCTTTGGGAAGAGACAGGAGCAAGGGTCAACAGAAACAGAGGAGAGGGTGTGAAGGGCACACAGTCTGGAGAAACTGTCATATCGGAATGAGTATAGAACAAAGAAGGCTCAGGGAATTATAGCAATTGTTTTTAAAAATGAAAAGAACTCTTACCTGGGAAGGAGATATATTGGGTTTCTGTTGTTGTAGTGAGCCATACATGCATCAATTAATTTTAATCAATAATAGGATGGTTTTCTAACGGCCACAAGTGTGCATTAGTAAAATGGACTGCCTAGAATTTGAGGTTTCTGGCCTGGATGTATTCAAGGTCACTTTGGTTGATAAAGTGTGAGAAACAGCACAGCGGCTAGTATTAGCTGCTGGAGAGTTTAAAGTCATTCCTAACTTTGCATTCTGAGTCCCTGAAAAGTTATTTGAGACTTTACACACTAAAAAAATTAATAAATAAAACAAAATAAAATAAATTAAAATTAAAATTTAGTTAATCATTCATCTTCAAATTCAATAAATCAAATCAAGAAAAATATCTTTGGAAGGCAAATCCCAGTTTAAGCTATGTCTCTTTCTGATGAGTGACAAAAATATTAGCTGAAAAGGGTTTCACAAATATTATGCAAAAAATCAAAGCGGAACCAGTTCTACCACTTACTTTTCACTCTGCTTCATAAAATATTTGTGTGTGTTCTGTGTTCACATTCTCAGCATTGTCTGTGCATTTCAGCTGACAATGGGAAAGAGAGGACAGACAAGAAGCAGGAACCCAAGGCCTGTATCACTTAAATAAACATGGTACACTCAAGAATGCCACAGTCCTTTCTGGAGAGTGGCAGGATCAGGCTGCACTGATACATTCTCGGCGCAACCAGTTTTAAAGTGTTTTTATTTTTTTATTTTTAAATATCTAGGGCTGGGGATGTGGCTCAAGTGGTATCGCACTCGCCTGGCATGCACAGGACACTGGGTTTGATCCTCAGCACCACATAAAAATAAAATAAATATGTTGTGTCCACCAAAAACTAAAAAATAAATATTAAAAAATCCTCTCTCTCTCTCTCTCTCTCTCTCTCTCTCTCTCTCTCTTTAAAAAAAATCTAACTTTCACCTTGAGGATAAGCTTAAAGAGTTATTAAAAATGCCCATGAAGTGAAATCACAGAGAAAATTTGAAGCAAAGAGAGCTAGGAGTGCTTCCTTACCCCAGATACTGCAGAGCCCTCTGCCCCCGGAACCAGACAGGGTCAGGCCAGCGAGTGGGGTCACTGGCAGTGCCCCCTACCCTGGGGGCTCCTCCTGGCCAAACGTTCTCAACATTTTGCCACAGCAGCTTTCATGTAATTTCATCAAAAACACCTCTGTTGGAATTTGTTTTTAAGTTTGCAAAATGTTGTATCCTCCAACATTCCCATTTATTGTCCATAGCTCCTACTGTGTTTTATAATAGCTTTTGGAATTGCATACTTTTGACACCTCACTTTAAAATATCATATTTCTAGAATGGAATATACTTTCATCCTTGATCTAGTTTGCATTTCGAATGAGAAATATATCTCTCTGGCCTTAGTGATAAGAAAAATTATCGCACAAGTCAGTGGACAGTAGAAGTGTTCTATGTCGATCTCAGAGTCCAGAAGGCAGTAGGAGTGGGAGGTGGGAGAAGGTGCCAGTCTTCCAAAGGCAGCTCTTCACGGTGGCCTGCAGTGCCCCAACAAGCAGGCAAAGACTTCATGTGGAAAGAGGCTGAGAGCAGAGTTTATGGTCTTCACTTGCTCTTAACCTGGAAGCAACAGGTTCCATTAAAAAATAACCGTCACCTTACTCCTACTCTGATGCACAATGCCAAAGAGCTTCCAAGACTCACACTGCCAGGAAAGCTACATACAGTCATCCTAGGGCCCACCACTGTGGTTACATGACATTCCCAAATGTAGAGGAAAAACATTATTCAAATGGATTGCTTCACCTCTGTTGGTATCATATTATCTAAATTTTAAACTAGTCAATGTAGATGACTCATAAGCCAATAAACTTTAAAAATACCATTATTCAATGGGAAAGTTTGTCAATTGCAGCAGGAGCCTATACCAAGCTGCTATACCCATTAATCATAGCATATTTTAATGAAATATAAGCAAAAAAACAGAGTGTGTATTAAATCCTATTTTTATATCAAGTTCTGATACTATTTGCCAATTCCTTGAACTTAACAGTATAATTTCTATAGCACTAGCACTAAGATGAATCAAACCTTCTGGAAATATGGCCAGCTTTGAGATTTTACCTGTGATTCTTGTTCTTTTGCCTGCCCCACTATCTGTTCACCTCCATCATAGAAGTGCTGTTAATAGACATGGTGTGTGCATATGTGCTTTATATGTGTAGTTTCTTCCAACTCTTTAACTTTAAAAGCATACTAGTGTCATTTTAAAGTATTTTTTTCTTTCCCTTCTCCTATATAAGCAAAACAAAAAGAAACATTAAAATATCATCCTAATACTTTATAAAATTCATAGGAGCAAAATTATCCAGAGAAATTTTCCAAAACCTATGTGTTACAGTTTGGATGTGAGGGGTCCCCCAGAAGCTCACATGTGAAACAATGCAAGGTTTAAAGGTGAAATGATTGTGTTAACCCAATCCGTGAATTGATCCCCCAATGGGATTAACAGAGTGATAACTAAAGCTGGGTAGGGTGTGGCTGGAGGAGATGGTTCCCTGGGGGAATGCTTTTGGGGTATACATCTTGTATCTGGAAAATGGATTGTCTGTCTCTCTCTCTGCTTCCTATTCACCACGTGAGCTGCTTCCCTCGGCCACACTCTTCTGCCATGATGTTTAGACTCACCTTGAGCCCCAAGGGATGGAACCTGCTGTTTTTGGACTGAAACCTCTGAAACTGTGAGCTCCCAAATAAATTTTTCCTCCCAAGTCTTTCAGTGACAGCAGCAAAAAATCTGAACAAAACACTACCCCTTAATCAATTTAATTAGCATCATCAAACTACCTAACACATTTTATAAATCTGAAAAGATCATCCATTTTTAAAGAAAACTTCCTTTAATAAGAATTGCTCCAGTTTATCAGAATATATTTTATAATGTTGCATTTTGATAATTCAGTTATTTAAGGAATTTTCCATATTTGATTTTAAAATCTAAGGAATTTATCATAATCAACTTTTTAAAAGATTAAGGAAGAAATATGCTCCATTTAAAATGGCAATAATTTGTTATTTATGAATATATCTCACAAAACATTGACATCGATAAGACACTAAAAATTTTTATAAGTTTAATGATTCATTGAGATTTTTTAATACCCTTTTGTATTAAAAAATTCTAGATTAAATCTAGAATCTGATTTAATCGACATCATAGAAATTGTCTTAATGTTACAGGAACAAATAAAAACTAGAGAGACCAATAATAGGATGGTTGTTAAATTCTTGCCTGACTTATTGATGGGTCTGTGGAACTCCTTAATTGAGCATCAAAAAAGATGGAATAAATAATGCATGTTCTGCATCCTTGATGAGTTTAGTGGAATATGGGTTTCAGGGAGGGCTTCGGATAGATTCTTACGTCATTATGTTCCTATCATCTCACACATAAACATAAATATATTTTAGTTTAAAATGCACTGTACATCACTTGATTAAAATAAGCAATTCCTCAAGGAAATATCTCACAATTATTCATGGCATTCTAATCCGCATCCGGACACCGTGAACATTAATTGTCTCACTGACCACTGCTCTCAGCTACCCACAGTCGCTCTCCTCCTGGATTTTCTCTCCCTGAAGGATGCTACATAGCAATTATTAGCCACCAAACCTCCAGACTTCAGTTTTTAACTTTTCTTTAGTGTCACTGGTTTGTATAATAGGACTTCTGGATTCATCCTATGTTTACATTGAATTATGGAAGACAATCTTTTCGAGGTACCTTTTTTTTTTTACATGTGTATAATTGGGTCAATGGTTCTTCACAATAATATATTCAACTATAAAACATGACACTTAAAGATGGTGAAAATATATCCTGCTGTAATGCTACAGAATGTCTGAAACAAAATATTTAAAATTCTTGTGAGAGGAAGAACCCAATTAAGAGCAGAATACATTGGATTTAAGATTAATATATTTGAAAACAAAACATCATGAAAATAGAGTGCATGTCAACCAAATGCATCTCAATTGTTCTATTTAACTCTTTCTCTTTAGTTAGAGAGTTAATTGGATACCACAAACAGTTCAAAGCACAATTCAGATTAGCAAACAAAAACATACGCAGTACCTCAGGAATTCGGGAGGGCTCTCACAGACACTACAGATTGGATTTTTCCACAGAGGGAAGGGGTTGGTCAGGAAGCTGCAGCCTTTCGGTGGGGGGGGTGCAGAATTCACTTGCATTTCTAAAACCAGGTGTCCTCACCATTGCTACCAGTTTTCCACCACTTTTGGACCTTTATCTACTTCAAAAAAGAGTAAAATGGATAACCTGAAAGATCATCCTGCACGACATGGGAGGCTCGGTAGTCCAGCTTTGATTTGGGTCATTTAGGTTGTCTCTTTTCCACGCTTTCAAAATCCTTCACTGCGGTGACTTTCCTGACATAGAGGAGTCAACAACCCACCTGTGTGTGATGGGCACCTCCTATGACATGCCAACTCTGAGTGTGGACCATTCTCTATAGACGAGCACACTACCCATCTCCACCTTGGCTTTGTCCACCTGCAAATTGGATTAAGGGTATCCAGGGTCACCTGTACCCTCTAGTTACTAGCTAGATACTCAAGAGCTTAGTTAACTACTTAGTCAGGCAGAATGAGTGGGTCACGCACCTGGATGTGGAGTGGGATCCTCTGAGTTCTATCTCCAGAATCCAGATTCTATTTTACTGTGCCATATTATGATTATGTTGCAGATAGTGATACAGATCCATAGATAATAGTGGAGAGAGAGAGAGAGAGAGAGAGAGAGAGAAGAGGGAAAAAGCAAATTTTTAGATAATCCTACATTATTTTGGGTAAGATCTGTAAATAGTATCTATAAATTTTAAAAGAAAAAAAAATCCTTCCTGTCTGGCTGCCTTCCACTTCTTTTCTCTCTTTTCCTTTTTTTCTCTTCTTTCTTCTCCTTGGAGTTCTCTAAAGCAAAAGAAGTAAGAAGAGGGGAAGGATTTGGCAATGTGTCAGTTAACTAATATTTCATCAATGAAGACCCAGTTAAATTAGCAGGCTGAATTATCCAGATTGACTCTTTCGATTGATGGGATTAAATCAGGTAAATTGCCAGCTCTCTGTCACAAAGGGCTCTAGGTGTGATGGAAGTTCTGATTGATTGGAAAGTAATCAGAAGGAAAGCAAATGCAGGAGAAGCAACACACAGTTCCAAGACAACCAACCATACCACGCACTCCTGGCCTTCCAGATTGAATGGACTCTTGTGTTCTTAGTCTGAGTTATTTGAGCCTTTAAATTCATGATTTTCTTTAAAGGAAACAGTGTGTCTTACAGAGAAGGAAGTAGGATTAAATATCCTTGGAAACCTGGAAGGTAGAGGCGCTATGGTTGGGTATGAAGTTTCATGAGGTGTCCCCTGAAAGCTCACGTGTTAGGCAAGTAGGATTGTTCAAAGGAGGTGATTAGATTATGAGAGCTGTGATACAATCAGTGGATTAATTCATTTGATGGATCAATAGATGGAATGGATTACTGGGGGTAACTGTAGGCAGGTGGTATGTGACTGGAGAAAGTGGGTCACTGGGGCATGTCCTAGGGAATTATATGTTTTGCCCAAGTTCTTCCTTCTCTCTCGGTCTCCAGCTGCCTTGAGCTGACCATCTTTCCTCCACCGTCCTCTTCCGCCATATTGTTGGGCCTCACTTCAGTTCTAAAGCAGTGGAGTCAATGGAACATGAACCTCTCAAACTGTGATCCCCAAATAAATTTTAACTTCCTCCAATTTGTTCTTATCAGGTATCTTGATCACAGTGACATAAAGTTAACACATGAAGCAAGTGAAAATTAATTTTAAAAAGGAAAAAGTCAGGGAAAAATCCATTCATAAAATTTGTCCGTGAAATCATTGGCCTTTCTCACAGGGAGCTTCAAACTCAACTAGAACATCTGGCAGCAAAGGGGAACTGGAAAATGCAGTGTAGAAAATCCCAGAATGCCTGAGTAAAAAGAAAACTAACAGATAAAAAATGAGAGTCCTATTGTAAGTATTAAGAAAATAATTTAAAAATCAACCCTACACTCTGTGTGAAATAATGAATATTTTCTTTGAAAACAACTTATGATTATTTCTTAAACTATCCCTCCAGATAAAGCAATGATGTCATGCCAAAGTCCAGCTTAGCAAAACATTTTTGGAAAAAGTCAAATGGTAGTACTCTAAATGATGTCTAGGTATGGAGATTCTCTGATAATCTGACTATACCCAGAGATCACTTTGGAATAGCTAAGAATGGATGAAGTTTGTATTTTCCAAACAATTTAACATAGTTATCATTTCACTTAGCCAAACTTTTAGCTGTGATCGGTTGATAGTAAATGTGAGAACTTAGTTTCCAACAAACACGTGGAATGTTTCTCTTCTAATTCTGAGCCATCAAGGGTGTGTTAGTAATAAGTAGTGTTTTGGATAATTTTATTATTTAGGTAATTTTAATTATTCACAATTTTCTTTGTTGGGTATTTGTTTTAGATAACTGACCAGCATTTTTAAAAACTGATCTCAAACATGTAAAAAAAATGAAAGAAGCCTGGGAGGCAACAAGAAAGCAGCACATACCCAAGAGCAGAAGGCTTTCTTTCTCTGTATATTGCATTATTTATATAACACCTCCCAGTGATGAACATCCAATTGGTTTACTCTTGTAGTATAAGCAGTTTGATAATTTGTTCCTTTTACATAGATATTTTCAAGTTTAAATTTGTTATTTCAGTACTACTGATTATTCTACCAATCTTCAGAAAAGATACATAAGTTGAAACTCACCAACAATGAATTAATTTAGTCTTCTCTTTCACAAAACTGATGGTTTTCAATTTTTTAAAAAATCATTATTATGCTATAGGCTAAAACATATGCTGGTTTTTATATTTGCTCATTTCTTATCATTAGAAATAATAATAATAAGACCATCTTCTTATGCTTTGATGGTTTTTTCATCTTCTATATTTTGTCTTTTTACCCTTGATCATTTAAAAAGCAAGACTCCACTCTCAGGCTTTCTTGTGAGGCTAATGAAAGTCTAACTTTAAGGGCACAGCTTATGTATATTGCTGTGGCTCCTATACAGTCTCTTGATGGTATATTATTTGTGTTCTGTCACAACCTCTGGAGGTAGTACATAGCCATTTGTCAGACCTTGATAATATCAACTGATGAACTGTATATCCTTAAAAAAATTCAATCTCTTCCTCCTACTATTGACCTTGTGACAGGGCCACTCCTGCGTTCTTCACCGTGTTCTTACCCTGGCCCTGGTCCTGTCTTTGTGAGGTCAGTGCATCACTAAAGCCCCTACAGGAAGAAGTGTTTCTGGACCTTTCAGATTCAAGGGTCACCTTTCTGTTCTTAGGTCCTTTCTGTTCTTAGGTCCCTTGCTGTCACCGTCACCTCGCTGGCCCTCTCCTTACGCACAAGGAGAGCTCAATACAAGAGCCGATCATGGAGGGGCAGCCACTGCTCAAGGGAATCAACAGAAGAGTTTGGAGCTGCAGGGTTGGCCACAGCAGGGGACTGAACTCCCTAACTTTGAGTCAGCCAGGACAGGGAGGTGTCAGGGATCCAGGGGGAGCCATGGAAACGTCCTCTGCTAGAGCATGGGGGACATCTTTGCTGGAGTCACAGGAAGCCCCCCCCTGCTGGCACCATGGGGAAGTGTCCTCTGCTGGAGCCATTTGAAGACCCCCTATTGGAGCCATGGAAGCCAAGGGAAGGAAACCCTGGTGGGGCCTTGGGAAGGAAGACAACCCTGGTGGAGCAATGGGAAAACAACCATGGAGTATGCCTTCTGGTGGACCATGGGAAGACGCCATATGGGTGGACCCATGCCAGCACACGGCCTGTTGGATCCAGGGCTGGACAGAGGCTGACTCTCAATGTTTGGGATCTAAAGACAGGCTGAGAGGAAGCTCTTGGAGTAAGCACCTGATTTTGCTCTCCTTCTGCATCCTGGTTTGCTCAGAATATCTTTTTTGGATGGCACTTACCAAAAACCAGAGGACCAAAGCACAGAGAAGCATAGCTCTAAAGGGCCGATAGAAGCCATGAAGTGGGCTGATGTATCTGGATGTCCTCACTCACTCCTGTGACTTCCTCTACAACCTGCATCATGGTGACTTTAACATGACCTGTACAACACTGGTTCCAAGACTGACCACTCCTTATATCCGCCTAGAGAGTTTGGTTTCCTTCACCAAAAGAAAGAAAAAAAAAAAAACAAGCCACAACCCTATAAACTTAAATTTTACTAGATCTGAAGCTGGCCTAGGCTTTTATAATTTTAAACTTTTCCCTCATGTGCAGTTAACACTGAGGATAAACTTCTCCTGTTTTGCTGGGGGCATTGGCTCATTCCTGTAACAACAGCAGCTTGGGAGGCTGAGGCAGGAGAATCGCGAGTGCAAAGCCAGCCTCAGCAAAAGTGAGGTGCTAAGCAACTTAGTGAGACCTTGTCTCTAAATAAAATACAAAATAGGACTGGGGATGTGACCTCAGGTCGAGTGCCCCTGAGTTCAATTCCCAGTAACCCACCCCCCAAAAAACAAATTTTCCCTATTCATTCATATATATATATATGCGGGGTGTGTGTGTGTATTTAATCTCGGTGGGGACACTACTGTCTAACCTAAGATTCATCAATGCCTTTGTTGTTTACCATTCTCTTTACCCACTCGGTTCTTTCTTACATCTTCAGCTGTATTTCCATCTTTGGAAAAATAAACTCCTAATCTTCCCTTAAAATGCACCTATCATACCAAAACTTTCACAAGACCCTTAAGGTACCTTCAAACTTTTGTTTAAATGTATTTAATGCACAAGGGATATACTTAAAGTATAATTAAATACATCATGCACTTCACAATGAGTTGTAAAACAAATGTCGGCACTTTCTGGCATGTTTGACTATTTATCTTGATTAAGTTTGAAATAAGTAAATTACATAAATTTGAACCTAAAAATACTAATGAAATGTTATTTTTACTTGTTTTCTATTGTGTTATTTTTGTGCTATGTGCACACTATTGGTTTAGTGTAATAAAAATTTATGACTAATATTTGCCAAATTATGTTTTTTTATTCTGAGGTCAGCAGAAACGAGCTGCTCTGGGGACAATGGAGCTGGGCCACCATGCACTGGGTTCTCTGTGTCCTTTGGAGCTCTTGCACTGGTCAACAGCCTATGAGGACACTGAGGTGTTTCTTTGACCTTTGCTTTCAGTTTGGCTAACAAAATAAAATCATGAACATAAAAATAAAACAAAACCATGCACATTATGATGAAAAATGACTCAAGCTTTTATGCTATCTACCCAGCCCTGGGTTTCCCAAACAAGCACCAAAGGGATAGGTGTGGGAGAACATAGTGTCCTCCCTTGAAATGTTGGACAGTCATCTAGATTTTCCCCAAAGGTGCTCATACCAGTGGAGCCCATAGCAGCCTGGGAAATGAATGCTCCAAATACATAAATACAGACAGAAATATTATCTATAGCATATTGTAACTGTCTGCCAGCTTTTTATTGCTGTGCCCCAAATACCTGGCCCTAGGAACTTGGGAGGAAAGATTAATTTTGGCCTGAGTTTCAAGAAGTTTCAGTTCATGGTCAGCTGGCTCTGTTGTTTTGTGCCTGACGTGAGGCAGATCATCATGGCTGAAGGGTGTGAAGGAGGAAATTTGCTCAGCTCCTGCAGCTGGGGATCAGAGAAGGAAGAAGGGCAAGCCCTAGCGACAGACCTCCTCCCACCAAGCCCCGCCTCCTGCAGTTTTTACCTCCTCCCAGTCACCCCTTCAGCTCTCATGGATCAATCCACTGATGAGGTCAGAGCCTCTGATCTAATCACTCCCAGAAGCTGCTCCTCTGGACATAGCTGCACTAGAGACCAAGCCTTCAACACATTCCAGGCCCAGATCCTAACAGTGTCATATAACCAAACATGTATGATATAAATAATAACTAGACGGTGGATTGATATGAATTGGGGAAATAATATCCTAATTAAAAGAATGAAAAATACCTTAATTCTACTTAATATGTGTATGAATTACCTAAAGCAGTCCAAGTCGTAGACAGAGGAAGTAGGATGGTCTCTTCCCAGGTCTGGGGAGAAGAGGAAATGAGACCTTGTCCCATGGATGTGGAGTTCCAGAGATTTGTCATTCAGCAGTGTGAACTTACTTACCAGGATTCAACTGTTCACTTAAAAGTGGTTAGGATAACAAATTTGATGTTAGGTATTTTGCCACAATTAGAAGTGAATTAACTAATTAATCTTGAACAAAAAACCATGGTAGCATGTATTCACTCCTAACATCCCTAAATTAGTCGGTGTCTCCTTTAATGTTCCCAAAATTTCTGTGTTCTTAATTTCTCTTTTATGTACTTTGTAATGATGCTATTTCTTGTTGATCTTGGTAATCCCAATCCTTAGTGCTGCACATGCTTCAAAATCGGCCTGAAAAATGCCTAAATGAAATGAATGAATCAGGCTTAAATCATCAATCAATATACCTGAAACAACTATGTGAGGTCATGCATAAGTTAATTAGTTCAATTTACCCATTGCTTGAGGTAAATACATTTCAAAACATCATGTCATACAGGATAAATGTCCATGATTTTAGTTGTAATTTTTTTAAAAATTGTAAAGAAAAAAGGAAGGAGGGAAGGAAAAAGGAAAGGAAGGAAATGGGAAGGGACGGGGAGAGAAGGAGGGAGGGAGGGA
>NW_025999932.1:5987374-5989188 GCF_001458135.2 Marmota marmota marmota | reverse complement strand
GGAGGGAGGGAGGGAAAAGGAATGAACAGAAACACTACTCCTGACTGCTGGTGAATCGACCCTCTTCATTGCTATTTAGGCTATAGGAAACCTGTTAATGAAATCAATATCCCGTATCCCAGGTGGGCCTACAGAGGCTGTAAGGTAATTACAAGGTGTCCTCACACTGTCCTGTAGTCTGTGAAAACAACTGTTGCTACAATGCTGAGTACAAGCTCCAGGTATCATATCAGGCGAGTTTACACAGTCTGCCTGCTAATCGAATCTCCCTGCCAACACTAAGCAGTAAGCATTATTTTCTTCATTTTTTTCAAATGAGGAAATTGCAGCATAGAGTGGAAAAGTAGAAAAGACACCTAATCATGAAAGAGGATGACTATTTTTTAATTTAAATATAGGGAGAATATACAATCTTCTTGATTAAACTTTTCAAAGTATACCAACCCGTAGAGCCTGAATCAGATCAAGAATTGAGCGCCATCATCTAGTTAAAAGTTTATCTGCTGTTGAAGCCCAGTTACAGAAATTCATAAAGGTAAACACTATCTGACGTCCACCATAATATCATAGGTGTACTTACATTTGAATTTTAAATGACTGCGGCAAATGCTCTCAAACAAAATACGATTTTATGTAGTCTGGCCTCATAAACTCAAAAAAAAATTGTAGTTTCATCCATGTTGTTGGGTATAACAATAGTTCATTCATTGAAACTTCTGTCTAGGAATCCCATTTATAGATATACCACTATTCACCCTTTCTACTATTAACTGACATGTAGGCTGTTCCTCATTTGGAGCTATTCCAAATAATACTGCCATGAACATTTTGTGCATCTCTTGTTGTAAACATTTATACATTTATCCTACATAAATATTTTGAAGTCAAATTATTGGATTGTAGATCTTGAGTTTTACTTCACTATTTTTACTCAATCTCAGAACTTTAGAAAATGCATGGCAAATCCCTAGGTTTTCTATGGCTGCAGGCATGATTAAGTATATTATCCATTTAGTCACTTCTACAGACATTCAACCATTTATGTAGTGTACATATGTACATGAGATGTGTGTGTTTCTGTACTGACAAACACACTCAAATGTATGGAGGAGATGGAGAGGTCATTATTCACTAGGCAGTGTGCCCATCAGAGCAACAGGATGTTAAAACATCTGACTCTGTCTCTCGCCTCTTGAAGATTACAATCTAATAGTGTGATTCATTATACCTAGCCAAGAAGAAAAAAAAGTCACATCACACTTTCTTCCCTTGATACAAGTTGAACCAATTATTCTGTGTATGCCTTTTACTGCAACCAGGACTCGACTTTCTGGCCAGATAAGCTCCTTGGGAAAAGTGACTCAAGATGAGGACCTGGGTGTTTCAGATTGCTGATGGTTGGAGTTGGCTTCAGTATCTCATGGAGGGAGTGTGGTGAAGGGCATAGGAAGACAGGACATGCTCGTCTGGAGAACGGGCAAGCCAGCAGGTGAATCACCATTCTTTTTACCACCAGGGTGAGTGGACTTTTACCATCCATGGGAACTGTCAGGGGTTCAGCTGCTGCTCTCACAAGAATCCCAGAAGGCTGGTGCAGTGACACACATCTGTCAATCCAGAGGCATAGGAAGCTAAGGAGGACCCCAAGTTCAAGGCCAGCCTGGGCAAATTAGTGAGATCCCACCTCAAAATGAAAAGTATAGAGGGCTAGGGGCTCAATTTCAAGTACCCCTGGGTTCAATCCACAGTATTAATATATATATATATATATATATATATATATATATATATATATATATATATATATATATATA
>NW_025999932.1:5779130-5986867 GCF_001458135.2 Marmota marmota marmota | reverse complement strand
TATATATATATATATATAATAAATAGAAGAAGAATCATTGAACCACACAAGCACTAAGGGTTCTTCAAGCTGTGCACTTCCCATAGTTCTTGCATTATTTGAATTATAGCATAAAAATTCCTCTTTCAGAGAAACTATTTACAGTCCCTTAATATAGTCTTTTAGGACTTTAAGGTTCATTTTATAATACACTACTTGACATTGTAAAAATACTACACATTTCTAGCAGTTTGCCTTAGTAGGTAAAAAAAATCTGTATTTTCTTTTAAGTTCATTCATCTCATGTAGTATAGATATTAGAGATACTGCGAATGATTTTTAGGTTTTCTTACTTATATCTTTCATTACATTGTCATCTTTGAGTATAAACGCCTCAACCAATGTTATAAACATTTAAGTGGATAACAAAGATCAACCTGAAATTTTAATGTCAGCCACAACACACGCTGACAATCTCTCATGCACACACTCTCAACATACACACACACACACAGAAATAGTATCTTTAATTTCATATCTTAAGCTCTCATAAAGTATGATTTCCTACATATTTTTTTCCGGATGCTTTCTTCACTCAATAAAGAACACATTTCTGAAGCATTTAGTGTGAGCTGCTATTTATGCCAGTCAATAATTCACATCATCTGCAAAAAACATGTTTATATCCTTTCTACACCCTTTCGAGATGAAAGGAAGGAATTTGTGTGCTAAAATGGCTTCATGTGCCCAAATCATGCAAATGTTCTAAGCCATTTCCTAAGATTTGCAGATGTGTAAATTGCTTCTGTTTTTTTTTTCTTTTCCTGTGAGTAGGTATACAACGGTATGAATCTCAAATCAGCTTTTGTCCCACCTCATAGTTCTGAAATATCATCTTCAAATGATGAGAACTGATTTATTACTGAGGCATTGTGAAATTCTGAATGGAGTCTAATGTTCTATTTTAATCTTTTATGAGGCAGTTGGGTAAAAAATAATTACAAATGCAAAAGCTGTGTGTGAGTGTATGTATGCACACACGCATAATACATGCATGTATGACAAAGGAATGGCAACCTCATCTCATGGGGCACTCAAGTGACTAAAAACCTCAGGATCAAATAGAGAAAAGAATAACAAAATGTTCAGAACGTGATGAGTTGAAGTGTCTGTTACATGGAAGGCCTCAGTAAAGTCCTTTCTTATTCTCACAAAATCCTGAGATAACTGTCCTTCTGAATTTATAGGATAAAGAAGAGATGTCACTCACAGGAGGTTACAGTTTTTCTGCCTATTGTATTCTGTTTATTCTTGTCTGAGTATAAATGTAACTGCTTCACTCATTGGAGGGGAAATCACCTTTCCAGGACACCAGAGAATGTTTGAGTCTGTGGAAGAAATATTATTACAAATGATACCACATGTGTTGGAAACAGTTACTTTTTTTCCCCAGTGAATTTGTGTTGGCTCTTTAAAATCACACTAGTTTCCTTTTACAAAAAGAAAATACATGTATATGTATATAATAGGGTGCTTTGTGATTTCAATGTAATCCAGTGGAAAATAATAATAGCATCCTGTTTGTAGAAAAACAAGATCAACACTGAAACAAAATTTTGGTTGAGCCTAGGACAGACTTGCATGACTGCATAGAGTTTGGGGGGTGAGTTTCCTATCTGCTCTGAAGTGTATGTATGCTCCTCTTTCCTGGAGGAATCCCTAAGTGTCCCTAGGTGTGCGCCTTGGTTGGTGTTATCATTTGGATCTGGAATGTCCCCCCCAAAGCTCAAGTGTTCAAAGAATGATCCCTAATGCAACAAGTTTCAGAGGTGGGGAATTTAGACTATGAATGGAACATCCACTAATGGATTAATCCATTGAGAGTGGCATGAACTATGAGAGGTTGGAGTTGGAGAAAGTGGGTCACTGAAGTGTGTGCCCTGGAAGGGTTTATCTTCTCCCAGGCCGACTCCGCCGCCTCCTCCTCCTCCTCCTCCTCCTCTTCTTCCTCACTCTTCCTCTTCTTCTCCCCCCTCCTCCTCCTTCTCCTCCTCCTCTTCTTTCTCACTCTTCCTCTCTTCTCCCCCCTCTCCTTCCTCATCTTCCTCATCCTCCTCCCCCTTCTTCCTCTCTCTCTCTCTCTCTCTCTCTCTCTCTCTCTCTCTCTCTCTCTCTCTCTCTTCCTGGGTGCCATGAATGGAGAAGCTATCCTCCACCATATCCTTCCGCCATGTTTCTGCCTTGGAGCCAGCCAACCATTGGGCCTAATCCATTAAACTGTGGAACATATTAATTCTTCTCTCCTCCAAACAGTTCTTATCAGGTGTTTTGGTCTCAGTGGCTAACACAGCTGGAGGCCTACAAGGAGGAGCATGAGGAAGCCAGGGACAGAGTTGGGGTGCACCTGCCTTGTACCAATGACTCCCACCTCCCATAAGATGCCATGGATGGAAAGTCTGACACAGATCCAAGGGGCAAGTCCCCCAAACTGAGGATGAAAAGGATGATGGAAGGGAAACAAGGAAAGGGAGCAAGCAGAGGGAAGGTGGGGAATGCACAGAGACCTGGGGACTCTGCCTTCGAGGTTCTCAGGACAGCTGTGGGGCGGTTCTCTGATGCCACACAGAGGAGCTGGCGTAACTCTGGAATGAGATGGAGAGGGTAATTCTCTCTCTCTCCTTCACTATGTAAGAATATCAGTAATGGACTGGGTGATTTTAAAACCACCCATTCCGTATCATTGTTGTTGATATGGATATCACCTCTATATGTATCTCCTGGCAGGAACTCGGCTCTGCTTGGACAGGTGGGCATCTGAATTGGAAGGACAGCACCTACACTCATGATCTCACCCATCATGTTCTAATGAAATTTTTTATAAAACCGTCAGTAGTATTTGGGTGATCTGCTTTTCAGCTCTACGAAGATTGGGAACACCAATTGTTGCAGACAAGGAAAGAAAAAAAATGCTTTAATAAGAAATGGTCCTTCAGTGCCACAGGAATTTGACAAATGTTCCATGTTACACTATTTTTGTGCTGAAGATTGCTGTTGAATTTTTCTTCTTCTAAAGCTAAACCTTCTTTGCCAAAAATGTCAATTACATCATTCACTTATTATTATTTTTTTAATCCCTCTTTCTCTCTAGCATGTCCTCAAAGACTTCTGGCCTAAAATGGAAATGCAGAGAAACGGTGTCCAAGAATTCCTTCTTAGGAGTCCTAGCCCCACGCTGGCTGGCTGCTCTTTGGCCCTGGCATCCTCAGTTCTATTGCCTGGATTCTTGAGCTCATTCACTTGCTCCTGGAGAGATAAGGGTGAGTTGAAGATCAAACTGTAACCTCCTCTGAGCCACCAGCAGCCTCAAGCCTCTGTGGCAGTTCCAGGGATGAACAAGGGTGACTACGAATCACGCCATCTTTGGCCTCTGTGGCTCTCAAGTTCCGCAGTTCCTACTGCTCTTGGTACCTTCCCATGGTGCCCACCCAGGGTCTCTCTATGCACCTCTGGAAGATCCTGCACTTCCCTCTCCCAGTGCGGGTTCACCCAGGGAATGGACATGTGATTTTATTATATACATCTGCTGTTCCTGTCCTACTTGGCTACCTGCCAAACAGTGATCCCTTTGAGTGATCAATAGTCACTGTGAACTTGATGTGCTCAAAGCAAACTATCTTCCTCCAAAAACTGGCCTCCCTTTAAAATCCTTCATTCCTGTGTGTGGTAGGGTGTTGCTGAGCGCCCAATAAATTTGATAGTCATCATTCTGTATCCTCTTTTTCCCCATAATCTTTTCATAAACTTGTGATATTTTTTTTTCCTAAGAGTTGAGTGCAACTGTTTCTCTCCAGTTCTGTGCAACCAGCTCATAATTAATTGCCACTGTCATGTGATGCACCCACTCATGCAAAACTCTTTGCTGGCTAAGCTGCCAGTCTTTCTCTGTGGTGCCTTCTATACCACATGGCTTCCCATCTCCACCCTCTCTTGCTTGAATCAAGCCAGCCCTCCCTGAGGTTGATCCCATTCTATGGATTTAAAACAATTGCATGTGAAATAAACTTACTGATATCTTTATTATGAGCTGTCTTTCTGCATATGATATTTTTAAAAAAGATGTTTGGGGGCTGAGGATAATTTCCTATCCTTCTACATAATAATGATTCATTACTATTGCTTTAATTTAGGATCTAACAACCCAAACTTTGTCTCTTTTAGCAGTTTTGCAGTTGCTTCCTGTGCAGAAGAAAATCAGCCTCTTCATCTATACTTAATTACTTTTTATTTCATTATCTTCATAACCCTCTCCATAAAACAGACACAAAATCTGGAGCATCTCCCATTATTTCTTATGTCCAATTACTAGGCTTGTATGCAAGACACCAGCTGCTAACTTTTTAATGCTTTTAACTTATTCTCTTAACATAGGATACCTTGGCCCTCCCTCTATTTACAAATAAGTCCACTGTTCGTCTTAAAAGACTCACCCTGCACCCGGGACTCTTGCTATCTATACTCCTCCACTTCCCTGTGTCCCTGTGGGGATCCTATGTGCTACCCACCTGGGTATCTCGCTTCTCTCCTGCCCTCGGGCCTTAGGAGCTAACTTCCTTCATACTCATCACCTGATTGATTACCTGATACTCAAACCCAGATGTACTTTTGTGCTCTTCCAAGGTCATCTACTCCTTCCTCTCTGGTCTCCTTTGACACCTAAGGCCCTTTGGTTAAACATTTCCTTATAATTCACTAACGGTAAAAATTAATGAACTTCCCTTAGGTTCACTAGTAATTTCATATAGTATATAATATCGGAGCATTTTGCTGTTCAATTACTATCATATGGAACTGATAGTCACCCCAGGTTAATGATATTCTAGAGGATTAGATATGATACAGTCAAATAAACATAGCCTTGGGTCCAAAAAGATAAGATATTTAAATTTAAGGAACACTGCAGAAAGCTTATGTCAACCAAAGATAGATAAGCAAAGGTGTTACCCAGGAGTCTGCCCCTCCCAATTCCACCCCAGGCTATGCAGTTCCTGTCACTTTGCAGCAATACCCTACCCTGGCCACTGCTGGGCAGCATATCACTTGTGAGCCAGTTCTCCCCAGGCAGGTGGTATTTCCTGTTGGTGGTCTAAATACTTTTGTGAACAAAATACTCCAGACTAATAGGTTAAATGGAACCGAAGCATGGGTGTGGCTACAGAGAAAACCGTGGCCCAAGTCACTTAAATTGGTAACAGAATCCACCTTATGCTCAGGAAATCTGTACCAGTAAGAAATGACAACTGGCAGGAATATGTCTGCCTCATTTTGCCTTATCTTTATTTCTCCATATTTCTGAAGAAAATATAGCATGCCTGTATGTGAGAATTTGATTCCCTGTATTATACTTAGGTTCTGTTGTGGGATGTTCTCTACCTGTATTTTTATAGACACCTTAGTGGGATATGAATGCATGACTTGGGCATGAAGGAGGAAGGATGACTATGTGTACCCCACCTTTCTTCACAGAAACATCTGAGTGCTCTACATTTGATTCCCATTAACTACAACAATAAGACGTAAGAGTCATCTGAAGTCACAACTCTCAAAAGAACCTTGACTTAATATTGAATGCCATGACTGCAATCGCTAGACTTTATCAGATGCTTTCCAAAAGCATGTCCAGCCCATGCCTCTAATTTGAGCTTGTAATGAAATATCCAACTGCCTGAGCAGCTCGCTCTTGCATTCCCAGGTGTCAGCAGTGGACTCATTGGCTCTCCCCACACCCCACACACCATCGCCATCTGGAGCCATCTGAGTGGAGACGTGGACAGCACTATCAGCCGCATGAGTCAGCCCAGAACCTGGATCCCCTGTTCCACACCTCCCTCTTCCTCTTCTCCTGAGTTCAAATGCACATGAAGTGCTTTTGCTACCTGTGCCACCCTAAGGTCCCTTGTTGCCACGCACTCCCTCCTTCCCTTACTGGTCCTATTTTAATCTGGGCCAAACTATGTCTTAACATAGTAACCCCACCTGCCTTCTTTCTTTCCAAATTCCAGTCATTCTCTATGCTGTATTTGAGGTTTATTTCTTGCAGTTATATAATGACGGCAATGTTCCTGTTTAAACCACTTTGTTTTTTATCTTAGAATGAAGTTCGACATGTTAAAAATACATTTTACTCCATAATACAGCCCTAACCTCTCAAACTGTTTCCTTGCTCACCCCATACCTCCCATACCCAGACTTGTCACTCTCATTTATCTCAATTTATTTTGGCATCTTGAAGACAGAGTGTTTTCTCCTACCTCTTCACCTTCTCCAAGGTATCTTCCGACGGATGCCTCCTACCTGTGGTCTGTGCAGACTTCAGATTTCCATGCAGGACTCCTTCCCTGGGTGAAGCCTCCCTGGATCCCTAGTGTCTAGTGCAGTGCTCACCCCAGGTGCTTGCTGAGCAGGGTGAGCACCCAGCGCTGCCCTTCAGGATGCTCCCACACTCCCGGCCAGGGCGCCCAAGATCAGCGCCTAGTGATTTCAGCGGGATGGCCAAGGAAGCAGTGCTCTTGAAGTAGATGAGGAGGCGATAATCACTCATGGTGTGTGTATTTTAATATAACCTTTGGGCTTTTCTGGAATTTTCCTTGGCCTTTCATTTTCTTTCCTCCTTACTCCTTTCCACTGTCACTTCATCCCTCCCTCCCCTCTCTCTCCTCCCTTCCCACCACTGTCTCTTACCCTATTGATCTTTCACATTTCTAATCAATCAGGTGCTTAGAATGCTTTTTTCTTAATTTCTCAGAGTCCATTCACTTGAAGACATTCATCTTCCACCCCAAACAAAACTGATTCCTACATTATTGTTATTATTATTCCTATGTTATTGACAATTTTTCTAAATTATTTCCATTTTTTTCTACCCTACTTTTCATTAGTCTGAGGCTCTGCTTGACTCTAGTCTGTCCTAAAGTAGTAATCAAAGAAAATGGTGGGTAAAGGTAAATTATCAAAATTTTTCTATATTGTGAAAGAATCATAATTTGATCCTCACTCTGATGATCCAGTGGGGATAGATTGAAAATTACTTTCTTTCTATAATTTTTCAGGCATTTTCCCATTGTCTTCTGGAACCCAATATTTCTCCTTAAGGTTTTCAAATTTTATATTGGCTATTAGACTGACAAAATAGCTTCTACTATAGTAGATACATCCTGTGTGCCTGGCTTTCCCCAGCCCTCCCTGATTGTCCCCGCCCTCCCTGACATTATCATCTCACATGATAATGCTCCATTTGTCACAACCAAGGAAGTGACACTCTGTAACGTGCAGACCTTGCTTGGATTTCATTTCTTCAGTGGACTGCTGTGTTCTGCAATCCACATACCCTCTTGCATCTCACTTTGGCATCTGCTCAATCCCTTTTAGCATAACCTTGTGTCTCTCCACCATGCAGATTCTGAAGCATGCTGGTCAGATGTTTTGTCCTTCATTTTTGCTTTGGCTGAGGTGCTTTTTTCGCTGGACTTGGGTTATGGACCTGTGGGAAGAATGCCTTAGAGATGAAGTGCCCTTCTCTCCTAGGAAGAACTCTACTTTCTTATGACAAGATCTTTCTTTGCAGGCATTTCCTGTGACTCCAAGTGATATTTCCACGTATAAACCTTTTCATTTACTCAGTGAAGTTCTTATTGAACCTCTGTGTTGAGCCGGTTTGCATACTTGAAGCTCTGGAAAACTCGCGTTCATTTCCCCTTTGGCATTTCCTACGTTCCTTCATCTTCATCCTCATGTAATCTATCTATTCCCCCATTTATTCATTCCAGCTGCTTTTCTATATGGAGTCTTGAGTTGCTTTCTTTTTTGAGCAAATTAGTTTTTTTTTTTTGAAAGTAAACTCCAATAAGGTATTTTTATTTTATGCTATATGAACAGGGGCTATGACAGTAGGAATGTTTAATAAAGAGTATGATAATGAGGATGATTGAAATGTCAAATAATCTCACATAAAACGAGCATCATCTTTAAGAAAACATTAACATTTTAGTGTGATATAAAAAGCTAATATTTATCAGATTCTTTATCAGGTGCATATCTGAATAAAATAATCATATTGCATGATATTTTTATAATATTTATTTTCATTTATTTTAAACGCTAACCATGCACTTTATTTTTTTTAAATTTTTTATTGTTGGTTGTTCAAAACATTACAAATTTCTTGATATATCATATTTCACACTTTGATTCAAGTGGGTTATGAACTCCCATTTTTACCCCATATACAGATTGCAGAATTACATCAGTTACACATCCATTGATTTACATATTGCCATACTAGTGTCTGTTGTGTTCTGCTGCCTTTCCTATCCTCTACTATCCCCCCTCCCCACCTCTCCCCTCCCCTCCCCTCCTCTCTCTCTACCCCCTCCACTGTATAACCCTGAGGGTCTCCTTCCATTACCATGCAATTTCCCTTCTCTCTCCCTTTCCCTCCCACCTCTCATCCCTGTTAAATGTTAATCTTCTTCTCCTGCTCTTTGTCCCTACTCTGATCTTAGTTACTCTCCTTATATCAGAGAAGACATTTGGCATTTGTTTTTTAGGGATTGGCTAGCTTCACTTAGCATAATCTGCTCTAATGCCATCCATTTCCCTGCAAATTCCTTGATTTTGTCATTTTTAATGCAGAGTAATACTCCATTGTGTATAAATGCCACATTTTTTTTTAATCCATTCATCTATTGAAGGGCATCTAGGTTGGTTCCACAGTCTAGCTATTGTGAATTGTGCTGCTATGAACATCGATGTAGCAGTGTCCCTGTAGCATGCTCTTTTAAGGTCTTTAGGGAATAGTCCAAGAAGGGGTATAGCTGGGTCAAATGGTGGTTCCATTCCCAGCTTTCCAAGGAATCTCCATACTGCTTTCCAAATTGGCTGCACCAATTTGCAGTCCCACCAGCAATGTACAAGTGTACCCTTTTTCCCACATCCTCGCCAGCACTTGTTGTTGTTTGACTTCATAATGGCTGCCAATCTTACTGGAGTGAGATGGTATCTTGGGGTGGTTTTGATTTGCATTTCTCTGACAGCTAGAGATGGTGAGCATTTTTTCATGTACTTGTTGATTGACTGTATGTCCTCCTCTGAGAAGTGTCTGTTCAGGTCCTTGGCCCATTTGTTGATTGGGTTGTTTGTTCTCTTATTGTCTAATTTTTTGAGTTCTTTGTATACTCTGGATATTAGGGCTCTATCTGAAGTGTGAGGAGTAAAGATTTGTTCCCAGGATGTAGGCTCCCTATTTACCTCTCTTATTGTTTCTTTTGCTGAGAAAAAACTTTTTAGTTTGAGTAAGTCCCATTTGTTGATTCTAGTTATTAACTTTTGTGCTATGGGTGTCCTATTGAGGAATTTGGAGCCCGACCCCACCGTATGTAGATCGTAGCCAACTTTTTCTTCTATCAGATGGCCTGTCTCTGATTTGATATCAAGCTCCTTGATCCATTTTGAATTAACTTTTGTGCATGGCGAGAGAAAGGGATTCAGTTTCATTTTGTTGCATATGGATTTCCAGTTTTCCCAGCACCATTTGTTGAAGATGCTATCCTTCCTCCATTGCATGCTTTTAGCCCCTTTATCAAATATAAGATAGTTGTAGTTTTGTGGATTGGTTTCTGTGTCCTCTATTCTGTACCATTGGTCCACCCGCCTGTTTGGTACCAGTACCATGCTGTTTTTGTTACTATGAGCAAATTAGTTTTGAAGATAACTTACAAGGAACTGATTCTTATTGGTCTTTTCCCAAAGATTATAGTGTAAAACTCAGAGATTTTTCTTTTCTGTCTGTACATACTCAAAACTGAAATACAAGTGGGCATCAATTCAGCATCTTCTCCTTTGAATAATTAAGAAAAAAACAACTTTTGTCCTATGTTGGGCTCTGAATACTTCAAAGCAATGACATAATCCCCAGCATTCTGTCTCCTTCTGGCCCACAGCTGACGGGGCGGACACACTGGTGTGTGCCTTGGCTTTCTCTCCATAGTCCTTAAGGGATGTGAGCCAACAGTTGGGTCATTCTGACACCAGACACCGTAAGCAAAGTGTGGCTGTGTTTTCTCTGGCGGACGTGGAAGATGGCCTGCCGTTGACTTGATGGTGTGGGTCTCGTTACCAGCTATTGGGCGCTGGGTCTGCTTGGTTCCATGAGGCTCCCAGCCACCAGCATGAGGTAATGTTTCCTTTGTCTTCAACACTTGTCTCAACCAAGTTCTAGACCTTTAGATAAAAGCTAATTTTGTGATTTTCTTTTCTCATTTAAGTAGGTCATATGCAAACAAATTGGAGCTGTCTTCCAGATTTTCATGTTGTGGTTTACTCTGGCCTCTTGACTTAATATTGGGTTACTTCAAAAAATAGTTTGAGCTGAAATTCTAGAATCTTTCTTAAAAATCAGTCCATCAAATACATACAACATGCTAAGCAAATTAAGTTTTTTGTTTCTTTCTTTTTTTTTTTTTCCTTAGTACAAATCTTAGCTCTCATAACCAGAGTCACCAAAAAGCTTTGACCACTTCTAGATGTTCCCATCTTCTTATCCAGGTCACACACTGCACCTGGGAGGTCTTTGAGCTGGTGCTCAAGGTGCTGCTAATCTCAGTTATGTCAGTGTTAGTATTAACCTCCATGTTGGCAGAAAGGTATTAAGATCCCTGCTTTTGGGTGATCTGATTTTAAAAAAATGAAAATCACAAATGAGACAAAAGTCAAACAAATAACTAAGATGGTGCTTTAGATTATTCATGGATTACAGCAACTGCCTATCAAACATTAATGACTGCACATGAAGCTCTTCTATATTTAATTTGTGCAGTAAATTCCCTTTTGCATAAATGCATGGGAAGAGGATGACCTTGCTAGTTAAAGTGATACTTGACATAATTTCAGAAGTGACAGCAACCTCCTAAGAACCAGAAACACTTGTATCAGGCACACCCTTTGTCTGATGCACAGCATTTTCCATGGCACAAGGTGGAAAATCTCAACTGGGGCCTGAGGTTCCCAAGGGTCCTGAGGAAGCCCCCCTATCCCAGAAGGCAGGCATGTCCCTTTGTCTCACACGTTCCTCCTCCTGCTCATCAACGTCTGTCTCTTCCACTGATTCTGCCGCCACTGGTACCCATGGATACACAGCACTCTGAGGTAGTGTGAAGATCTCTTTAGGACCAGAACAAACACACCGCACTTCCCACTGTTTGGTCAATTGGTCTACGATGTGTCTCTAGAATGCAAGTTGTCTCAAAGTGAGGTTGTATGTTTTATTTATTTAAGAAATGTAGGGAATGTACAGGATTATGAATGTGCAGGGCTGGAGGCACAGGAGAACATTGTTTGAGAGGGACATGGGGCTGCACATACTCCAGGAAGGGCATTGGAAAAGTTGTTTAATTTCAAATCTGACTTCTTGTGTATAATTTGGAGAATATATATATATATATATATATATATACATACATATACATATATATGTATATGTATATATATTTAAATATTTGTCATGAGGATATTTCTTAGTGACATTAAAAATCAAGAGCCTCTTACAGTATCCAGCACTTAAAGATGCCTAATTGTGTGTGCAAATATATGAATAGAAAAGAATGCAAATCTCCGTTGTTAAAGAGCCTAAGTGAGTACATAAAAGGGGGCATACATTCCCAGCTATTAAGAGAAATTCAGTCTAGATTTGAAATAAGATCATCTGATAGAGACATATGAGTGAGATAGCCCAAATTCATTCTACTGCCATGTATATCTTAAAAAGAACAAATAAAAAATCAAAATAAAAAATCAGCTTATTAACACTACAAAAACTACACAATCAAAAAATCTGAGAGTTAAAAAAAAAAAGGAAATTTGAGTGAGAAGTAAAATCGTGTTTGCTGCTCACCCAGGAACGCACAGGCTCACGGGAAGCCAGGGCAGATCTGTGCCTCTGAAGTGACTCGCGCTCCGCCGGCTGTGAGGTGCCTAGCAGGTCCTCTCAACTGCTTTGTCTGTGGAGATACTCTTGGTAAACCGTCCCATTTCCCTTTCATGTCTTCCTTTCTTCCCTTCATTCTAATAACGACCTGTAAGTACAAGAAAAATTACTGTCAGGTAAAAGCCTTTTTAATAGTTCCTGCAATGAAAATTATAATTACTTTAAAGCAGTAAAATTGTAACCCGAAGAGGTAACACTCAGACATGTTCTTCCTAAACACTCCTTCACCTCTTCAGTGATATTTTTTGAAGCTCTGAAAGAATTTCCCCTCTTAAAGAACTGACACATAAAATATCTCTCTGTCTCTCTCCAGAGCTAAGAGCCACTTTGATCCCATGCTTTAGTGTGGTAGTTAGGGCTAGGTAAACGGGGAGATAGATGATGTCAAGTGTACAGTAATCAGGCCTACGGTGAGCTAAATTTGGGAAGACGTGGCTTTCCAGACCTCTCTCTCCAACATGTGACCTGTTATCTCTCCACCATACAAGATAAAATGCAAAGAAGACCCAGCCCTAAGAATTAAGGTAAAAAGCATATTTGTGACTCAACACCTGTCCTCACGTTGGCTCCTAGTAGAAGCCCTGGTGACACTGGATTGGTCTATGTAACATGTGATATGCAGCTCTAGGTGACTGGAACAGGTACATTGCTAAATTTTGAGGAGATGACCATTTCACAAAAGCAAGAGCATCTTGTTTAAAAAGTAAACAACATGCAAGTGCTGCCTCGCTTCTCCAAATAGATAATTTCATCTCATCCATTCAGCCGTATGGCTGCTCTCTCCCCATGGTGCTGGAGTCTGCAGTTTGAAAAGCTGGGTAAACGAGGCAGTCCAGCGCTGCACCTCCTCATCCTGGCTGCAGGCTGCCTTCCTGTGGAGGGGGTCCAACCTCAGACCCCTGAGGTCACTAGCTGTGCATCTGCTTTTCAATCCTTTTCCACCTGGGCCTTTGAAAATGCTTCTCTAGGAAGCCAGAATAATTTTTGGAAAATGCTTAGGATTGTGTGTGTGTGTGTGTGCATGTGTGTGCGTGTGTATGTTTTAAATTTTGGGTGGCTACTTGAATGACATACCCAAGATTATTTGCTGTTAGTCACTCTTTAGAATGGATTTTTATCGCAATTCATAACGCAGAAGAATGCATTGAATTATCCAGCTTTGGGGAAAAAAAAATCAGCTTTATACCTGAATGAATATCTAAAATGGTTTTAATTTTATTCCAATCCAACACATGCATGTTGAGTGCCTGCTATGTGCAGGCATAGATGCCAATGTAAGGTGCAGCCCTCATGGTTCCAAGGAACAACATACATCAGGAACAGTGTCACTTTGAAAGTGTGCCCACAGGACAAACGGACCATAAAGGAACATTCAGTTCCTCCAGGAGTGGGAGGAGAAGCCCTCTAGACCTGCTGACCCTGGAGGGCCAGGCCTTGAGATACGAAGAGGAGTGAGCCCCATGGACAAAGGGGTGAAAGCAGGCCGAGCCCAGGCATCAGCATGAGCAAAGGCACAGGGAACCCCAACATTCCTTAGGGATGCCACCGGTCTGCTGGGAATGCTCTGGAAAATTCTGGAGGTGAGGATATGGATCAGCTATGCCAAGGAGTCAAACATGCAGTCCTGTGGCTGGTGCTTTTAAACAGGAAAGTCACATGACAAAACTGACATCTATGAAATATCACTACAGGTAAATCTAAAAGGGATGGGACATTGTTCTCCTTTGCTTTACTTATCAGTACCCTCAGCCATGTATGCATGGTCAGAGGAAGTATTTTAAAATTGAAGACTAGTGTAATAATTTCAAGAAAATATGGAAATTAAACTTAAAAAGAAAACATCTTAACACCAAAAATAAATAAATCAATAAATAACCCATCAATAAATGGGCCAAGGAACTAAACAGACCCTTCTCAGAAGATGATATATGATTGTATTATTGTATATCAACAAATATATGAAAAAATGTTCAACATCTCTAGCAATTAGAGAAATGCAAATCAAAACTAAGATTTCATCTCACTCCAATCAGAACAGCAGCTATTATGAAAACAAACAACAATAAGTGTTGGTGAGGATGTAGGGGAAAAGGCACACTCATACATTGTTGGTGGGACTGCAAAATTGGTGCAGCCAATATGGAAAGCAGACTGGAGATTCCTTGGAAAACTGGAATGGAAACACCATTTGACCCAGCTATCCCACTCCTCCGTCTATATCCAAAGGACATAAAACAGCATACTACAGGGACACGGCCACATTAATGTTTATAGCAGCACAGTTCACAATAGCTAAATTTTCAGTAAATGAATGGATAGGGAAACTGTGGCATATATACACAATGGAATATTACTCAGCAATCAAAGAGAATAAAATCATGACATTTGCAGGTAAATTGATGGAGATGGAGAATATAATGCTAAGTGAAGTTAGCCAATCCCCAAAAACTGTCAAGTGATTTCTCTGATTTAAGGATGCTGATCCATAATGTGCTGCGGGGTGGTGGGGAGGATTAAGTGAACTCTAGATAGAGCAAAGGGGAAAAGGGAGAGAGGGGAATGGAGGGGGCATGGGGGTAGAAAAGACAGTGCAACTAGAGATATGAAAAATTGTGCTCTATATGTGTAATGTGAATTGTAATGCATTCTGTCATCATATGTAACAAATTAAAATTTACAAAAAAAAAAAAAAGAAAGAAAGAAAACAGTGGAAGGAGCCAATAGGAGAGGGATATGGCTTAGGGCATCTTTTCTCTGCCTTCCAGAAGGAATAGAAAAGAAAGTCAGGGAAGAGTTCAGACGGCCCTTCCATGAAGCATTCTCAGACCTGCACACTAGCCCATGGAGGAGAAAGGATTTCCTATCAATGGGACCACCCAGTTGGTTTAATAGTGCAACTTGCACCCTTGAACTATTCAAAGGAAATTGGCTCAGCATATGCAATCACTGTTTAACACTTGCTAACGTGTCAGACACTGACTCTGTTTTAAGGTTTCCCAAATCGAGGCAAATGAAGCAGCACCTCTCAAGGGCCTTGTAGCCTGGTGATATGTGTGTGTGGAGTCCAGAAAGTACATCCAGGAGATGTTACAGAACTGTAGCAGCCACAAAGTGCAAAGCCTTGAGATAAACCTGCTCCACAGTCAGTCCTTCTTCCCTCTCCCTCTATATCCTTCTCCTCTGCAGGATGTAGATCGGTGGTGCCCATCATTGTCTTTGTATGCTGCTGTCCTCTGTGATGGACAGGACGTTTTACAGCATTTTGTCATTTCCCTCCAGTGCCCAGAATGGGGCTTTGCACGCGGCAGCACGTCTGTAAATACTGGTAATAAAAAAATACAGCTTTAAACCACAATGAAACTCCTGATTTCAGTTCCCAGAGTAATGGGAAGCCCTCCCTGCAGTCTCCGTTTAGAGCTGGAAACGGCCGGGTGAATCGCATAAGCAACTGTGTCAGCCCTCCAGGAGGACCAGGGCCTGGGACAGGAGAGGGTGTGGGGGCCACGGGAACCCTGAGCGGGGATTTCTAAGCGATGTCCGCATTTTATTTGTTGTTTGTTTATTTATATTTTAAGAGCAGGTGGGTCTCACCTTGTATATTATTAACTACCAATTTTTCATATTTTGGTGTATATCATAAAACTGGCATATTCATCATAATTTTCTAATTGTTCTCTGCTCTTTTAAAGGTTACTTTGAAGAGGAAATGGAAATCAATCATATTGATTAGTTGGTTGATTGATACTGTGGATTGAATCCAGGGTGTTTTATACTGAGCTATATCCCTGCCCTTTATATTTTATATTTTGAGACAGTCTCACTCAGTTGCCTAGGGGAGTTGCCAAGGCTAGGCTCAAACTTGCAATCCTCCTGCCTCAGCCATGCATGTCACTGGGAATAGAGGTGTGTGCCATGGTGTCTGGTGTAAACATATACAGACCTGTGCATAAAAACACATGCCTGTGTACATATATACTTACTTAACCCACATATTCACACATACACAAATATATACCTGTGTACACATACATACACATACACAGATATGTACATATAAACACATGCACACGTGTGCATACGTACACCACACACACATATACACTCACATACCCACATAGCCACACACACATACAGTACCATACACTTACATATACAAATGTACACATACGTATAGGCTGCATACATAATACACCCTCATATACACAAGCACATGTATGTATCTAAACACATATACCCTCATACACATAAAAATGCACACATTCACATACATACACATACACACACCAACACATGTACTCTCACACACACAAGAAGAGAGGGAGAAAGATGTCCTTTTCTTATTTACATTCCCCATAAATTGGATATTTTTCTTGCGATTTATCACTCTCTCATTTATTAATCATTGCTCCTGTTATGGAGATGTACTATAAATCAGTTCTGTGGTATGTCTTTTGCAAACTTCTTTCTGAAGTATTTGAACTAATTTACTTAATTTTCCTTATCTCGTGACGTTTTCCATGACAGCATGAAGACATAATTCATATGATTTTTTTCAAACATGATATACAGCATTTTCACATATATCCTTTCAGAGAGCAAAGTACATGCAAAATTACATATCCAGCACATAAAAAGGAAAGAGAGTATGACCATCTTTAAAAGAGGATTGGTTTTCTTCTTAAACGGAATGTTCTGTGGGCAGTCCTCCATGCGCAGATCTCTCATGGAGTTATGAATTCGTCATCAACGCAGTTTGCAGCATTTGCTGTCTTCTTCCTTCCTATCATATCCTACAATGCAATTTTGAGCCATAGTTCTGGTAATTATTTATAAACTCACAGCATCAAATTGCCATGAAGGTAGTTTAAATTATCTTTGTGCTAACTGCTTTGAGGAAAATCGAATCAAAATAAACTCTACTTGCTTAAAATGTTCCATATAATGCCCTGACACAGGTGTACTCCAAGCTATCATTCCAATGAAGACAGTCCAGGCATCTGATTTTCTCTTTCTTTTATCAACTACTGAAAGAAGATATTAAAATATTAAATCATATATTTAACTGTCTAGTACACTCAGTTCTATTTGCTTTTACTTATACTTTTATTGTGGCAAAAGCTACAAAGCATAAAATTTTCCACCCTAACCAATTTTCAAGTCTAGTGTTGAATATGTTCACATTGCTATAAAACACTTCTCTAAAATTTTTCTTCTCTCAAATTTGAAACTCTATACCCATTAAACAACTCTTCTCTCCACAAGCTCCAGTCCCTGGTAACCACCATTCACTTTCTGATTTTATGAATTTGATTTTTTAGATATTCTGTAACTGGAGTCATACAGTGTTTGCCATTTTGTGACTGCCTTATTTCACTTAGTATAATGTCCTCAAGGTTTATCCCTGTTCTGAGACGGTGACAGCAATTCCTTCCTATTTATGGCTGAATAATATTATAATGTCTGCCACAGTTTCTTCCTGCATTCATCTGTCTGTAGACATTGGTGTTGCTATATGTCTTGACCAAGTTCAATGTTGCTACTATAGAGTGTGGGTATGCAAATATGTCTTTGAGACCCTTTTGTCAATTATTTTGGATAAATATCCAGAAGTAGACGTGTAGCTCTACCTCCTGGAAACTCCCTACTGTTTTATTGAAGGTGTACCATATTACAGTCCCACCAGGAGATTACAAAGACTCTGATTTCTCTACATTCTTGCTAACACTTGCTTTCTTTTTTGGTAATTTGTTTTTTGTTTTGTTTTGTTTTGTTAAATTTTTTAAAAATTCTGATGGGTGTAGTGTGATACCTCATTGTGGTTTTGGTTTGCTCTTGCACATTAATTATATATATATATATNTTTTTTTTTTTTTTTTTTTTTTTTTGCCAAAAATAAGGTCATGAATCTCTCCCCGTGTATCTTTTTATCTAGGAGTTCTATAGTTTCAGGTCTTTATTTCATTCCAAAATTATTTTTACATATGGTGTAAGGAAAAGATCCACTTTCATTCTTTTGAATGTGAATATCTAGTTTCTCAAAATCATTTGTGAAGGATGCTGTCCTTTTTGCTCTCAGTGACCTTGACACACTTACATTATTTGACTATAAAGTACGGGCTTATTTCTGGACTCTGATCTATTTCATCAGTCTATTTGGCCACCTGTAGGCCAGTAATCAATATTTTGATTACTCTAGTTTTGTAATAGGTGTTGAAATCAGGAAGTATGAATTCTTTAATTTTCCTTCACTTTCAGAATTGTTTTGCAATATTTAGGGCCCTGAGATTCCATATGAATTTTGGACTAATTTTTTTCAGTTTCTCAAAAAGAAATCCCCTGGAATTTGGAGAGGGATTGTGTTGAATGTGTAAATGTATTTTGTTTTTTAAAAATCCTATGATATGATATGGACGTCTTAAAAATTTTAATTCTTCAAATTCATGAATGTGAGTTTTTTTTCCCATTTATTTGTATCTTCTTTAATTTTTCTCAGAAGGGTTTGTAGTTTTCAGTGTACAAGTGTTTTACCTGTATGACTTTGTTTATTTCTAAGTGTTCTTTTTTTATGTTATTACAAATAGAATTGTTTTCCTAATTTCTTTTTCACATTATTCATTTTGTATAGAAATTCAATTGAACTTTGAACTTTGTGTGTTGGTTTTTTATCCTGCAACTATGCTGATTCTTTTTTTTTTTTAGTTCTAACAGCTTTTTGTGTTTATTTGTGTATGTGTAAAATCTTTAGAATTTTATATATATCATTATATCTATGAAGTGAAAAATTTTCCTGTTTCCTTTGCAATTTGTGGCTTTCTTCCTTCCTTCCTTCCTTCCTTCCTTCCTTCCTTCCTTCCTTCCTTTCTTTCTTAATTGCTTTGGCTAGCATTTCTAATATTATGCTGAATAGAACTGGTAAGAGCAATATCCTCGCTTTAATCCTGATCTTACACAAAAAATCTATTACTCCCTTATTATTGAGTAAGATTTTAACTATCAGCTTTTAAAAATTATGTCTGGAGTATCATTTAATTCCTTTTGGGGACCATGCCTCCCCATTTCCTGTATGCTTCGAACTTTTTATCTGGGAATACAGCATTTGAAAAAAAAAATCTTTATTCCTGCCTTTTGTACTTACTGTGTACAAGGAAAGACCCTCTCCATAAGCTGACAGGAGGTAATAGCACTTCTTAACCCTTTAATAATTTCCTCCTACCCCTGATGTCTGCCAGAAATGCAGCTTCAATATGCTGCTTACCTCTGTTCAACAGCTTCTAATTTTTGCACCAATTCTGTCAGTACTCCAGGTCAAGTCAAAAAGAAATCAGTTTCTTGGCCCACCTCAGGCAAGACTGAATGTTGGATACATGGCACAGTCTTTTATTTAGTCCCCAGGCAGAGTCCCAGCCAGGGGTTTCCTCTTACTTGCTGCATGGTATGCTACTAGGGGGAATGACACAAAGCATACACCAAACACCACAGTATTTTTACCTTTTTCACGGAAACCTTGTTTTCACAAAGGAATGGATTTTGTAACTTGTCGACTGGTCGAGAGTTCTCACAAATGTATTCTTGTACAGATTGCTGTTAATTCTATGTCATTTGGGGACAAAGAGGGGCTTTAGTTTCCTAGTCCATTATCATGTCTATATCACTCGGTTCTTAATGCATTTTGAAGCTCTGTTACTAGGTGCGTAAGTATTTAAAATGTCACTTCTTTTTTATGAATTCAGCCCTTTTATCAATTGGAAACAAAATTCTTTATTTGTAGCTATATTCTTTCCCTACAAAATCCACTTTTTTTCATAACTAATAATATTAATATGCTACCCCTGCTTTGTTTTGATTAGTTTTAATGTGGTATATTTTTCACACTTTTATTTTATTCTGTGTGTATAAATATAAAATATTTATATGCATTCAAATACCTATGTATGCACATATATTCATATTATATCTTGTATGCTGAATGAAGTTGAGTATTCTTCTTTTGTTCAATATGAAAATTTATTTTTTAATCAAAGTATTCAGGCCATTTACATTTAATGATATTGATAACGTGCTTTTTATTCTGTTATCTAACCCTTTGTTTTCCATTTGTTTTATTTTTTTAATTCCTCTTTTTATGCCTTTTTTTGGGGGAGGGGGGAAGTCTACTGGGGATTGAATTCAGCAGCACTCAACAACTATGCCACATCCCCAGCCTTATTTTGTATTTTATTTAGAGACAGGGTCTCATTGAGTTGCTTAGCACCTCACTTTTGTTGAGGCTTTCTTTGAGCTCACAATCCTCCTGCCTCAGCCTCCTGAGTCCTTTTATGCCTTTTTTAGTTTAATTGTATGTAATTTTTATAATTGCATCTTACTAATTTGTTAACTTAGATATAATGTTATGTGATTTCAATTGGATCTTTATTGTTTATAAAACACAGCTTGAATTAGTCTACTTTCAGGTGAACCTATACTACATTAATTGACAATGTCATATATTTTTCATTTCTAGTGTTTTTAATACCTTGTCTAGGTCCAGATTTCCAACCAGTTTCATTTGTCTTCTACCAAAATGACTTCTTTTAATATTTCTTATACAGGTGTTTGCTGTTGATGAATTCTTTCAAATTTTGTATTCTGAAAAAAAAACTTTACTTCATCTTCATTTTTGAAAGACAAATTTTGCCTTTCACATTTTTTTCTGTAAGACTAAAGCTTGTCCGGTGTTTTCATTTCTGCATAATAAGGTGGTGGCTTCATTCTCTTCTCAGTTGAATGGATCCCAATGATAAATATAATGTCATTCTTACCTTAGTTTCTCCATATAACAATCTCCCCACCCCCCACTCCAGCTTCATTTAAGATTGTTTCTGTATACCTATTGTACACACATTAATAAGAATATTTTGGTGTTTTGTTTTGCTTGAGATTCTTGAACTTCTTGCATCTGTAAATTTAATTTTCATCAAATTTCAAAAAATTTTGACCATTATTTCTTTGAACATTTTTTATGTGCCCCCCACCCCAACCCAGGTCATTTTCCCTGTGCTTTCAGAAAAAACACCAACGCACATGCATATGGCCACCTGAAGTTGTCCTACAGCTCACTGATATTATATTTATTTTTAAAAAAATATCTTTTCTTTCTTGATTTCATTTTGGATGGCTTCTATTACTATGTCTTCAATTTCAGTTTACTTTATCCATTGATTAACTTGCTGTTAATCTCATCAAGTAAATGTTTCATTTGATTCAATATAATTTTCATCTAAGTTTAATTTGGATCTTTTTTGTCTTCTTTTTTGTTTGTTTACATTTTCTACATCTTTAACTTTATAATGTACAGGATGCTATTAAAAATTTTTCATAATGGTCTATGACACCTGATTCTAACATGCATGTGCATTTGGGTTTGGTTTCTTTTGATGAGTTGTATTATGATTTGCGTTTACCTGCTTTTCTGCATGAGTTGCCATGGATTCCACTGAATTCTACCTGTTCTTCTTCTGTGGCTTGGAAACTCTTCAAAATGTCAACAGGAAACTGCTGCCCTCACATGGCTCATTTACAGCCACTCAGGGATACGCATCCTTTGTCACAGATACAAAATGTCTTAGAAAGGATTGTTTTGTACATTTTATCCCTTTTCATGTTTTGTTTTGTTTTTTCAGAGAGATGGCAAATATGCCCCTTTTAATTCATCTTGTTCTAATGTCTTGTCAACACTCTTTATATGGTATTGGTAGTTTTATTCTTAATTAAATATTACGTGTCTGCAGCCTTATTTTCTTTTAAAGTATTTAAATACTTCACTTCCTACTTGATTAAGTAATGAGTCTGCCTCACATTCTGGACAAGAATATTCCCCATTTAGGAGGTCATTTTATTTGAAGGGTAACAGCAAAAGAACAATGACAGGTGACTTTGAAATTCACTTCAGTGCCTTGTAAAGGGACCCCAGGGATGTCATTTGCAAATGAGAACACTAAAGAGCTTTATCTTCTAGTTCTTCAAGGGAAAAAAAAATTGGCAACAATGAAACCAGCAACTTTTGCCAAATATAAGCATTAAAAAGAAATCATGAACTATTGGTACTACTGGCTAAAATGTATTTAAAAAGAACCTGCGTATGCATTATCTTCATTTTGTCCTCTAAAATATTAACATCAGAAAAAGCATATACTCAATTGGTGAAGAAATGACTGGTAATTTGTCCTCTTTTTCGGCATATTGAAAATATTTCATGATCTAGGAATCTGAAATTGTTGACAAATATACATCTATTTATTAACAAATTTGGAATCCACTTCAGGAATTCCCATTCTGATGAAAAGATTTAGGAACATATTTTTTGACATATTTCCAGAGATTGTTTGGAAGTTCATCCAATGAAACAATGTTTTACCATCGGGATAGCTTCAGTATTTTGACTACTTTTTGCTCCTTTGCCATGAACTAGTAGACAATGGATTTCTTTTCTGTTGACTTGAGTTTCTTTTTTTCCTAATCAGTTGATACTAAAATAGCAAGTTTTGTTTATATTAGAATTAATGACTGTGAGATTCTCTCTGTACTGTATACTGTGTACAAAGAAAGACTTCCAGTAACTTGTGAAAAGTACCCCCATGTTTGGATCTTGGCTTATTTGGATGAACAACCAAAGGAACCATATGAGAGAAATTATGAAAATATAAAACTAATATTAACATTTCAACGAAGCCAAGTAGGTGCAAGGTTTGGCATGTGGGTTGGAACAGCTATTGGGATGACCCTGCTGTTTTATATGAGGAAATCTTGTAGTTTCCAGTTTATTGGGTAAAACTATTGCCTTAGTGTTAATGAACAATTATATGAGTTAATAAAAAAAGAGAAATACCAGGTTTTATCATTTATGGTCTAACATGTGAGGCAGCAGTATGAACAAGGCAAAAGTCCACATGCACCAACTCAATACCTTGAAAAGACTGGGGGACACATTGACAGAGGTGGTGTGCCCAATAGCAAACTATTAGTGAGATTCTGTGAGCTAAAACCATAATGAAAAATGGAAATCAATGGTACTACAGGATGCAGGTGTTTATTTTATCAATTTTATTACAGAGAGAATAAGTAAGAAACTAAGGTCCAATTGGTGTCAAGAAAGTGGAAGAGCCTTGGCCCCTACCGTCCAACCTCCTTCAGTACAGAGGATGCCATCGTTCAAAGCCACCAAGGCCACTGCTCTCCTGCAGTTGGCACATCCATACTTTCCATTATCACCTAAAGCAATCATCAGGCGATTTCCTGTAAAATGCTCCAAACCCACAGGTATAAGCAGAAGGCATGTACTGTGTAAGTGTTCCATTTGCTCCACAGGTGCGATCAGGGGAGCAACACCAGGCTTATCTGGGTTCAAAGGTTGGTGAGAATGACAGTTTGGTCCTGATTCAAGGTTGTGTTCACTTAGGTTTACTGCTGAACTACGATTAAGAGGAGCAAAGGATATGTGCTAGTTGAGCATAAACGTGAACAGATGGAGTGCCCTGATTCATGCTTGCTGGAAGTGTGCCCAGAGCCCCCAGTCAATGCAGATCAGGGCTGCAGACCTGCTTGGCCTCCCACCATCAGCTCCAAGTCTCCCTCCTCACCCTTTCTGAAAACTCATGACCTTCCAGTTAGGCACTTTCTTTGTCAGTGAAGAAGCACTGAGGAAATGCACACTTTATTCTACACGTAGGCCAGGATTGGTACATTTCCTGATATGGATTGTTTTTCTGAAAAAAAAAAAAGTGTCAAATAGAGGATAAGGAAGGGAGCAAGCAGTCTATGCGCTTTTCCTCATTAAGACTCATCACAGTTTAATTGCTTCTCGGCCTTTGGGCTAAAATCATGTGAAGACTTATCACAGTTAAACTCCTCTACATATTTTTGGTGCAACATCCCGTTCTATAACACAAAACACAATCAAACTAAAAGAATGCTTGGAAGACTACAATTCAAAACAGCTCAAATTTTTGTTTGTTTGTTTGTTTGTCTCCATCTTACTTAATTCAGTTAGTTCACTTTCCAGCTTAAACAGCTAAAATTTCATGACTACACTTTTACTTATAGAATTAAGAATCTGTACTCCCATTCTGGGTTTCAAGATTCACTGTGTCATACTATAGACTTAAAACTACATAAGTAAATGACCCTGCTTTGATTCATTTGGGTTTTATTATATAAATAGCATGTGTGTATGTGTGTGCTGCAGAATTAAATCTTTCCACTAAGAGTGTATTATGGAAAAAAAACCATTCCACTTACATTTGATGCTGTTTATTTGGGTTTAGGCTAAGTATGATTCACTTTTTAAAAAAGATGGAAATCAAATTAAATATGATTGCTCCTATGATTGAATACAATTTGAATATTTTAGAAGCATTGGAGTCACAGTCCTGACCAGCCCAGCTACTGCTCACAGGTCAGTCAAGGTAAAGTTTTCACATGCAAAGGTACCCTTAGGAGGGTAGCAGGGACACACACTGCCCCTCCAGGATGGTTTTGGAACTGGGTAAAATCATGTTGGTCAGGTACCAATTGGGTAGAACAGCAGAATCTTAATCACCTTAACAGATGAATTCCATAGCATATTTGCATGGAGCTTCCTAACTACAGGTTTTTTTTTTTTTTCTGAGTAGAATCCCATGTTAATTAATCAATCTCCAGAGAGCCATAGTTTGTATAAGCAGGGGAGAGGTCTCATCACCCTCAGCCACTTGAAACTCCTACCCCAACTCCAGAAGATGGAAGCACAGGTGGACACTTCACAGACAAATCGCTGACTGCACTCTTGCCTCCTAAGCTTGAAAACGACATTTACACCATCACACTTCAATTTTCAGGAATTTGAACTGGAGGTTTCAGAAGACACTGGGCACTTGACAGTGGGAACCAGGCTACTTTCTGCCCCCACTTCAGCCCTCTCCCTGTGGGTGGGTCCCCAGGGCAGCTGCTGAGCCTGGAGATACCACTCAGGTCCCCTTATCACCATCACCTGTTTCTTCCCTGACAATCAGCTGTGAGCATCACTCTAGAATCTTCCCCTTACCCCACACTGTCACCTGCCAACTCTTAGATTCCTCTTGCTACTGTTTTTAGTGATTTTGCATGAGCAGATGTTGCAGTAGCTGGGCCTCCAGTTCCTAGGGACCCTCTTCTCCCAAGAGCTGTCCTCTGTCCTGGCAGCCACAGGAATGAGAACTCACTCAGGCAAGTGTGCAGGGCTCTGACTTCTCTGGCCCCGCTGCGGACATCACTGAAGCAGACTCCCCTTCTCCCTTGAACCGACACATTATCCTTCACTAATCCATCAGTCTCATCAGGGGACTCCTCCAGGCTTGGTGTGGTCATTTCCTAGGTCTGGTCCTGACCAAGGGTGAGTACCCATGTCCCCAAACACCATCTTCCTAGCTCACTTTTGGCTTCCCAGGAGCCAAACCCCAGTAGCTCCTGCTGTTACGTCCCCTCTCTGCCAGCTCACCCTCTCCAGGGCACAAGCACGACCACGTCCCGTGCACACTCTGGGTGCCTCACCTCGCCTCACTCCATCACAGTTACTCTGAAACCACACTCAGGTCTGGATGATATCACCTCCCCACCTCCCCACCTCCTCCACGCCGGTACCCGCAGGACCCCTCGGAGCTGACAACTGCGGGGAAACCCCATGTCTACACCCGCAGGCCCTGCGGTAAGTCCACGGTTAGTCACCCCGGCCCTGCAGCCTGCCTGGAAACCATAGCCTCGCTGTCTTCCAGCAGGCTCACCCTCCCTTCCTCAGACCTCCCCCTCCGCGAGCTTCAGCGCCCCCTCCTCCTACCCGCTCTCCACTGGCTTCTTGGTTTTTGTTCCAGCTAAAAAACAGAAGCTGTCACGGGTCATCCAGAACCGCAGCCCAGGGGCCGCGCCTTGTGTCCTGCTCCTGTCCGTCCGCCTGTGGGCCCCGCTGGCCTCTGCTCGAAGCTGTGTCCCCGAGGTGTGCTAGGGTCTGTCTGGTGCGACTCCTTACAGATGTCACCGAAGTCGTCCTGCCCTCTCTCCCTGGCGCTGACCTTTTCCTTTATTAATAACTCGCTCTGCGAGGCCCTGGGTTCCATCCTCAGCACCACATAAAAATAAATAAATAAGATAAAGGTATTGTGCCCGACTGAAACTAAAAAATAAATAAATAATAAAATAAAATAAAATTTTTTTTAAAAAGAAAATAAAAATAAATCACTCTTCTCAGGACACATATACGCGACTGTTTCCTTCATTTTAAACAAATAAACTTTACAACGTTTCTCTCTCCAACTCATCCCCCCAACACCAGAATGCCTCAAAAAGAGTCATTAGTCCTTCATTTTTTTTTCCTATTTTTTCTTAGAGACGCTCTAATCAAACTCACCTCCATCCTGTGATTGAATCTGCAACTATAAATGCACTCAGAACCCTCTACCTTCCGCAAACCTGACATTAGTATTCATGTGGCATTGCTCTCCGCTGTCAGAGGCTCTTTGTGATGAAGGGGAATGGTCTGCCAGGAGCACAAGGGCAGGAGAACCCCGTGGGTGTCCCTCTCCTTCCAGAGCACCCTCCACTCAGGGCCTGGGACTCGGCCTCCCCCTGGCCTGGGTCTGTTCTTCCCTTCCTGGCAGATTCTGCTCAGTTTCTTCTCCTGTTACCCTGATCTTCCCAGTGGGGGGACATGAAAGGCTCAGTCCTTGGACCTCTGCTTATTTTCATACACATTTGCTCTCGTGCTAATTTCTTTCAGTCTTGTAGTTTTTAAGAACATTCATCTTGATGTTCTGAAATTTATGTCTCCAGCGCCAACCGTCCCCTTGAATTCCAGGCTCATGCATTATGTATCATCATTCCACTTGCTTGAAGATTTATTCTACAGGCAAATTATTCTCTCAGTTGCATGCTCAGATTTTGACACCTCACCCTTCCCCTCTGTGGTTCGGCTCTTCCTTGCATGTCTGAAGTATCAGGGCAGGGGAAGTTTTGGTTAGAGCTAAGCAGGGGCCTCAGGGTCATCACAGGTTGACACTCAAGACTGACTGGTCTTGTGTGCCCTTAGCAGGTCGTCCTGTGTGTTTCCAGTTAAGATTTAGATGGTCGTGTTTGGCAATTTAAGAGAAATTTTAAAATAAAAAGCATTTTGCTTCCCTGTTTCCCCAAACTAACAGACTCCTCTGTTCTTATAAAAAAACTTTTGGATGCTTCATATATTAAAAGATTTGTTGTGTATGTGGGGGAAAACCATCTTTCTTTCCAGGTGGGAATTAGGACATCTTCTGCTTTTGTGGCCACTGCCTATTAGTTAAGTTCAGCAGCTGCCTATGGCCATCTGCAGAATGCAGGAGTGAAAGTCTGGAATACTCTCAAACGCTAAGTGTCCCCTCAGCCTCGTTTCCAACTCTCCTCAGTCACCTGCAGGTCCACACAAGTTCTGTTAGCCATTGTCCCTAGCTCTGCCTCCGGAAGTGTGCTCAGGGCATGTGTAGGCTACAGGATGGCAGTGACCCACGTGGGCACACCTACAGTCCAGCAGATGATCCACAGAGACCCAAAGCTGTGCTGTGCAGACTGTGGTTGTTCCTCAGAAAGCTTTAAATAGACCAGAAATTACTCACAGCCTCTTATTTGATAAGATCTATTTGAAATTCTGCACAATCAAGAGCAATCTGTACACAGAGCTGTTTTGAAGAGCCCCTCTTCCTTCCCTCCACCACCGCCAGGTATCATTTCTGATGTCAGTGTATATACACACTTGTGTGTTGTTACAGGGAACCTAAATCTATCCCTAAAAAGTAGGGGATAATGTTAAGCATTGGTCTCCTAAAGCAAAGTGTCCAAATACACAACTGAAATAGAGACAGCGCTCTGTGTGTGTGTGTATGTGTGTGTGTGTGTATGTGATGGGCCTTGTTCAGTAAAATTTCCTGGAAATTTTGTCAAAAATATGTGACTTTAGTTTGGACTCTACACTCCTCCTTCAAGGGAGAGAATGAAACAGTTTGCTCATGCCTTCATGATACACATGTATTTTGACTGGTAGGTAGGGAAATTTTTTTTTTTTATTGGTCAATTTAAACAAGAAATGATTCGTAAAACTGATAAAGGAAATAATCAGTGTTCTTCATTTTGGGGAGGCTTACAATATGCCATCCAAGAAATGTGGGGAGTGGAGGGGGGGTGACATCCCTCCTTTTTTGAAGCAGATTAGACCCTCATAGAGGGATTAGGCTAGACAAGCCATTAATGACACCTCTTTCATGGACAGTGGACTTTAGCCACACCTATCCAAGATTTCCCATTTTCCAATTTATTAATAGAATCCACTTAACCTTCCCGACAAAAGCAGGACTAAATCATCGATGCTCTCCTTGAGAGCACCCAATGATTACCTCCAAGTGAAGACTCTGAACCCGGTGTTGCCATGGTAATGGCTGAGCTTCAGAATTGGTTCTCTTTCCCAAATCGTCCCAATGTTCCTGTTTTAAAATGTCATCACCAGTAAATCTACTTTGGCTTTAAAATGTGTGTAGCAATAATTCAGGAAAGTAACAAGCCCTTGATTAGCCTCCAGCCCAGCAGTCCTAGAAGCACATAGGCATATGCAATGGCTTCCCAAGCTCATTTACTCCAAAGGCGCACAGGGTCAATATGCGCTTGAAATGCAGTGAATATATACAAAATTTCTACATTTATGACTTCCGGTGTCTGCTCTCATCTGTGTTTTTATGATGCCTAATTAGAAACACAAAAGAAAATTAAGGAAAATGGTTTTAGCCCCCATTTTGTACTTCTTATAAACCCCTTCAAGAATGTTAAAATCCCAGAGGAATGTGTATCTTTTCATCATGCTAAGGATATAATAACTAAATTCCCCAGGGCTGCTGGGAATAATTTTATAGAACATTATAATGTAGAAAATATTTTTAATGTATTGAAAATATGGCACAGGAAGAACTTCAGCCATATGTACGATTCCTGCACATAAATCACATCATTTCTGGCTGTTAATTAAGTCTGTTTAAAAGCTTTTCTTTCTTACTTAATGCATCTTTGGAAATGAAAAGAAAAATAAACTCATTGACCAAAAAGTGCTAATATGCAGTTAATTTAAGAGATGAAAATTTTGGGATCACTATATATCTAAAATTAATTACTGATGGGGACAGGGTCTTTTTTCAGTCTGACAGAAAGAGCCAATTATAATTTTGTACTTTAAAATACTCCTTTGAAATATAGAGACTTCACAATTCTTCCAAAGCTACTTGTTATTTCTCAAGAGCAGATTTACCTTGGAAAGCATGTCTTCCTAGGTAGTATACTGTGGATTATTTCCTCCATAAAGCAGCCTGGGTGGGTGAAGGGGGAAATCAATGATTGCATTGGATTTAATTTTTCTGAAATGTACTTAAGAGCTGATGAAGCTACTACGTTCTTTAGAAATTCAAAAACTTCAACTCAATGTGATTTCTGTTAAGCTTCTGTCGGCTTTCCAAGAAAAATTATTCTGAGCTTTTAATGTGGTAGAAGAGAAATTTATCACATAAAATATATGAAAATAGTTGTACACAGACATTTTTCTTAGCACAAAAGGGAGAACTTGTGCTTGGAAAATCGCAATTTATGAAGAATCCCAGCAAAAAGCCTGGATTTTCTCTCTTCAAAGAGTCACCCCTGTTATCCCCTGGGAAATCCCCTGCCATGGGTGCGGTAGAGGTGTCTGAGGATGCTGCCTATGGAATTTGGTGACTCAGGAGAGGGGATTGCAACAGTGTGAGCGAAGGCCTGAAGGCCGGATCCCTGGCTGCTGACACCAAGTCTGTCCTCTGCCCGTGTGACCAGAGTGCTTCTGAGCCACGCAGTCAGAGACCCCAGACGTCCAGCCTGTCCCAGCCACACCAGGAATGGTCACATGGACTGTTTTCAGACTTGTAAGTGAGTATAATTTTAGAACTCTCTCTCTCTTATTTACTACTTTAGCTTTCAAGACAAAGATGTTGTTTTGTTGCATTGTTTTAAATAGTTAAGGTATTTCATCCGTTTAATCCTCACAACTACCTGATGGCTAAGAAAACAGAGCCAATAGCAAGAGTTCAGTGATTCGCCCAAAGACACACATGTGTTGTGCAGGCAGGATTGGAATGCTGCACTCCAGCCATGGTGACAATGCTTTAAATAACTCCATCACAGTCCCCTCCCGTGATCAAATAGCCTAACTGAAGATTTAATCAAGTAGTTCTGACATTATTCAAGTCCAAGTTTGAATTTTTTTCTGTAAACCATTCTAACAGAATGATAGAAAACATTTTCAACAATGTCTGTGACAGAAGACTAACATCTAGAATATGTAAATAAAAAAACAAATAAGAACAAAATAATAAGTAAACCCATTAACAATGGGAAAGATATTCAAAGAAACACTTCTTTAAAGTAAAAAGTACAAATGCTTGAAAAAATATATGGAAAAAAATGCCCAATAATATCTTTAACCATCACGGAAAGGCAAGTGAAAACTGTACTCAGATTCCATCTCATCCTAGTAAGAATGGCTATTATCAAAACAACTGAAAAGAATCACACCAGCAAGGGTGTAGAGGAGAAGGAACAGTATACAGCCCTGGAGGGTGTGTAGGTAGCACTACTAGGGAGAACAGCATGGAGTTTCCTCAAAAAGCTGAACTAGAACCACCCTATGATCCAGCTATGTCACCCTGGGGTGTCCATCCAGTGGAAACGAAGTCAGCACACAGAAGAGATACCTGTACACCCATGTTTATTACCACAAGGTCCACAATAGCTAGGATATGGATTAAGACTAGGTGCCCATCAACAGAGGCATGCACAAAGAAATGGAGTGTGACTCAGCCTACAGAAGAATGAAATCATGTCATGTGCAGAAAAGTGATGGAACTGGAGGTCATCACCATAAGCAAAATAAGCCAGGCACAAAAAGACAAGCATTGCTTTCGTGAAAACTGTGTGTGTGTATGAAGAGCTGAAATTAGAAGACAGGATTTAAGGGAAAGAAAAGTGGGAGAGAAGGAAGGGCAGCAGGGAAGACAGACGTAAGCAAAGCACCATAAGGGATGTGTGCAAATGTCACAGTGAAACTCATCAATTTATACAATTAATAGGTTAGTAACTGCAATAATAATAAACTTAGTACTCAGCATTAAAAAACTACCTAAGCACTCTCTAAGTTTCTTTAGTAATGCATTCAACAAGCGATACGATTACACATCAGATGGTATTGTGCTCTTTTAGGACAAATACAACTCCTGTCCTCTGTGACTTCAAAATATAACAGGGAGATTGCTGCAGTCCGGCTGCAGCAAAATAACGGGGGGGCGGGGGCGACGAGCAACTTGTGTACATTGATACAGCAGGAGTGGGAGCCTTTTATTGTAGGACAGGAGGGGTATATATACATTCCACAATTCCACACAGCTTATCTTAATTAACTTAATTAACATAAACTAGATACAGCAGTTAACCAATAAGGAATCACCACACTTAATGGCTCACTGGCGTTACTTCACAAACCACTCCCTCTGGCAAAATGCCAGGCGCCATCTTGACTTGTTTACAGACCCTAACAGGAGATCATCAACAGGTACCCCCAGGGTGGTCAATAGTGGGCAAGCACAGGTTCATGTGGATCATGTACGAGACGTCTGAAGACGAGGATTGGGAAGGCAGGAAATGAATGTGCCAGGAGCAGTGCCTGGCTGGGATCTGCAGGGCCGTGGCGCATGCGCCAGATCCCGGGACTTTACACGAACCCACATGGCTGAGCGAACAGAGCAAGGGGAGAACCAGGAGGAGACTGTCTGGGAATCAGGCCTGCATAATGCAAGGCACTGCAGAGGAGGCAAGGATGAGGTGCTTCACTAGATAGGAAATGGGGGGCCATTCAGAGCTTAAAACTTAGAAAGGGTCATACTCCAATTGCAGGATTTAAAATAGTTCTGTGATTTTGGATTTAGTTGAGAAGGTTGATCTTGGACACCAGACAGGTGACTACTGCTGTAGTCCCAGCCCAAGTTGGTAGTAGCTCATCCTTGGGAGGAATCACTGTGGACAAATGGATGGATGAGATGCTTGGTATGTAGAGTCAACAGGGCTAAATGAATCCAGGTGGGAAAGTAGCAGAATGTGTGGGGAGGGGGAGAATCCTGTGCCTCTTCCTGTACTCCTGACATTAACACAGTACAAGGTGCTCATCTGGATTTCACATCTGAGCACAGGATGCAACCCATGATTCTTATAGAACTGTTTCCCTTGCTTCTGCATCCAATGCAATGATAATAAAGTTGCCAATTCTTGTCGAAATACCTGAAGATTGCACACATGTACAATTAAAATAGCTATTACATTTTTCACCTTTCCATAACTCTATTTAATGTTATAGATAAGAGCTCATACACTCACATAGAGTACCAGTTGCAATGTGCCGCATGCCTACCCCAGAAAATTATCCCCCCAAAAAGAGCTGGGAGATTTACAGCTTCATGGTGATTGACTGTAAAAAGTGATATGATTCTTCAATCTGATCAAATGACATTGGTCAGAGTGAAGTGTCACTGAACCTCTCTACATATTATCACTAGATTAACTCAATAGAGTTCCTTCTACTTAGATAATGGCTAATACAATGGAAATGGCAGTCCTTCTGTCACAAGGACAAAACATTCAAGATGATTCCTTCACTGTCATAAAGACAAATTTGTCCACTGCAGGATAAGAATGGCCCCCATTAATGAAGTGCCTTCCACATGCCAGGCACCAAAGTAAGAGTTGCACACTTAATCCCCACTGCAGTACTGTGCAGAAAGCAGTGTTTCCATCTGCATTTTGTGGAGGAGGAAAGTGAAAACATAGACATTAAATATCCTGCTGGAAGTCTCCAGAGTCAGTCTGCCTCAAGAGTGGGCTTCACCAGGACATCTCAGGGCTTTCCTGTACGGAGGGTTATCCCTCCATCCTGGAGATGGAAACTAAAGTTCAGGTTGCGTATTTGAATAAGCAAATCTAAAAATGATTATATTTAATGGACATCCACTGTGTTTGTTCCCTGGGAAAATTCACAAGATCATTGAAATTGAACAGCTGTCACTCCTGTGGTAAGGCTATTGCTGTTCAGTAGATAACCTTGTTATCATGCAGAAAAATATCAGGGCAGACAAATAGGCCAGGAAGAAAAGAGGACCATAAGCAAGAAGATAAAGAACTCTGTACAAAGTACCTCCTTATAAATGGATGACTGTCAGGTAGAAATCAATTTCCTGTGGACAAGACCAAGAAGAGCAAGGCAGGAGGAAAATAAAAATGTTTAAACGATCGGACAGCCCATAATTTCAATAAAGATTCTGCTTTTGAGTAGTGGTGCACACTGAGTTGGTTCCAGGGCTGGCGATAACAGGCTTCCTGCTGCGTTTCGGGAGAGGCGAGGGGGAGGTTGGGGCAGCAGGAACTAATGCAGGATTAATGCCCAATACCTCGGGTTGCCTGGAGCAGAGGCTGGGCCATAGAAAACCAGATCTTTGAAGATTTAATAGATTCCTCATTCTCTGTCAGTCAGCCTTTCCAGATTTGTCAAGTGTTAGCTCTGTTTTTTCTTATACTTAGGATTTTTAGCTATGGTTTTTACTTAAAAAAAAAAAAAAAACACAAAATCAGGTCAGATTTAAGCTAATGGATAATAAAACCAGGGCTACAGGTCCTGTTTATCTGTAGCAGTTAGAGGAGGATCTGCAATGAATTAGAATTGGAAACAGGGTGTTTTCATAGTGACGAGGGCTGTATGAGTATGGAGAGTTCTCAAAAAGGCAATGTTTGAAATTGCTAGCACTTGAATAATAAACTGGAATGTGAGGAAGAGCAGGAGAGGGAAAAACCAAAAGTAATGGTCACATTCAAGGTTACGTGTGGACACTACAGGCAAACGGCTAGTTGAATTTGAAGGAGGAAAAATGTTGCTAACTTTTTTTCTCCTATTGGAATGTAAAAATCAACTGTAAAAAATTCTTGAATGAGACCCAGGGATTGGCATCACAGCAGATTCAATGAATTTTGAAATGCATGCCTCTACAAAGAATGTACTATTATTTTGTCTAGACTCTGTGGCACACTGTAATAAATAAAGACTGACAGCCTCAATATATTTCATAAATACATAACTGAAATTTACATGATTTCTGACTATTAATACTTTTTCGATTACCCTAGGTAGAATACTGTGTACATCTTATAAAATAAAATCTACCGTTAATGCCATTTGGTAGCAGACAAAGAAATAGTAATGACATTCATTTCTCTGAATATATTCATTTTTTTAAGTAAACCTTGGTAATCTGAACTTCGATCCATAGATAATTCATTAGCTCCAGTCCACAGGTTTGTTTTCTTAGAGTCTTCTTATACATATAATACCCTAGCAGAGTTTTTGTAAGATAGCTTCAAGGGATTTATTTTTTTTTTCTTGAAAGGACCAAGTTCATACAAAATAAACTATGAAGGGATAGAATATAAAGCTATCAATTGACATGGAGCTGAAACACTTCCTTCTGAAATTTTTCTTTCAGATACATACACATTTTTGTAATGAAACCACCAGCAACAGATGTCAGTTCATTGACTCTTGTGCCAACAGGCCTCAGCTTTCTCGACCCAACATTTCATAGAGCTGTGGATACAGACAAGACAACTAAAAATATAATTTTGGAGAGCAAGAATTCATTCTCAGGAAGTCTATAAATATTCTGGGAAAGCAGCATAATATTCACATTCTGCCCCACAGAAGAGGTGACTATGTTGTATTATGCAATGATATATAATTTTATTTTATTTTCACTTTATTTTTCAGAAAAAGCAAAAAAAAAAAAAAAAAAGAAAGAAAGAAAGGAAAAAAGAAAAAGAAATAGTTGCTTTGGCTGCAACATTTGCGGAGAATGTCTGGATGCACGTTCTTCCCACCTCCACCCCGTCACTTGCTGCCGCTCTTGGTGCTCTTTGGTTGCCTTCCCTGAATAAATGAAAGCCTTGCTCTCCTGGTACCCATGCAGTTCCTGCACAGAAGCACATTCCTGAGAAAGCACACCAGAAGAGAGCGAGGGAAGCAGCCCTTTGAAGAGCACTTGCTTTTCAAAAGAAGGGCTTAATTTCCTTTGGAAATCTGGGATGGTGACCGTTCTGATGTTGAGGGATGTCGTGAAACCTCGCTCACCCCTGCACACCAGTGTGAGTGTAGACGTGATCCAGTCAGCCCAGAAGTCTGCTGCCCTTCATACATAAGAATCGTACTTTTAAAAATTCTGGTATACAATTATTAGTAATGGCTGTGGCATCTGGTTTTGCCAGTTTTTTTTTTTTTTTTTTTAAGCAGAACAGCAATTTTATATGGTTCTTCTTAACTTTAGGTATTTAGAGTTACTATAGGAAAAATAAGTTACATACTGTGTTTATCTTTCCAAGTCATGCTCATATACAGTATTTCTGCTATTCCTCATTAGGAATTAATTTTTTAGAAAACCCTTTCCAGATCCCATGTATGATTTGATGAATGTGCATACTCTGGGGTTGAAATCTACTGTGACTTTTTAATTGCAAATCATAGACCAAATTTCCAATTAAGTATGTATCACAAGATTGTAATATGAGAATATTTTTTGTTGAACTTTAAAATACAAAACCAAAGAACTCCCACTACTGATTTCAGACTCAGGAATTAAAACAGGATCCTCACCTTGAAGCATGAGGACCCAAACTGGCCCCTGCCTGTTTATAGAAATCAAGTTCCATTGAACATAGCCACACCATGCCGCTGAGTAACTGGAGAACACTGACTCCACCCTGCATCTCTGGAAGGTTCATGGATTCAACAATAATCTGATTACTTTGCTCCAGATTGGGCCTGCAAATCAATTCTGGTCAAAGATCCATAAAGACTGGTCTAATTAGGTGCTCTGGGAAACAGCCTGGCTATTAGAAAAGAAGCACAGGAAGATTTTTCACCCTTTTTCTAAAACTCAGTGCTCACCCATAGTCTTCGTGGAAAGGCAGGAATCTTCTCTCTGAGCCATCTCACGTGATGGCTCCCACCCATGGGGGCTCATGAGCTTTGAGATCTGACTGGTTGCACTGAGGAACCAAACTTTGAGTTTCCTTTTATTTTGATGAATTTAAATGCAAATGGGCACACAAGCCTGCTGAATGTTTTGAAGAGTGCAGTTCTGGGTTTTGTCCTACCTGGATGGAAGGTTCCGGCCATGCTACAAGACAGCAGAGGAAGCCAACACTAAAAAAGGCAAACGGGAGCAATGGAAAATTTCCACATCCTTGGTCCAACGTTAAACCAGCCCTGATGGCGGACCTAACTCCTTGTTAGGTATTTATAAAATTATTTTCTAGACTTGGATTTCTGTATCGCCACCCTTGGTGTGGATGAAGTGTAAGCATTTTGTTGTCAGAGACATGTTTAACCACTCATTTGTCCACTGCACAGTGCTGGCAGTGCTGGGCACTGCATGGTACATGTTCAGTGACCAGAGCCCAGAGCTCCCTTGTATTTCAGCAGTGGGCTTTGAGGGATGGGCTGCTGTGTGACAGAAGCTAGTGTGCCCTGCATATCGCAAGCACGGCTGCACCAAAAGTCCCCATCAGGTTCCATGTCTTCAAAAGGGCAGTGCTAAGGATGGCTCAGAACAGCAGCAGAGAAAACCCAAGTTTTGGAGTAGCATCAGCTTCTAAATAGGCCAGCCCCACAGCCCCCCCCCCCAACTACAGATGCCCTTTCAGGTATTTACAAAGTTCTTTAGTATTTGAATAGGAATTCCAATTGTGCAGACCTTCAAGCATCCTAACCCAAATCCCCCCTTAACTGTATTGAATGTGTCCTATCTTTGCAAAGACGTCAACCTATCCCACCATGGTGACACATCATTTTTTGGAGCAATCTGCAGGGGTTTTCCAACAAAAGTAATGGAAGCGAAATGTTTGCACTTACTATATATGAGACTCAGTGGAATCATTTTCCTAATTGTCTCACTTAATCCCCCCCACACACTGAGGAAGTTGATAATAGTGCAATCCATAATTTGCAAATAAAGAAACCCCAACATAGCATCTAGCAGGGTGTGGTCTCACGAACAGATTCAAGCCCAGAGTTTGTTGGATTTTCACTGATTGTATACAATGAAATGCATGTCAGGTCTGCTCACCTATCACTTCCTCCTGGTAGCTTTCCCTCCCTCCATTATGACACGGCCATCCACAGTGGTCCTTCCCTCAACAGCTGCTTCTCATACTATCTAACACTGGATGAGGCATGATTCATTTTGTGTGACTTTCACCATCTCACAGGAACATACGCTTCAGGGAGCAAAGATGTTCTTTGATTTTGTTCACTGCATAATCCTGGTCAGATGTTCAAATACATGTTGAATGAATGAAGAGCAAGAGGGTATTGTGGTTGGTTTTCCTACGATAATCAGTGACATTAAACTTTTTGGATATGATGTTTCAATTATGATTCTTTCTTTCTTTCTTTTTAAATTGTGCTCATTTCTGCTTTGAGCAGTGACTTTTATCTGGCTGAGCATAGGACACAACACCCCCAAGGGAAGCCCAGTGCAGAAGATCTCCTCCAAAGTCCTCCTCCATTGACCAGCAGATGGCTTCTTCTAGTTCCTGGATTGCATTCTAGCAGCTGAGTCTGAGGATGTTTTCACTGTCCAGAGAGCCCTGGACGCACTTTGGGTAGACTATGGTGAGTGGCTGTGGGACTCATCCCCTCCACAGACCCTAGTTGTTACTCACCTGTGAAACTCCATCAGGGTGTTCATCTGAGCCTGTTTTGGGGTGTGTTTTATCTTAATTAGTACTTTTTTGTTTATCTGTTAGCATTTGATAACAAGAGTCACTATTTTGTTGAAAATGCTTTTTTTTTTCAATTTTTAGTATTTTTTCTTTTCATTTACTGCATGCAGTAAATGAAATAAATATTTCTTAGAAGTATTACTTATAAATTCTTTGGTTTTTTGTGTGTAAAAATTGGCAAAATATTTATAACTCAATTGAAATTTTAACTTATTGACAAAGTAAGTACAACTGAAATTCATTTTGTCCTTGACTGAAGTTTGAATTCTCTCTAGTGAGAAACATGTTCTCAGATTTCTCAGTTAATGATACCAAAAAGCATCAGTTACTTGTCTAGCTTCTCTGGTATTAAAGAAAATGTACTCTATCTGTCTCCAACACCTTGCTCAGCTGTTCCATGTCTACAGGATTTCTATTTCAGGTTTTATAGAATCTGAGTTAAACAATTCTCCTTGATATCGTGTTATTTCTTTGAACACATGCCAGACGTTATGCTGGGTGCTGAGGGGGGGGGACGGGAAGTGAAATTAACCCCGTGGCCAGCCTTGGGAGTCTTTTCCTGCAGACAGGGGCTGGGGAAAGGCACATTTTTTGTATGTCTACTATGTATGCAAACTTACAACACGAGCTGCTGAGAGGTGGCCGAGCCACAGACAGAGTGGCCAGAGTCGGGCTGAGTGTGTGTCACCTGGTCCTAACCTTAGCTCTCCGACTCACACACCTGTGGGAGAATTTCCTTAACTCCTCCAATGTGCCATGTCCCAAACCTCCTAAAACCCACTATCTTAGGGAAGATTGTCCCTGGACAATTGCCATAGCCTCATTTTTCTTTCTGGTTCTATCTTTTCTCCTTATGATTTATTGTCTATAGGCTGTCACTTATCTTTTTTTTTTTCTTAAATAGACATCAATTTTTTAGAGCAGTTTGAGGTTTGTGGCACAGTTGAGTGGAAAGTACAGAACTCCCATGTCCCCTGTACCCCACATGCAACGCCCCCCACGCCCCCAGTCAGAGTGGACCATTTGCTTCAATCATGGCCCCATCATCATCACCCAAAGCCCACACCTTGAGCAGGTTCTTTGAGCCAGTCTAGGTGGAATGTGGGCAAGCACATAGTGACACACAGTGATGTGCCCAACACTCCGGTGTCATGTAGACCCAGATGTCTTCCAGAAGCTGACTTGACTTCTTTCTGCTCAAACACCATCAATGGCTGCGTTCCACCCTAACAGAATCCCCAGCTCCCTGGGGACCCGAGGCTCCACCTGCCTGGGCTTCTTGTTTTCTTCTGAGTCTCCTCTTGGTCTTGGCTGCACCTCACGCTCTCTCTGTGCTCCCGCCAGTGAGCTCCCTCTCTGCAGGTGCATTAGGGCCCTGAGATCTGCCCTCGCCTTGCCCTTTGCCCAGCAGGATCCTCATTCAGACACCTGTGTGGCCCCTCCCTCCTGTGGCTGCTCTTCCAGGTACCTCCACTGGCAAGGGAAGCGTTACTGGCTGTCTTGACTCCTGCCCCTCCTTATTCTGAGCCCTGGTTCTACCTTGTTTTGCCTCTTTGACTTTATCTCTTCCAAACATCTCACGTATATTTTTGTCCATGTTTTTATTGTTTTATGTACAGACACGATGTACATTTCATGATTATAAGAACTCTGTTCTTCTCTGTCACCATTATATATGAGCAAATGGATTTCTGTGTGCTTTCATTTTTTTTCCATCTAAAAATGGATAAAATGATGATATCAATAATATAGAATTGCTGGAATAATTAAGTATGTTAATATAACAAAGCAGTTAGAATGGTGTCTGGTATAAAATGCTTACTACATGTCAGTTGTTTTTATTATTGTCATTTTGGGGATAACAGTGAGAGCTCACAGTCCGTTCTCAGGCTCTTATTCTTCCCTCTTAACCTCAGTCTCTTTGGACTCCTTCCAACTGTGTCTGGACCTAATGAACCTCTGCTACTCCGTGTATATTAATAGCTCTACTTGGCCCTAATACTTAGCAACTGACACATTAAAATACTTTAATATAGTGATTTAAATGACAATTTTCATCCAATTGGAGAATTGAAAGTAGTTTAAACTAGTCCATAATTATATGGCAACAACAATAATAATAATTCCCACTTTGTGTTGAGAACCTGCAGTGTTCCTGGGGCTCTCCATCTGGTTGAAGGCCTCACCTCTTCAGACCACATGCCCTGGGAGGTGGTCTGGGATGCCATCCCACTTTGCTTGATAGCAGAGGGTGAGGCTCTGTAGAGAGTGACTCTCATCCTCAGTGGCACTAACTCCATAGCAGAGATCCCTGGGGAACCCCTGGACAGCACTACATGCAATTTCTTTCACAGAAGGTGTACCCAGAGCACTGAGAAATGGACTCAGAAGCCTTGGAGAGAAGGCTCACTACCTCACAAAGATCCAACTCATGCTGTTGATACTGGTGATATCACAGAAAGTGAAACTCATGAGGAAGAATTTTTTTCTTGGTTAAAGTGGTAGGTGCTATTAAGATGTTCTTTTGGTTAAAAAGAATACTATGTATCCCTTAATTTAATTTTAGTTTTTATAAGAAAAAAATCTACATTCAAAATCAGTTTTTTCACTTATACTAAGGAACATTCAATTTTTAATTTTTTTGATAACTCATTTAAATATTTAAGGGAATCAGAATCTCTAATGAAGAACTTTAAACATCCCCTAAAAATAAAAATGAATAAATAAATAAATAAATAACTGGCAATGGCTATGATTGCAATTTTTCATATTTTGAATGACATATACTATATTGACTATTCCCATCATTAAAATTAGGTATGACTTCTTAATAACTAAAGATTTACTGAAAGAACAAATAGCTGAAATGAGTTACCAAAAAAGCAAATAAAATGGTTAGTGGTATTTCCCAAATCTCTTGTTATATTAAGAAAACAATGTAGAACCATTAAATATTTAATGTAGAGAAATCCTCCTAGAGGGTAAGACACACATTTTGGTGTTCTGTGCCAAGGAAATAAAGAAGCGCATTTGTAAAACCTGGACTTAGAATACTCTGTTCTCATATTTCACTTACTTCTTGGCTCCAAGCATGCAGGGGTTTGGTAGTGACAGGAAAGAAACGAACACTTGTGAAAGAAGAACTGCAACAGGGCACCACCCGTGTGCACCAACTTACGTGATGCTCACCCACATCAATGGCAGGCCTGTTCAGCCCCTTTTCAGGAACGAAGAAACAGAGCTCTAGAAAGTCAAATTGCTGAGTCACAGAGATAGGGACGGTGCCTGTAGGTAAGATTGCTTACACCATGAAACTTTGTGGCCTGGCTTTACTGCTTTTTCTACTATGAGCATAAAAAATACACACTAAAACAAGATAAGTGACACAGGCGTGTAGAAGAGACAGTGCCCTTCCACCAGCCTGTGTCCAGTTCCTTTGAGAACTTGGCATTGCAATCCAGTGCACTGTTTTCTAAACTTCTGACATGAAGCAGCAGGGGTGACCCATTAGAGCCCACACACATTTTGCTTATATTTGAATATGCTTATGTGAAGGGAAAATATTAAACATGCACACAGCAATATACATTAGCTTCCAAATCTGCCCACTTTCTCTTGGAAAATCTGAATACCTGGCATAACGGGCACTGGTTTCTGTGTGGGATATCCATGGGCACTGGGGGGCACTTTGCTCTATTCCCCCCAATCATCTCCTTATTAAGCCAAGCAGCTTGGAGGTCAAGGGTCGACTGTCCTATGTCACATCTGGCCTGAAGTGACGGGATAGGCTCTCGGGGCATTTGGAATTTGCAACCTGCGTGTTGTCTCCTCAAGCTGCTTTTTCCACGCACTGTTCTGTTGGGGCCACGTTTCCATATTGTCCCACTGTTTCCTAGCTACCTGCCAAGCAGGCCATTGTCTGGATCCCCCTCATTTATTTAACTGTCTTACTACTGATAGAGAGTTGGCGTCTTTCCAGTTCAATGACCATCCATACACACGTGTCTTTGCCACTTTGTTTACGTTTCAGTAAGATGAATTCCTGGAGGTGGAATGCTGAGCAAGAAGGTGGGCATTTTTCTATTTGACAAATAGGCCTTATTCCCTGTAAAGCCTGTCCTGAATACATCACACCTGAGGCTGCATCCGAGCCCTGCTCCCCAGTGTCCTTGAGCCAGACAAGTCCCATGTTAATAGACACTCAAATCCGGGAGCCACTTTGGGGAATCGCCCATTGCAGAACAAAGGAGGAAATCAAGCTTCATAAACTTTATTTCTAAGTTGATTTTAAAACGGCTATGTCCACATTGAACTTTATTCAAAATGTCAGTGTGGACTATACTGTAATTGCCCTTAATTCTAATATACGACAGTAATGAGGAAGCCTTGGATAATTGGGCTCCACTTTGCTTACATCATGCTTGGAAAACACAATGACGAACCTGTGAAAAATGAGGCATTGTCACAGGAAATTATACCGAGTGTGGTTTTTTAATTGTTGCTAGCTTTCGACCTGTTGTTCGAACATATTTAAAGAAAAAGTTCCCTCCCGGGAAGGAAACATAATAAATACCATTTAGAAAATACTCAGATATAAATATAATTATGAAAAGAATGTGTTATTTCTGCCAAATTGCTGTTGGAAATCTAAGAAGGAAATTAAGGCTTTTTAAAACCCATCAAAAATATTCTCTTCACAAAGAATAAATCCTGCTTAAACCTAACCTCCAGAGAGATTTGTGGAAGATGAGTTTGACATCCATCTCCTAAGAGAACGATAATGAGAGAATCTGTACACAGGAGTGTTTATTAATGTGCTTATACAATAGAATGTTATCATCAATCTATATATTTTTCTAGATCAACAAAGACTGCTTCTCTTCTCTTATCCACTTACCTCTTAACAGTTCATCTTAAACACCCTGTATGTACCTCGTTAGGCAGAATACAGTAATTGGTCCTTACCTGCACTGAGGTTTAAATAGATTTCACTTCATTCTCAGAAAATATACTGCTCGTTCAAGTGATTAACTTTACAAAAAACAAAATAACTCTACAAAATGCCATCTGTATCACATAAGGACACAATTGGGACAAGTATGTTGAGACAGAGGCATTAGACATTGTCTGCCCTGAAATGAATCAGCTTTGGCACGATTTTCTGATCATTGCAGGTCTGACTGTAGTCCTTGATAACTTTTCAATTCTGATTGCTCAGAGTCATTAAAAATGGTAAATGCCTTTTAGACAATTTACTAGAGACCCCATGAAAAAAATTAGAGTCTTACTTAGGCCTAGTCTTTATCTGCCAAGAGAATATTTCAAGCCTTCTTTTCTCCTCATAGCTCTTGCAAAATGAACAAGATTTAAAGAGCTATGGAAATAAATACATGACTTTAGAAATGAGAACACGTGTCATACTTGCCAAAGTGGGCTATAGATCTCATTTTGCTTAAGAGACTCTGAATTTTAAATTATTTAAACTGGAACAATGGAAGTTTAATTTATTCCTCAAGTATTTATTGAAGGTCTATGATGAACTATGCCCTTTATTATGATATTAGGGAGAGTCAGACAATGGAGAAACCCCAAGATTATTGACCCAGAATGAACAACTGCGACTAAAAGACAACTTACAACTAAAGTACTTCACTTAATTTAAAAATAATCTTATGTGTTTACACTCACAAAGAATTGGGGACTAATGACAAGCTGGGTGTTAGGTGGCCTTGCAGTCGCTACTAAAATCCCTACTACAAACCTCCCTTATGTGTACCCATCATCATTCCAAAGAGTGACTCTGAGATATCAAGATGGAATTGACAGGTCTTTGCAGAATGGAATGGGGAGGACAGGGGACTTGTGTGTAGTAGATTTTCAGCAAGTCACTGAAGGAAAAAGGAATAAATGAATGTTTTCACCAAACACCTGATGGGAAAAGTAAGGTGATTCTTATTTTTATTTTAAAAATAAACTATTAGAAAGCAGTTTCCTCAATATGTTGACAGTCCAAGTCAAGAGCAGAGGTCAGCAAACTGAAAACCAAATACCATACATACCCTGTGTCCCACTTTTATTTCATAATAGAGCTTTATTGGAAAGCAGTTGCATCCTTTCATTTGCCTTTGTTGATGGCTTCCTGGAAACCCTAGATTATTTGCTATGTGTTCCTTTACTGTATTCCCTGCCCCCCAACCAACTCTGTTCCAGCAAGATCCATGTCAACCTTTTCTCCATAGCGTTGATGATTATCTTTTAACATAAAGGAAGAAAGAGAGGAAGAGATATAGGGAGGAAACACCAACTGTGCCTTCCATGTCATTCCATCGCAGGAAGTACCCCGCTGGCTTCCTTACCTGGGAAGCACCAGGTATAATGACCTTCTCTTGAAGATTCTGAAGACCCTTTAAATCTCTTCTTATTCCAAGGTGACCTACAGGCAAGAAGCCAGATGCACCTGTTAAACCTATGTGAGGCTGCAAGTCCTTCTGTAAACACCCAGTAAATTCTCTGTGTCCAGGATACGTATGTGCAGCATGCCTGGGGAACTGTGCTCTGTTTCAAAAAAGTGGGAGGGACTACCAAAAGCAGCGTAGGCATGCTCATTGGCAGATAATAATGACAACAAGATCACTTGTTGGAAATGAAGGTTGGGTGTACTTGTTAAGATTTTACAACCCATGACCAAACATGGTGGCCAGAACCTTGTCTATATCAGCATGGTGTTTCCCCAAGGAGCCCGTGGAGTCCAGCATCAGAAACTCCTGGGCCTGATTTGGGGGCTAGGCCCATGACATAAAATATCAGAATATCAGGATGTGATAAAGATTATGAAACATGTCCCCACATAAATCTTATGTCCCTGACTATTAAACAGCCATAGACTCAGGAAGATCTCTGGGCATTTCTCAAGTGAGGATTCCAGAGCCACTGTTTCTGACATTCCTACTTCCCTCAGAGTTTTCTCAAGATAGATAGCATCAAAACACAAAAGCCATCTGCCTTGAGGTCACAGTAGTGAGGCTACGGAAGCAGGTGAATACAAAACATGAAACAAAAATGTACACCAATCAGGGCCATCTCTCTAATGCAGTGTGGGAAAAATTTTCAAAAAGATCTCATCTTCATTTCCCTTCATTCCATGTAATTGTTTTTTTTAATCTTTCAGCCTTCCTAGATTTTCTTGTCTCCCAAACATGCAATTTTACTTTTTTCCTTATTATTCATAAAGTTTACATCTCATTTAATATTACAATACCCCCTTTTGATGTTTATTAATTCTTATTTTTCTGCTGTATGGGGGCAATGTGTTTCTTCTGACTGTACGTTCCGGGACACAGAGGAGACAGTCAAAACGGTTTCAGTCAAGGCACCTGGTGTGTTTGCTTCACTCATAGACTGTCCACTACTTTCACAAGAACTTCTGCTTATCAGAAATGTGTCCAGTTTCAAGGGTCAACTTTAGGTGGAGTGAGTGAAAATGGAAAGTAAAAACAGGAATATCTGCTTAGGGAGTACTCCAGTCTATCCTGAGAAGAGAACTTCCCTGCATTTGTAACTTCACAAGCACAGAAACCTGTCCTGTGGCACAGTGGGCCCACAGGAATTCCTTTCACAGGAGAATATAATATAACAGCAAAAACCAGTTAGGCTTTTGCATATCTTCTCAGCTAAATCCTCATAGAGAGCCTGCATTAAAGAAAAAACTGAAGGAAGAATAGGGGCTTCTGATTAGAATAAGGGGCTTCTGATTAGAAAGAAAGAGAAAGTTATGGCACATGATATACTGTATATTGATTTTATATGTATTAGAGGTCACAGGTAAGGATATATGTGATTCATATGTGTATAAATAAAGAAATATATGTTATGCACATTATAATATGATCTCCACAGAGACTTAAATATGGGAACATTTATAGATTGAACTTTAAATCAGCAGAGGACATGTAAGCATACCAAATCCCATTCTCGTTCCACCTAAACATCTGGATGAGAACATCCAACGGCAAGTGGGATATTAAGTCAGTCTCTAGGTGCTGGAGAGCTCAGAGTGGTACAATCCTGACCCAAGGGAAGAACCCAGCCTCTACAGATGGAAGCATGTGCCGTTTTGAGATATCACGTCTTCAAGTGGCATCTTGGTCCAACATCCGGCCTTACTAGCATGGATCAGCCCACTACTTGCACAAAATAAGCCTCACATATTTCTCCCTGGCTTCTGCTGGTTGTGGCATCCGTGAAGTACCGCAGAACAACCTCGAAGAGAATGTGAGAGCGATCAAATGCTCACCACTGTACTGAGCCCTCATTTCAGGGAATTGAACAGCCCAATGCTCTATTTGCCTGACGTACTTACCTTCAGAAACCCTATTTTGTGGTTGTTTTGTTGCCCTCAGACACTGTCACTCTCTAGGTTAACCCTAAGCCACTCCACTCCTTAGACATAGCATGGCAAATATTCCATTTAAGATAAAATTTAATTTAACTTAGTTTTCATTTTCTCTCCTTTTCCTTAAAGACTTTTATGCCAACTATAAAGAAAAGCATATTCAACCTTTTTTTCCAAAGGAGAAATCAAGCACAACCTCTGGTGAGCCTGCAGGGTGTACGCTGGCTCAGTGTAGACCTCCTTCCTCTCCTCCCTCACAGAGCCACAGATGTCTGCAGAATGCACTATGATTTCATTGTTTCAAGGTAACGGGGAGTGAGTGTGATTGGCCAGCTTGCTGTTGTCTGGGGTAGAAGATTCAGGGAATGAAAGCCAAGGTTTATTCAGAACCTTTTTATTGATCTTCTTGATTGGAGAAAAGAACTTGTAGTATATTTAATAATTAATATATATAACATTTTAATTTTTAAATATGTATTTATAGCCTATATATCTATGGTTGATCCTAAGCTGTTAATAAAAACTAGCTTAGTCATCAGATCCACAAAGTCCCTTTCTGCTTTGTTGCAATTTTTTATCGTAAATTCCAATTCATCACTCTTTCTTCTTAGACAAGTCATTTTACTTGGAGGAATAAAACATCTGAGTGTGACCCCTCTGTGGAATGGTGATGCCAGCATTTGGATGAAAAAGTAACAAACTAAAAAACGATAGTTTTATAAAAAATAGTATCATAATACTACATCCATTACAAAACGGATACCAGGCTAAAATTACTAATGTGTTTCCTTCTATAAATGTGGACTACAAATGGCCAATCAGAAGATGGTGGTGGGAAAAACCGTTCCAGATTTCCATTTGCATTTTACCAGTTGCAAAGATGAAGAAATAAATAGTTCATACTCAGAGATATCGGCAGTTAGGCAAGTGGCAGATTCATACTTTGAGGGAGCTTGCTGACGCACCAAATGAGACAGACTTGTGACTGACGTCATCATTATGTCCTCATGAAGCAATTGACAAGCTGAAATGGTAAAACTTCTAAAGAAATGTGGAAAGGGTATTAAATATAAAAGTGTCTTAAGCCCATAGGAAAAAAATTCAAGCAAAGAATAGTGAAGAATAGAGAAGTTATATTCTATTTGTATCTAATGTGTCAAAATGCATTCTACTATCATGTATAACTAATTAGAATAGATTTAAAAAATAAAAATTATGTGATTAAAAAATGTGCAAATAACTTTAGATGAGATGGAGTTGAACTACTGCTACAACTGGACTTGGTTTTATGACACTTTTTTAATCTTAAGATTATGACTTTTTTTTAGAAGACATGATTTCCTGGGTACAGTCAGATAGATTAAAATGATAATAAATATATTTCTTTATGACTCTAGTTTTCCAGAAATCTAGTTATCGTTCATTTCCAGCCAGTGAGATATATAATGAAAATTTCCATGCAGTTCTTGTTCTTTCAAGGTTCTGAATATCTGTAGTTTTCCCTAAGAAATTTATATACATAAGCCTGACATGCTTGTCCCACAAGACCAATACTTAGTCACAGCTTTTAATTGGAAAAAAAGACGGTAACTCACTCAAAAACAGAAAAGCCTTCAGAGTTAGATCAGAACTCAGTGAATCATCAGGAAGCCCAAGCAACCAGGCAGAAGAACACAGGTTCAGAAAGATGGTGGACTCCCACCAACTTTAGGTCCCGCACAGAGACAACAGGGTAGCATGCAATACCTACAAGCTTTAGCTCACTGCCGCTGCTATCTCTGGACCACAAATGAGGCTATTTCTGGTGGAGTGCTCTCTGAATCCCTGCTTGCAGTTGCATGTCCACAGACCCAGGAGAGGACCTTCACTTAGACTGGTTTAGGCTCCCTGGACTTACAGATTTATAAGCATAAATATCCCTCCACCTACACCTCTCTCTCTCTCTCTCTCTCTCTCTCTCTCTCTCTCTCTCTCTCTCTCTCTCTCACAGCAAGGCAGGTTTTCAAAGACAGCCAGGCTGACAGACAGGCATATGAAGGAATGGAGAGTTGTCATTCTCCACTCCACCTTCCCAGTGGCATGAGAGGCTCCTCTCTCCTGCTGCTTCTGGGTCTCCTGGTTGGAAGAGGTGACACCATTGACTGAGCTTGCATAGTTTTCTTAAAAACAGACTTATAAAACATAATCTTGAAGATTACCACCACGGCTTCATATGTCCATTATAGAATCATTAGAAATAAGCAAAGAGAGAAAAATAATCATAAATTACATGCCCAGAAATATCAAAAGCTCAACATTTTGCTGTGTATCTCAAGTATTTTTAAAACTCTTTTTAAAAAAGTGGTGGTGGTGGTGGTGTGTGTGTACGTACACATGGGTGTAACTACATGCACATACATATAAACACAAACACAGAGTTGGATGAGTTGAGAATATAAAACAATGTGTCATTAATGCTTTTTATACCAGGCACATAGTGCAGGCCTATAATATCAGAAACTCAAGAGGCTGAAACAGGAGGATCACAAGACTGAGGCCAGGCTTGGCCACCTGGTGAGACCCTGTCTCAAAATTCAATAAAAAGAGCTGCAAGGGCAACTCAGTTTAGAATATCCCCAAGCTCAATCCCCAGTGCCACAAAAATAAATAGATAGATAGATAGATAGATAGATAGATAGATAGATAAATGGATAAATATTTCCCCCATTTTCAGTTTTTCCTGTGTTATTTCTGTTATTTGCATAAATCCCACCATAGTGCCATATCTCCTTTCTTTAATCTGTCCCCTATTACTGCCCAACAGGGACTTTTGTTCACATGTTTTTCCTGCTATAAATAAGCCCACAATGAGCATCATTGTAGAAAATGCTTAATTATGTTCGTAGGCTAAATATTTAGACATGAGTTATCACAAGGTCCAAGCAGGATATCTAATTGTCTCTTCTATGGAAATAAAAGTTCCAGACTATTGAAGTCTGACAGATATGCATCCTGTAGTTAATAGCTGGTGACTGATGACTGGATCCGTCCCAGCCAGGCTCTTATACACCATAAACACATGCTTATGAGGCCAGATTATGAAGTGGCTCCCTCCTCTACTATTTCATATAGAGAAGGCTCAGCAAGAACGTGAAACACAGATGAGGACATTTTCCAAATGGAGTCAGATTATTAGCAAGCAAATTTAAGACGAAATTTTTTTCTTTGCTTATCTTCCTCATCCCATCCATTATTGAAATCCTCTTTACCCTCCAAAACATAACTAAAGTACTGTTCTGCCACTCACCAAAACCATCAGCATAAAGGTCTCCTCCATAACTGCGCTTCTTGGATGGTGGCTCCACTACTGCCTTCCCTTCAAACCTGAACAAGGTCCACACTGAGTTCTCCAGGGTCTTACCTCCAAATTGTCCCTGAACTAGGAAAACAAATGACTTTCAGTGTAAACAATATGTGCTAAATTTTGAAAGTGCACAGTTGCAGAACCGTGTAAAGGAGAAGGTGAGCACCCTCTACAGTCCAGCCTTGTGTCGGTCCAGTCTACTGCTCCCCAGGGTTCCTTCCTTAGGCCCTTGGCTTATCCCATATGTGCAAGTCTCCCAGTCAATATCTTCCATAAACAAATCAACCACCAATACTCAAAAGATGCAAACTGCTTTCTGAATTTCAGGGCACTCACTCTAAAAATACCTATTGCTTTCTTTTATCTGAAGGATCATTTCATTTTCTTTTTCTGCCTGGGTTCTGAGGCAGGGCTACATTCTGATCCCAAAGGACTGACCAGCTCTTTCCAATCTTGCACACCTCCTCAGGCATATCTGGTAGGAAGTATCAAATATCATTGTGTCCATTCTTTACATGCCCTGAGACTCATTCTCATTGCATATACCTGCTCTGGAACCCATGAGATGTCTTGATAATGAAAAAGTGCAAATGTCCTTCATCACCTGTTCCCCCAGTTGGGCAAGGAACAGAGCTTTCTCAGTCACACAATGGACCACTGAGAAAAAGTCTGTCAAAAGACAGGAGGCATCCTGCTACCAACAGGACAGGCAAAGGATGCTAACAACACAGAGCAGGACAGCATCACACGCTGGCCATTCACTTCCTTCAACTGGGCATCCTCCCTGGGGCCACGGCAGAGCAAGCCACATCACTTCCTGTACCCACTGTCCTGCAGGGAAGGGGTGTCCTTTTTTCTATTGGACCATTAGGTGAGAACTGACTTTACAGAAACAAGATGGTCTTTCCATTCTTCTTTAAAACATCTCAATGGCTGTTGCAGCATTTGTAAGCATTTAAATTCCGAATCATTGCCTGCAGACTATCCCATTGTCCCTGGCTCCATCTCTGATCACAACCCAAACTCGACTGCTCAGTTTTCCAAGAAATTAGACTCAGTTTTAATATCCCAGGTCTTAGCTTAAGCTATTCTATAAGCAGGAGTACTTATTCTGCATAGGTTTTCTGGGCCCTTGTCTCCACAAGCCCACCAGTCCCTCTTGTTTATGTAATTGCTTCTGAATCTTTATTTCCATAACACGTTGCAAAAATCCCTGTCAAGGTACTGCTCACATAGATTTGTAGAAATTTGCATTTACATTTCAGTGTCTCAGTTAACTGTGAGTTGCCAAAGTTGTCTTCTCAGCTTTATAATCCAGGATATCTAAGAAAGTGCTTTGCATAAAACATAAACTCAACAAACATTTGCTGAATTGAATTTTTGGATACTTAGCAACAGAAAGATTTCAGAGTTGTTTGGATTATTATTATTTTTTGATCCAATCAGCTCCAGAATGCAGCCATGCCAAGGGAATAGAGTTACTCTGGTGTCTCTGACATGTGTTTATTTGCATAGCAGTTATTTTTTGGTCAAAATTACTGGGGAAATAATTTGTACTATTAGCCTGCTCTGTGATTTTGATGATCTATTTTCTTCTATTCAAATGTATTTACTGAACCTCTAAGCACAGTCCATAATGCTAGACTCAGAAATTATCAACATCTTACATAAGTGTGACAATAATGATAATCTCTTTTCTCAAAAAATAGGGATATGTACAGCCATCCATGATGGAAGTTTGAGTAGAAAACATCCCTGACACTGGATGTGGTGATTTCTCTGTGCACAGACGATATGATTCCAAGTTGCAGTGCATTCCATTAATTAAACAAGTCTGTGTGCTCATAATTTAATTTACTGAAAGAATTCACAGGAGGGATGGGAAACTGGGTTCCCTTGCTTCCCATAAATGTAATTGACATAATGAGCAGCTTTCTTCTCTTTTGAGTCACAATGCCTTACAGTAATACCTGCCTCATGTGATGGCAAGCTCTCTTTGAGTTCTATAGAGAAATAATTTTCTAAGTGCAGTTCAGCTCGATGTAGATAGATATCATATGGCACCAGAGACTTCAGAAATAGATGAGAGGAGATGAGAATGACTTCCATGAACGTGGTGGGTGGAATGGTAAAACCCGAGTCAAATAATAATTCCCATTAACATATGCTACACATTTTCCTCTCTAGGAGGAAGTGGGGAAAAAGTTGAAATGGAAAGGAAAAAATCCTTAGCCTAAAATGTCAAAGGAGTTACATTTTATTCCAGCAAGCTGTTAAGAAAGCGCTTGTCTGTACATTGACAAACTCCATGCTTTACACAGCAGTTTTGTGACTGAGATATTTTATCATCTTCACCATCATCCTTTTTTTTAAATGGTGAAATAGAAGATTCAGAGAGTTTGGTAAGTTGACCAGGCTTAGAGTGCTAAAAGGGAGCAGGTACTTGAACTTGAATTCATGCCATCTTATTTCCCACGCTGTGCTTCTTGACTAATTCTAAGTTGGTGCAGCATTTGCTGAAGTCGGGATTGAACTGGATGCCCAATAATCAGAAATCCAGGGAGTGGATACCAGGAAATAAAAAGTAGAACTTGTATTATATCACTTATTTTGACAAAAATTTTCATGTAATCCTATGCTCACCACTAAAAAATCAGAAAGCCTTATCAACATGTTCTGCGTTCTCTAAGGTTATGCATCTTTTAGTTTACCTAATTAATTTTAAAATCGTACTTTTAGACCTCTTAGATAAAATAACTAATAAAAGAAGAAATGTGAGTCTTATTCTCTGAATACACTCTGGACCTCTCAATCTATCACAATTTAATTTCATTCTTTTATTTCTCTTGTTCTCCTTCCTGTTGGTTGTTTTATCCTGGTTAATTATTTGTAGCCTTTTTAGATTTCAAATGCAATTCTTTTTTTTTTTTTCCCTTCCTGGGATGCATTGTTCACAGTCACAAAGAAAAATAACCAGGGAGCTAATAAATGTCATTTTTTACATGTTATATAAAGTATTTGTAAAACAGTAAGCAATGTTCAAGTATCTTTAGAATTGGCCATTTAAGACTTTAATATCTGGCACTGAGAAAAATAGTACTGTGAAAGCTTTCATTTTGTACCTACGCTATAGAAATTTCAGCACCTACTGATAGGTTGTGAGCATTTACAAGTGAATGAAACAAATTAAATGACAAACTCCTACCAGTGTTTAAAACATAATATTTTAGTGACTGCTTTATTTATCAAATAAAAATAGAATACCAAGCAACTACTCAATTAGCTTAGCTTTTATTAGTCCTATACTCAACTTGGTTAGAAATTCTAATAGAGAGAGAAGTACATACATATACAAATATATATGTAAATACATACATATATACTCCATTAACTCAACATATTTCTCAAACTATAATTACTTAGCCAGTGTCTAGGAGGATTCCAGAGACTCTCTGTTTATATATACACATCTAGAGCTGCATCTGTTGCACCTTTCCTTTTAGGAAGGGTGTTCAGAAGTGCTAACTTTCATGTTTTTCATTTAGAGTAATCCCTTTGTCTCTCTTCTGATCCTTCACACCATTTTAGCTAACATTTTAAGCCTTATTATTATAAAGCTTCTATCTTGGGGAAGGGATGTTGCAGCCCAGAAAAATTGTTCATTTCAATCAGTTTCAAATAAAAGTTTCAAATCATGCCCTTTGATATCAAGAAAAGTTCTCCATTTGTCTAATCAAAGTACTTCTCATCTTCTCTATCAACTCTCCCCTTATTCCTTATTTTCATTTAGTATCTGCATATCAGAATAAATATTCAGCATTTGTATTTTAGGGATTGGCTTATTTCACTTAGCATGATAGTCTCCAGTTCTATTTCATTTACCATCAGATGTCATAATTTCATTCTCCTTTATGTCTGAGTGGTATTACATAGTGTACCACATTTTCTTTATCCATTCATCTGTAGAAAGGCACCTAGGAGGATTCCATCATTTATCTATTAAATGGAACTGCTATAAACATTGATGTGACAGCATCACTGTAGTATGCTGATTTTAAATACTTTGGGTATAGGCTGAGGAGTGGGATAGCTGGGTCAAATGGTGGTTCCATTCCAAGTATTCTGAGGAATCTCCATGTACTTTGGATTAGAAAAAGGAGAGTGAAGGAAAATGAGGGGAAATGGGAATAGGAAAGACAGTAAAATGAATCAGTCATTACTCTCCTGTATGCATATATGAACACATGACCCATGTAATTCCACATCATGTACAACCAGAAGAATGGGAAGTGATACTCCTTATACATATAATATGTCAAAATGCATTCTACTCTCCTGTATAACTCATAAGAACAAATTTAAGAGAGAGAGAGAGAGAAAGGTCCTCCAGCTTAAGGTAAGAAGAATGCTTATGTGAGCTGAATGCTCATTTCATCTCAAATTCATTTGTTTAAGTCCTAACCCTTTGTGTGGTGATATTCCAAGATGGAGTTTTTAGGGGGCTCTGAGCTTTACATGTAGTTGTAAGGGGGGAGGGCATGGTGGGATCAGTGCCCTTGTAAGAGGATGACACACAGAGACCCATCTGTCTTCCATTAAGGATACATTCAGAAAGAAGGTTACCCTCAGAAAACCAGGTAAGTCCTCACCAGAACCTGGCCACCTTGGCACCCTGGTCTTGTGCTTCCCAGACTTCAGAACTTGCAAAGTAAGTTTGTGTTGTTCAAAGCCACCCAGGAGACGGTATGTTGTTCACTGAGATAATGCACAGTGAAATACATTAGCTCCTCCTCTCTGTGTTGGGGGGCAGAAGAGCGCCTAGGAGAGAGCAATGCATAAGCCACGCTGAGCAAGGTCTTTGAGTCCAGTTCTGCTCCTGCTCCCCACGTCCTTCCTCTATCACAGAAATTCCATCAGAAAAGACATCACAATCTAAGTGACCTGCAGAATGTGAAAGTAGAAAATAAATGTGTCCCACTTCCCACTTGGAAACGAAGAAGAGAAACAGCAGACTTACTGAACTCTCTGAGAACCCTGATCGGATGCCAAAGGTGTGGTGTGAGGGCACCATGGCCTGTGATGTCCCCATGAGACTCACTGGCATCCTGGAGAACACCACAAAACAGCCAACGTGCCCCATGTTCTTGGGAAACACATGCCATTCACAGAGAAGGAGATGGCAAAGACAGGCCAGAGGGTTAGGATGAGGACATGTGCTTGCCATGACAGTGGGGGACATGGCACAATTTCACCTGAGATCACAGTAATCTCAGTTGCTCTTCATAAGGACCAGAAAGGACAAAGCCATCTTTGAGGATGTCAGCTTTGACCAGATAACGATGACCAGACAATCGTTCTTTTATATGTTGACACTAAAAAATCTCCAGAACTGTGAATGAATCTTGGGAAGACCAGGGGTTAAGCTGAAACCACCCAGAGTTGACAACATAAGGTTTATGCCATTGCCACTGAGGAAGGAGAGACTCAAAGGAAAAAGTAGCTTCAGATTTAAAGAGTTACATATTCTAGTTTTGTCCTGGAAATATCACATTTGTTCTACATATAAGTACTTTAAATGGTAGTATGTATACATGACAAAGTTCCTTAGAGATAGATGGCAAAGTTGAACTATGATTTCAGAATAAAATACAAGATAAAGGATCAGGTAAAAGTGAAGATGTATAAAGAAGCTTCTGGACAAGATTTTGATGGCGTTTTAATGCTATGTTAAAATGATTTGGCATTTTATTATCAGAATATCAAAAAACTACTATAGTTTATTGAGAAAAGGTGACATTATCCTATCTATGATTTAGATTAGTTTTACAAAAAAAATGTGAACTCTGAATATGAGTGAGATTTAGAAATCAGAATTTTCATTAAAGGACCAGCACTTGTCTAGTGAGGGAACAATAATACAGAGAAGACAGTGAAATCCATATGTGGGACATATCACAGGATGAAATTAACAACATCTGGACTTGACTGGTGATCAATTATGGGAAGAGAGTTGTCAAGAACGACTCAGTTAAAAGCTAGGCATCCACAAGGACCCTTGAGGGTGCTCGTGAAGTAACTTCACTGATGAAAAAGAAATGTTGGCAGGTGATTAATATGATGATATTACACATTTTTCATTTTAGGCGATAGCAGGACATCTAAGATGATGGCCTAGACCAAAATCAACAGGCAAAACATCTGCTAGAAGTAACAGTAAAAGAAGAGCAAGCAGATGGAATGGCTGGATTCAGGAGTGTGGAAGAGAAGAGAAGAGAGAAGTCTCAGTTTGGATGTGGAAGCCCAGCTGAACGGCAGGAAGACACATAAGTTGCTGCTCGTGATTATGGAGAAGCCAAACAGCTCATGCAACTCACCACTGGCTCTGGTTCCTAAGGTCTGTGGGCTAACAGAAACTTCCTCCTGTCTCGAAAGCATGTACTCCCAGTGAGACGATGACAGGGAACTGTGCTTTTTGCCCTGAATATTCCAGGAAGACTAATTCATTCGCTTTGTTTTGCATTTGTTTGTTTTACTTACAATTTCTATACATAGTGTCACATCCTAAAATTTTTATTTTCTAAATGGTTTCCCATTTTTAAAAGACTAAATAAAGGTTCTGACTGAGCTGTACTTGTGGGAATTCCTAGATCTTTTTATAGGAAGCTATTTTAGTCAAATGGAGTTGAGAATCAAGTTTCCAGTTGGAGAAAATAACAGAGACATGCAAATTCAGGGTCTAGCTGTACAGCATCATGATGTGAGCCAAGAGGGACAATTTGGAATCATCTGGATATTAACCATTGAGCATCTGGGTATTTTAAAATGTTAAACTAAAAGTTCATGTTAATCAAATTTTTATTTAACTTAGTGCACTTGGAGGAGTAGAGACATATTCAATATGTCAGAGAATTCTGTGCATATCCCAACACAGCCTGCCTTCTATTACTGCCCACACAGGCAAGCGGTATAGTTCAGGGTAACTTGGAGTTCGTTATGTCCGAGCCATTGGGTTGTGGCCAAAGAACCTGAGCAAGAGCCTGGTGTGATACTTCCAGGCCCGACTCCCTCTCTGCTGTAGACTCCTGGTCTTCATCTTCCCCACCGGCTCCTCTGTAGCTGTCTGGATGGAGCCAGCTCCGGCATCTTGGAAGGCGGACACCCAGTCAGCCTGATTCTTTCAGGGAACAGAGCCCCACCTTGAATCTGAAATCACTCAGGCTGGGGAAAAGTAGAGATTAAATTCTTATGGAGTTTGAGTCATTGTGCTTTTTGAGGCTGTTTGGTAAAGTTTGTTACCTTGAATTCAAATACCTTCTATTTCTTTAAGCAGCATGGAAGAGACTTTGTCCACTCTCTCTCCTCTCTCGCTCATTTCCCTCCCCACCATCTCTCCCTCTTTCTCCATGTGATTTCTAGCTCGCCCCCACCTCCTCCATTCTTCCCCCTGCTGACATGAAGAATTTGAGGTTTTGGCTATTGTTCTTACACCTTATTGCCTGACACAATTTCCCCCAATTGACTTTTGTCCCTTTGCTGGCTGTCGAGGCTGTGGACCTGAGAGTACCCAGGTGGGACAGTCTGCCCAAGTGTCTCATCTGGGAAGGTGGCCAGTGACACTCCAGCCTCCATTGACTCACTTCACTGTGACTTAAACCACTTTGTCATGCACCCTGAGATCTTTGTCTTGTCCTAGAAGTGACGGGATATGTCAAATTGGAAACAGTCTTCTTGGGCCACCGTGCTACTCAGTCCCCAACTTTAGAAGGCAACAGAAGAGCATTGAGGGAACTAGGACCTGGTCCACAGCTAGGTCTTTCACATCTCAAGCACATTTGACGTCTCCCCTCAACTCCTTGGAGTTGCGATTCCAGGGTAATCTGACCTAAGACTTTAAAGAGTAACATCACCCAAGAAGGAGAGGAGGAATCTCAAACAAGACTTGGCAAACACAATAGCAAGGAACACTTGACTTCCAAAGGGGAGGAGGGGATCAGGATTGTGAGCAGAATGGCATTCTTAATGGAAATGAGAAGGCAAGCTGGATTATGTGCAATCTTCAAAAACCCCATGGTGGAGGTGATGATGAGCTGTCTAAATAGAAGTGCCTTCAGGCAGTGGAATCAGAATTTGACACAAGATATTGAGATATGGGAGCAATCAGCAAATAGAATGACTCTCTCATAGGCACTAAAAGAAAAAGAAGAAAAGAAAGCCAAATGATTTAATTTCGTATGTATAATAGGAACACCTTCTTGCAAAGTGAAACATATTTTCTAAAAATAGTCTTACATTTTCTCTTAATCCCACATTAAAAACAATTCAACCATGTTCATACTTTTTAATAGGAAAACATTTATAATATAAAAATACTCACTGGAGACTAGAATCATTAAACATGTGCATAATAAGTTTAGTTTATTAAAATCATTTTTATTTGTCTCTCTTAAAAGCAAGGTCTCCACAGTCTATGCAAAGTGAGTTTTAGTAAACAAGTCTAATATTGCCAGATAAAACTTGTACATCGTTCTGATACATCTCAAACCTTCTGGTTTATGGAGATGATCACGCCTTCCCTGCTTAATGAGCTAAAGTAATTTGCGTCACTTCAATTATCTCTGTGTAGCTAGGAGATAAAATTTTAATCCACATCTAATTGGTGAAGCTTAAATTATTATATGTACTGTTCAGAGTTTCAAATTTTAGCTTTAAAAGTTTATAACAAAAGAATTAAGGGAGCAAAAATAAAAGGAAATGTCAAATAGGAAAAAAAATGCTTCAAAATATATATTTGAGGAAAGAATGTGTGGAAGTAAATTGTCGAATATACTTGCAGTCTAATTCTTCCCTACTGGGACCCTACCACTGTATTAAAGAGGGGAAAATAAAATGTATAACTTTGAAAATTCTCTTCTAAAAAGTTCAAAGGTCAAAAGCTATGGATAACTGACAGTTTATCAAGTTTTCTATTAATGGTTTTGAAAGGATATGTGAAAATGCCATTGTTTTCATTATAAATTATTTAAACAGTTTTTGTCATCTTTTAAAGAAACTTTGTTAGAACAATTTTAGATTTACAGAGAAATTGAGCAGATAGAGCACAGAGCTACCCTGTACTCCACTCTCGTTTTCTCCTATCACAAACATGCTGTAATTGTATGGTGTATTTATTACAAATAATGAACTAATGTTCCCACACTATTTTTAACTAAAGTCCACTTCTTGTGCAGGTTTCCTAGTATTTGTCTAATGTCCTTATCTGCTCTGGGATGCCTCTTAGGATAGCCCATGTCCTTGACCAGTTCTTTCTCCTTAGACTGTTGGCTGTGGCAGTCTCTCCAACTTTCTCCCTTGATCACCTTGACGGTGAATGCCCTTTTACTGGAGTTTATCTTATTTTGTTTCCATATCTAGACTGAGGTTGTGTTTCTGGGCTAGCACACCATTTCAAGGGCAAATGAGATCACTGTGATTCAATACTGCTGAGGTCAGTCTCAGTCATGTAGCCAAAAGATGGTTGAGTTTCTGGACCATAAAGTTGCCCTTTATCAGCCGTGTTCCACAGCTGCCTCCTGGGAGGGCAGTCTGTGAGGATGGAGGCCCGAGCCTAAGCAACTCCATTTTAAAGACTCCAGTTTGAAACCTGCAGTCTCACCAGGCACACCGAACAGAGCCCTCCAGTGTGGCCCTCAGGCACAAACAAGTCACTTCTCCCCACCCTGATAAACTCTGCTTGAAGCCCTTGGCAGGTTGTCCCGGCCCAAAGGCACCCGATAAGAAGGGAAGGCGAAAAGATCAGGGTGGGGCCCACCAGACCAGATGTTTCAACCCCAGGGTAAATGATGTCACTGAGAGATCCAGTGGCAGCTGATAAGGATTGAAAGGGGGGGGGGTCAAAAGCCCCCAAATTTAGTGTAAATAATAGAGCAAATGAACAGACATTCAGCTGGCTGACACTGATGCCCTCATGCTGAGAACCTGATGAGGACCTGGACCGACACCCCAACACTTTTCATTGTTTGCTGATCCTCTGCATCTTCCTCTCTGCTCTCGAACTCTACAGCCACATCTTGACCCTGGTGAGAGCCAGGACTTTTCCCTAGGACTCTCTCCTCCACTGGTCTTCAGCTCCACCTCAGGAGAAGTCGGCCTTGGTTCCTGACCTGATCACTGTGGTCTGAGTGAGGGTCATCTGCTGGACTTAGAGCCTAAGGCTTGAGACGTTTGAACTGACACTTGAACTTAGCACGCAGAGGGAATGTCTGTCATTAGCCTGTCATGATGAAGTGTGTTTGCAGTACTCAGAATTAATCTAGAATTGTTTGCAGTGAATTAATTAATCTAGAATCCTTTGCTCTGAGTTGATGATGTCTATTGCAGTGCCTAGCATTAAGGATTGTCGTTTTCTTGATTAAGAACCTATGGAGTGAAATTGTATTGAGTAATTTGAGTGAATAAAGCATTACAAAGGGCAGAAGCACTTGGACATTCTTTATTTCTCCCCCTGGACTGCATTAGTCGCATCTTTTGCCCATCACAACAGTCACACGTGCAGTGGATGCCTAAGGAATGCGGAGTTTTTCTTCACTTCCTAGAGTGCAGAATCTGAGAATCCTTGGCAATTCTGCCTGGGCTATTGCCGTCCCCTTCCCTGTTCTTTTCTTATTTCAATAATTTTCTTCATAGTATGGATTATAATGAGCACTGTTTAGTTATTTACTTGCTCTAATGTTCCATCTTTGGTCATTTGCTTTTTCCAATCTGGCCTTGTGTCCCTTCGACACACCCCCACCGGTCAGCCTCCCCCCACCCTCTGTGTGTGTGTGTGTGTGTGTGTGTGTGTGTGTGTGAGAGAGAGAGAGAGAGAGAGAGAGAGAGAGAGTGAATGTGTCTCTTTTCCTTTTGAGTACTTCCTTTACCTTTGGCATTTCAAGATGCTCTAGGGTTAAAAATGACACCCTATTTTCCTTCCTAAGTCCTAGAATCAAGGATTGCTTTGAGGAGCTTCGGTTCCTTTCATTGGGCAGTGGTAGGAAAAGGCAAGATCTGGGTGCAAGGCCTGCTCATCGCCCCTGGGGAGCCATTCCTTCTAGTCCTTCTCAGAAGCAGTAACACAACCTATGCAAGTGTGCTACCTTGAGTAAAGTCACTCACCTCCAAGTGTGTCTGTATGCAGCCGTCTGAATCTATATTAAGCTAAATGTGAGTCCTCACCAATGTCTTCAAGTCTAATTTATTCCCACTCAGATCATTCTGTCTCGTTCTATTGAGGCCAATGATGCTTCAAAGTAGGAACACAAATGTTATTTTTGAAAAATCTAAAAGAAAGAATAATGCTTGGTTGACACTCGTACAACATTTGTTCATGTAGAGGGTAAAGTGCTTGCAGTTTATGTGGAGTCTACACAGCAAGCACTATGGATGTTCCTGATGGGTAATTTGAAGTTTCTTACTACCATGTTCATTCATAGCTCTTGTTATTTCCTTGCTCAGAAGACAGAAACTTTGATTTCAAGCATTCTTGATCCTGATATTCCCTCTTAAAATGAAAACAAACCTAGAAGAACTATCAGGTAACCTTTATAGTAATATGAGCAACTTCTACATTCATGGGAAGTTAACCTGTTGTTGGACACAGAATTAGGAAGAGTAGAGAATTTGGTTAATCCATGGTGTGTGAAGGAAAGAATAGAGACTGACGTGCCTGGAGTCTCTTAAATAGTATGCTTCCAGGGTCAGAAGGCAGCACAAACCATCTGTGAGGTTGTGCAAACTTGGGCAATAAAAAAATTTCTCAATAAGTATCTTTTAGCCTAAATGTTCTAATTTACATCAGTATTGATGAAAAGATAGTTAATGAAATTGGCATACGAAATTTTCTCACATTAATTACATGTTCAATAAACTAAGAACATTTTTAGTTTTTAAATTAAAAAAAATAGTTGAACCTTGTGGTATGATTATAATTATCCATAATTATTTATTAGTCTTCACAAATAGTACAAGGCTTTAATATTTAGGCTACATAAATCAATTGAGTTAATATTTAAATAATCCTCATTTTATAAAAAACAGTGACATATGACCTAGACCAGTTCATGGTATTGGAAGGAAGGTTACCTGAGGATACCATTCTAGCTGCAGGACACAGGAGCCATCTCACAAGTAGAAGAGAGGACAGAGAGATGTAACAACTGAGAATGAGCAGTGTTCCACTCTTCAACAATGATCCAAGATAACTTCAAGGGGGTGCTAGAAGAATTGAACTAAGTTGGCTTTTGTAACAAAAAGCTTATTGATCCATTTGTGAGTTTATAAAAGAATGAATTCAGGGTAGTCCACCCACTGCTTTCAAATATATCTAATTTCTTCATTTGCCCCTATCTTCCCAACTTACCTATATACTTTTGATGTCTCCAATTTTCCTGAGATGCCTTCTAAGTATTTTGGCAGACATTTCATTTACAACTTATTTAACAAATTAGAATGGCAGATAGGAAGAAGATGAAGAAAACAATAAACCTGGATGCTCTCTAGTTCTCCTTATTTTCTATTTTGCCTTTATAGCAGGAAAGAAAGCATTGATATTTGTTTTTCATAGGTCATCAGACAACTCTGTTTCCTGGCTTGAGCAAAATTAAACATGTAACTGAGAAGGTTTGCAGAAAGCACATCATGGGGGCTGCAGGTTCTGGAAGAACATTCACAATGGAAACATCAGCTATTATCTGCACAGAGAGGCAAGAATCTGAGGCCAGAGAAGTAAGCTGTTGCCAGTCTCTTCCCATGTTATGTTTTGGGTTTTTTTTGGGGGGGTTTGTTTTGTTTTGTTTTGTTTTGTTTTGCTTGACACCTAAAAAGCAGGTCCCTGGGCCACCATTCTGACTCACTGAATCACAATTCCTAAAACCATGGCTTTGGGAAATTAGTATTTTAACAATGTCTTAAAGATTAAGAATACTGACTAGACAGTTGAGAATGACCCCAAGTAATGTACAGGAATTCTGAGAGGTCAAAAAAATAATAATCATCATCATGAAGTTGTCACAATTCTAAAACTGTAGGTGTTCAGCAAAGAATGGAGCTGATCAGCAGGGCACAGAGGCAAGGTCAGGCCCGGCCGGAAGCGCTGGATCTCCTATACTATGCCAGTTCCCTTCTGAAGAGAAGGAGCCCTAGGTGCCCAGGGATTTATTAAATGGTTAATTAATTGCTGCCCTGAAATACCCAGAGAACTAGGGAGAAGCCCTGCCCTTCCCGGAAGCAGGGCAGGGACAGAAAACTGGGGCCACTTATTGTTTTACTCCCTGAATTCCTTTGCCACCTGAGGATCCAGGGATGGAGAGGAGCCGGCAGGGAGCATCCCAGAGGAAGGTTTTCAGAGAAGTCACTAACAGACCTGGGGTTCTGATTTTCTTCTGCATTCAGCCAGACCTAGTATTTTACACACAAAAAGTACAGTTTACTTTTCAGAGAGGTCTGCTCTGACAGAAGAGGAAGCAAGGAGGGATTCAGTGGTGTGTTTTGATGTAATACCCCTGAGAAGTTTCAGTTCCAGAGGACTCTTTATATTCAAGATTGGCAAGGGCCTGGTGGACAGTCCTGCTTTTGTTGAAGGCCACTGTCTTTGTTTATACTCCCCATCCCCAGGAAGTCAGCCACTCTCAGAAGGCCTCCTTATTTGATCACTGGTGTCCTTTGATCTCAGTGTTTGGTGGCCAGTGTCTTACCATCCTCAGCACCGTCTGGGGTAGCCATGCACACAGTCTCTTTTGCAGAATCCTGCCTTTTCCTGAGCTTTGGGGTCGTGGCTGAGAGCTGATACTCCTGCTTTCACACACTCTTTGTTTCTCAAAAATTCCATTCATTCATTTATAAGCATATAATTTTTTCTTTTTCTTCCTGTTGATCCATTGGCATAAAAATGTTATCAGTGCTGCAATGTGCATTTGCTCACCAGTACTCAGGAATGCTTAGCTCTCTGCTCAGTGCATGACCATACAACCACTCCATATCCCAGGCTTTCATTACCATCATTGTCATTGATATCTTTGCACCATCTCACATTCACAACAGGCAATTAGCCAGTGCAGTGGATCAAGGTACAGAGAAGAAAATGATTATGTTTGCTAAGTTATCTTTGTCTACACGGATTAGGAGAATAGCAGAACTAAGTACCGTTCAGAGATTCTTTCTTCCAGCCATCTCTGTTGGAGACGAGCCTGCCAGGAGTGACACAGGTTCTAGTGCATCTGCATCCTGTGCTATGCTAATTCCTCGGCCAGGTAGGCTGGGCATGCAGCGTCAGACAAAGCAAAAACGTGGACATGCCTTATTCTGCAGCGGCAACGTAACGAAGCTGGAATCAGGAATGATGGATCAGAAAGGCACATTCACACTGAAAGGAAATTGCTATAAACGCTGTTGCAAATGAAAAAGGCGATCAGCGGAGATGGAGCTAGCTTTGGAAGCCACTGTGTCAGGCTTCAGTGGGAGGCTTCTTGTAACCAAGGCCCATGTCTCAGTAAAACCCACCTTCTTCTGTCTCAGTGAAACCCACCTTCTTCACAGGACGCTGCAAGCCTCCCAAATGGCAGCTTAATTGCTTCTGAGTTTGGAAAGATATTCCCAATTTTTCTGTTTCCTTAATCAGACTCCTGTCATCTCCACTTTCGGGATAATTATGCAACCCTATTCAAAGAATGGATCTCAGAGAAAACTGCAAAATGTTGCTGATGTTTTAGATTGCACCATTTATTTAAGGCAATAATTGCCTCTTTCTAAATTAATTTAAAGCTGCTCCTCACATAGGTATGCAAACCTGAAATATTTTTGTTCCAGTGTGGCCCTCCCCCTCGAGTATTTCCATTTTGAAAATATCAGAGTGACAGGTACCATGACCTTTAATGACACAAGCTGACGGCTGTGTCCTGGGACATGGGGCAGGTGTGTCTGGTGTTCCTGGAGCAGTGGGAAGAAGCCTTCCTACTCCAGCCAGTCCAGCCTTTCCCAGGAAGAAGAGGTTTCAACTTAATCCACCTGCTGATCTACTCAGTGACTTGCACATAAACAGTAAAACCACCTCAGCTTTCTGTTTACAAGCAAAAGCCACCTGTGGGAGCTGGTGGCCCAGATCTGACCGAGGGTTACATTAATCCACAGAGCTTAAGACAGGAAGGGAAGCAGAGAGTGAGGAGACAGTTTTACAAATTGTCTTAACATGAAAAGAACAAGGTTAATAAGAAGAGCAGGAGAAGGGAGGGTGGTAGGGAAGCGTCCCAGTCCCAAGGCCCTCTGCTTTACTGGGCTCCGGTTCTGTTATAACTTCTCAGTAAATAAAAGCATTTGCTTCTCATCCTCTTCCCATTCTCTGCCAGTTGGTCTCCAGCCCCATAACGTTTACAGATTCTAGAAACCAGGTGTGAAGACTCGTCCTGATTTTTGATTAAAGGAACAGCCAACTTAACCACACTTTTGTGCTTTTCTTGTTTATGTTTTTGTTTTGGAAGGCTGTGGTATCCTTTTATTTTCCTTTTAATTAACACACAAATATTGTACATATTTATGGGGTACAGTATGATACATGATAAATGTGGGAAATGCTAGCTATGCTGAATACCTTGAGTGGATTATTATAGATGATTTAGTTTTTGTGCAAAGTGAGCAAAATTATACTTGAGGTTATGTCTGAGTTTTTTGGAGAAAATAATCCTTGGAGACTGCCTGAGGTCATTGAGACCCTGGGGTTACCTCCAAAGAGGGACACAGAGTTATGGATGCCATGTATTTCTCAGGAGTGTCTTCCTTTGAGAGTTTTAGTGTTCTCCTAATAAAAAAAATCTGCTTCTTACAGTTGATCATCACCTTCTCTGAACAAAAATTCTAGAGTTTACCCAAGATGGGGTGCAATCATGGAAACACATTGAATTAAGTGACAGAAGTTCAGGAGCCACTAACCAGCCACATGACTCACAAGCTAATTTTTCTGAACCCTGACCATTTTTGAAAAATGAGTATAATCATGCCATCAACCTCATAGGCTTGCTGTGCTTTGCAAATGAGGTAATATACATAAGAATGATTCCTACACTCTAAGACGCTGTATGATTGCAAGAGGGAGTGTGTGTGTGTGTGTGTGTTATTCTGCCAAATATTTAGCTAAGTAGCTCTACTGCAATGCTGTCGATAGCGACCGTGGGTCTTTAACATTAAGGAGGTAATACTTTGGTGGAAAATAGCATGAGAGAAGTGAATTCCCACTCAGCACCTGCTGGATTTCAAGTGGTTTTAGAAGGTGGATAATTCACTCTTTCCTACCATAACTAACATCCTGTTGACCCTGATTTTGAGCATTGACTGTGTACCTGGGGCTGAACCAAAGGCTTTCCCATGCTCTTCTTCAATCCTGGCAACTGTGAGAGGTACATACTAACATCCTTCCTACGGATTAGGAAACAGACCCATCTACGGAGGGAACCTGCTCATCCCTAGGTTCCCAACTCAGGTCTGTCCCAATCCCAAACCCACATTCTCAGCCAGCAGCTAGTGGACATTTCCCAAGTGAACCGATGATAAACCCAAATGATGAGGTTAGACAACTTTCTAAGGTCATATGATATAATGTGAGGCAGGACCAGGACTTGAACCCAATTTTATTTTCTTGCAAAGCATTTTTCTCTCCTCATAACCCAGCTTGGCACCCCGAGGTCGAGATCCCAAACCACTCAGACTCTGAATGATAGTGTTTGATTTAAACAGGAATTATTTGAAACAGTTAAGCCTCAGCAAACTATTCTTCTAGAACCATTTTCTTTTTAAAGACTGTAAGAAATCTTATTTATAGTGTTTAATTTCACTTCTCATTTTATTAACATGACTGAGGTAGTATTTTTCTTCTTCCGTAACAACCTGCTGATTTCTGAGGCTGTATTATTTTATGATGCATCCTTTAATTTTTTCTATTATTTCACACTGGGTGTTTTAATAGGTTTTGAAAAAATTTCCTTCTGTTTCTCAAAAAAAAAAAAAGATTCCTTTCTTGGAAAGGTTTTCGTTGGTGCATTTCCAGCTGAGGAAGAGTCTCCCAAGCTATATCAAAGGTTGTTAGCCCTCTGTTTCCTCCAATGGGTCTATGGAGATGAGCTTTTAATATTTATTTCCAAGTCTGTTTTCTCTGTTTATACCCTGCTGTTGAAATGAGCAGTTCAATAAACTTCTTAATGAAGGTGGTTGAGCATTTCCTTTCGCTTCCAATTCTATTGCTTTTGAGATGACAGTGTGGTAAACAGTCTTGGTGCTCTTAAAACTTTCTGTGAACTTGAAGTACCCTAGTAAATAATCGTGAAATCATTAATTGGCATAAAGAGTCATTGAGTTGAGGGTCATACTGTCGTTAGCTATCATGCTTTCAAGATTATCTCTAAAATAAATTGTCCTAAATTCAATTTCCATGAGGCTTTTGTGATAATGGCTACATCTGTAATGCAGGTTCATTGTGTATTGTATTCCAATGCAATGTGCATCCTGATGCTGGCCAAGGGTCTGTAATTCAGCACAAGAAAATTCTTGGAGGGAAAGAGGATTTTCCAGGAGTCCTGGGAGAGTCCTGTAACACTATTATTTTGACTCCTGGATATTTATCATTTTCTTCATTAGGTTATCCAGTGACTTTCAGGTAGGTTAATGTGCATTTCAAAATGTGGAGGGGAAGAAAGTTGAAACCATATCTTGGCTAGTTGCATACATCGACTGACAGATGTTCACAGCATATTTAATGCTTCTACCAAGTGAACCAATCCCGATAAGTAAGTTGTCATTGATTAGGAGATGTCTTATTCTTCAAAAAATATGAAATAGTAGCATTTTTGGCAATGATACCTCATTGCTCTAAAAACAGAAAATTTACCACTTTAGAGATACGTATTTTTCTGACAGTATGTATATAATCACTGGGAAGGTCAAGACAGGTAATCTGTTTACAATTATCTTTCCATCCACTTATCCATCATGAATCTATCTATTATTCCTCTATCTCCCCTACAATTTGTAGTATAATCAATGCATGATGCATGCTACATGTGTTCAAATAATGTTGGTACATCATTAACAATTTCCCAACTGCATTAATTCTTCCCTTCAAGTCAGTGATGTAGAAGACAGATATTTAGAATAGATAAATGAAGCTGGATGAATGGATAGATATACAGAAAGAGAGAGAAATATATGGTTTATTTTTATTGCTTATAAATTGCTTATAAATCTACTTAAGATCAAAGCATATATTTGAGAAGGCATTCCAGAGAGTTGTAAGATAATATGTTTTAGAATTGCGTTAACTGAGAAGGCAAACACAAAGATAGACAGACTAACCCTTGAACCCTTGGGACTGGACTGGGGGTGGGAGGATGGACTGACCTTCTGAGGCCTAGCTTGTATTTGTTCTCATGAGCACATTGGGAAGATGTCAAGATGTAGCAGGGTTCTTTCTACATGACCCTAGAATCTTTTGTTTTGTTTTTTCCTTCTTTCTAGGGTCTCAAACTGGGTATGAATAGGAACCAGCTCTAGCAAGTACTGAAACTCCCAAGCTTGACTCAGCCAGGTAGGTAAGTTAGTGAGGTAGAAATTTTTCTTATTTGATCGTTTCTAAATTTCTAAACATGGTAATGCTATCAAATTAGCGATCTGGACTTTTGGCCAGGGATGTGAAAGAAATTGCTGGACATTACCATGAAGATTCAGTCTCAGTCCTAGAACGTGTGAAGTCGTTTTTGACTCCCCATCTCCTAGCTCTCACTGTGGGTGTGTCTGGAGTCTCTCTGGGCCCTGCTTCTTCTATTGCAAAGGTCCCAGCATAGGCTCAGTACCCACCATGCCCTCAGCCCATATCAGCACCTCTCCTCCTTGCTGATAACAGGATGATCTGCCTAAGCCTCAGATTTGCACAAGTAATTATTCTGATTAATTGTTCCTCATTGCACTGAGATTAAGATGATTGCTGAGAGGAATGGCTTTTTTTTTTTCAGACTCTCTGAGTCATGTAAAGCCAATCAGGTTATTAAATGTTTTAGTTTCCCACCTATTAATTTAGGAAAAAAAATCCATTCACTCACTTACCCACGTGGAAATATTCATCAAGGCCCCACCATGGGTGATGCTGCTCCAAACACAGGAAATATGTAAGGAAAACAGGGAAACTCCCTGCCCCCAGGAAGCTTGTGCTCCAGTGAGGCTTAGAGTAGAGCCAAAAGGCAGGAAGGCATATTTCCTGACGAACACAATGTAAGTCACAAGCAATGCAAAGAGACATTTAAAATAAATAAAATCTCTTCCACTGCAAATATTTGCTCTAAGAAGTTATGAGTCATGTTTTCAAATATGGCAAATACAGAGGACAAGGAACCTGAATACATGCCCAGAGTGCATAATGATGTGTGGGACCACACATGTGACGGCAGCGTTACAACACAGCGTAGGGGAGAAGTAGCCGGTGCCACCTAGGTTGGTGTGACCACCCTCTATGATGCTTACCCAGAGACAAGCCACCTGCAGACCTAGGAATGTGTCCCTTGTGACTACACGAGTGGCCACATGTGCACACATTCCTTGTGACACAGTTAATCTCATCAGAAACTGAGAGGAACTAGTTCGTGAAGTGGTTGAAAGCACCCCAATGCAAGTGCCTGGCACGCAGCAGGAATCCAGTGAACGTCCACCATGAGTTGAAGCACTTCTTTACCTGGGTCCCAGCCTGTCTTGCTCAGCCCCCTCCCGCAGTCCCTCCCACTCACCCTGGAAGCCAGCACCCAGCCCACAGGACCAGCGGCTGTCTGGCAATGACTCTGTGACGGCCGGAGATATCTCCCACATTCAGCTTCTTATTTTCCATTTTCTCCCTTTTCATCACTATAATGCTCAAAACTGGGAGGACTTTGTGCGGAAAACCCTTTTAAGTAGCTTATAAATCAGAAAATTAAAGCACTTTTATATTGAATAAAACTTAATGGTTTAGAATTTGATTTTATTATATTTGAAAACTCTGAAGAGTTTTAAAGTTCAGATCTGCTGATGTGTGCAGAGAATAAAGAGAACTGCCAGTAGCCAGGTCCCCTTTTCTGTTTGCCTCACGCAGCGTTCACATGCTGAACGTGACATCTTTATCGGGGTAATGGCTCTCCATTCTGCCAAAGGTCTTGCTGGGGTTTTTGCTTTATGCCTAGATTTCTGTACCCATTTAAATGACCTACCCACCCCTGTAGTCATGTGAGGTTATGATCTCTGACATGGTTAGATAGATGTAAACTTCTTTAAGTCTACCCATTCCAATCACCACAATTTCGTGTTTCAAATACTTATCCAACTCAAAATAGAAACCTAGAGAATGTGGCTAGAACTTGCTTAAACGCNAACCCTTAGGGATGGGCCCTCATGGAAGGAAGTTCTTTTGAAAGGGATGTGGGGACAGCAGTCTCTTCACCTCTCTCTTTGACTTCCTGGCCACCATGAGCTGAGCGCTGTGTTCCACCACGTGCTACCCATCATAATGTTCTATGCTCCTGGACATAACCTCTGAAATCATAAGATAAAATAAATCTCTCCTCCTTTCAAGTTTATTATCTCGGGTATTTTTTCCAAGTGCTGAAAAGCTGACTTACACAGCTACACAGAGAAAAAAGAAAAAAAAATCATATAAATAATTTTACAACTAATAATCTAGAAAAATAAGAACTAAGCCTAAAACTAGTAGGAGGAAGAATGTAGCAGATATCAGAACGTGAAATCAATGAAATAGAAACTGGAAAGGCAATAGAAGTGATCAACAAAGCTGGAAGTTGGTTCTTCAAAAAGATAAACAAAATTAGCAAAGCTTTAGTTAAACTAAGAAAAAAAAGTGGGAAGACTCAAATAAAATTAGAAATGAAATAGGAGACATTACAGCTGACACAAAATTATAGAGGATTTTAGGAGACTATTTTGAGAAATTATAAGTTAAAAATTTCTAGAAGAAATATATAAATTATTAGAATCATATAACCTGCCAAGAGTAAATAGACAATCTGAATAGATCAAGAGCAAGTAAGGAAATTAAATCAGTAATCAAAACTCCACCACAAAAGAAAAGGTCACCTGATGCTGTCACTGGTGAATTCTTTCAAACATTTAAAAATTAATTACTATCAATCTGCTTCAAATTATTCCAAAAGTGGAAAGAATAGAGTACTTTCAAACTCATTTTATGACACCAGTATTACCTTGATTCCAAACCAGATGAAAACACTACAAGAAAAGAAAATTACAGACTAATAACCTTGATTAACATAGAAGCAAAATTCTCATAAAATATTCGAAAACTGAGTTACACAACACGTTAAAAGGATAGAGTGTCATGAACAAGTGGAATTTATCTCAGGAATGCAAGGATAGTGAAACATACACAAGTAAATAAATGTGATATACAGCATCAACAGATTAAAGTACAAAAACACATGATCATTTCATAGGTGCAGACAAAACATTTGTCAAAAAATTTAACATCCTTTCGCAATGAAAATTCTCAACAAATTAAATATAGAAAAAATGTATCTCGACACAGTAAAGATACATACAACAAACCCACAGTTGATACCATACACAATGCAGAAAAAAATGAAAGTTATTCTTCAGAGATCAGGAATAAGGAAAATCTATAGAAGTCCTAGAAGTCCTGGCTAAGGCAACAGAGCAAGAAAAAGAAATAAAAGGCAATAAAATCAGAAAAAAAAATAAGATGTTTCTGTTTTCAGATAAAATGATGTTATATATTAAAAAGTCTTAAGGACTCCATCAAAACACTGTAAAAACTAGTAAACAGATTCAATTAAGATGCAAGACACTATAAAATTCAATAGAAAAAAAATGAGCAACAAATAATGAATCAATCATGATTCAAAAATTAATTATGTTTCCATATATTAATCATAAATTATCCAAAAAAGAAATAAGAAAATCCATTGCAGATAAAATAGCATCAAAATGAAAAAATAGGAAAAATTAATCAAGGAGGCAAAAGATCTTCACAGTAACATCTATAAGACATTAATGAAAGAAACTGAAGAAGATAAAACTGAAGAAGGTGGGAAGATATTCCATGAGTATGAACTGGAGGAAGAAATAAAGAAAAAGAAAATAACAATAAAGAAAATAAGTCAGATCCTTATCATCATGCACAAAAATCAACTCAAAATGGATGGATGATGAATTAAAATCTTAAATGTAGAGCTGGATTGTGGCTCAGTGGCAGAGCGCTCACCTAGCACATGTGAGGCACTGGGTTCTATCCTCAGCACCACATATAAATAAATAAATAAAATAAAGCGATTGTGTCTATCTACAACTTAAAAAAATTTTAATTGTCTTAAATGTTAATAAATATAAATCAAATATTGGAACACACGGCAAGGCTCCAGAATGTGGCCATGGCAATGATGATTTTTAGATGTGACATCAAAGCACAGGTGACAATTGTAAAAAAGGAAGAATGTGAAGCTACATCAAACTGAAAATTTTATGAAGAGTGAAAGCAATAGTCAGGAAAGGGAAAAAGCAGCCTACAGAATGGGAAAAAACACATGTAGACTACATGTCCTAAAAGAAGTGACTATCTAACGTTTGTCAGGAACTCATACAGTTCACAGCATAAACCCAAATAACCAAGTTTAAACATGGGCAAAGGACCCAAAGAGACATTTTTCCAAACAAAAGATATAGAAATAGCCAATATAGATATGAATAAATTATCTTTATCACTAATTACCAGGGAGATGCAAGTCAAAATCCACAATGATACTGCATACCTGTTGAGACAGCTATTAGCAGGAGGTCAAAAGATAACAAGTCTTGAAGAGGACCTGGGGTAAACACCTTGGTGGTAATATAAATTGATACAGCTACAAAGGAAACAGTATGGGGGTTCCTTAAAAAGGTTAGCAATAGGACCTCTAAATCATTCAGCAATTCTACTTCCTGGTATAATATATTCAATGCAAGCAAAATCCATATATTCAAAAGACAGCTGCGTTACTGTTTCCATTGTTACATTATTCACAGTAGTCAGAAATGGAAAGAAACCAAGTGTCCATTAACAGATGAATGGATAAAGAAAATTTGGTGTACCTGTGTGAGACACACACATACACACAGACAACAATGGAATGGTATTCAGTTTTTTAAAGAGGGAAGTTCTGCTATTGAGACACTGTGGATGATTCTGGAGTATGTGATGCTAGGAGGTAAAATAAGCCAGACACACATACTGAAGGATCTCCCTAACATGTATGATCTAGAACTTCAAACTGGAGAAACAGTGGAATGGTGGTTCCCAGGGAACAGAACATGGGGACTTACGGAGACACTGGACAAAAGGTACAACTTGCCCATGTCTGAAGTGTAAGATGTTAAGTTTGGTACACTTCATATATAGCAGGTGACCATTGTTAATGATCATGTACTGTGTATTTGAAATTTACTAACAGGGTAGATCTTCTGATTTTTCTTATCTTGGTACCAGGGATTGAACCCAGGGGCACTTAACCACTGAGTCACATCTCCAGCCCTTTTTTATTTTGAGACAGGTTCCTGTTAAGTTGATTAGGGCCTTGCTAAATTGCTGAGGCTGGCTTTGAACCTGTGATCCTCCTGTGTCAGCCTCCTGAGCCACTGGAATTACAACAGGATGTGTTATTTATATACATATTCACAAAAAGCAACTATGAGATGATGGGTATGTTACTTACCTTGTCTGTGGCAACTATTTAACCATGTATACATATATCAATATCAAGCTGTCTATTTTAAATATATACGACTTGTACTTGGCAATTATGTCTGCATGAAGCTGTAACAAAAAGAATTACATTAAATGTAGAACCTAAGAATAATCCTTAAATACTTTTATAGTAATTTGACATCGATATAATAAAATAAATCTTAATAATATGTTAAATATATGTTAATACTATAGTTAAACTAGAAAAAATATTTTAAAATATAACAAATCAGTGTAGTATTTCTTTATATTTTGTAAATATATAAGTCATCCCTGCATGGGCCAGAAATTTTAAAAACTGAAAACAAAAATTGGCTTTCACCCCAGATAGCTTGAAATTCCCTCTGAAATGATAACCCTGAAGCATTGGTATTGCAAATAATGTAAGAACAGGGGGCTCTGTGCCAGACAGCCTATGCTCAGTCCTGCTGGGCCCTGTGCTGGCTTGTGCTCTAAGAATAACTGTCTGAGACTCACTTGACCTTGTCATTGAGGGTGAGAAGGGTTCCAAATTTAAGCAGTCCTTTGGGGGAATAAAATGAGATAATGTTTATTTGGAAATTAGTATTTTTTTTTGTTTTTGTTTTTTTAATCTATTAGTGCTAGAAAAAAAAAATCTAACGGGGCTGGGGTTGTGACTCAGCAGTAGAGCGATTGCCTAGCAAGTGCAAGGCCCTGGGTTTGATCCTCAGCACCACCTAAAATAAATACAATGAAGGTATTGTGTCCAACAACAACTAAAAAAAATAAATATTAAAAAAAATCTAACTTTTACACTTCAATTCACCCGCCTATCAGGTGAAGCACTTTCGGAAAAAGAAATCTTTGTACCTCTTCTGAGGACTGAGTATAATGATCATACAGTTTCAGTTTTTATGTGAGTATTAGATTGTCTAACAAATTAATACCATACTTTCTAGCATGAATAATGCAATTAAATTATCCTAATTTAATTACTATTTTGTGGCCAAGATCACATTTATAATTCAGATTTATTTTTTGTGCCAAATGATAGATCTTTCTTTTTCTCTTCCACAAAATGAAAATATATGTATATGTATATATATATATATATATATATAATTATATATATATAATTTATATACATATATAAATGTTTTAATATTATATATAATTATATATATACATATATATAATTATATATATATTAAAACATTTATATATGTATATAAATTAATGTATATATGTATATATATTAAAGCTGCATGGGTACATATTTTTGTTCCCATTATTTGTTGGATCAGTATCCTCCATGCCAATTTTCAAAGCAACTATCTTAGGCTGCAATAGGTAATTTTCCATATCCATTTTAAGTTTAATATTTCTCACTAGACCCGTCTGGAAATATGCTTTATAGTGCCATTATCCAGTTCCCTGAGTGAGATATCTGTCTTTCCTTGGGCACTTGAGGCAAGGTTAGCCATTTGTATCATCTCAGAGTCAAAACTCTAATTTCCATGTGTGTGCGTAAAGCTGTGTCTCAGGGAATAGTTTCCCCAGCGTCTTTAGAACCCTTCTCACTATGGAAAGTCTCTGCCTCTCATGATGAGAAGAAGAATAAACATTTGTATCCGGCTTTAAACATGCAATATTCCTTTATATATATATTTTATTTATACCTCATAATGCAGTAAAATCAACAACCATCTTTCCATTTTATTTTTTTTATTAGTTGTTCAAAACATTACATAGCTCTTGACATATCATATTTCATACATTTGATTCAAGTGGGTTATGAACTCCCATTTTTCCCCCGTATACAGATTGCAGAATCACATCGGTTACACATTCACGTTTTTACATACTAGTGTCTGTTGTATTCTGCTGTCTTTCCTATCCTGTACTATCCCTCCTCCCCTCCCCTCCCCTCCCCTCCCATCTTCTGTCTCTACCCCATCTACTGTACTTCATTTCTCTCCCTTGTTTTTTTTCCCCCTTTCCCTTCACCTTTCCATTTTATGAAAGAGTTTACACCAGCTCAGAGACAGTAGCTGCCCAGCTATGAGCGAGCGAGTCCATATATTAGATGTAGACATCCCTGGACAGGGTTGTCAAGGTGTTAACTGCCAGATATTTCTTTTACATGGATTGTTTCTACTAAAAGACACTATGAACCTCCAGTCTACTAAGCCATATGTACCTCTCTCGGTTCTAGATTTCATTTGATTACCGGATCTTCATTTAATGAATCCTTTATCATCATTTCCTTTACAACATCTACGTACTTGCTTCCAGGAAAAATAAAGATCTATTAAATTATCAAATGCCAGTAATAGTTTTATTCAAGTCAGTAATGCCATGTACTTATAAATATCCAGAAGTGTATTTTAAAATTTCAATAAGTCTGTTTTACTCAAGACAGGAAGAAAAGCAGATATAGGCACAAATCAGAAATGTGCTTTGCCTGGTGTACATTTCCTAGCTTAAAACATACAAGGAGAAGAAAATGAAAAGAGAGTATCTAAAATTGAACTATTTTGCCGTTTACCTAAAAAGTGAATTTGAGGTATTTTCCCCAAGGGGATAAAATAAACTAGTGGCAGGATCGAGCCTGAACCCAGTTTCCAGACTCCAGATGGAGTTTTCCTCCCAACCTCTGCTGGGGGCAGCCAAAGGGGCTGTGGTCACTGCTGCACTTCACTTGCTGCCAGCACATCACACACCCACCACCAGGGCTGTCCACTGAGCTCACTGGTGTGCTGAACCCCAGCAAGCACCACGCCCAGGACTGTACTTGCTAGGGCTGGTGTTCCAGCCTGTCTGAATATGCCACTTTCTAGCCAAACAAACCAAACCCAAAACGAGGGAAATCTGCCAACACAAACTTTCAAACCCAAAGTTTAAAAACACTGGAATTACTGTCGTGCAGCACTCCAAGTAAATGTTGTCACATTCGCCAGATCGTCTACTCAGGAGAGGCCAGAACTGAGGGGAGGAGCTGATGGAAACTTGCTTGGTGTCACTGACTAGTCCTTGGTGACCATGGCAGAGGAGTCTACTGGCCTCCCCAGTGTGTCTTCTCCACTTCCTCTTTTAACCAAACCCAGAATATTAGTGGGACACATGCATTCTCACCTAGCAAGCTGTTTCCCTGTTGCTCCCTGTGGATAGCCACAGCTTTGACTCAAATGCCTTTCTTCAGGAAGCAATGCAGGAGACCCTCCCCACCCCATGCACACACTGATTTCCCTGACCCCCAACGCCTGCTCACTTCTATACATCTTTTTATTTATTTATTTTTCACATTGGAGCTGCTCTTTATATAATTAAAATCCAATTATGTTATCCCTTGCTCAAAATTCCTTAATGCTCTCTATGACTGAGATACAAAGACTAAATTCCTTGGCTTGTTGCAGAAGGTCTTCCAATGTCTGGGCTCTGGCCATCTTCCCAGCCCCATACCTTTGCCACTGTTTCCCAGTATATCCTGTGCTACAACAATCCTGAGTCTTCTGACCTTTCCTGCAGGCATCCTGAGGAGGCTTTTGATGGCATCCTGATATCTCAATGAAAGTCCTCTGCCCCGGGGAATGGGTCTCTGGAGGGGATTCACAGGGCTGGAAAGATGGCCCAGTCTAAACCTTTGTGAGCTCATTGTTTCTTGGTCTTTATAAAAAAAAACACTTTCTCATTCTCTGTGGAGCTTTGAAGCATCTCCTGACCCTCCCTTTCCTGAGTGCTCTCGAAAAACCATTATATACATTCCCATTTTATAGCTCTTATAACAGTTTCTCACAGCTGATTATTTCCCAAAACTTATGTGTTCTTGTGCAGGAAAGTGCTGCTCGCCTTGTTCTTCTTCCTGTCCTTGGGGCCTTCTGAAGCATCTCACACAACCCAGGTCGGCCATGCGCATTCAATGACTGCTTGGCAGCAGATAGTTGGAGACCTTTGTGAGCTGTTGTTTTTTCACACCATGAACATAACTTCCTCTTGTCTTCCCTCCAGAGATGTCACATTCTCCAGGAACAGATTCACTGAGGTGTCAAGACACCAGCAAGAGCCTCCTCTCACTGCAAGCAGCAAGTTAAGATCCTGGACAAAAATCCCGTTTTTAATAGCACTTGGTACTGAGTGCTATGATGCTGTTAAGCTTGAGAAGGACTGGGATGGAGACTCTGTGGTCACTGCCATTTAATTTATAAGGTGACTTGATACTTAGGATAATTCTGCAAATTGGATAGTCTTATTATTCTAATTTTATCATTATTAACATGTATCTTACGCAAAAGGGTCATCATTAGCTGTGATTCAAAATCTCTGTGTGGGAGCCCTCCATAAAATCAATGCCATTGTTGCCTTTGAGAGGCAGTTTTTGATCTCTTCATTGTGATTGTCACATATCTTTTCTAAAATCTATTAGGTATCCTTGACCTTCCATGGAACTTCTACTACTTCATGAAAAGAGAGTAAGTAGCTCTTTCCATTCCTAGAGCAGCCATGGCTCTTGGTCCCAAGAAGCATCTGAGGTGGGGAGCAGCTCCAAAGCACTGGATGCTGGATAAATTGACTCGAGCGTTTGCTCCTCGTCCATTCACTGGTCCCCACAAGCTGAGAAAATGTCTTCCTCTCATCATTTTTGTAAGGGACAGACTTAAGTATGCCCTGACAGGAGATGAAGTAAAGAAGATTTGCATGCAGCGCTTCATCAAGATTGATGGCAAAGTCTGAACCGATATCACCTACCCCGCCGGTTTTATGGATGTCATCCGCATTGATAAGACTGGAGAGAATTTCCATCTGATCTATGACACCAAGGGTCATTTTGCTGTTCATCACATTACACCTGAGGAGGCCAAGTACAAGTTGTGCAAAGTGAGAATGCTATTTGTGGGCCCAAAAGAAATCCCTCATCTGGTGATGCATGATGCTCGAACCATTCGATACCCTGATCCCCTAATCAAGGTGAATGATACCATTCAGATTGATTTGGAGACTGGCAAGATTACTGATTTCATCAAGTTTGACACTGGTAACCTGTGTATGGTGACCACAGGTGCTAACTTGGGAAGAATTGGTGTGATTACCAAGAGAGAGAGAGACATTCTGGCTCTTTTGACGTGGTTCATGTGAAAGATGCCAATGGCAACAGCTTTGCCACCCGGCTCTCCAACATTTTTGCTATTGGCAAAGGCAACAAACCATGGATTTCTCTTCCCCAAGGAAAAGGAATCCGACTCACCATTTCTGAAGAGAGAGACAAGAGACTGGCTGCCAAACAGAGCAGTGGGTGAAATAAATGAACTCTAGGTGATATGCCTAGAGAGTAGAGGTCTTTGTACTTAATTAAAGAAAATATAACAGAATGAGTTGATAAAAAAAGAAAAAGAAAAGAGAGTAGATCCAGTGGAAAGGCCCCTCCCACTTGCCAGGACGTACCTGTCTCGCTTGGTCACAGCCAGAACATTCCAAACTGGTGTGACATCCGGCATTGCTTCTTGCTTTCCCTTTCTCCCTGCAGAGCTAAGCATCCAGACAGAAAGAAACCTGCCAGTCCTGATCCAGGACCCTCCTACCTACTTTCTCAGATACTTACGTGCTTTGAGTTTATCATCAAGTGAGAAAAAAATGTCCAGCAAGTTTGAGAATATTCATTCCAGTCACAGGTCCATATGCAGCACAGTGGGCAATATAAAATAGCATTGTTGCTCAGAAGGTCATGTTCCAGGTCAAAACTCTTTTTAATGGTCTTGACACTCTATTTTAAAAGTTTGTCATTATATCATTCTATTGTGGTGAGACTCTTAAGTCTTCAAGAATCCCCTTAACAGTAGCTAGTTTCCCTGGACATTTTAATCTGCTATTTATTCTTAGTGTCTTAGTTAGAATACTTTCCAGAGTTATCATGAAACAGATCAAAGCAGAGAGGACCCATCTGGTGATATCCAGATAGGAGCAAGGAGAGAGACCTGGATGTGACAGCATGACCTACCTGCGGCACTTCGGCAAATACAGGAACGATGGCAGGACTTATTGGGTGTCCATTTTATTCCAGGTGGTCTCCTAGGCAATTTGTACATGTTATTCATTTCATAAATTGAACATCCTCAAATGTATGTCATACCTTGATTTTATAGAAGAGAAAACTGGGACTTAAACAAAGAATTTTAAATTTGTGACTCACAGTCATAAAATTACCGAAATTCAAATCTGGTGTCTTTGAATATGCACCCATATGCAGCCATAAAGAAGAATGAAATTATGTGGTTTTCAAGAAAATGCACAGAACTTTACATCATCATGCTGAACGAAATAAGCCAGACACAGAGCGTCAAGGATGTATGTTCTCTCCTTAGTGGAAGCTAGATAGAAAATATGCAAAAAGGAACCTCATGAAAATAGAAGGGAGAACATTAGAGTTGAGAAAGGGAATGGGGGAAGGGAGAAGCAGAGGAAAAAGGGAGGTATGAACGATATTGATTAAATTATTTTATATGTATGTGTGGCTGTCACAATGAACCTCCCTGCTGTGTATAATCAAAATGCACCTTTTTAAAAATTTTTTCACCATTTTTTTTTCAAATATTTGAGCCTGAAACATACTCTTTTGCTTCATATTCCCATGTGTTTCATAAGGTCTCCGTGTACAGGATAGTACAATACCAGGGCTAAGAACAGGCTGATCAGGCCCTTCCTGTTTTATCATGTTGTTTTTGTTTAACAGATGCCTATTAAGCACCTGCCCTGGTGTACATCAGGTCTTCTCTAGCTGCTGAGACACAGCCAAAACAAACCGGAAAGCCCTTGCTCTTGTCAAGTTTCTGTAATACCAAGAGGGGATGTGATTTTAGTAGCTATTCTTTCTTTTCTGGTCATAAATATTTCCAATATTGCCAAAGTACACCATATTATATACCCTCGGGCACACGTATTTGAAAAACTATAATCTAAGAATAGTAAACTAAAATTTACTTGTGTTAAAATATTATCCTACTAGTGAAGGAGTCATGGAGTAGGTGTGCATTGATCAAAATGAACTGAAAATATCAATTGAACTATTAACACCAACAGAGCTCAATTCAGAAACATGTCAAATCATTCAGTGTTCACCTGCACACCTCGCTTTGTGGGGACTGAAAGGTTGTGAGCTTGTGCATTCTTGGATACCTTGGCTGAGTTGCTGATGGGTCTTCAAAATCTTTTTCAGGCTCCTGAATAAGTATTGCCTTGTATTGTTGCTTAGGGACCAAAAATATGTCCACCTTGGTTATGAATGTGATCATTTTATATACCAAAATAGTATTCTTCCCAACATACTGTAAGTGTTCTTGAGTAACAGAGCTATGAAGATGGAAATCCTAACTCTAATTTGTTTCCTTTTAGTGCACTTCAATTTTTTGAAAGAATTTAGTACATAAAAAGCATGCTATAAACCATACATCATATAGACAAAAATAGTTGATTTAAGTTAACATTTCTACTGATCTGAATAAGCCCTTATGTTTATGTTATTATTTCAATAATATTTCTTTGGAATAAAATATAAGGAAATCACATAAATACTAGGAGAATTATATGTCATTTTTAAGTCTTTGTTTAAAAAACTCTAAGAGCATTTCTGTGTTTTAATCTCACCATCCTATAGTGCTCACCACAAATACTGATAATTGGAAAAACACTGTAAACCCTTTCAGAGGTCAAATATCTAAGCCAGTGTTCCCAGCAGGGCATTCTTCGTACTCCAGTAAACACACAGGATGCTAAAGATGGCACCTGTAATCAGGTGAGCACGTTTGGCAAGTCTGCCGTCTAGGCTCAGCCTTATACTCATTAGTAGTCGTAACTGATGGATGGCTTCCTTTGAAGTCATGCTTTTAGTTCATTGGTCAGTTACAAGAAATCCATGATTCCAGTATGCCATTCCATGTAAGTTCACAGGTCTCACGTTGACTAAGGCAGGCCCGAAACCTGCCAGTCTTCAAACATGTATTCAAAAGAGTTTAAAAGTGAGGCTTAGAGTACAAACCAGAGTAAAAAAAAAAAAAAAAAAAAAAGAAAATTTAAATATTGTCTTGAACCTGAGGTACCAACATGAACATAATTAAGAAATATATGAAGATGGCAAACACTTCACACACTGAAAACCCAGGCAGAGTTTGAGGACTTGAAATGGGAGAGATGGGAACACAGGCAGGTTTTAGGGGAAGGCATGTTATGGAAATGGTGCTTTAGAAAATACCCAACTAATCAGAAAAGCAGACCAGCGAAAGGACAGGGTTGGGGTGGCAGATAGCAACAATGTGATGGCAGAGTGAGAAAAGCCAATAGGGATGCCTTCAGGGGTGGGAGGTGCCGTCTTCCACATGCACAGTGTTCCTAGAGGATTACACCAGTCTTACTGGTGCATGCTTAGCCAAGAAAGCGCAAAGTCAAATGCACTCATTACCGCCTCCATTTACTTAACTAAGAAACATTAAAATAAAAAAATATAAAATAGCTGTCAGTGGGATGTTCCACATGTGTTTCTCCAAAGCTCTTGTAGTTAAGCCAATAGACCAATTAGACCAGCCTAAACAAATCCTTAACCTTTTGAGAACTTCCTATTCCTTATGCAAGGGTAAACATTGATGGATTGCATGTCAGGCATCTGCTTGTGAAATGAAGTCTCCTAAGATTCCATTTTCACCAGTTTCATAAAAAAAAAAAAAATCCAAGAGAAGCATTACTTCATTAAAAAAATACAATCACATATCTATCATATAAACCATAAATTGTTACAGACTCTAAAATCCCCATTAGCATGCTATAACACAATTTGCTATAAAGGAGAAAAAAATCATTTTCTTAGAAAAAAATAATCACCAAAACTTATACATGAACAAACATACTTTTATGTACACCTTCATAGGTCTTTTTAAGGAAATATTTGAATAAATAGTGATTTCTATAATAAAGATAAATCATCTGGCACTGAAGTTGTAAAGAAATATTTAAATTAAATATCATATGATGTCACTTAAGAAGTCTGTTATTTGTTTTGTGCCTCAAATTTTATTAAATATCACCCATACCAAATTTTTGGTCATAATGATGGTGAGCAGGATAGATATTTTTGTCTTGGCAATGACCATGACTCCAGTTGTCAACAAAGTTAGTTAAACAGCACATCACAGACAAATGTGGGCTGTTTGTTAAGAAGGGGCAACATCTGTAAGCCTGCCCTTCAACTCTCCATGTCCAATCATTCAGAGTCAGGGCCAAATGCACCATACTGAACATATAAAATTACCTTAAAGGCTTGTTTTTATCCAAAAAAAAACTTATGCAAATTTTAAATATTCTGCCATAATATGACCACACCCAACATAAATCATCATGTATTGCCAGCTCAGCTAGAGAATCTTTTCTATAATCTCAAAAGTCCTACCCAAAGCAGGAAGAGACCCTCATCCTTCAGGCTCAACAACATATGGACTTCAAAGGAGGAACGAATGGAAAAATGCAATCTAAAAGACAGAGTCACAGACATAGAATCAGCAAATAAACAGCAGAGTTAAACTGTATCATAGACCAAATGAACGCAGCAGACCTCCAAAGAACACCCCATCCAACAGCTGGAGAATGTGCGTTCTTCTCAATAGTACATGGAACATTCTCCAGGATACATCATATACATGCTAGACCACAAGAGAAGTCTCAAATTTTAAAAAATTGAAATCACATTGAGAATCTTTTCCAACCATAATGCAATAGGACTGAAGATCAAAAACAAGAGAAGCTTTGGAAACTATGCATTTGAAAATTAAACAACTTATTCATAAACAACCAATAGATCAGGGAAGAAATATAGAATAAAACTTCAGAATCTGTGGAAATATGTAAAAGAAAGAGCAAAGAAGATAAGAAAGGACCCACAAAGAAGAACAAAGACTTAACCTACTATGTGAGTGTAGAATTCTTGATTTCAATCTGTCCCTATTTATTAGTTCTCATTTCTTAGCTGGAAGATAGTAAACCACTTGGTTCACTAAAGGTTTTCTCTTGGGAGATTGGGTTGGACTGCAGCTCCTCTTAAAGGTTGTACTGTTTCCATTGCCATTACCCTACATCTTGAACACAGGGAACTTCACAATGAACCAGAAACCAACAATAGGGAAACCAACACTATTGTTTGAGAGCAATCCTTCCAGGAACTTTAGGTGGCTGATTCTCCATCCTTGCCACTTTTTCCATGAACCAACCGGGGGTCAACAAATAACTTGACTCTGTAGTGCATTCCGTCTCCTGTGGTGTACATCTATAAGTTACTGAGTTATATCAGATCATTGCTTTGGTAATGTTTATCAGAAGGCCCTCTTGTGAACTCTCTCTATAATTCTCTTATTTATGCTTATGTTATACCACCAAATATATTAGACATTATACAAACGCACATTAGTTTATAAAATACATAAAAGATGTTCCAATATATCCATTCCCAGTTTAATAAAGACTGTCATAACATCTTTGTGGACTGAGTAACTATATTACTATTATTTGAAGATCAACATATTCAAACATTACCCTAAGGGGTTCATCTAATGAACACAAAAGCCAGAATGTATGTTCTGGTCCAACCAACCCAGAAGGGAAAGGCTTGAAGATTTTGCCATATTTTGCCCTCCTTCCCTTTACCCTGCTCACCCCAGACAGTTTTCATTCTTGAATTTCCCTTTCCAATGTCACTAATATTCTCTCAATTATTTCTTCACAGTTTACCTAAATAAATGAAACTAAACAGAGAGAAGGAACAGTTTGTTATATAAGAAGTAAACCCAGAACAACCAACCTCCACCCTCCCTGAAAATTTCCCACCACTTAAAATGAATTTTCTAAAAACTATTTGGTAAAACAAAAGGACTAAAAAAAATAGTCTTTAATAATAATAAAGAATTTTGTCTCTATGCTCACTGTAAAAAAATGTACTACACTGTTACTTAAATCATTCCTTGTCTTAGAATTATGGTATAAGTCTTCACTATAAAATAAAGATCAAAATATCAAGATTATCTTTAATTGAGCCCAGTGTAGTGACACATGCCTGTAATCCCAGTGACTCAGGAGGCTGAAACAGGAGGACCCTAAGTTCAAAACCAGCCTTGGCAATTTAGTAAGGCCCTAAGCAACTCAGTGAGACCCTATCTCCTTAAATAAATATTTTTAAAAAGGGCTGGGGAAGTGATTCAGTGGTTAAGTGCCCTTGGGTTCAATTTCAGGGACAAAAAGAAAGAAAGAAAGAAAAGAAAAGAAAAGGAAAGAAAGAAAGAAAGAAAGATAGATTATGTTTAATTGTACTTTTAAAGTCACAAAAGTTTTAGAGAAAACTTTAGGTCAATTAATGAATATTTGTTTGAATAAAACACAGACAAATATCAACTAAAGGACCAAGATTCGGGAATCGAAAACTCCAGAACAGTTTATGGATCCCTTGATCCATAGTATCCTTTTCAATCTTACCAGAAAAATGCAATTAGTTTGAATTGTGGCTGATTCAATAAGAATGTAGAAAAACCTGGAAGTTTTGTCAGGTACAGCAGAAGCATGCTAAATAGACTTAGAGAGGGAATAAGCATATACGTTTTTGATTAATAAAAAACATTTCAGATAATAGCTTTCCGTGGAGTCACATAACCTCCTAGGCACCTGCTCTGGTGTAGGGTAACGCCTTATTTCTGATGGTATTACCAGCGTCACTGCCACTGTGGTGAGGATCTTCTCCATCCTATGCTGTTGTTTTCATTGGAAGATATTTGGAATGATGCATTCTGATAAGCAGGTATATCTTTCCTACCATCTGGGTTGTCGCAAAAAACAGGACATAAACTCTCAATGATTTTAAGAATAGAAAACATAAGAATAAAAGTTTATTTTTCATGAAAGAAAGTGGTAAATGTAATCCAGAACATTATATGTTAATTTTATACACATTTAGGCTCCTGTTCTAGTCTTTACAATCTATCTTTCAATGACTGTTCAAATGTGTGTAAATAATCTTAAACTCTTTATATTTTGCAGATTGTATTCATGATTTTTTTTTCTTCAAGAAGAAAAAAAGTAACAAAGGTCATGGTCTATTTGTACTAGAAAATTTTTCCTAAACCTGTTTCAAAAAATTAAGAAACAAATCATTATCTGCTAATATATCTTAGAGTCTTTGCACAGGAAAAATATTTAATTATTTCTGGCTTAGAATTTCTTAAGACCATTCATACAGACAGACTGGACCTGCTATTTAAGTGTGTGTGTGTCTGTAGACAGTCACACATAAATAAGTGCACATATTTGTTTTTGATTTGTTATGTGCGGGTCTGTTTGAGACAGTTTGTTCTCAATTACTGGCTCAGTGCATTACTGTCTGAAGATTTATTCATAGGAAAACGCGTTATGTTCGTCCTCTCTGCAGTGATGGCAAGAGCAGGCCCACTCTGGATATGACTTATGTTACAAAGAACTCTTGCTGTGTGCGTGGAAGACATTGTTCAACCCATTTGGGTAAAGTATGTATGAAACAATGTGTTTTTCATAAACATCTTTTTTTGTAATATTGGAAATGTAGTTAACATATTTGCAACAGGTCCCATACCTCATTTTATTCAATTGCCAGAACTTGAAATTGAACAGTTAAAAGAAAGAAGGCTGAATCACAATGAGGTGAGGGAAACTGAATGCAGTGTTGTGCTCCAAAATCTTTGTAGAAAGATCATATAACAAACAGAATAATTCGAAATTAGGCTAACCTGAACTTTCCTCATTTTCCTGATTCAAAACCCAAATTAATCAAATGTGGCCATATTTTCCCTAAAACTCTATAATGACTCTTGCATATATCTTGCCAACATCTAGGATTCTAGGGTGAGTTGGAGAAAATGTTATGCAAAACTCTGAAGAGCCCAGATGGTCCATCAACACTTAATAAGTAGCAGCCCCTGAAGTTGTCATGAGGCCCTAGGACCAAAGGCTGCAGTGAATTTCTCCATGCCCATAAAGATAAAACCAGTGTGATGTGAGCTGGTACTAGAGATCCGTGAATCACTGGGCTAACCAGGTAGTAGTATACCACCTAGGCACACAAACACTTGCACACAACCCGCATTACATACTGAATGAGCTGGGATATGGGCTTTGCAATATAAAGCCTTCCACACGTAGCTTTGGTCTTTGTCACTGTCTTTAATCTTGTTTAATGCAACTGGGAGTACATCATTAGTCATTCCCATCTGCGCACATAATTAAATAAAACAAGAGTGTGCCATGTCTGGATACTGCTGTCTACACTCACTGGCCTCAAGGAACTTCCAAAAACCTTTATCAGGAATTGTGGACATGAGGAATAATATTTAATAATAATCAGGACAATCAGGTTCTGTGTGAAAATATGCAAGTTACTGAAGCTCTCTGAGCCTTGAGTTTTCTATATGTCATTGGCAATGTGAAGCAGAAACCTGATGGGGATAAAATGAGACAATTCGTGTAAGATTACTGGGAACAGTAGAAAGTAGACTATAATTGCATAAAAAATAGCTGCTAAGATAATGATGGTGGTGGTAATGATGATGACCATGATAATGACAGTGACATTGACATCAAGTCTTCCTTTATTTCCTTTATTTTATAATCATTTCAGTAAATAAATAGGTACCTGGCATGCAATATAACTCTATAAATAGATGTTGAACAATCAATGAACATACCAGCTTAACTCTCCAGGATAGATACCAATGCCGCTATGCCACGAAGGACAAAGCTCACTGACAGAGGATTTAAGTGATAATCTCAGTAAGCTTGCACAATCCAAGTGTGGGAGGGAGATCCCTTCCATGCAGTCATTCCATCAATGTGCAACTCCTTTACACTGACCGGGTTTTCATTCAATCAGTGCCACATACCTGTTAGAACAGGTCTTCGCATCTCACATGCAGATGAGTTAAGTGACATCCAACTGGGCTGAATATTTCACCCAGATCATTCTATATGTCTTGAGAAAATAAGATTGTTTGCTGACCTTAGTGATGTGGGTGAGAAAAAATTGTGTCCTGGACCCAGAATTTCCACAATTTAGGTTGTGAACCTGACCCAGTGAGCACCCACAGGCCAATAGGAATGAAGAAAATGGCACCTCACATTCCAGGACTTTGCTTTGGCGACCATTTTTCTCTTCAGCTCATGGAGAAATTACCCTCGCTTGGAAGACAGCTTTATTCCTTACCACTTCCCAAGACTAAGAAAATTCTTTTTTGCAGTTAGAAATACGCATTATCTACTTTAATGCAGCTTCTGTTCCTTTTATTTAATTTTTTACATTCCACTGGAAGACTACCATGAACATGACAAACAGAAATGCTGATTACAAATGTTGCTTTCTTTTTTTTTATTTGTTTTAATTAGTTATACATGACAATCGAATGCACTTATATACTTTGCTGTATCATACATAGATGGGATATAATTTCTCATTTTTCTGAGTATACATATTGTAGAATCACATTGTCATACAGTCACATATATACATACAGTAATAATGTCTGTTTAATTCTACTATTTTTCTTATCCCCACATCCCCTGACTTCCTCTTCTTTCACTTCCCTCTACCTAATCTAACATTATTTTTTTCATTACAATCTTAATACACATAAATATCACACTTTTTGTATTTCTGTTTGTATATAAAGTATGTTGACATTCAATTCAAGTCTTCATACATGTTCTTTGTATAACGATGACCATCACATTCCACCATCCTTCTTACTCCCCTATACCCTCGCTCTCCCTCCCACCCCTCTTCCCTGAGGGTATAGCTCAGTGGTAGAGCACCCCTGGGTTCAATCCTCAGTACAAAAAATAATAATAATAAATAAATAATAAAATGGCTGTAAAATAAAGCAATAGTGTGTTTTAGAACTGCTTTGAAGCTAGCATTAATATTTGTTATGAACCATGTATGAAAAATTCTTACAGATATATAAAAATTATCTATCCTGATTAATTAATATGTTTTTTTGTATTAGAAAAGGGGAGTCATAAAGCCTGTGGTTTTCTATGTTAACTCTAGCTCTAAGGAAGTTCAGAGGGAAGTTTTGAGTCACGTGTACATTTACAGTCAGGATCATTTCCCACTCTTCTCCATTGCTGAACTCTACTACTTTAGTTTTATATAATGAAAGTTAATAAAATGCTATTGCTTTAACATGAACATTTTAGTTTTACTACTTGCTTATTTTAATTTTAACATGTTTGAAATAGAGCTGGTCTTTTAGACAAGCAAGCCAATGGACTTCAGTGAATGACTTTATATTCTACTTTGATTAAATGCTAGAATTCCCTGGTTTGTATTATTATCAACTTTACAAAAGAGACTTGCCATATTCTAGAATGTTACTGACTATAGATTTGGTTGCAAAAAAAGATACCAACTTAGTCTCTGGTCTTTCCCAGACTCTTCTTGTACTTCAAACTTATACTGAACATGCTATTGCAATCAGAAGAGATAATGCATCTATTATGAATTAATGAAAAGTCACACATAAATCAATCACATTGGATTATAATTATCACCCCATTCATTAAAAGAGTTGATCTTTGACACATAGCTCTGGGCAAATTTGATTCAAAGTCCTTACTACCATATAAAGGCTTTTTGAATAAAAATACAAAGTGTGAATTGGTTTTAAAAAAAAGGTCTGAAGAATTTTTTGGCTGACTCTATCAAGACAAAAAGATACTTATGAATCTTTCAATCAGAAATCCTTGACTTCTTCACATAGTAACAATGTAATAAACAGAATGTTTAAAATAATTTTCTAAATATAAGTATCAAGTATTCAACACTAAGGACTAGCAAGTATTTTAGGTGCATATACATTCTGTAGGTATTTCTTCCATCTGTGCTAGGCCTTCCATTATTTAAAATGTGATAAAGAAAAGCACTTTGTTGTGTATTTTATTTTACTATGTAATCTGATATTAACTGCTTTTAAGAAGGAAAAAAGAAAGAAAGACATCTCATGGGGTGTCTATCATTTTGCTTACTTATATGTGCCATTGAGAAAAATAAGGTATCTAATTCCTTGAATAAAAGAAAGGCAATTTTATTTTTTACCCAAAATATTCACTTTTCAGTTTAAAAGCGGGAAACATAAAACTCTAATAAGTAAGCCTTTTAATCTTGATAAAAATATGGGGTGAACATACCATCTGATTAGGCTTTCTATTGCTTCACTTAAAGTTAATAAAACTTAACATAAGTGATAATAATTGTAGGACAAGCACTATTCTTCCCCATTTCTCTGTGAATCAGTTAAAAACATTGTTAACTTAAAATACTTTGGAAACAAGATATTTTCCCAGATAATAGGTTTTCATCATCACTTCTCTGGGGTAGCAGGGTCGAGGAGGGGGCTTGGAAGGAGAAGAAGGAGCATTTTAAACAGCTTAGGCAATGATGCTTACTTTAGGAAATTTTTACAAAGAAACTAAATACAGGAATTTTTTCACTCCAAGAAAGCTATGCATGAATTCTCCCAATTCATGAAAGACTACAGCTACAAAAAGTGTCAATTCCTTGGTGTTAGAATTCCAAGTTTAATGATGCTTCTTATAGAAAAAATTAGACATGTGTATAAATATGTTGCAATAAATAGATACAACAGTGAAAAGTTGAGATAATACAAATGACTTAACAACTGAAGTTTAGTAAAATATGCTGCATCTATACAGTGGAATATCGTGCAAACTCTGATTACATTTGTGTGTGTCTGTGTGTGTGTGTGTCTGTGTGTGTGTCTGAGAGACAGAGAGACAGAGACAGAGAATGACCTGTATCAGTTAAAGTTACATTAGCTGCTATGATAAACATTCTCAAAGATTTTTCCCACGTAGAAATTGTATTACTTAACATGTAAAATTTCACTGTCAGGTGTCTACCTTGATACAGTCATGTAGGGACTCAATATGACAGATATTCCAGGATTTTTAAAGGGTGGTCTTCAAGGTCACTCAGCCAGTGATGGGGGGAAGGACAAAGTAGAGATTTCAGTGTTGTCACATGGGACAGGCCTGGCAGTGGCCTCCACCTTCGATTTGTTACTTGGTGCTCATTTCTATGGCTATGCCAGGATATGCAGTCTAACTGTGTATCCAGAAAGAAATGGGTGGTAAGACAGCTTGGTGCCCATGCCCACCAGGCTTTGCCACAGACCCGATTCTCCTGCCCGTGTGCCAGGGTATACACACATGCACATACTTCTGCACACATGCACACATAGATATGCACATATATAAATCTATTTACCCTTGGGTAGTAGGATGATGGGTTTTTTACTTTCTCATGTGTAGCTTTCTGTAAATAGTGTTCACTATATATATATATATATATATATATATATATATATATATATATATATATATATATTTAGTTGTTGATGGACTTCATTTTATTTTATATGTGGTGCTGAGACTGGAATCCAGTGCCTCACACATGCTAGGCGAGTGCTGTACCACTGAGCCACAACCCCAGCCCAGTGAATTGGTTCACAATTTTGATATTATTTTTTTTGATCAGAAAAAAATATCTATCAGAAATTAATGCTGAGATTGTGTAATTGTTCTTTATTTCTCACTTTTTTTTAGCCAAAATTTATCTAACTTGAAGTTGAAATTTCAGTTAGAATGTAGAAATATGGACAAAATATATTTTCTATAATGAATCCATGTCATAATCGAGGCTGAATTTTAAAGAGTTAGATTTTTTTATTTTTATTTTTTTTAAATAATTTTTAAGGCAGCTGGGAAGTGAAGGAGAGGAGAACTGAGGTCCCACACCCTCTTCAAGGGTGTGCTCCTAGTTACCTCACTTCCTCCCACCAGGCCCCACCCCATAAATGACCCACCAGGAACTGGCCTGCATCATGTGGGCCTCAGGGGGACAATCATCTGAGCCACAGACACTTCTGCCCTTCCCCCTTTTTTGTGGCTTGATCTCTTTTTACCTGAGTGATACTCCATCGTTTGGCTCTGGCAGTTTGCTTATCCATTCACCTGCAGAAGGGCTTTTTGTTCTTTTCCAGTTTTGCCTGAATAAGTCTGTTATAAATACTCACTCTTGTGTTTGTGTGCAGATACAGTTTCACATGCAGTGGGCAAGTACGCAGGCATTTTTTCTGGATTGCATGGGAACCAGGGCTCAGCTCCGTGAGTTTCTCCTCTGTTCTGTACATTGGCTATCCTTTTCTCATTCCCACAAGAAATGAATGAGAGCCCTTGTTCTGTATTCTCAAAAGCATTGGTGATATGAGCTTCTTAGGTTTTGGCCTACATTCTGATAGGTGTGCACTGGTATCCACTGCTATGTTGTGTGGCAAATCCCTGACCACACATGACGGTGGGATCATGTCCTGTGTTTCTTTGCTGTCTATGTATCTATTTTGGCCATATGTCGGTTTTGTTCTGTTGCCTATTTTTTAATTGTGTTCTTGTTGTTACATTTTAAGAGGTCTTGGAGTTCTTTAGAGATGTTGGGTATAAGTTACATGTCAGAAAATTGCTTTGTAAATATTTCCTCCTGGTCTGGTTTGTCTTTTTTAGTCTCTTGATCATACATTTTACAGAGAATTCAATTTCAGTAAGACTGACATCAAATTTTTTTCCTCCATTGATTATATTTTACCTAAAAATGTGTTGTTACCAAACGTAAAGTCGCAAAGATCTTTTTCTCCTATTTTTTTTTCTTTTTGGAAGTTTTACACCATTTTGTCTTACCTTCAGGAGGAAGATACAATTTTTTTTATTTAATTTTTTGAAAAATATGTGTGGTTAGACTTTTCTAAATTTTTTTTCAGATTAGTCTTTTATTATTGATATAAATTGAAGTTATTGCCTTTTGTGTATCCAAAGCTGTGCATCATCTCAGTAATGTGTTTCAAAAGAATAAATCCTTTCACTATCCCACAGCATAAAGCTCTTGCCTTAGTTACTTAAGTATTTCACCCTTCTTTGCCCAGTAATATCTGTAATTTTTCTTTACCTGAAATATTTTATCAATACATTCTTTAAAAATATTAAGGAAAATAAAATGAATGGACTAAATATCTAAGTTATAGTATATTTAGAAAAAAATATTTAGAATAAAATTAAAATTAAATTTATATATGTATGTGTGTGTGTGTATTTGCCACCCCCAGCCCCACCAGGCACAGAACATTTGAAACAAAAATGGAACTTTCCTTTAGAGATGTTTTCCAGAGAGGGACACCTGCCCATCTCTGTCTCTATTAGTCTTCCTCCCAGAATAACACTTGAAAAGGATAAAAATGGACAGAAAGAAAAGGACAAAGAATAGAAAATGGGGTCCAGTTCAGGGGTCAATGAGTTCTCATATTTTCTTTGTTCTGGGTCACAGTGCTGGGGACCTACGGATGAGGCTTTGTGGAGAGGAAGAGGTGCGGCACTCTGGGAGCCCTGGAAGACAGGCCGAGCCTCCAGCCTCCTTAGCCTCCAGCCTCCTTATCCTCCATCTTTCTCTCCCTAACCCTCACATCTGAGTGCACCCCCTTCGCTCTCTCACCTGCTTTCCTACGAGGTCCTGAAGGAAAACAGTGAAACGTGAGCCCAGGTGGGCAGGAGGGAGGTTCTCAGGGAGCCCTGGCTGGCTTGGGTTTATAGCTCGGAGCTGCGTGACTGACTGACCTGCTAACACACGGCACAGACCAGGCGGGAGGGAGTGTCCTGCTGAGGTTCCTGGCCCTTGTCCTGACTTGAACAGAGGAGCCTGGGCCAGGGTGTCCCCTGCTTCCCGAGGTGGCCAACCTGACTTACCACTGCATAATGCGAAGCCTTTACAGTGGCTTCTGTCCGTACCCTGCCCAGAGTCCCTCTGTGTCTCAATGTCTCATGTTCTTTCACACTTGTCAATAGGCTTCTGGAGACTCTTTTTCATTTCTGAGGTCAGTCATTTATATGTTTATCTTAAAAAGTGTTAGAAAAAAAACAATGAATGTAGAGAAAAATCCATGATATGCATTTGGAAAAGTAGTTTCCTGTACTATTTTATTTTATTTTTAAAATTTTAATTAACACTAATATATGCATGGGTTTCAAAAGGCAAGACAACTGAAAGTTCACCAGCGTGAAGTCATGGAGTGGGACCTTAGGGGACAAAGTCAGAGGGTGGCCTTTGAAATAGCCTGATTTGCCAATATGAAGAATCCTACTGTCAGTTGAGAAAACGAGACAGGTGATGAACCTCCATGTCGTGACATGGACTCTTTTATAAATATGAGAACAAGAAAACCAGGAAATTATATGTTGAACATATCTTATAAAATAAAACACCAAAAATTCTTCTACTAAATTATTGAATAATAATTATTGATAGTAACATGCAATCCATTTCCTAAGGAAGAAATGAGGGCATATGCATTTTTTAAGAGATCAGGATTTGTGTTCCTCATTACTATCACGTTTGTTTCTCCCAGGAGCTCAGGAGTGAGCAAAACTAATTGACTCAGCAAGAGAAGCATATACCTTCGAGGATTGGAAACTACATAAAAACACATGTTTGCTTTTAAAATCCATTGATATTAGTCCACCAAACTTGAAGTTTCCCTTCAAAGTCAAGTACATATGCAAAAAGGTATTAAGAAGATAAATTTCCCAAGTAAACATTGTCTTTCAGTGGAGTTCCCGAAATGCCAGCTCCTTTTTCTTTACCCCTTGGCTAAGGGTGCTGCTGTGTGATTTCATGAAAAGATGAGTTTCTGTCTTTGTACACTAAGCCTTCCTGGGTACAGTATTATGTTTAAATCCTGGTTGATTTACTAACGCATGGAGTATCCGAGGCCTAGGTGTTCCGCCTCTCCACTCATGGCAGTACCAACGTGCCACGCTGTCGGGGTCCTGCACTTGAAGCTGGGTGAGGCAGGAAGCAGGCCCCTGGCCAGGCTGGGAACCAAAAACTCAACGCTGTGAGCTGCTCCGTGCGTAGCCCATGACTCAGGCTGTAATCTCAGGCAAGTCACTTAAGTATCATTAACTACTTAATTATGTCCTCTGCAAAAGAAGATTTAGTGAAACATGAGGCAATATAAAACTTCAGAAAGAAAATTATGAACCCACTCTGGCCCAAGAGGCATTTGAGCAAGGTTCTCCATGTGATGAGGCAGGTGTCCCTCCCGTGGCCTTTTAACTGTCTGAATCAGTCTCTGAGCTGGAAAACGATTTGGAGTATCCTGGGTTGTGACTCTCCCCCAGTGCTTCATGTAAGTGATGATAGTGGATAAATCAGACCTTTTGCTTTCGGCTGGAAAAAGATTTAATATTACTTTAAATATCTTAAGTAAGTCTTACTTCCCAGTTGAGAGTATAGTTCTCACAATCCTCCTCACTGCTACAAACCTGTATCACACACTTTCTGTAAGAGCACACAACTTCTTAAAGATGATTAAAAGTGAGGAAGTCAGAGTATGAAATAGATATAAAAATCCAATCTATGAAATCTCTGGGAGCTAGATCACCCAGGAGTACCACTGCCAGATGCAATACTGCAACCTCCATTAAGTGTAATGTCAACTAAGCAAGGGATTGTTCTCAAGTATGCTTTCTGTGATGTACGTACGGGACATAACTATACTTCAAAAATAACATTTCTATGGCCTTCAATTTCCTTCGTCTGCCTGGACTTTTATTTACCAGGTCTAGCCATTGTCCCTATAAGTCACAGTACCACCTGATCCTTCTCTGATTCCCAACCTGTCACTGCTCCTGTTACAGTGTGGATGTGAGGTGTCCCCCAGAAGCTCACGTGTGAGACAGTGCAAGAAGGCTTAGAAGGAGAAATGACTGGGTGGTGAGAACCTTAACTCTTAATGACTTAATCCCCTCATGGGATTAACGGAGTGGTGACTGAAGGTAGGTAGGGTGTGATGGAGGAGATGGGCTAGTGGGGGCGTGCCTTTTGGGGCATATGGTAGGAGGAGTCTCTCTTCCCTTACTGATCATCATGTGAGCTGCTTCCGCTCACCACACTCTTCTGCCTTGATGTTCTGCCTTATCTGGAGCCCCAAGGAATGGAACTGGCTGTCTATGGATTAAGATCTCTGAAACCATGAGTCCTGCTCAAAACCCTTTTCTTCCTTAAAACTGCCCTTGTCAGGTCTTTTAGTCACAGCAACAACAACAAAACAAAACAAAAATAAATAAACACAAATAAACCCTGACTAGAACAGCCCCTCCTCTCCTGAGGATGGCATTTACTGAAAATGCAGGCAACAGTTTGTTTCCTGGCCCTTCCCACTGGAGATGCGTTCTCCCAGGCAAAGACCCCCTGCACGGGGGCCATTATTTTGAAACATGGTGAGGTTTCTACCAGCTCTTAAGCCTCATCCAACTGGCAGGACACCTACTTCCACGCACCTGCTCCTCACCCCACCTGCTTTCTCAGGTTTCCACCACAGCACTTCCATGAAGAGAAGCCAGCCAAGGAGAAGCCCTCATCTATACTCCTGTGATTCACCTGTGGGTGGACGTGAGTTGTCAGGACCACTGTAATTATTTTATTAACATTAATAATTTATACTCTCAAAGACTGAGAGTGGCTTAATTTTTTCTTGTAAATTACTTCACTAATTTACTCATGTATACAGCAAATATTTCTTACCTAGGCATGAAGTACTTGGCACCACTGTGACTTGTATTATGAGGCGGAGCACTGAGCAGTGGTAAAAAGTGGCACTCTGAAATTAGGAATGTGGATTGAACCTTCACCAGCCTCTCTTGAGTTTCTAACCCTAGTCTCCATACCTCATTGGCCTGGGTTTAAGATTAAAAGAGAAAATACTCGTTCAGATGTTCAAGTCATCTGAACATCTTAACTTTTTAACTCAAGGCAGATAACTCAACAAATGGTAGATGCTCTTTTAAAAAAATAGATTTGAGACTGTCTTTCTGAGATGGTGTTACTTGTTCACACCTGTGCACAGATGCTTTCTAGAGCAGACGAGAGAGAGGTAGAGTACCAAGAGGAAATCGCCCAAGTTCTAGGTTCTCCCATCAGAGAGTCACTTATAAACATGAAGAGCACTGTCTGTCCCATGGTGTATGAGAAGACATGAAAGAAAGAATGTGAAAAATAATCCAAAAGAAAGAATGGCTCCAGAGTCTTGATGTCCCAGATTCTTGTGAGATCATTTGGACTTCGGGAGCCTCGGTGCCTTCATGGGCAAAGGAATTAATATCGATCTTGTTTCGGAAAGTGAATCCTCACACTCCGCATTGCCTTGCCTGGTGTCCATCACACCAGCAAACGTCACTTAATAAAGGTGGCTTTCTTTCTCCTCTTCTGTTTCTTTCAAGCCTAACCCTCTGTTCTTATCTCAGTTTCAAGTTCACCTGGACAAAAGCACAGGCCCCTCCCCTCACCCTGCATTTCCTTCAAGGGATCTTGGAGTTCACTCCAGTGGAGTCCAAACCCCCTGGACTTCATATTCCCAGGCAGTCAGAGCAACATATATATAAAGCGTGACTCTAACATGGAGCAATGCAGGAAGCACATCAAACCCACCCAGCTGCTCCCCGGGCACAGAGCACTCTGACCCATCCCACCGCCCCACACGCCCTGGCCAGCTCCTGGCTCCTCCTGACATCCATCACCACGACTCCAACAGGCAGAGCCTACATCAGGTCCCGCCTGCATCCCCTCCACAGGCTCACCTGTTAGTTTCCAAACCCTCCTCCACCATCACGCTGGCTGTCTTGATTTGGTTCTCTTGTTCATCTCATCCATGGGTCTGTTATAAACTGTGCAAGGAGCACAACTGCTTCTTCATCACTGGTGTTTCTCAGTTATGAAGGGAAACCCTGAGGAACAGAACAAGTAGTTCAAAAGGAGGGGGTGCCGCAGTCTGGCTGGGCACAAAATAACCGAGCCGCCACACAGCCTTGTAGGTTCAAAACAGGAACTCCTTTATTCTCTGCACTCCCGCCAACGCCACACGCGGCCTTCTCCCTGGACACACCACCCACCACCAACCGGAAATCCCTCCTCTGGAAATCCCCAACCAACGCAAACTCCCCAGGAATCCCTGCAAGAACTCCAAAGTAGCAGGCGGAGGGAGGTCTAACATAACAATTGAATACACAGCTTAACATAACCATTATCATCTCAATGGCTTGCTGCTGTCACCTCTCAACCACTCTTTCTGGCAAAAATGCCATGCGTCATTCTGACTCAGCTATGGCTCTCAGCAAGGGGGTGGTCACAGAATGGAAAAAAAATCAGAGGTGGGGAAGGAAGAAGGGAAGGGAAGTGGAGACAGAGTGGTCATTTACCTCAAATGCTAAGGCTTTAGAAAGAAACACGTTGAGTTTTTTTTCTTCAGCCCGATCTTACATCCATTACAGGGAACAACTTTTGTCCTTCAGTGAATATCTTCTCTTGTCTCATTTTTGAATGTTGGAGCTTTGCTCTTGCATATTTACATGGATACGTTATGGTGTCCTTGTTTTGAGAGCTTCTTAAGGTAATCTCACACTTGCTGTAGCAAAACCAAGAAATTAATGCCCTTTCAAAAACTAGCAATAGATCTAATTACCTTCTTCTCACAAAGAACAACCAATTTGTACCTACACATTGTGCATTGAATTTTGTTCTCATCTGCTTGCTTTTTTATAATATATTCTTTCACATAGAGTAAAAAATAATAAACTCCAACAATACAAGTTAACAGTAAAATGATAAATAATTTTATGTTGAGAAAACAAAAGATAAAAATCTCATTATTGAGTGTTTTGTATTACCTACCCTCTTCTTGGTTTCGTTTATAATATGCACACACTTCTTCCAGATGCTATAATCCATGCAGATGATGAATTTAGGCATGCTTATTAGTCTATCCAAACTTGTTCTCACAAATCTCTGCTACTTTTAATAGATAAATCATGATCAAATTCTCTATGCAGAATTGAGATAAGATCCTTAGTCAGGTGTGTGTTTGGTTTCATTTGGTTTGGTTTTGATAGCAATGGAACAAAATTCAGTCAATTAGGCTCACCCCCTGGGCTCAGCTTATACTGTGTTAGCTATGATTGAGAAAGAAAAGAACTTGAGAAGGAAGATAGAAATAAGGAAAATAGAAAAACATGGAAGCATGGTATTCTCAAATCACCCAGCATCCCTTCACTTTCCTGGGACGTTAGAGTGGATAACTGGAACTGATGGAACTTCGATCTCACTTTCAGCCATGTGCCCAGCCCTGGCATGAGTGCAGGGGGTTAAAAAAAAATGGCCCATTCATTGTCCTTAATGGACCTTGCAACCTAAAAAGAGCAATGGATACAGTCACAAAACATTTTAAAAGGTAGGACAACTCTAGTTAACTCAGGAAAAAGGCCTAAACTCACAATCCTTTAGAATTGTTCAGATGGACTGCTAAAATCATTCATTCTTTGCTTGAAGCAGGAGGGCACATTCTAGAGAGGGGGAAAGCATGTCTAGGAGACGTTGACCACTTGCATGGAGATGCAGCTCCCTAGGAGGAAGATGTAACTCTGCTGGTAAGGCCTGGCCTTCCGCAGCTAGTACTGCAAATGGGAACATTGTCAATGGCACAATCACTTCAATTTAGTGTCTCTCTTAAAGAATGATGTTGAATTCCTTTGAAAACATAATTTTCTTTACCATGTTCAAAGGGTCTTATGAGACAATATGCAGAAAAGTAGATAACATTTCAGTTACTTTTTTGCATGCACATACAAGAACAAGGACTCAAGACAAACTTGCTTCTCATCTGTGACCCATAAAATTCCTCAGACTCACACTCTTCACAGTTGGGCTGCACAGATAAGTCAATGATTATTGTTCAACCTTCTATGAACTAACCACTTGAAATTGGCATTTTCTGTACCTTTCAGAAAATTATTGTTCAGGATTATGCTTTTGGAAATAGAAAGGTCAAGGACCTTCACAATTTACTTCTCTCTTTTGAAATAAGCAGTCCAAATATGTGTCCTTCATATATGTGTGGCATACAAAGTACTGGCCATGTAAACAAGACTGGTCTTCAAAGCACATGAACTCAGTGGCTTAAAACAAGAGAAACAGACTATTCTATCACAGTTCTGAAGGCAAGAAGTCCCAAACAAGGTGGGACCAGGGCCAGTCTCCGGAAGATGCTCAGGGAGAATCTGTCTCAGGCCCCTTGGGACTGCTTCTGGGGGCCAGCCATCGTCACTGTTCCATGGCTTGTGGCTGTGTCACTTGAACCTCTGCCCCATGTCACATGGGCCCTTCCTTGAGTGCCTCTGACCACTTTTCTTGGGAGGGCATCAGTCACATTGCATGGGGACCCACCCTAAATACCTCATTTTATCTTGATTATGTGGCAAAGATACTGTTTCCAATAAGGTCCCATTCGGAGGTAGCAGAGGTAAAGCCTCTGTTTTACTTAATATAGCCCCAGGCTCAGGAGCAATGTTGCTGACGATTTGGAAACACAAAGAGAAGCTGTCAGATGCTGCCTTTGAGTGAAGAGGGGGCAGCTTGTCACAGGGCTGTGTGTACAGAAAGAAACACAACCGCAGAGGGCTCAGCTGTCTGCCAGGGTAGCATCCGTGGGGGGCTTGGAACACTTCTCCTGTGGACAAGGAGGGAAGAAATCAGGGTGGTTGCCACAGACTGATATCTTGACGGTTCAGTTCATGTCTTTGGCATCAATTATGTACTTTCCAAATATGTGTAATTAAAAAAAAAGAAAGAACATATTTGGGACTGGGTCTCTGGGTTCTGCCCCTTCCTTCCATTCACTCCATCCTGTGCTAAATGTTCATATTTTAGTAAAAATAATTAAACTGAATTTCATTTCATTAATACTTTTGATGATGCTTTTTCTTTGGAAAAACTGGAGGCAACCTATGGATACCCACACTGCAATTCAGAATCACCAGTGCCAAACTATCTTTCTGGATAATAAATATCTGAATATATATTAAAAATTAAGTGATCCAAGTCTTTGATATTTTTCTCCTGATAAGCGGTACAATCTATTATTCCTTTTGTTTTAGCTGTCTATCTTGAAAATGTTTTTAATAATAACATCTACAAAGGAGAAGAATTAACCACTTCAAAAGTGGCATTGTGATAAATTGTTTTAAAGCAATATCAACATAAGTTTGAGTGATTTTAATATGCCAATTATTTTTAAGCTTAAATGGAAGGGTAAATTTGAATGAATTCTAAAATTATAAAGAAATTTTTGAATTGTTTGGACATGAACTTTTAAATTTTTTTATAAAATTTCCATTCATTACATATTAATTATTCAACAAATATTATAAAAATTGGAGCTTTCCCTCTTATAAATTTAGTCTGTCTTTTCTAGATGAGGTTCATAAAGCTGTCATTTTCTTTTGGTCACAATACCCTTTGGTTCCTTACTAAGAGACAGTTCTCGTTAAATATCACAAGCTCTATCATTAGCAGTGTGACCTTGGGCGGCTGTCTCTCCTTCCATGTATTCCAAACTAAAGGGAATTGGATTAGATCCTTTCCAAGCCATGAAATGCAGAGACGCGAACTAAATCACTTTTGAAATACTTGTGGATAGTCTTACTTGATAATAACACACTTGGACAGTTAAGTGTTTAGACAGAGCTTAATGAAAAGGGTGTAGAAAGTGGCAGAAGCATACTAGGCTGATTCAGGCATGAAAAATTATACAGTGAGCCAGAGTGTCACACCTGCCTTCATTCTGGGAACAAAAAATGTGTGTGACTAACCAATAATCCACCCCAACATTTACAAGGGCGATTAATTAACTGGGAATGCATGATTCTTGAATGCAAACTTGTTTTTATTCAATGTGAGTCATGCAATACAAATTAATGTTGTCTCCTAGACATGTAATTCTTTGTGAGTCAATGCCAAAAAGCCAGCAGTCTCCCATTGCTCCATCTTTTCTTAAAAGAGCAAAAATAAAGCCGTAGATTAGACTTGAGGAAATCTCACAGGTTCATGTCAAAGCTGACTCAGGCTGCAGCCCATCCAGCCTGTGCCACATTTTATCATTATCACACACCCTCGCTCAGTCATTATGCCCTTAGGTGTCCAAAGGTATTTAGAAAACAACAAGACAACTTCATTAAGATTGGCATAGCACCAAAAATCCAGATGCTGAATTCAGTGTGCACAACAAAGTTGGCAGACATGAGTATCTGGTTCATTAGCCATTGAGGGTGATCCCAGCAATCGGGAGGTGTGCCTGTCTCCATCAGGGACGTGTACCAGTGGGCCTGAGCAAGGAGGATCTCCCAATAGCACAGCAGAGTCACTGTTGGTGAGGCCGATGATGGGAACCAATATTGGGAGAGTGTGTGGCAGGACTGCAAGTCCTTTCTGGTGCATTATCTTATCTCTGCCTTAGCCCTCTTCTGTTGTTAGCACTGACTACCACAGACTATGAAATTTATAATGAAGAGAGGTTTATTTAAGTCTGGAGGATAGAAGAGCAAGAACACAGTGCTCACATCTGCCTAACACCTAGTGAGGTCTGCTTTCTGGGTCGGGACATGGCCAAGGGCATCACATGGTGAGACAGAGTGAGCATGCCGAAGAGTGCTTGTTTGTATAGCAAAGTTGGCACTGAGATAACCTATTCATCCCACCACCTCCCACAGGTCCCACCTTTGGAGACCAGTTCCCCACCACATGAACTCCTGGGGTCACACTGAGATCACAGCATCTGCCCCTCACAACAGCACTGATGGGGAGTCTCACATATGCTACATCAGGACTACAAAACGCCTGGGCTGACCTGATTGTTCGGGCCAGGGTTCAGACTCAGAGTAGATCCCCTGATTCAGAATCCTAAGCAAGTTAAACACGGTGCTTGTGAATAAAGGATGAACACTTTAGTCCTCTAGAGAAATATGTTGGCTTAATTAGGTAAGAATTGTAATAAAATTTAAGCTACCTAGAGATTTTAATGACACTTAAGTTATATAGATATTTCAATGACATTTGTTATCTAGAGATCTGAACAAAGTTTATATAAATATTTTAACATAATTACTTTGGTCTGTATTGTTACTGAAAGAGTGTTTCGATTCTCAAAAATCTGTGTTAAATGAAATGGAAAATCTGCAAAGAAAAATAGCTGAATAAATCTTATTAAAACATTATGAACGGAGTGTCCTAGACTGATCCAGATAAACACAGTGGAATTAATAGCGCAAATCATGAAGACAAATAGATCTTCAGGTAAACTGGATTAACCTCAGGGATAGTGAAAAAAAATGTGGATAAATATGTAAATTTTCAAATACTGATTTTCCAAGTCACCTAATACTAAGCCCATTCTAGGCAGCACATGGGGCAGGAGCCAGAGTCTTTGCAGACAGGAGACAACCTGCTGGCTACACCAGTGAGCTTCCAGAAAGTCATGGAATCTCTCTGGGACCTCAGATTCTTATCTGTGTAATGAGAATAGAAACAGAGCAAACTGCATTCAGAGCCATGCGTGAGACAACGTGAGGAGCGGGCAGCAATGCCTGGCCAAGGCACCTTCTCCACAATCGGAAGCTGCACAGCGACATTTGAAGGTCCAGGTTTTGCAGTCGGTGGGACACAGGGTTGTCTCCTCCTCAGACCCTGAAGCCTTCCTGAGGCACATTGTCCCGCTCTGTCTCCATCTGTAGTTAACTTCTTCCTCGCCATGTCTTTGGATGACATTCTGGGCACATTAACCCCAATCTCACACCTTCCCCATCCTTTATTTTCCTATTCTTGTAACAAAGGGCTGGTGCAATGGGAAGTTATTTATATGCAAAGCAAAATTCTCTTGATGGAATTATGCGATTTTTAACACAACTTTTAAAGCAACAAAGTCATATAAAAAAATGATTCAGTCTGATTGGATTTAAACTCACACTTCTCCACAACATTCAGAATGGGTTGTATTCAGGTGAAAATGGAAACTTTTTTAGAAATACCAAAACAACAGATCATTCCAACATAAATCCATAGGACTATCAATATATTTATGACATAAATCTATAGGTCTTTGTCTATATATTTTTACCTCTGTTTATATTTTATGTAAAATATAAAGCCAAAAAAATCAAGTTTTGCAAAATTAGAGTTAAGAATCTGTTCATGCCATTGAGGAATCCCAGGAACTTGCCAGCCCTACTTCATGAGAAGGAAAAGGATAGTTGATGGATGTGTTGAGGAAATTTTTATTCAATGTTAGAGGAAATTAACTTATTTTTCTTCATTATGTGCTGACACATAATATGGCTTTTCCAAATAATTAAAATTCACTCTTCTGTATCAAGTGCACATGTAAAGTCTTAAGAATTTTTCAGCCATGGGAAGAGGAGATGTTTTCCAGTGATTCCTGAATTTAAAGCAATTAGGAATTGATTTGGGGATTAAAAGGAGACAAACAGGTGAAAGCGCTGGCGTGCCTCTTGACACCCTCTGTCTGTACTTGAAGACTCAGCTCTGTGGAGATTCAGCAAACTCAGGTGAGTACAGGCCACTGGAGGGGGCTCCATGGGGTTCCCATCTCTCTCTCATGACCCATCTCCACCAAGCACTTTCTCGAAAGTTGAGTTGGATCCTGATTCCTTTCAAAGTCCCCAGGGCATGTCCTTGTTGGAGCTGCCAACCTTCCCTTGGGCATCCTGACTTTAGTTTCTGGTACTGACCCAAACCCACATGAGCAGGTATCATTGAGCAAGCAGGCAGTGGGAGCCTGAAAGGACTGCTCAGACCTCATTAAGAACCTCACTTAGCACAGTGGTTAGCCTTCCCTTTGCCTCATGCAAATATAAAACAAAAGCTGCAGGGCTGATTTCTTTGAACTTCAGGGACTTACCTGCAAACAGCACTTAGTTCCCATAGTCACAGACAGGTCAGGAATTTGGCTGTCTAACATTCCTCAGGATTTATAGCCTTCATCATTATGAATGAGATCATTCAAAGGAGCACTCCGGCAACAAGAGCTTCAAGAATTATTATTGCAGCATCTGTTAGCACTAATGGTTTGGGGATGCCTACAGCAGTTCAAGATGATTCTGTATCATCGGTATGTGAAAGGTACATGTAAGATCCTTCTTAAACTGAACTTGACACATGCCTATTCTTTTATAAACAGTGCCAATAACTAGAGCAAAAATGAAGACTATCAGAAATATTAGCTCTGGGTATCCTGTCAAGCTGAGGTTTGAACGGTGAGAGAAGAAGGGCGGTCGGCAGGGATTCCAGGTCTGGATCTGTTGGAGCATTAGGTTAGGTGTTGTGTCCTCAGCTGCACCCACTCCCAGCAGGCTCAGCCTTGCCCAACCCAGAGGCAACATCAGCTCCACCTGGCTCATGAGAGTAACCACCAGCCCTGGGCAGAAGGCCATCAGGGGCGTGTGCCACACACAGTGGGCATGAGATGGGAAGCTCATAAAGCCCAAGGCTGACTGGATACCCAGAGGCCGACCAAGGTCACTTTCAAGTTCACAGGATAGTTCACACATGTGATGTTTGTGGGCTCCCTTCTCTCTTTCTCTCTCTCTTTCTCTCACACACACAGAAATTAGTGCAATACCCTTTCACACAGAGGCCTGGTTCAGCCTTCACATGACAGGCCAGGTGAAGCATCACGAGAATCCGAGCAAGGCTAGAGAAGTGGGCAGGCACCATGCAACTGAGCAGGTATGGATCGGTCCAGGAAGGTGGGTCACAGGAGAGGCTCAGTGGAACATCAGAACCACAGTCGGACACCGGGGAACAAGAGTTCTGGGAAACATGGGCTGCTGGTCCCCCAGCAGTGCCTAGACCAGGTAGAGGTGGGTGGGACAACAGGACTACCAGCAGTTAGAACAGAGACCCCAAGACAGGCTGGTGGTTGCTTCTCCACAGTTTCCTAACCTCCCTTGTTACAGTGAACTCACACTTTCCTCTTTCAAATAAACATACCCAACTGTATCTAACATACTGGGAACTAATCCCACAGAGTGTCTCCTACAGGATACCTGCCATGGAACAGTCCTTAATAAACACCAGTTTATTTTATCAAGCCAATTTCTTTTGTTTATGCTGCACTGTCTGCTTATAATTAGGACTGATTTCTGAGTGAGAGAGCTCTGACCTTGAGGGGTCTAGGCCAGAACTTTACCGTCACTTATGGGACTCATTAAGTCACTTAACTCCACCCCTCCAAAAACGAGTCTGACAACTTCTGCTTTGAAGTAAAAATGGAAATTCCTTTAAAGTGGGATTCACATCTAAGAAATAAGAAGATGAGAAAATTAAGTTTGTATCATTTTCAAATCCCAAGATATGGCCGTCTGAATTGTGAAATCAGAACTGGGAAGTTTTATGGAAAAGGTGTGGAAGTTAGAGCTGAGGTCGCAGTGCTGGCTGTAATATCAAATGCCATTTCATTGTCTGTGTCATCCACGTGCAAGGAAGTCCCCCTGCCCCCCAGCTATGTGCACACACACAAGCAGGCCTTGGGGTCATTCTTCTCCCTGCAAACTTTCAAAAGACTGATTTCTGTCACACTGATCTTAAGAAGATTATTTAGGTCTTGTTTTCTAACGTAGCAACTATTGAACATAAAACATAGTCTGAGATAAATTTAATCCTAAAAATAATGTATGTAGAGACAATAGCTTTTAAAAAAAAAACTCACTGAGGTGGGATCGGCAGGGCTTCCCTGATGATTTGTAGCTAATGATGTGTTTGCAACAAAGGAAGCTCAGAAGATCCAGAAGACACACCAATGGCCTACAGCACACAGGGCACATCAAATAGGGTTGACAGAAATAAATCTTGTATTTCAAAACAGTAGACAGAATTCTGAAATATTTTTAACACACAAACATGGTAAACATTTGAGGCAATAGGGTATGCCAACCTCCCTGATCTGAACATCACACAGTGTAATGTGTATCGAAACATCATACGTACTACACCAGTATGAACAATTATTATGTACATTAACATTTTAAAATTAAAGAACATGAATAAATCTTTAAATGATTAAATATCAAAAATAGAGTATATAACTATACATATTGCATGATCTTATCCATCCAACACTCCATACGAAGTGCAGTCACTGGATTCCATACCACAACAATTCTGATACAAAGCCAGTGCTTGTCTAGGGATTCTGGTATTAATTGCATTTAATGCACCCTGAAATGGAATCGATAACAACATTCTAATCAAATTCAGATTTCTGCCTACTGTGACATTTCCTTCTCATTCACAGTGATATATTTCGGATATACATTCCACTCCAGGATGACTACTTGTCTGGGAGCCCCCTGGCCTGTCAGTAGATATTAGTGACCTCTGCTTACTCCTTGAACACAACTGCACCTGCATCATGAATGTCTGTTTACAAGAAGAAAGAGAAAAATTCACTGGTCTAAAAAACCAGTCACCATAGAATAAAGGTGAACGTTGGAAACATGGCATTTGAAAATGCAACCCTGAAGATCTGATGTGCTAAGTTTGGTTTCTGTACATTAAGGGAGACAAGCATCATATAACAAAGAAGGCACAGCACACAGACGGGCAGATGTCAAAAGGAAAAAGACAAAAAAACAAACCCAAGGAAGACATCCAGGGTCCATGTTTAGGTGATCATGTCTTATTTCTTCAGCCCTGGGAGCCTAGCGTCCCCTTGGGTGACATTGAGATTTTTATACTACACATCTCATAGGGTCATTTGGAAGTGTCTGAACTAACACATGCAGTGTTCTTGACCTATTGCATCGCACAGCATTGGAGTTCCACTTCTGTTAGCGAGCTGTCATTGCTACAATTGTATTGATCAGCTTTGGGTATCATGAGAAGTGCTGATCTCTGACATACACCCAGCCATCAGAAACATATCATTTTTCCATCTCTGAGGACTTTTCCGATTGAAAGGGCATCTCAGTGGCAGCTCCTTGAATATTCACAGAAACTCACTCAGGAGTAGGTAAGTATCAGGTGTGATTTGGGGGCTGTAAGTCTCCTTCCTGCAATAATCTTAAGCCACAGAGCGTAGGAAAAACAACATCCCAGAAAACCAAGACAACTCTCAAAACAGGAAATTCACTGCAATAACACGAAAAGGAGGTCAGAAAGTAACTCCCCACATGACCTCTCGTACTTCCTGAAAGGATGGCGCTCACTCATGAAGGAGCGAGCTACTAGAACTAACTAATGGAAAGGAAAGGGGTATCAAGTTTGATCTGTTCAGTGTCTTGGCACTCTACATGCAACAGAGGGAATCTTCCTGAATGTCCTGTCACTGTGGACAAGAGGAGAGGCAACCAGAGTGAATCTGGGACTTGACAAGACCTGGTCTTCCATTTTGCCCCTGGCACATTTTAGCTATATGTCCTTGAACTGCTTTCTTTATAAGCTCTCAGAATTTTGTTTCCCCCTCTATAAGAACGTGTATCTTATAAGTGTGCTGCAAAAACTAAATGCTAACACTTGTGGAAAGACCCTAGTGTAATGTACAGAACATATTAAGTACCACTTAATGATAGTTTTCACAATATTTTTTGGTTTTGTTTTTTATAACTGAAATATAAGTTAAAAGTGTAAGATTCCCCAGTTACCAAACTGCTGTGACCACCCTGGTATCTGTGCACCCCATGAGCCATGCACCACCTGGGACCTCTCGTCAGAGGCCACTGATAAACTCAGAAGGTATAGATTCTGCTGGGACACCCTCAAAAATCTCCCAACATCATGGATGTGACCTTGCCATCAGGTGCTGCTATGACCTTCAAGGATATTTATGAGGCAGTAGGTCAGACCAGAAAACAGTAGAACTTGAAATATTTCCAAAGTTATTGGAGGATGTGGAGAAATGTGGAAATAAGAAAGAAGACAGGTACAATACTGCATGCTCTCCCTGCATGTTGCAGGGGTTCTGCCAGTTTTCATGAACTTCCTCTTTCAACACTAGAGTAGCATCTAGCAGGCTGGGTCTTGCTGCTCTCACCCTGCTCAGGAGGAAACTGAGGCCTTAAATGACGAAACCCGGCAGCCTGCTATTTAAAGCACAAGTTGAGACTTGAAACCTTGTTTGAGAATCCTGGCCTTTCAAGAAAGGAGAAATGTCTTCATATTTTCTCATCCCAACTAATGATCAGGAGATCGCAAATGTGCAGCTTCAAGTCAGTTGCCATTGGGGGAGATGATGTTCTCAGCAAAGCTGTGGCTGGCCTGTCTTTGTCCTCTGAGGAGTCCTTCTGGGTTTCCAGGACGTGAGGCTGCCTCTCCTCCTCAGGGGTCCTACCTTCCCCTGCACCCTGACCCCACCCCCACACCAGCTTCACATCCTGAGGGCTAGGCCAGACCAGACGGTCTCGCCACCCGAGTGCCTGTCAGCAGCATGCCTGGGTGGCATAGACACCCTGCTACCATGGGAAGCAAGAGAGAACACCCCATCTGCAAAGGGAGATGGGGGAACATAGGAGATCATAACAGGCCAGACCATGAAGCTCACCATGTGACAGTGAGGTGACGCTGGCTCAGGGTGGAGGGATGTGATAGGACCACAGTCCTGCCATGCCCCAGGCATCTCCCTTTGCAGCTACCCTCAGAGCCCTCGTGCATATGCCCCAGAGCCTCTGCGGTCAGTGTGTGGAGCTAGTCCCTAGCCAGCATGTCCACCTGCCCTCTCCCTGCCTCCTCCTGGACGTCAAGGCACCACAACTGCTAACTGCCCCCAAGAAAGCACCGTCTTGCCCTCCTCCACGGCCGTTCTTCCACATTCTGCTTGCCTGTCCATCAGCAGTGCTATCAACGACCCTGTCCATCGGTCACCCCTAAGTCCCTCTGCAACCCACGTTCACATGTCAGCAGTTTTCTTGGTCTTAATTCTGCCTCCACCATCTTTCTTCTTCTGCCTCCATCACTACCTGAAGTCCAGCCCAGACTCTGATCGGGCCTTGGCCTGAAGACTGACCCTCTGGTTTCTGATTTCCATCCCACCTGGGTGCTGCTCCAGGCAGTTCTCAGGAGCAGGCAAATGCCATCACCTCCCCCCCAAGCTCGGACTGCACCACTGGGTTCATGTGACACCCAGGCCTGAAGGGCATCGCCGTACCTGTGTTCCAGACACCGCCTGTCCGCTGGGCTCTGCCTGGGCCTCTACAAAGCTCTAGCGTTTCTCAAACCCATCATGGCCTCTCAGGCTCCTGCCTCTGTGCCAACCAGGTTCTGGGCCTCGGATTCCTTTTTAAAGACATTGTCACCAGGGACTCGCCACAGTCCTCTGGAGCATCTACTGTTATTTCCCTTTCTCACAAAAAAACTGAGAGGGAAAGATGGAGTAAACTCCCTGAGTCCACAGAACTAGTAGAGGCAGGGGCCCGAGCCCAGCCTGGCAGCTGGTGCTTGGGCACTTCTACCCTGTGCTGTCTCTGGTCGCTCAGCCCGCGGCCTCCCGCCCATGCCTGCCACTGCCGTGACGCCTCCCTCCAGCTCACAGACACCATTAGGAATCCTGTCTTCCTGATACGTTTGCCATATTACATCATAGTTTGTGTTCACATTAATCCCCGAGCAGACATGAGTTTGTAGAAGGACTTCAACCTTCTTGGTCTGGACAGAATTTGGCCACATGTCCTGGCATAGGACAATCAATAAATATTTATTGAACTGAGTGAATAAATAAAGTGTTGTTCATTGAAATTCCAAATCTGCTGAGCAGACGCTGTCGATTAGAGGTCTGGGTCTCACTTTTCCCCCTTCTCTTCCCTTTCCCTATCCCCACACACCATTCTCTAGCTCTGTTTACTTTGCTTTCAATTAGGGAAGATTTTTTGCCCATTCTCTAAAATCCATGAGCAATATAGATCTTCCCTTGACCTTGGACTTGGGAAATTAAGTTCAGTTTAGGTCATGAGGCTGATGTTGGATAAAGAGCATAGGTTGGTCTTGTGACCCAGAAATGCCACTGACCTCACAAAGGCTCCTCCACAGTGGCCCTGCCCTCCCCACTTTCGTGCCGTCCACCCACTCCCTCCCAGGACATCTCGCCTCCTAGTACCACACCTCCTCTCTTGGAATGTCCCTTTTCCCAGGGTTGTAAAGCACACTCCCTTCTGCTTCAAAGCAGTAGGCACAGGTTCCTCTCTTCCCCCAGGAATGCTTTCCCACCGAGGGCTCAGATGGCAACTCCCTGGCGGCTTCTCATGGACAAGTGACTCAGGCCTGGGAGTGGGAGAGTCCTCTCATTGCAAAACCCCAGATAGAGCAAATCTCCTTGGTATAAATCACGGCTTGTTTCTTGTCTCTGTGGCCTTGACTGTGGGATACACAGTCCTCTGGAGTTTTCCCATTCCTGTGTGCAGGGGTCTCTTTCTTGAATTTCCATTTGCTCTAAAGATGGTAGTGGGCAAGGTTTATTAGGTAGTCTCTTCTCTTGGATGGCAAACTGATGGCCAGAGGTGCAGCCTGCTCTGTGCCAACAGTACACTTCATTTCATTTCTCCTTGTGCTGTAATAAATTAATAAACAATAGGACCAACTATTGTATTATATGTTATTCTATATGTTACTTACCTAAATCTTTTAGCTCTGGGTTCTGAAAGGAATTAAATATTGCCACATCCTATTTTCTTTAAAAGTAGAGAGACAAATATCACTGCTCTCTATATATGGTAACGTCAACATGATTAAGAAGGTCAGGTTTTTTGAAAAGGAGAGATGAGATCGCAGAACCACTTCTCATGTAAAAACAAAGCACATGTCTCTGCCTGGTGTGAAGTGACGGAGGGGAGCACAGTCTGTGGAGCTGGCCCCTCCCGCCGTGCTTCTCAAGAGCAGGTGCAAGGCCAGCTGGCTCTTGCCACACTTGTCTCGCACACGATCAGGGAATGATTAAGTGCCTATCTTAATAACGCACAGATAGTGGTAGTAAAGTAAAAATAATTGATGATAAACATCTCAAGGGGTTGAATTCTTTCTGTCTCTGTCCCTGAAATGTTGATGACAGAGAAAGAATTTACCCAGGTTCTTTGAATCCCGATGTTCCCAACAGGCACAGGCACTGCAATGAGGTACGCCCTACTGCTTCTAGGGTGTTCCATCCCCACTGCCCCTGCAGGGCTCCAGCCCCAGGCTATCCAGCATCTCCAGGATGCTCTAGGATGCAGCTGCAGAGGGTTTCATCCAGCAAATCCCTCCTGCCTGGGACAAACGCACACTGTAGTATGATTTACAATATTCATAAAGATTAATATAACTTGAAACTGAAATCTCATTACTTAATACCGGAAATGTGGATGGACATGTGTTTTTGTATGAAATGTGTGTGCATCACGGCAGCGTCTGACACTTCCCAATCACAGTGCACTTGGCACTCCCCACTGCTGCCAGCAGACCCACGTGCTCAGCCAGGCTCTGCAAAGACACAGTACAAGCCTCATCCAGGCCTCCTGTACACATCTTGGAACCACTGACTGTTTCAGGACAGAGATGCCAACAGCTTCACAGCACGTCATGTGAACAAAATTGACCAGAGTGAAGCAAAACGTGACTTATAGGTTGACCACAGTCAGTTTTATCTCTGACGACAGAAACACAAGTTTCTGTTAATACTATTTCTGCTTAAACAAAGACCCATGTTCACTCCCCTGGATTCTAATCCTGAACGGAAGTACTGGGCACAATTCATGTAGTGAGCTCATTGCACTATTCTTCAATTCTGACTCTGAGACATGCTCCTTGGTTGTGTTTCTGACTTCCTGATTGAGTACCCACCATTTGAAGCACCAAACTAGAAGAAATGTGGAACATAAAGGCTTTTAGATACCAACAAGGAAACCGTACAGCCTGCCAAAGGCAGAAGATGCTGAATACCATCTTTGCACATAGGAAACAAACCAGCATAAGATTGTAGAGTGGCCACAGCCCATATATCCCAGGACAGCCAGTGTACACCTGAGTCCTAGCACTTAGCAAAAGTGCTAGCACACTCTCTAAGGTGTCCTGCCTTAGGTAATACATTGTTTGATCCTTGTCATTGTGATAAATGCAAATAAAATTTCCTCTGGATCCTTGATCAACAACCCCAATAAGGCTACTCATCTTTTTGTAGGGATGTTAGAAAAGAAAGCGAAGCATTATTGACCAAGTCTTGCAAAATTTTGCTAAAGAGAAAATTGATCTGGCAATTCCGGAAGCCTGTGTCATCTGGAGATTCCTCTCTACAGAACTTGCAAGTCTCTGAAGTTGTTCCATTAATGAAGTGCGATTCTCTCGGGTTCACATTTTGCTATCATCTTTCTCAGGACTTCTCCTGTCCCCTGATTGCAGTTTTAGGTGAGTTTTATTGCTCACTTGGCTCTCATATGTCATGTCCATCTCTTGTGTCCTCTCTGGTCCTCATTTCTCTCTGCCTGTTCTTGGGTTGGAGACATGGGTTTATTCTGTGATTGCTGCATCCCAGTCTCATAGCAATGAAACCACTTCCTACAGGGCCATGTTAACAGAAGGCCAGCATATTGATGGGTTTCTGTAAATGCTACATTATAATGACAAAAACACTCTGCTTTGGAGAGAAAATAGCTAATCTAGCTTCCCATATGGTTTTCAGGAAACATTACCCAGGAGCATTTTCCTTGAAAATGCTAAGTGTCTTTGCTGATGACCAGGGTTGATTTTAGTTGGATCATATTAGTTTAACTTGGTTTTCTGTCCCTTTTCTCTTGCTTCAAGTACTTCAAGTTTCCAGTTAAGATAAGATTTATGGTTTGTTGAAGTATTCTTGCTCAGCTGCCTTCCGTGTGTCTCCTCTGAAAGGTTAGTGTGGCTTCACTTAATGTGTGCTGCTGCAAGAACAAATCCTCATTTTACTGTGTGTTATTTTTAGCAGACTAAGAATGTTTGTGGGTTCTTCCATCCACATGGAGAAACCAACACACCATACCCCTGTTCCATTCCACCCTTCAATGATAGCAAAACCCACAACACAGACAATGTGTACTTTTAAGGGATGGATTAAGTGTAAGAAATGCAAAACTTAAAGCTAAGCTAAGAAATATGGGACAAAACAAACAACAAACAAACAAAAAAAAAACGAAGTTAAAGTGGTAAATATAATGGTGATCATGCATTTTTTGGTCACCCTGTATGATTGGTATAGTTGTTCTCATTTCTTTTAATTGATGTAACATTTTTTATTTTGGCAAGGTTGGAAAAAGAAATCCCACTTTTTACATTAGAAATGACCAGTGCTTTTTTATTTTTATATAGCATAGATCTTTTTAAGTTGTGATAAAAAGACAAAAACAACATGAAATGTCCCACCTTCACCATTTTCAAATGTACAGCCCAACTAAGCCTTTGGTAAACACCATTCTGCATTCTTTCTTTGTGTGTGATTCATGTCCATTCCTACAGTACTTGTTATTTTACTCAGGATAAAGTCCTCAATGTTCATTCATGTTATGGAGTTTATGAAATTTCCTCTCCTTCTTAAGGCTGAAAAATATTTCATTTTATGTTCAGTATGTAAATATGTACCATTTTTGTTCATTTATCTGTCATAGTTTTGTTTTTGTTTTCTATGTTGCAAATATATTTGTCTAATAAGTTGAAAGGCCTATGAGATATCATTGGGTTTCTGGGCGGTTTTCTCAAAGAGAGACTGTGCGGACAGGCTCTTCCTGGCTCCACATGGAGTAGCCTGTTCTGTGGCCAGGCATCGTCTCCAGCTGGACAGTGCGTGAGCCGACCGGATGGGGCGATGGAGAAGACAGGGAGGAACTTGAGAGCCAAAACGTTGAGGAAGCAATGACAATGAGGGGTGCGTTTCTGGCAGGCTGGCTCAGTCTCCATCCAGGTGGGGGTTCAGAGCAGGCTGCAGGGAGAACCCACTGGGGAACAGGCAACCCTCACCAGAGGGTCTTCTGGGAGAAAGAGGCCCCTTCCTAGCATGCCATGCAAGATTGGCCTCAAGGGACCTAGAAGGCCAAGAAAAGAGGAGGCTAGTGTCCGCCTAATGGGGACAGGGTGGCACCAAGAGTGATGCTCAGGCATAGAAAAACAGGACAGGAGTCCATGCAAAGAAAGGCAGAGAGTGGAAGTGGAGATAGAAATCAAGTTAATGCGACAGAGTCCTGAGCTCAGAGCAGAGCTGCAACAAGCATGGCTGGTCACAGGGTGCACTGGCCAAGGAAGAGACCAGAACTGAGCTGTGTCTCCCCGCAGTGCTCGGGAGTAGGGGCCCGTGGGGCTGGGAAGGTGTTGGCAGTGCCAGTTCTCAGATGCCTTGTCACGCATGGGCATAGTCTCCCTCAACTCTGCCTTGGGGAAATCCTGCGCTTACAGGGGATGAAAGACTCCCTCGGATCAAAGCCCCACTTTCTTGATTTTTATGTGACAAACCTAAGGAAGGCATAATATGGATTTTTATTTTTTTCGGAGAATAAGATGGTCTATCTGAGATTCTGGACTTCTAGAAGTTTACTAAGTCCCCTCCTCCATTCCCAGAGAGTTGGCTGTGGAAGGACCATTTCCTCAGGTATCTCATGCATGCGGTTAATCCCGTGATTCTGGGTCACTGGTGTCTTCTGGCATTTCTCAAGGAAGGCAGCCACCAAAGACAGCTCCTTTTAGTCACACTGGTACAATGACATCCTCTGCCCTCAACTGTGAGAGGAGCGGTTCTTTGATCCCAGAGTTCACGGACAGAGGAAGAATTGTCATAGAATGTGCTCCACTTCAGGGTAGGAAGGAAGTGGGGTTTTTAAAAAGGGCCAGGGGTCCGGGTCTGTTTCCTTGCCCATCCATTTCTTCCTGGAACACGGTACAGATTTCAAAAGGCGATGTACAGACTTTCTAAAATTACTTTGGGACTTATGTATTCTTCACACATTCATCTATAACTAGCACAATCCAACCTTGATTTCACAGATATTATTGTAGCACCCAGGCAGAAAGTGCTGTGTTTACTTCAGTGAAAAGCGGTGAAATATTTTTTGACAGCTTTGAAAGTAAAATCTCCAGGAATAAAACTTCAAGACTTTTTTTGGAAATGGATTTTGGGGGTAGTCATTTTGGGCCTTGGGTTTGATTTTTCAACTACGTGGGGTCTCTCCATTAAACAGATTTTTTTTTTTTTTGCCAGTGTTGGATTCAAAGTCAGTACTAGAAAAATTGGTGGTGGAGGGCTGAACGTGAGCAACTCGTGGCAAAGTCCGATATTGACTCAGGGTGGCTAGGGGACCTGGCTCCTGCACCTATCTGCTCTCTCCCAGAGCCTTCCCTGCACAGTATCCTCACTTCCCCAGGACACCTCCTGTCTGTCCTTCCAACCAGGCCAGTTCCCCAAAAAGACATTGTTGAAAGTCAGACCAGCTATTCCTTTTGTTCTCTTGTTTCATGCTCTGATTTTAAAAATAATGACATAATTTACATTGTCCTTATGTTTAAGACTCTCTGCTATGAGTGAAGCATGGTACCACACTTTTTACTTATGGCAGTTTCTTATTCATTAAACATCCCTCAACAAGCAAATCTAATTGAGAAACATCAGACATAAAAAAATAATACAGGTTTAATGAAGATCTGGGAAGTTTGTCATGGTGGTATTCTATAACTAACTTTGGGGGGATTTCTAGTAAAACACAGAAGATGTGCTTGTTGGAGAGAGGAACTGGCTATGAGGAACACAGTAGGCATGAGAAGGTTCCAGAAACCTGAGTTCATCAGTACCACACCTCATTCCAGATGGAAGACTCAGAACAGGCCAGGCTTGTGCTCTGCATGCTGGTGAGGGACAGGAGTGATATGAAGTCAAAAATACTCTTTCTTTCTTTCTTTCTTTCTTTCTTTCTTTCTTTCTTTCTTTCTTTCTTTCTTTCTCTCTCTCTCTCTCTCTCTCTCTCTCTCTCTCTCTCTCTTTCTTTTCTTTTCATAGTAAGAATTAGTTGTTTCCTGGTGGTGTTTAGTAAAGATCAAACACACCCTCACCATTTCTCATCAACACTAGGGTCTTCCTCCTGGTCAGTTCTAATGGAATCAGTAGGTCAATGATTTTCCTGGTATGCATGTGGACGATGTCCCTAGAATATAGAACCTTTGAAAATGATTGACCCGACTGCAGAGGGTGTTGAAGGCAAGAGCCATGAAGAACCTAGAGAGGTGGAGCATCTCACCAGGACACTTTGCCTTGATCCAGGAAGAGGGCGTGTCCTCCCAAGGTTTCCAAATCAGAATTTAAACTCTTCCTCACTATAGTTCTTTCTGTCACATGAGATGAGACAGAGCTTCCAGGAATGAACCTGACAAGATCTTACAGCTTGACCTTCTTCAAGTCCCTCCCGCTGACTTTTCTTAACCCCCCTCATCCTGCTCACTTGCCTGTTTCTCTTTGTTTTATCAATGTCTTTCCTATTCGATGACTCATCATCTATTTGCAAATTTATTCAGGTCATTCAATCACTTTTTGTTAATTCTCCTTCAATACCAAAAACCTACTTGGATTTTCTGGCATCCAAAATCTCAGTACATGTAATTACTTACAAAATTGCTACCAAATACAATAAGAGAGCTCCTGAGTGCTCACCAGATTCTATTAAATCTAATTATCTGAAATCCTTTGAAATACAATAAGATCATTCATAGACAAAAACATGCAGTACTGAATAGTTAATTTGTTAATATCTAAAATGCTACTAATTTACATGGTGCTGTTGTTGGCTAAAGACGAAAGACTCAGAAAAATTCACACCCTGACACTTGCAAGGCAAGCTCTGCAATGAAAATAAGCCACTCCTATTTTTGCCCTTAATATCTTTCCACTGTGGAAAAGCAGTCCACATGTAGGGAGCCTCACAGGCCCCTGAGCGGAGCACTGATGGGTGTCAGAGGACAGGGTGGCCTCTCATGAATGAAACCCATGTATTAAAAATTTTCCAGATTTTTCTATGAGTCATTCCTTCCTTTAATGTAACTGTCACTTTTAATACTTCAGGCCCTATCCTGAGGATTTAGTGGAAAAAATTCCTAATTTCAAAAGAAGCTCTCCCTAAAGTGTGTGTTGGGGGTGGGGTTAGTATTCAGTCACATTGAAGAATTCTTCAATACATTTATGGTGCTGATGCTCAGAATGTTATTGACTGTACTTAGTAAGGCCCAGGTGAATTCTATTAGAAAGAAAATGCCATGCCATCCTCTCCCTGTTCTGTTTCATTCCTGGACTATTTTGGTGCCCAACCTCTCAAAGGAGACACTGTCATGGTCATTCTGGAGGAAGCTGGACCCTGTCCCTGAGCTCCTCTGTTTTCACATGTTAGAAACTTCCTCTTCTGAGCTGTGCAGGGAAGCACATTTCTCAGGTGTTTAAACAATGCTCCTCACAAACAGAAACACCCCTCTCTCCTCAGGTGCAGAAGGGAAGAATCCAGGGAACCAGGGAATCTCCTTGCCCCTAGGGAAATAGCCTGGCCACTGGCCTCCCATGGGAGGACACTTGGCATTCTGTGTCTGCCTTGCCTTGTTTGGGCAGAGCCACTTCTTTTGGCTGGGTGCACACTGAAGTTGCACCCTAGCAACTTGGCCAGCAGCAGATGCAGTGGGAAGATCCAGATTCAAGTCCAATGGCAATCAGCTCTGTGAAACGTGGGCAGGGTATTACACATACTTGGGTTTCACTTTTCTCACCCTTTAAAATAATGATAGCAACATCAATGATTTAACAAGCTAAGAAATGAACAGCCTATAGTAGGGGCTCAGTAACTTCAATAACTCTCTTTTCTTTCTACATTTTTTTGTTGGAATATTAATAATAAAGGGGCAACCTAACCAACCACTGTTCCCATGGATCTGAAACAATTGGAGCCTTCCAAAGAGACCAATAATTATCTCATTCTCTAAAAGAATGTCTTATAATTCTGCTGTAAGCACTTCACAGGCACACTAAAATACATACTATTCATTTTCACATTGGAAATCTCTAGACTCTAGAGAGGATGCAACTGAGACCCAGAGAAGTTCAGAGACTTGCCAAAGATTACAGTGATGAGAAGCAGAAGCACTGGGACTGAAACTAGTGTCTCTTGTTCCCAAGAGCATCTGCCAAGTAGACCTTGCTTCCTCCCCAATTAAGGTGTATTTTTCTAGCAGAAAGTGGGCAGATCAGATGGGAAAAAAATTGCATGCACGCTCATGTCCACCTTGGCGAGCACACTTTCCATGCACACATGCAGACACGCTGGAGCATGGTCGGCTTGTGGGTTATTCCACAGCTGCCAGAGGAATCAGAGACCCACATGCCAACTGCAGAACTCACAGACACTGTGTGATGTGGTTTTGTCATCCTTGCTAGAGGACATTGGGTCTATAAAATAATGAATGGATTCTGCTAGAGACTAAGAATAGTATTTTCATGTGTGACACATATAATCCTGTAGGGGAAAAAAAACCAAGATGGTTTTCATGTCTTAAAAAGAAAATGTTCAGCAGTTTCAGATTTCTATCAAATGAGGACATGGTGCCATCCCTCAAGACCTCCTCCTTCTGTAATGGTCAGGGTAGGTCCTGCTTCTCTTTTATGTTTGAAAGAAATGTGGGGTAGCAAACGCCCCAGAAGGGAAACTGAACATGATGAGGTCGTAGATGTGTCTGAGCACATAGCCCTACTGGGGTCAGAGGAGCTGTGAGTTGCAAAACAGCTCTTTCTCTAGAGGTGTAACCACAGAGGAGGAATCAGCAGCCCCACTGGCAAACCAAAACTCTTCTCAAATCACCTGCAGAGTGCAAGACCAGCTTCAAACTCACTTCCCGCTTCACAATGCCAGCAGATGAAAGTGGAGCCATGGATGTGGTCTGAGAAGGGTCCTAATTACTCAATTACCATTGTTGTTGTTATTATAAGATTCTGACTTTCTATTGCAGCCAAGTTTTTTTTTTTTTTTCCAACTCAGTGAGCACTACATGAGGGTCCAGTCAATCCTCTACATTCACAGGTTCCAATCCAGAGACTGAACTAATCACAAACTAAAAATACTGGGGAAAATGTATTTTTTTTCCTACTGGACATGCACAGACTTTGTTTTCTTGTCATTTTACCCTAAGCAATGCAGTGTGAGCACTTAGATAACATTCACACTATATTTGGAATCATCAGTAATCTGTAGCTTACTAAAGTATATGGAAAGATATGCATAGGTAATAGGCAAACACTAAGCCTTTTTACAAAGAGAATTTGAGCATGCACGAATTGGTGTTCCATGCTGGACAAAGGACTCCTAGAGCCTGTCCCTACAGCGATGAGGGACAACTGCACCACTTGATATCAATAATGTTATGCTAGCTATCAAATTTTCCTTAGTGTCAAATCAGGAGCAAGATTATTCACTGAAAAGACCTCAACATGAGCACACACAAGCCTCCATGTCCTTTAAAAGTTCTGCTGCTGTCCTCAGGAAGGGAGATTACAGACACACACACTATTGATGGACACCTGAAGTCCTGGAGCTGGATTCCAAATATTAATTCTGTCCAGGCGTTATCTTATAGAGGCTCTGCCCAGGAACCCATTAAAGTCTTTTCCAATTTGCTTTCCCTTTAAAAGGCAAAATGATCATGAATCTGCCTTGCAACTATTTGAAACATTAGAAAAAAATTGTATATTTTTTTTCTTTTTGATATGCTAGAAAAATAACACCTTTAAATATGTCTGAAAAACTGTCATGTCTTTGAATAATCATGCTAAGAATATTAGGTCATAATGATTGCAAGTATTCACTAGGAAGAAGGAATGGTTCCAGAAGTCTCCAACCAAATGTGGACCAAGGAAAGGAAAACAGGCGTGTCCAAGAGTGGGCGAGAATGGAAGTCCAGCTGGAAGCAACTACCCTCATGTTTCCTCCTCTCTTCAGTCTCTGATTCCACAGGAAAAAAGGGGAGGGGTGGGGAACAGAGGCCAAAGAGCAGGTGGCAGAGGCCTGCATCCTGCTTGGCCCCTGAGCACCCCGTAAGGAAGCATGTGTGTCCCTCCTGGGCTTCTGTTCACAGGTGTGCTGTGCTTGGTCCTCCTTTTGAACGCCCTTGTCGGTTCCTAGTGGGTGGAAACAGCTCCAGGGGCAAGTACAGGGCAGGACTCCACCTCAGGTTGTTCTCTGAGGGTCACAGCAGTGGTTTTGTGTTTGGAGAAATTGCCAGACTTCTGAAGAAAGCCAGAAAACACAGACACACTCTCTCTCAACCGGTCACAGTCCATAAGCAAGAATAGCCTTCAAGACTGGAAGATTCATTTGGAGAATGCAATCACCCTTGAACCCAGCAAGTCTGTAAAAGCTCCCTGCTGAAGCTCTGCCCTGAGGTCCCCTGGTCACCTCTCTACATCTGGAAAGAGCAGGAATGACATCACCAGAATCCCACGCTGCTCCTTGGTCACTGTGCATGCCTCTCTTGGGAACATCGACAGGAATGAGTAGACGGTGCACATTAGATACATCTCCTCCTGTTAGACACACTGTGATTTTCACCCATTAGGTGCTTGGTGGTGTGTGAGCCCAGATCTCCCTGAACTGGGTCGCCTCTTTGAGTTCCATCCACCAGAAGCTATAGCAACCTGATGGGCAGGCAGAAGCAGCCTCACACTGGGAAAGTTAGGGTTCAGCTGACCAAGAATTCTTAGGACAAAGTGTAAGTTGAGTTGTGTGAAAAAGTTTGGTTTTCTAACTAGCGCAGAAACCCAGGTTTAAAAAAATGATATTAACATATTTAATAGTACCTGTAACTACTGCTTGTGAAACTGTCATCAGTCATCACTGTAAGCTTTGTTTTAAATGTCTCTGAGTACTTAATGGGGTTTTAGTGCTTTTCACTCAATATTTTAAAGATTCTGGTAAATATCCTACCTTGTATTTGAATAAAAAATGACATCCTGGGTCTAACAGAGTTGTCTACCAGGACATATACCCAATCTAAACATGGACTAACTGCTATATTCCATTGGTTTCCCTTTGTCAGTTTCTCTTGCTGCATTGCCACTGTTAGTATTTGAAGATTCCCCAAAACCCAGTATCGTTAATCTATGAGTGTTCTGTGATTTGACGGTTTAGTTGAAGCCACTTCATATTTTTTTCTACTTTTTAAACTAAACCAAAGTCCTTGAAACTTGGAAACATCCAAGAATTCCACTTGTAAAAACATCCAGGGATTTGAATTTTGCACTAAATGACTGAGATCTATAATTAGCAAGAGGCTGCCTTTTCTTATTGCTGGTGTCTGACAAAAACAAAACCAGGAAGCACCTCCCTAAGCAAACCCAGGCAATCCCCAAAGACCTTGGCAGTTATTCTAGTCGACCCAGACACTTATCCTTCATCCGCGACGTGAGAAAAGTTGATTGACAGACAAGGGGCTTCCCCTGCGCAGGTGTAATATTGGAAGGAAAATTCCCTCATCCATCAATTGCTGGGTATTGTGTTATGGCAGGTCTTTGTGGAAGCGGCTGATTTTGTAGCTGGCTTTTTCACTTTCAGAGCATTTCCAGGAAAGGAAGATGCTTCAATGATTCATTTTCAGTCATTAAAGAAAAGTGAAAAACAATAGCTAGTGGGTGGGGCTTAATCCTGAGAACGTAATTAGTATTCGTTGGGTCGAGGGAAAGTGTTCCAAGCAGAGGGGAGACAATGGAGCCAATTTTCAACATATAAATTGGAGATGCATGTGGGACATTTGAGAGTACAATTGTTGACAGCAGTTAGCCCAAGGAGTCTGGGGAAAGGAGAGGGAGATTTGAGTCAGAGATATGAATATTGAAGATTTTGGAGCATGTGAAAGTCAATAATATTTATAATCAACAATATTATAATATTGTTGATTATAAATATTATTGTGTAATTATTTCTAGATACAATTACAGTTATGAATACATAGGTTAACTAAATCTAAAGTAACCAAAATATTTAAATCCATTTCACTAGGGCTCAGGAAGATAACCAGGTAACACCAAAATGTCCTCCAGCCACTCTGAATCCTTACCTCTGCTCCCATGCACACTCATTATGTTTGTGTGCTCATTGAAATGTGCTCCAAACTGAGCAGGAAGAGAAGAGAGAGTTATGTTTACGACTACCACCAGGCAAAGAAAAAGTATGTTGAGCAAATTCTATCAGTAGTGGTTTTCTTTAATTTTAAAAACATTTTTGCAAGCTCACCTTATTGTTAAGTCCATAATGCAAAAATCAAATCTTCTCTATGGGTGAAGCTGAGCTTGTACCACTTTGTAAAATGCCTTTGCTTCATCCACAATCCTCCTGAGCCCCAGCTGAGGGGACTCGACTACTATGACCAAGTCTGTAGAGAAAAGGAATATCCCTCTCAGGTGTGTGGCTTTCTAGTTCCACTGGCATTCATTTTAAACTGCCCATCTTATCGCATTTACAGCTGATGCTTTGATAGCCACAAGAGGATCGTGTAGGCTTCAAGGAACACAATTTTGGCTCAAGGAACACAATTTTGTCTCAAGCAAATGTGGTTTTAACTCTTTTTTCAAAACACATTTGTTCTAACAACAATGACAAAGCAGGAAACTCTTAAGTACTCTGAGTCATGACATCCTCAAACAGAACACTAAAAATGTATGTTTGCATTTATATGTATTTATTTATACTTAAATAAATAAACAAATTTATATATTTTATTAGGTGGTATTAAAATATTTAATGTTCAACAAAGTTTTCCGCAAAGTAGACTTTAAAATGTACATAACATGCAAACATATTTTCATGTGTGCATATAGGTATACATATCATGTTCTTCATTTAATTGGTGGAAAGATTATCTTTGCAGTAAAATGATTGCCTAGCCCAGAGGCAATATCTAGCTGACATGGGTTTTCAGAAAGAAAAATGTTTACCATTTCTGTTAATCTGAGGGATAGTAAAGTGTTTTCAAATGCTGTATGTTTTAAAAATAGATTATCATCTTGAAGACGTTTGGGGAGGGGGGGAGTGCTGAGTTGCTTTTAAAAGATGGAGGTTTTGAACAAGGCTAATGTGGTGATTGTGGTCATAGACTTTTGCCTGGTTCAAAACCACAAACATCAAGAGCAAGCAGAGTTCCAAATATCACATCATTAAAATAAATGTAATTTAGTAAAATAGGGAGGCTAAGCAGAGAAATCTGGAAGAGTCTATGGATATTGAAGCATACTTTAAATTTACTTTCAGGGAACAAAATTGCATGGTTCTTGAAGGCAATGCTCACACTGACTCTAATTCCCGCCCTTAGAAACCATCCTGGATCTAAGCGTCCTCAGGGAGCATCCATGGCATCCAAGCTGCAGGAATTTGTTTGTTTGTTTTGGGTCTGACTTTAACACGGGTTATGTTTCATCATTAGAAGCAGCTATTGTAACCACTTGGCATCTGACTGGACCTGATTGGCTTTGCCTGGTCTAGTTTAATAAGGGGATTCAGTTCCAGGGTTGGCAGTGCAAATGGAATTGGATCAAGGAGGAGGGGGCTGAATAAAACCAAACTTTGCCAAAAAGGTGAAGTGTGATTGCTGACTTAGACCATCTCCTGTGATGTCGTCATTGCATTTCATGGTATGTCACTGTAACTGACGACCCTATACAAAAAACTGACAACAGAAAATTCCCCAAGACAATTTTGACTCCAAACACAACTCCTGATTCTATTGCTTTTGAGATACTACTTCTTCAATCCAAAACTACAGCTCAGAAATTAATGTTTTCAACACATTGCTACAAAATTTAAACTTTGGTAGTTACAAACATTATAGAGCCTAATAACTCCGTTTGCACCTAAAATTTATTTGTTGTTGAGAAGGCCAGGGATCCTGTAGGGGCCAAGGATCCCCTGCTGGTTAATTCTCTTAAAATAGAGAGAAGTGTAATTGTAGTTGCGTAGACGTTAGTTAATGTCCAGGGTTTCCAAGCCTCGAGTCACGGCTGGCCTGCAGTTTGCAGATGATTTCTTCTAATTACCAAGGCGTTCGCATTCAGTTCCCAGGCCCTTACTTGTCTGTTGATTTCCCAGCCAGTCCTCAACACACCAGCATCTCCAACTCCACCTCTCTTGCAGACTGTGCTTTCAGAAGGCACTTAATGTGCACAGGATTCATGAAGGGATCTTGTGAGATGCACATGCTGATTCCCAGGTGGGGCCCAGGTGATACATTCCCAAAGAACTCTCCATGACGCCCGTGCTGCTGGCTGCAGGAACAACTGTGAGTGGAAAGTTATGCAGAACTAATTGTCCTCTTCAAACTCGCTTTCCATCCCAGGTCCCATCGTTCAGACAAGACGACTATTGCTCATCCATCTACATCCCTGCCTCCTTCTCTCTCTGCCACCCATGCTGCCCTCCAGCTCTTACACACCATACTCAAGTCCAACTGGTGGCCCACTCCTGTCCAACTCCTGTCCTGGACCTCATCATAGTCACCCAAACTTCTTAAGTATTTTAATCTAATCATTCTTTTATTTCACCAGTCTTTTCCCCTCCTGTACTGTAACTTACCGCACTAAAGCATGACTTCGTATCATATTATTAGCTTGCTTCTGGGTCTGTCTCTCAGTCTAAACCTCCCTCTCTGTCTCACAGTGACAAACTCTCACACTCTGCTCAACCTGCCTCCTCTTTAAAAGCCACTCATATCTCATTGACAGCAGAAAGACTACCACCTCCATACGGCTAACAGAACATCTATTAACAACTCTTTCATGGCATCAGGAGCACTTTATAATAATTACAAAGCACATATTTCTAGCCTCTCTAGAACTTAAATGCTGAATTATGGGAATTGGATCTTTCTTACTATTTAAGAATAACCTAGCAGAGTACTTGGTGCTAACGAGGTTCAAAATAATTATTGAATGCCTGACTTTTAAAAAATTTAAATGAGCTGATTGATTTAAATTAAAAAAAATTAAACATGAAAATCTGCTCTTACTTGTAAAATGAATTTAGAAATAGAATGTTGACTATGATTAATCTGTATCCTTGGCTCTAACAATTTATTCTGTAATTAAAAAGTAAATTGCTATTACCTATTAAGCATGCACAATTTGAGGCAAGAATAGTTGAAAATATTAATTCTTAATTTTCAACAAGAATAGTCTTGAATATTTTCTTTTAAAGATTTAAAATTATAAAATCAAATGGAGTCCTTATCGTTTGTAAAATCCTACAAAATATATTAAGTTGAAGCAAAATGCTAATGGGTACCCACAGTGCACAGGGAATCATTTCCAGGGCATGTTTTTGATTTGCACCGACCATCTTTAAGCACAAGGCTGGTACTAGAAAGGGCACAACCAGTCTTGGTGGCTGAATCTCATGGTGCTGAGAGTGAAGCTTGGTTTTCCCCCAATCTGGTCTATGTCAGAACAAAGTGAGCAGAAAGAAGTGATTCATGGTCTGTTGCAGAAGTGTGCTTTCAGCAGGAGAAGGACAGTAGAAGTTTCTGGAAGGGAATCTAGAAGTTGAGTCCTTGTAAAAATAATAAGCCATCAGCAACCAAATACACGCTCAAACTAGTGCCAGTAGAGCAAGCAGTTTCTTCACAATTGCTCTCTGCTCCTTGTAAGGTGTTTTCACACTCCTTCATTCAACTGATACTTTCATTAATTTGGGAAGAACAATAGAAAAAATGTGATTTTCTCAGTTGTACAGAGGTATGAATTATCCAGAGTTAACACTGGAATAAGGAGAACAAGCCCCCAGGTCCTGCTGAAGGTATATACGCATCCCTTCCCTCCTAACACATCAGCTCCACAGAGAGGCTCTGGGAGTCACCAGAGCCTGCCTTGTCAAGGTCATCCCGCAGGAGCACTGTCACGAAAGGGCACTAATGACTCAAAGAGTAAGACCTCACTATGCTCATTGGATTTGGGGTAACGTTTTTCTACTTGGAGCACATTGTCTGCCTACCATCTTGAAATTTGCTTTGCTTTGTATTTTGCGTGCCACTTGGTTATGGCTAGGCCAAGACAAGGAATTAGAGGAGGGATGATAAAGACTTCAAGGAAAATGTCTTGCACAGGTTGGGTAGAGGAAGGAATAGGGACAAGGGCTAGAGTAAAAATGGAAGAATCATCGAATTTGACAGCAGGTGGCATTAATGATAACTGTGCTGGGTTGGCACTAAAAAATATGAAAACACAGATTCAGTCATTTCACTAGGAGTTCCCAGTTTTGATTTTTTTTTTCAGCATGAAAACTCTGAACAGATGAAGTTCATAGAAGAAAGATCGAAACACCTGGTCAGCCATCATCTTCATAGACTTCCCCTCATGAAGGCAAGCCCAGATTTTGCAGGGAGCAATTCAAATTTGAAAACTAGAAAGTTAATATGTTGATGGGCATTTGGAATCTGAACTACACATTTTTTTTTAATCATTCCTCTTCCATATTTGGATTTGTTTTCAATTACTGCCACAAAACACTTCCCCTGAAGCACAGGAAAAATACGTGTAATTCTAAAGACTGCAGCTATTATTCTGGCCTATCTGTTTAATCACTTGACCATGTAAATACTGTATTTTGATTGTAAATGTAGTCTCAGGAGATGTTAGATTGAAGGCAGGTAATTTTCTTGGAAAACAAGTAACATAAGCAGAGCCCTGACGGAGCAGAAACCGGAGCTGTCAGAGTCCATATGCTTTTATTTTTAGCACAGGATGCAGCAAAACAGAAGGAAAGGAATCTAGATAAATAAATGAGACACCGTTTGTGACAAGCAAAAGCTTTTTTTACCTATTGAACAAACATTAGACTCCAATAGTCTTTGGCAGGAACTTCACAGGACAAAGCCAAGTCCCAGAGCTGTGTTATTTATGTAGTGAAGTGATCCAACCCTTTTCCTGAATGTCTTTATATATAAAAGGGAGGTTGCTAACAATGGAATATTAACCAACGTCAATGGAATAGCTCGTCCATGTGCAGAAGCTGCTGCTGAAATGTAGCCTAACAATTGTTCACAGCTATTCATTTGCAAGGGGACACAGGAGCTAAGGCCACAAGGATAGTTTTATCTCTTATGATCCATGATGCTTATAAACAAGATGACAGTGCTCTGGATCCATTTAATTGGGTGGCCCATAATAAACTGCAGTTGTGTGTCATCCCTCCATTGTGTTCTAAAGCTACTCACACTGTGGGCACTAGAACATCATCATGGTCCCAAAGGTCCATCTCAACAGTATAAGTTGCAGACAGAGCTACAAAGGGCCCTTTTCCATCTTTTATTTGTTTTCTCAAAAAAAAAAAAAAAGTTAGGTTTGGGCTTGGCTGTCAGCCCACCAAAACTTCTAAACAACTATCAAAAAGAAAATAGGTTTTTGAAAGCTTCCATTATTTATTTTAAAATATGTAAATCACAACTGCATATGTTATAGTTTTAAAGTAAAAATAAATTTAAAAATTTCATTATTGGCAACTAATATGGTATTTGTGAATGAACAGGTAAATTCGATAGCTGATACCTGTTTTTATTTTTATTTTTTCCTGCATACACCATGACCCACAAACTTGTTTTAGCTTTACCATCCATTTAAAAGTACAAACCTCACATGTCTATATGGAAATGCATGTCTGAAGGTTGGTTCTGTCATGGCAGGGAAAGAGCTGGGTCCACACTGTTCAGCCCAGTTCAGAAAGACCTCATGGCCTGTTTCCCAGATGTCCCAATACATATTCATCACCCAGAGTAGCATGAGGATGCACAGGTGAATCTGAACCAGCCTAGTCACCAGCTCCCAGGAGGTACAAAGAGTCAGCCTCCCACTGCCCTGGCACATCCCCCCAGCCAGGAGCCCCTTCTGAGCAGAATCCACAGGCATTTTGTGGGGGTAGATGTGGAGTCAAACAAATTAACAAACCTTCAAATAACTTCAATGGTGGCTAATCACAGGAGACAATGGTACCAACATATGCATTACCATTGAGCCACTACCACATTTTTTTTTCTGGTCTCATTAATCCACGGGTGGGGATATATGCTTAGCAAAATTATCTCCAAATGCTCTAAATTCAAGTTATTAGAATTATCTCCAGATAATGATGGTTTTGTCTCTGAAAACTTCCAGCTGAATAGTGAAGTGTTTTGATGAATTTTGAGTCATGTTCTCTGAGCGTTTCCATAATTCTGCACAACTGTACAGTCCAGTGCAGAAATCACTAATCACAGGTAGATACTGAGCACCACAAATAGAACTAGCCAAATCAAGATGTGCTGCACATGTGAATTACACCTGACATCCTGAAGAGCTAAAATGAAGAAAGTAAAATAGATCATAAATAATTCTATATCTATTACATGTTAAAATGCTGTTTGGGTTGTACTGGGTTATAAAAGACATGTTATTAAAATTAATTTCACCAGTTTTTATATTTTTAGTGTGGCTGCTAGAAAAATTTAAATTACGTATGTGGCTCTTGTGGCTCATATTGTGTTTTTGTTGGTCAGTGTTACTGTAGAATGTATGATCAATTTTCAAGCCGCAAAATATCAACTTTATTCATTTTCACAGTCATGCTGAATAAAATTTAATTTTTCAGCTGAATCAGAAATTATCTCAGTACAATCTCAAAATAAGTTTTTGCACTGTTGAATTATGGATTAATCAATTTTATTCAACATGAGATAAGCCATATAACTTTTGGCTGTGATGGCCATCCTCTGAAGAAGTTTAGCACTCTCTAAACATACAGTAATTATAACAAATTTGTATACCTATGTAAAAAATATGCTGCATATTCACTGCACTGAGTTATATACTGTGATCTGGAGGCCAGGGAAAGAATAACACCACTTTCCTGCTTTCAAAGTGTGCTCTGGCCAGTAAAAGAAATGATCTTGCACATAGGTAAAAATCACAAAAAAATAAAAATAAAAAAGGATTTGAGTGAAGGAGGAAAAATAAGAACAAAATATACATGAAAACCCTGTGGAGAGAACAGCTCTGCACCCTGTGCTATTAGAGGTGACCTTTAAGCTGGAATTTGGAGGGAACTCACATTATAAAGTCCTGCTGTTGCCAAGCACCTGCTCATATCTCCCCCAGGCTTCTCATGAGCCCAGGAACATGATGTTGTTCTGGTTTTAAAGAGGAGAAAGTGGAAACATGGAGATGCAGAATCATGTGCAAATAGACTACGAAAAGGGGAGGGGCAAGGATGCAAACCAAAATGAAATGACCCGAGTCCCATGATTCATTTCCATACAGCAAAGCCAGCGGCAGGAATGTGCAGACAGCGAGGAGGAGAGTTCACTTCTGAGGAGTCACTAACAACGATGCAAAGGAGTTCCGTGTGACCAGGAGAGTGCTGGGATCCTTTCTGCTTGTTGGAAGGTCTGCTGCAGTGAACCAACATTCCAAACATGACTCCATTCACTGCACCACAGTTTTCCAAATGTGAAGACTCTCTTGCTGGGGCTCAGTAGACATCTAGGTGCAGCCACACTTCTGCCTTGGACCCTCACTGGTCCTCCTACCCAGCTCTGTGTTCTCATGGGTTGACTTCTCAGTCTTGATGAAGGTCAAGGGCCAGAGGCTTTTCCCTCCAAAGGCTTAGTAATGCTAAGTCCTCTACCCTCTGTATGGGATCTATAGGCTTTCTCTGCAAAGAACCAAATAGTAGGTATTTTTAGCTTTGTAGGACATAATGTCTGTGCTGCAAATTCTCTACTCTTCTGTTTCAGAATAAAGGTAACTGGAAAACACAAAAAGGAATGGACAAGACTGTATGTATTACTATACTGTGGACCTGAAATGTGAATTGCATAGAATTTTCATATATCACAAAAAATATTCTTTTGAGGTTTTCTATCACTAAAACAAACAAACAAACAAACAAAAACTTAGCTCTCTATGACAGTTGTCTTCCACAGGTAAACTCAGACTTCACTTGTCTTTTGATAAGATCATTTTTAGAATCTCCCTCATTCTGCTACCTTAAATGCAGAGAAAACGATAATCTATGAGCATATCCTAGAAGGTTACTCCTCCCCTTGGATGTCACCGTGGAAATAGATTAAAATCCTCCCTGGGTGCTTTCCTAGGGATGGTCACTGTGCAATTATCTGAGTATGTGATATTTGAAAAACAGAATCTAAAATGGTGCTCTCACTGTTTGATCTGCTCAGACATGCTCAGGGAAGAGCAGTTCTCCTGGCATTCACCAGCTCCCCAGAGGAGGAGAGCCCGCGCCACACCCCGTTTCCATGTGGACACTTCCTTCCAGGCTCAGTCATAAGGAACAAAACTTTTCTAAAATCATTTTATTCAGTCCTTGCAACAGACCCGGGAGGGGGGTCTTCCTACTTCCTGGGGACAAATGAAGACTCCAAAGCCGGCACAGGTCTACAGTGCTACCTCACCAGCTTTCCACAGTCCTGTCCTGGCAGGCCTCCACCTGTGGCCTGCAAATTCCAAACCTGGCTCCCCAAACCATTCCAGAATGACTGGGTTCCTCCAATCCCCCCTTTAGGGTGCTCTGTTACTACATAAGAAGGGACATGGAGGTCAGCCAGGGCACTAAGGGGTGGCGGGTGCTCTCAGATAGAGGACGGAGGCTCTGCCTTGGGAATGAAACTGACCAGAGGGAAGGGGGAAGGAAAAGGAAGGAACATCTAGGAGGCAGGAGCAGGGGAACTTACCTTATTTCATTCTCTCCTTTTTTCTTTTTTCACATTCATCCATGTCCAAATCAAAAGTGTTTGGGCTTCTATATGGAAAGAATGTCAACTAGAGATGCCCCCAAATGAGGAATGCCCATGGGTCTGTTTTAGGGTAACTAAACCCTGAGGATTCAAACCAGAAAGTGTTGTTCTCAGGTTCAAGGCAACATAGTTTAAGAACACAGTGGCTGCGTCTGTGATATTACATTTTCATGGCTCTCAATGTTATCCTATTAAAATATCATTCTTTTAAATTTCATTTATTCTTATCTAGAAAATATTTTTCATACAGTCAGAAAAGTGTGCACCCTAGAGCCAGGACGCTTTGATGGTTGATCAGAAGAGATCTCCTGGAACGTTATCACTGGTGGAAAGCTCACTGTGGCTAGACTTCCATCTCTTGCCAGCCTGTCATCAGCAGGAGGGTCGGGAGAAATACTCACAGCCCAATTGTCATTCCAGCTGCCTGTCAGGGCTGATCGCATCAGCACAGCTGAGAGCTAGCATCAAACTAAAGCTGCCATCTAATGATTATTTAGTCCTTTCTTTTTAATCAGACAATTGTTTTGCACATGGAATTCTATGTGAATTCTGTTTCTTGATTGAAGAAAAAAGATGAAATTGTAATTCAAGTTAATACATATGAAGAAGTATTGTTTCACATATTAAAATTAATCATATATGTCAACATTTATAGGAATCATTTTTGTAATAACATTGAGAACGCAAAGATTCCAGGATAATCCAGACCGAATTATCCAAATGAGTAATCCGAGAAGGAATTTGCAATTTTGAATGGTTTGATTGAAGTGTCACAAAAGCTCAAAACTGGGATTTCTGTGACTTAAAATAACCTTCCAAAAAAATCTTTGAGACCTGCTTGGATTCAGTTCTACTAGGACAGTTCTGAATTCCAAAAACCACAGTAGTATCAGCCTTCCCATCCCATCCTCCCTTCTCAATGTGAATATTAGATGATTGAGAATCCATCTCAAAGAAATGGAAGCTGTGGTATGGAGATCGACCCAATTCCAGGAGGGACAGCCTGGCCAAGCTGTGGCTGGAGGTCTCAGGTCCCTGAAAGAGCCCAGGCCGCAGTCTCTGCTGGCTTCAGGCAAACTCCCAAGTACTCAGACTGAACTCCAGACACCCAATCCCACCTTCCCTCCTGTCAAATGGTCTTTTCCTCCTGTGGTACCCAGCGTGCCTTCAGGAAAGGGACATTAGATCCATCACAGCAAGATGGCCAATATCAGAGCATCTCCTGGTGCCTCTAATCAGTAGAAGCCAAAGATAAGCTTTCTCAAAAGCATAGATGGGCTCAGTACCTTCCTCAGCCCTTGCTCACTAGTCACATATTTGAGATCATAACAGTTGGAATTAACTCCTTAACCCTTACAAAATAGACTGTGCCTTAACAATAATGAGCCAAAAAAAATAAGTAGATAAAACCTGGTAGGTCAAATGTAACACTACCTGTACAAACACACGTGAACAATAAGGAAATTGGAAAGCCGATACTTCCCTTACTTTAAATAGAAGCCACGGTCAGTCTGTGCCTTAGAAGTAATTGTGAAACTTCAAAAATCTCTCCTTTTTAAAGGAAACTTGCCATGTAAATAAGCTTTTGAAAAACTATTGTTTTATATATATTTGGAAATATAACCAAATATAGTTGGTCCTCCTAATCTCTATTTCCATCCCTGGATTCAACCAACCTTGGATCAAAAATATTAAAAAGTATATATGTGGCTGAGCATGCACAGATTTTTTTCCTTGTCATTATTCCTTCAGCAATAAGAAGAGCAACTATTGATGTACTGATTACATGGCACTGAGTACTGTAAATAATCTAGAGATAATATAAAGTATACGGGGGATGTGTAGAGATTATTTGCAATTACTGCACTATTTTATATAAGGGACTTGAGCATCTGCAGAGTATGGGTTCTGGGGGGGCCTGAAACCAATTCCCCACAGGTACTGGGCATGACTGTACATGATTACTTTGCTAGAAATAAAATGTCACGTATAGGGCTGAGGTTGTGGCTCAGAGGTAGGGCGACTGACTGCCTAGCACGCGTGAGACACTGGGTTCAATCCTCAGCACCACAAAAATAAAATAAAATAAAGATATTGTGTCCACCTATAACTGGAAAAAAAAGAATACAAAAAAATTAATTATAGAATTTTCAGTTATATGTACTTATAGATTTGAACATAGATTTTGAATATAGATTTTTGAATATAGATTTTCCCCCTAGACTATTAAAAGAAATCTTCCAGGCGGGTGCAGTGGCACAAACCTGTAATCCCAGAAACTCAGGAGGTTGAGGCAGGAGCATTGTAAGTTGGAGACCAGCCTGGCCAACTTCGTGAGACCCTGTCTGAAAACAAAAATGGCTAGGGATATGGCTTAGAGGCACAACTCTTAGTACTACAAAAAACAAAAAACAAAAACCTAAACAAAACAAACAAAAAAAAAACCTAAGCAAAAGGAAATCTTTCAAATGACGGATTTGATTTTTCTGTATCTTGAATTTGTTAAAAGCAAGAATATACAAATCTCAATGCTTTGCAATGAATTTGGAGAACAACTGATTTACCTGGTTAGCATCAGAAAACACAGCAATTGATCAACCTTATTTCAGCCAAAATCTTGTGCAGCACAGCAGACTGCATTTCCTCTATGTAGCTTTGCCTCTCTGTGTAATGTCCACCTGTGTCACCTCTGGGGACTTTAAAGCCAAGGATAAGAAGAAATGTCAGATCAGGGGGAGGATTTACATACCAGTTTCCCCACTGTGACTTCTAAACAAACACTTGCTTTATCTAAAAGCTCCTCTAGTGAGGCAGATAGTCTCTGTCTGGATTTGAAAAAAAAAAAAATGCTCAGAGCAGGAGGGAAAGGGCCATAGCAGGAGTTGGTTGCTGTGTGGTTAGGTTGAGATGAGATGAGCAGCTACTTTCCACAATGCATATCAAAGGTAGGAATGCAGAGCCACTTGGCTAAAGAAGAAACTTCCAAGGGCTGGGGATGTGGCTCAAGCGGTAGCGCGCTCGCCTGGCATGTGTGCGGCCTGGGTTCGATCCTCAGCACCACATACAAACAAAGATGTTGTGTCTGCCAAAAACTAAAAAATAAATACTAAAAATTCTCTCTCTCTCTCTCTCTCTCTCTCTCTCTCTCTCTCTCTCATTAAAAAAAAAAAGGAAGAAGAAAAAGAAACTTCCAAGGAACTGGAAAGCAAGTGTTGGGACAAGATCTTCTACTGCACCCGGAGCAATGCCACAGAAATGGGCTGTGTGCATACCCCATCTACCTCATGTCCTTCACACATGCACATCTGAACCCTGGGGAGAGGTTACATTCATATACATATAACCAGTGTTTAGAAATAAATGTAAGGCAAAATGAAATACATTGCATTTCCAAAGCTTGCTATACACCTCCTACAATTCCTTGAGCAAAGGGTCAGCAGGGAGGGCAGAATGGCAAAGGCATGATTCATAACAAATCAGAAAATTCCAGTCTTACATTTCAGTGTCAGAAATGCACTGCTGATAATAATATTCATGAACTTAGTGCATTGGCAAAATGAGATTTAATTACTTCACAACCAAAAATGTTTGCAGTAATGCAAATGTGAAAAGCATAGCAAATATGGAGTGCTTTATACTTCTTTCCAAAATCTCTAATTGACTAAGATGCACAAAAGTGATGAGTAACACACATTACCATTTTGAAGATGGTCTTATTGCCCATATTCATGAATGAAAACTAGAGCTACTGGAATAGGTCACAGAGAAGATAAGTGTTTCATCCTAGAATATTTTTTTTAAAAAGGCATTTTATCTTGGAAGTATAATGACTTAAAGCGATTCTGCTCCTCATTTTCAAAGGCTATGTGTAGTCTAGGGTATTTCTAACATGGGGTCTAATGAGTGGTTTAACTCTAAGTGATGCTGTGGTGTTTAAATAGGGCCCTTTGACGGTACACTCCTCATGTGAGATGATAAACTCTCCCCTTGGTCTGAGGATGGCAAGAGCAAGCAGATGATGATCACAAAGCATCCCACTCAATCCTCCTCCCTGCCATGTGGTCATCACTTCCATGACCAATTATCTCCAGGGGACAGAGTTGTTCCTGCCATGGCTATCACCACTTATTCTCCAGAGTGTCTTTATTGCTCTCTTTATTATCTCCAGCACTTAACAGGTGCCTGGCCTCTTGTAGATGTCACAAAATGAAGAATGACTGTTTCTAGGCAGGTCCTTGAGGATCAACAACATGAAGAACTTCTTTTTATTGAGAATGGGGATGAGGGGAAGGGTTTTTGTTCCAATTGGTCATTGATCTGGTCTGGAGCTGGCCAATGACAATAAAGACCACTGATGGTCACAAGGAGGGACATCAGCAGCCAAGGGTGAGAGAGTCCTAGATCACATCTGTAAACACACGATCCACCCACAGAACACTGCTTGTCTGTAGTATCAACAGAAAAGCAAAAGAGAAGATGTGGCCCTTCCTCCGGATGCATGAGACACTGGATCCAGATATGCATTACCGTTGAGTGTGTGTGCATGTGTGTGTGTGTGTGCATTTCAAGATTGTCTCCCTGTTTATATACACATAAAATTACTGAGAAATCAAAATAGTTATGAGGGCTGATGGATGAAAGTGAGGAGATGAAATGGTCCCCAACTTCCTGCCTCTTTATTCTCCACTGCTGCTGAGAGCCAACTCTAGTGCCACAGTAACCAAATCCAACAGATCTTCCTTCCCCTTTCCCTTTTCTGTCCTGGGAGAAGGCAGAAATTGAGCTAAGGATGGGAGTCTTGTCTGACAGAAAGGGGAGGAATCTTGAGTTGGAGAACCAACAGTCTTTTTCGGGAATGGCCTCATAAGAGCTGGTATTGCAGCAAGGAAGAGAACAAAGTCACCGAAGAGGAAAAGCAATCCTCAGCAAAGCTTTGAATCACTGAGGAAAAGACAGGTGGCATTTCCTCTGGGGACCGTAGACCAGTGTTACTTGAAGACCACAGAATGTCCTGGTTTCTCACTGGACCAGGCACAAAAGCATTAGCCGAGCACTTTAGGTGCCTCTTATAATTCCAAGGAGGAGGATCAGGAAACTGGGCTTGGATACAGTCACAGAAACTGAGCCTGGACAGATCCTCCGCTGTACCAGGGAATGTCCTGCTGAACGGCCCCTGCTGCCCAGCCACTGGGCAACAGCTATGGTGCTTGGAATAAGAGGAAGCAGACACTTGACCCATCATGATACAATCACGACCTGCCTGTGTTCACTGCTCCCCAGGCCTCACCTGCACGCTCCCCCAACCACATCTACATACAGAAACCAGGCCTCCTATGTGATTCTCCTTGCCTCAGTGGCACGTGGAGGCACACTGACGGGGCTGGTGAGTGCTGGGTGTCCAACTACACAGTATTTCGTGCCATTCTACAATCTTGGTCTATTGCAGTGGACAGGAAAAAAACAATGTCATCGCCACCTGAATGAGATCAGCAGTGTGTACTGAAGAGAGGACAAAGATCATAAGCTACAACAAGGAGACTTCTCCCCTTTCCTCCATTTCCTATAAGACTTAGGATAGATCATTTTCTTCCCTGTGTTTTAACTTACTCATCCACAAAATGCATAGCTGATAAGATATGCCCAGTTTTGTGGGTAAAGTACTGACCAGTAGCTAGAGTTTACCCTATGTGGTACAAAGGCAAGTGCACATGGAACTACTTGCAACCACAGACAAAGTAACAAGAATGGTTATGTGCCCCAAGTCTGTTACCTTAAGGAAGTTCTTACACCCTGAGACAGAAGCCATAAGCAAAGGAAACAGTGTTTGTGGAGCCCTCCAAGATCTAGAGTTCTGGAGGAGGGATAGCAGGGTGGGAACCTGATGAGGGTGGGAAAGAGCACCTCCAACCCACCTCAGCTCTCCTAGATCCTCCTGAGGACCAAGCCTGGGAAGCCAGAAGAAGGAAGTATGGAAAGATGGAGCAAGCTGGGAAAACAACAGGGAATGGTCTGGGGAGACGTCCAGTAGACTCCATCCAGTCCATCTCAATATTCTGCAGAATGATTACTAGGATTCCAAAGGAGAGTGTCCCTGCATATATGACAAAAGCGTTTGAAGGGTTGTTTTTAGAGCCGGATAATGTACATATTAAGAGTAACTTCTACTTTGGACACGCTAGTCTTATTTTTCTTTTACCGAAGGAATTTTAATTTTTCTAATTAGTCTATGAGACATGAAACTCTACTGGAATGAGTTCAAAGAAAGTAAATGAAGGATTGTGAGTAACTCTGAGGAGGAGTTAGGTAGTAAAGGGAGTGGGAGCCAGAGACAGGGTTTTAAGGGGAAAGTTGTAAAACAAAGTTTGTTGAGGCCTTGGGATGGGAGATGAGGGCACATGGAAGTTAGTCATGTGTTAGAGAAGATCATTGCAATAAATGCTCTCAATTCTCACTCTGAAGTAAATATTATTCTCCAGTTTTATATAAACAATAGGGCAGTAATGGAATAGCAATGACAAGCCAGAGAAGCAATTTGTCACCTACACCTTTCCCTGCCTTCATAGGAAGGACATATTTCTTAATGGTTAAAAAAAAAAAAAACTTATTTTTCAAATGAATAACAATTCCTTACAGATTAAAAAAGGAGGAAAGTTTAGCTTTCTTATTTTAGTGGATATAAACGTTACCAACTTCAAAATAAGCTTCAGAAAAAATATCTCTAATACTACGAACATTCAGAACAAAATCCTTCAGAGAAGAAGGATCACTGGATATAAGTAGAGACAGAATTAGAGCGACTGGAATTCAGGCTTCCGGGAGACACATTTATTTATTTTTTTTCTGAATGATCTTCCTGTTTTTCATAATTGCATTTTTCAGCTTACGTGGATTAAAAAAAGAAATAAAAAATTTTAAAAGGGGTGAACATACCAACAACAAACCTAAAATCCAGAAGTTTTGCTCATGCTTTGGTCAGATTTCATTTTAGTATCTGAGCTTGGAAATTACATATTAGAAATCAGCTGGGATTAAGATGGTCCGTGTGTTGGAACAATTTCTACTGGCAGTGGGGTCTGAGCCACAAATAGACTCCTTTGTTACTGTGGTACTTCCGTGAGAAATGGAACAACACATCTAAGCTTTAAAACTCTCTCCAAAGCCACCTTTTCAAAACAGTGACTTTGGGAGGAAGAGGTAACGCAGTGCATTGTCATCGTGGCCCTTTGACTGTGCCCATGGAGCACATAAATCTCAACAGATAATAACTAAAAACACAGAGAGCAGTTTCATGATGTCAGGAAGGCCCCAGCCGGATATCAGCCACCTGCTCCACAACTGGATACACTAAGCAAGAATGAGCAGGAACCCCAGTGGAGAGTGAGTTGGCAAATGTGAAACTAAAGGGCAAAAATGAACCTTCTACAGAAGTCTGAGGTATCTGAGCTAAAAACATGGTGCCATCCTATGACATAAAAGAGTCATAGGATGTTTTATGAGGGCTCTGTTTATTTAAAATATTAAAACGCGGCATCAACAACAAGGTAGGTTTTTCTAAAGCAAATTGACAGCAACAACACCGTCAATGCCCTTCCTGCCAACTTGAGGCACTCAGCTTGGAGCCTCCCACTCCCTTCTGGAGATCAGGAGCAAATGTCCCACCACGCTACAGGCCAGCTTAGGTCAGCCTCCTGAATGGGCACCTTTTAAGCCACTCACCCAGCCCTCGGCCTTTCTTGTGCAGAATGAAATATGAATACTCATTGTATTGCACTCTGGAGGTAAGAAGCTGTGGCCAGATTGACGAAATAATTATGTAAATAATGGCAGACATCGAGGGAAGACGAATGGCTGGAAAAGCTGAATAACATTAAAAAGTTAATATATTTAATGTTAACCTTTGTTGCTTTCTGTAATAATTCAAATATAGGAAAATTGTTGTCGAAAGCATAGTAATATTAAAATAAAGAAAAAACGTCATGGTAATAAATGAATCCCCCAGATTTCCGGGAAACTGGAAGGATATTATTCTGCTGTAACATTTAAAACTAAACACAGATTTTTATTAATATCGAGTGCCATTATTCTTTGTTTTACTGGTCTTATCTAGAAAGTGGAAACTCCAATTTCTAATTACGCATTTCAATCAAAAACCTAAAACATATTAACATAAAAAGTTCAAAACAAAAATTGTTATAATATAAAAGTGAAATCATCCTTTAATAATCAAACTATAGGAGATTTGGTTTTATTTTTTATTACACACAATAAAAAATTATTAAATGTATAACACTGGGGCTGGGGATGTGGCTCAAGCGGTAGCACGCTCGCCTGGCATGTGTGCAGCCTGGGTTCGATCCTCAGCACCACATACAAACAAAGATGTTGTGTCTGCCAAAAACTGAAAAATAAATATTAAAAAATTCTCTCTCTCTCTCTCTCTCTCTCTCGCTCTCTCTCTTTAAAAAAAAAAGTATAACACTAAAACTTCTCAGCATTAAACAGTATATGATTTTTAATGAAGTCTATTTTCCCCCCAAATAGGGAATGATTATGATAGAAGGGCAGGATGAGATGAGAGGGTCTGTGATCGGATGGTCTCTTGATTTTAATTTCCCAGTTGAGAGATGGGAAGGAGGTATGGAACATAGGGGAGGCAAAGCAGGGCTCTCAGAAAGATTCTGGGTTGAACATCCTGGTCAGAGCGGTCATGCAATCACATCTGGCTTCTCCTTGGATCCTATCAGGTCAGACTTGAATCACCTAAATTGAGGGGAAAAAAAAAAAAGGTGATTAGTTGGAGTTTAATCTCCTTTTGAAAGACACGGAATTCTGAAGACCAAGGTGAAACTTGGGGAATCTGTGGACGGGCTCCCTAACACTTGTATTCTGACCAGGAGATGTGGAGAGTGTTTTTTTTTTTTTTTTCTTTCCCAGCATTAATAAGACAATTAAGATAACAGTCCCTGGACAAGCTCATCTCATTGCTGCAGTTTCCTCCAGTTAAAATTTTCTCAGTATCCATAAACTGTCTAACATTTGATTAAAATCAAGCTGTTTGTTGCCTGTGACTCAAAAGACTAATTTTTTTTCTATTATTATTTTCCAAATGATAAAATATTTAGGAGATTCTAGAAATTGGAAATACATTTGTTTTTTTTGTTTTGTTTTGTTTTGTTTTGTTTTAGTTTTTGGATACCAGATGTTTAAGAAAATAGAAATTCACCTCTAAAACAAGAAAAGCTATGGAATTGTCTGAAGGTCATTGGGACCTCTTGCTCTTTGGGAAATCTATTTTCTCTCTTTAGACTGTTAAGAACATCAGAAAATGAGCAAATCATAGAAAATGCAGACATTTGAGAACATACTTGACTTGCTGAATACTGCGAACACTGGACAAGTAAAACATTAATACCACTCCTTTATAATGATGTCAGAAATCTGTGACTTACTGGGACAACCCCTCCAGCAAGCAGCCATATTGTAATGCAAGCACTAGGAAAAGCTATTCAGTTATTATTCCCCAAACACATTACATTGTTCTGTTCTACTCTGCTAGCTTGAATGCATATTGCTCCCTGGAAAGAACTTACAATTCCCTTTACAATGCATTTACAGTTGATTAAAGAATGGATTTGCAATTCAGAGTCTATAATTAGAGTTAAGGGTCTCTATAATTTTAGCTACCCTCATCCACTAATGATGATGTTATGGAGATTAGCCACTATAATAAAGACCCATGGCCACTAACATGATGACGAGAAAACACGTATTGAGGTTTAGTAGTCCATTCTTCTACCACAGGAAGTCCATTATGAACAGAGTGTTATACAAGGCTACTAGACAGGAAAAATGAGATTAACAATTAACACCTTGCTCAAAGGATTAGTATATCTCTTATGCAGTGATGACTTGGATTCTAATTAAAGGACTCAGAGAGGTGTGCTTGCCCGTGTGCGCATGTGAATGTCCTTTTCCACGCGCCTGACACTTGCCTGGGGTTTTAGAACAAATGGGTCGGGACACATCGTGAGCGGGTAGCAAGTCTGCTAATGAGGAGGGATATCTCACTGATCACTGATCTTTAACCAAAACCATGGACTGTCTTCTCAGGAGAGACTCAATATAAAATCAAAGTATTTACCTCTCTTGTAAACTTAGAGGACTACTTTTATCCATGCATAATGCAATATCACCATTGATTTACGCAGTCATTTCTGTGGGTTCCTACATTTGAGCAGAAATCATTGGCAATTAATGTAAGCAGAAAACAGAGTCTATACCAGTTTCCAGAAGAACAGTCCATCCGCAATGTAATCAGGGATTGTGAAACCATTATTAGAGTTTGAGGGAAAAAATGCAATTTATATTTATATTAAGTATTTATCTAATATATGTTTGTGATTTTTAAAATGCAATGTATAATGGGTATAGTAATGCATGCTATCATATAATCTAGAAATAATTTGCATATATGTTCAAGATTTCGGGAGTTTGCAAACAATAAAATATTTCCCTTTTTTCAATCCTTGTCAGGCATGTGAACCTATTAAAAGCTCCTATTTATACTCTTCACTCTTCCTTTCTTTCAATTCAGTTTGGTAGAAAAATAGCAAAATTTAAATTCACTTCACCTCACATTCCCTATCTATTCTAGGTTTACTGACCTAGAATTATGTGTGTGATGGCTTAGCAATTTCCTTGCTGGGGTTTAAATGATAATGAGGAAAATATATAAATAGTGTACACTAGATGATGACTAACTACTAGGTGTCCAGGCGTAGAGAATATTAGGTGGAATGAAGTGTTGTTTTAGGCTTTGTTGCAGCTTCTAATAATTGATCGTTTAGTATAATCTCAGCTGATAAGAAAAGGGAAAAACCACCAGAACGGGCAAGAGAAACCTTCAAAATTAAGAAAAAACACACAGATTCAGGTCTGAGACTACATTTTAGTCCCATGGTGCCTCTGCCTTGAAACAGTCACTGGTCAATAATTGTCCCTTGCAAGTAAAGGAGTAAATGTTACGTTACTACAAATGATGACAACTCTTAAACATTTGTCAGAGATCTTTGGTGATCTCATGATTCATATTTTTTTTTAATTTGAAAAACTGTAAGACACTGAAAACTAAAATGGGAGCTCACAAATGCAAAGTAGGAAAAATTGCAGATGATTAATCACATATTGCTAAGAATACCTGCAAAATCTAGCCAGTCCTGAGCTAGGGTTGGACAAGATTCTGTATTGCTGCTCCGTGCACACATGCTCACACACACTGAAATAGACACTTTTCTATCTAATAGAGAGGAGAAATATTTACAGATCAAATTTAATTCTTTAAATGTAAATAAAGAAATGCATAACAGAAATCTGGTAATTTTCTACTTCTATGAATTACCATAGACATTTTGCATAAATTGAAAAAAATGTGTATATTATGGGCACTGCAGCTAAACAAATGACTCTTTGATAGGGAAAACATGAACAAAGGTAATTAAAATAAATTATTAGTAGTAAAACAGATCACTTACATAATGGAAAACACCAATATGTTAACATTTCTAATGATACTATGCTCAGAAATATTTTTCAAACCACTTTGCGATTAGTAGAAGAATTCCAAAGATATAAGAGGGAAAAAATAACTGTAGCTACATTTCTAAAAGTTTTAAAAAAGAAGGCAAGGAAGAGGAAATACATGAAAATATAAATTTTACACACAGGAAAATAATCGGATGGTTAATTACAGGCAAAGTAATATTGATTTTTATTTTGCTTAGCTTGTGCAAGACCTAAGTTCAACGCTAGAACTTCAAAAATAAATAAATAAATATATAAGAGAGAATTAAAATGGCTTATGTAAACAAATTTTGTTAACATTAAAGCAAAAGCTAGTTGATAGAATATTACTTATATTGAAGATGTAATCAACCCATTGTTTCCATTATAATTTTATATTTCATTCCTTACTCAATATTAATTAAAACTTGAAGTAACATATGTAATTCTCATATATGAAGTCCAGAATAATGAATTATTTTTAAAAGTTAGGAAGCTGGCCAAGTTCAGACTGAAAGACACAAGTGAAAAAGAGCGATTGTAACTTCATGGAGAAGATGCACACACAGTAAGGAGCGTATGTCAGATGAATGAGGCCTGATCCTCCTGAAGGACAAACCAGTCACAGGATTCAAAGGAAGCGCCATCCTGTCATTTAAAAGCACCAACCTGGTTCTCTGACAGGAACACAGAAGTCAGGATTGATCTCTACGTTACTTCAAGATGATATTGGAAGATTAAACATTTTTTTTAAAAAAAGAATAACTTCTTAAAATAAGTTGCATTATCTCAGCTTCTGCAACATTTTAGGAAATTCGGCATAAAATAAATGATTTGTTGACTTGGTAAGAGAAAAAAGTAAGTCAACATAAAATGGTTTTCAAATTTCAAGTTAATTAAATTCAAGATGCATGTATTCTTTAAGATACTTTTACTACAGAACTAATTCATCATCGAAATAGAATATTTATTTGGTACTTGTTCCATTCTTCTAATTTCATTACTGAGAAATATATAAACGTTTTATATTTTTTTTTTTTGGAAAATCGATCATTAATAGAAAAGATCATTTTCTTTCTTTATCCCTTTCTTTGTTTCTGTTTTGTTTTATTTTTGTCTTTGCTTTTGCCTCTAAAGGTACTGCTTCTCACCGAGAGCATTTTGGTCCCACAGTGCAATTTATAGGGTCTGGAGCCTGGCACTGCCATTCACATCTAATGGGGAGAACTCAAGAATGTTACTGAGGAGCCTAGAATGCACAGGTCAGGAATTCTATTTTAAATAATAATATGAGCATTTTCTTATCATTTAAATTTTGCATACATTTATTATTAAAACATTATTTAAGTATTACATAAATGGTATGACACAATTTATCATAAGGTACTTCAACCCATGACATTTGTTGAAAAGAATCGTATTTTAAATTTCAATTTTCCCAAATATTTGCCAAATATAATTTGGCTTAAAAATGCATTAAAAGAAAGTCTCTGATGAATCTTCTCTTACCATCTCGAGTTGTGTGATGATTTCCCATTTAATTATTTATCATAAGATAACATGAGGTTTATTCCCCAAATATTTAGATAATTCTAGAATATCAATCACCTCATACCTACCAATTTCCTTAAGTGTACAATTCATCATCAAATTCTAATCGCGGCTTCTTGCATGCCATGAATTTTTAGAGCATGCATAACTTAGCAAAATATTCCTAATGGTTTAAATGCCAGTGTGAATGACTCTTTATTAATGCCAGAAAATACACACATACATTAAAATCCTAATAATCATAACACTATCTGACTATAAAATTAATAGATTTTAATGTTGTTTTTCTTGATAAATGGAAAAAGTTACTCCTCATACACTCACAAATTAAGCAGAATTATAACCATTTTAGTAAGCCTGAGCTTGTTCCTGCTTTTTTCTTTCTTTTTTTATAAGCAGTATAATATTATCTACAAACAACTCAAATTCATGTCTCACCAAAAAAAAGAAAAAGAAAAAAGATTGAAGATAAGATTGAGGATTTATTTCTGATAGTCTTCTCTCTGATATATAAATCCATTAATTTTCTCTCATACCTACCAATTTTCCTAAGTGTACAATTCATCAGAAGGTCTATACCCACCCCTTCCTGCATGCCATTAACTTGTTGAGCATGCATAACTTAGCAAAAATATTCCAAATGCCAATACGAATGGCTCTTTTACGGGCAACGCAATCCTACTTAGTTTAGGAAGCTTTATAGTTTAGTTAATATTTTCTAATGTTATTGATCATGTGGGTCAAGCCCTGCTCCTTGAGCCTCAAGTCATCTTCTCTAGAGCAGTAAATCAAAACTTGGATGAGGCAAAAAAAAAAGGGGGGGGGGAAATGCTGATCTCTTCAAAGCAATGGCAATCACAACATCGTTGTCCAAGAACTCAACCTGAGATCCAGGACGGGGTGGCAAAAGGCAAGCTCTATTAAAGACATTACCACTGGTCAGATGGACCTAGAACCTTCCCTGAGTTCAGAAAGTGGTTACAGTAAATGTGCGTATGGTGGGCTTCCTTTTGTGTTTAACCGATTTTTATCTGCGGCTCTGAGCTGCTCCCTTCACAGGGAGCAGTGTTCTGCTGTTCCTATGTGTGTGTAAATTAGCCACTGCCACCCGCCATCTTCCTGGTTCCCTTTGGTCAGTGTTGGCTGCTTCTGTTCATTACCTCTTGACCTCAAGTCCAGTTGGAAAATCTGAAGGCTGCCTGTTTGTTATGACAGTGTGACAGCTGAAGTCACACTGACTTCCGTTCTCCATGTGGGTCCAGGTAGATTGTTGGGGGCATTGTTCTAATCAGGGAGGAAGAGTCTCCTCTAGGAGGAAGCCAGGCAGCCACAGGGACTGATGTGACATCCACACGCTCCATCATCTCGGAGAGAGCAGGAGCTGGCTTCACCACAGAGGGAGGGCAGCGGGAGCTCTGCTCTTCCCTGGACTTCACCTACCTCTCATCTCCCTAGCAGGCTGCTCCTTGCAATAGGATGCTTCTTTCCTCATCAAATGGATTGTTCTTTTTAATTAGGTTACACACTGGATTTTAAATCAAGTTCCAAATTAAGTATGATCACATGTGAGATTTATCTCAAACACGTATCACTCAAAAATCTTAATTCACACTCTCCAGAGTCCCACTATCTGTATTTTCTCAATTTAAAGTCTTGGTCTACATATTCACAAGTATTTTTTAAAGGAATTAAAATATTTTTTTAAAAAAAATAGCATCAGGAGCTGTTTTATTTAGTAGATTACTGAATGCATTTGGAGAATCGATTTTAAATTTCACATACCCATTGCTTTTCACAGATAGTCTTTCAATAATAATTTAGCGCCAGTGGAAGGTGCAAACCCTTCCTAACCTTGACATTTCCTTCAATATGCTGGAACCTCACTCCTACACCAGTTTGGGTTTTTCTCTGCCTCCTCTCCATGGCATGCTGGGTGCTGTGGTGTCCTGTAGAGTGTTGTGAGACCCTGCAAGAAGCCCTGAATTTCTCGACTCAGTACCTGCTCTCCAGCCTGCCTGTAGAGATGCAGCTCAGTTTTACTCTACTGCATGTTAGGCTTGGTGGTAATGCTGTTGCTCACAAGAAACAGATGTGCTGTTCTTTAGAACTTCCCCAAAATGTGTGAGTAAGTCGGAGTGATCCTGATGTTCGGGTCAGAAACTCTTTGTAACTGCATGCCTGGGGCAACCTTGTAACCTAGCCTTGAGACAGGATAAAGGGGAAATTTGTTCTCCACCTGACTGCTCTTCTTCACTGCAGGAGTGATACAGAAAGCAGGAGGATGTCTACCTCAAGAGTGTCCGGCCCAGCTTGTCAAGGAAGACTTCTCGGGAAGAGTCATGCTGAATGGCTGACCCATTTTCTCCCTAGCTCTGCTACTTCTGTCACTAAGGCTGTTCCTATTACTTATCTCCAACCCTTCTCAAAGTTGGCTGCATAAAGAGATCCCCTGGGGAATTTCACAAAGCCCCATATCCACGTTCTCTCCCAGAACAATTGGCTCAGAGTCTCTGGGGTGGGACCATGGCCTTGCTCTTTAGGTCACTGCTGTGTGCAACGAAGGCTTGGGAAGTGGTGCTCTGAGCCATCCAGCACTCTGCCACCCTGCCCCATAAGCTACTACTAACAATTTCTTAAGCTCTTCCATGCTTTTTCCAATCTGCTTCCGCATAATTTCATTCCCTTGATGCTCTTCTTCCAAGTTTCACAGGTGAATAAGAGCTCTCCAGGTTTTGATATCCAGCATCATCCTGGGCTCGGCTTGGGTTCAGCTTTCTGGCTTGCCTCACTGCAGTGCTTGGACTCAGATATCTCCTCCCAGTCTACCCACCAAGACCGTCTATGGGTCCTCCAGCAGCTAGGGTCTTGTTACAGCTGACCCAGCACACCAGGCCCTGCCTGAGGAGGGGCTTCTGCAGCTCTATTCTGCAGTTCATGTGATACTATCCATTCCACTATTGCTTCCTAAGCACTGATGAAATATGTGCTGCAGCTAATTACGAAGAGATTTTAAGTCCCAAGTATTCCTCTTAGTGTTCCTTTTTTATGAGTGCAGAAAGGGAGCAAAAGAAATATAAATTAAGTCATAAATTATGTAGTGAAGGGGGGGGAGTGACAACAAAAAAGATAATGTGAGACACCATAATGAAATTCCTAAAATGTTCCAAATACTAATAGGTGCTCCATATGCGTGCCCAAGCATTTTTCAACAAATATCACAATATCCATAGGATTTCAGGGCAAAAAGATGGTTCCTATTACCCATCACATTCTCTCCCAGTCTGGTAAATGAAAGGCAGTTATTAATCAACACTTATTTGGCCTTAATTGTAAACTTGATCCTTAAAAAGAACAGACAATCTTAAGTAGATTTTCTAAACAGAAAGTATTAGATAGTCTAGTTAATTAAACATAGCCAACAGATTAGTTTATGAAGTAGGCAATATTTTGACTGAAGTAAAGCTCAAACACCTAAGTTATTGCTTTAAATAACTTCCAGGTGGATTACAAAGGGTGGGGGTAGAAAGAGAGAACAAAAGAGAGAGGGGGTGGGGGAGGGAGAGAGAGAGAGAGTAAAATTACAGCCAGGTTGTCCTTTTAATACTTAATTCAGATAACTCATAAAATTCATGTTTCTCTTAAATGAATTTTACCGTATATGGATTTTTGAATGCAGTGACTAATATGCACATTTCTGAGAATTATTCTTGGCATTGAAACTATTTAGATACCACCTTCAAGCCAAGAGAAACACTCACCATCACATACCTTGCTGGACACCACATGCAAAACACTAGCAATACAGCATCATTTTCTACACAGATGCTATCACGTTTTGAAAACCCGAAGGTTGTGTTTGAATTACATTGCAATTGGTTTCTCCATAATTTGAAATAAAAATATGTTCCTCCTTAGTTAAGAAGTAACCATCATTTACCTTTCTATGTCACAACCACTCCAAATAAACTAACAAAAACTTAGGGAAAAACCCACTGTCAGTTACTTTACACAAATGTATGAAAAGAAAACAGAATTAATATGTGTTAGAAGCATGTCTATATCCTCAAATTCCATTAGTCTAAGAATTGAGTGATGTTTGACTATTTATTTTCACCTCTATGGCCGAGAAGGCGTAATATTACATGTACATTTGAACAGAACTTTCTCTGTGGTGGAGCATACACACACGTATTCAAGAGTTAATTCAAGGTGTTGACATCATCCTTCAAGCCACCCCATACAGTCTGGATCTTGGTTTCCTCAGAGATCACCTCAGCAATAACTACCATGATAACTTGGCTCAGAGCACTGACTCTGAGTATTTATCCTGAGAATTAAGCTAAAGTGTGCTAAACTGGGTTCTGCCAGGGACACTTACACTTAAGAAAAATTGTCAGTTCACTGATCTTGTTTTCTCAAAGGGATGTTCTACCTCAATAAAGTAGAGAGCTCATGTACTGGGTCTACCCTAGAGAGCAGGTGCTCGGCACCCTTCCCTGGAGATCCATCCCTGCTCCGTGTAATAGCAAGGACAAGTCCATCTAAGCACCAAGTCAACAGAACTGACCTCCAAATACAAAGGAATCCAGCCTTGCAGGCATAACATTGGGGTCATTGTTTCATCTTCAAGTATTTACTGTGTACCTACAGATGTTATCCTACAAGACAGGACGGGACACGGCTCTTCTACCCTCGTAAAGCATACAGTTCACTACCACCTGTGTCAATATTCTCTAAACAACCAGTTTAAGGTAGATTTCAAAACTCTCAAGCATTCATATCCTTTGTTTAAGAAAACAGTGTCACCCACCAAGAATTTTTCTAGTTCTTTGGTTTTTGGACTCTTTTTCGAAGTTCAGAATCACACAAGTCTGAAGAGAAAAATCTAGGGAGTTAAATAGTTTCTGAAAAATTGGCTCCTTTATAAGGAAAATGGACACCTACCTGTGATTGTAGAATTGAGCATATATGTTACATTTGCCCAACAAAGGAGAAGAAAGTTTAACTAATGGAAATTCTCAAGCAAATACAGTTGGATGGATAGGAAACAACCCTCAACTACTTTGAGGCTAAATGATCTAAACCAACTGGCTACCAGATTTGGGCTGCATTTGGGGGACTGGCCAAAGAACAGTGTACTCCAGAGTACTAGAGCTGTGGCCTATCTGTGGCTAGTTAGACTGGATCCATTTCTGAATCAGGCCTTCAATGTGAGAGGGTGCTAGCCCTTTCCTCTTACAAGATCAATGTGGACCTGGGTGATGAGGGTGCTTAAAGGTTAGTACTATCTTGGAAGGAAAGAAGGAATACTGCCCATGGTTTAGATTCCCAACTGGCCTCAAGAAGCATGAAGTTAGTAGATGATTAGGAACTGGATGCCAAGGTCATCAGGGAGCACAGTCCCTCTGAACAGGAAGAGGTTTCAATACTGCCTTTGCCTTGTTACCCACACCAGATGAAGACGCAAAACATCCCCCTAAAAATCCAGTTTATTTGGATGAGGTGACAGTTTTGTAACATAGAGGAAATACAAACATAACTGACACACTTTTCTTGGGGTAAAAGAAGTAGTTGTGAAACAAAACCAGGGACGCTTCGACACTCTCTAGGATGGCGGTCCGAAACAAACTCCCAGAGTGGGATCACTCTGAGAAGCCAGGAGGTGACATGGCTCTAAGGTCGAGTCGTGTACATCAGTGATTCTGTGCAGGGCTGGGAAAGGGACCCACTGCACATCTATCTAGGGAAACTGAGGTCCTCCAAATACTGCAGGAAGTGATGTCCTCAGTTGAAGTCTATCTTTCCTTTATTGAAAGCTGGACTCATTATGTGCAGTTTCCTTGATTCACTTACTCTATGGCCTGAGCAGAATGCATCCCATGACTTAGAGGAGAATGATATTCAGTTTTCAAAGTCAGGAACTTGGCAGAAAAGAGTAGGGGACAAGAGCCTCCGGGTGACAAAGGAGGTGCAGCCGCTGCTCAAGTCTGCCCCAATGGGCTCCTGCCTTCTCTTGAGTTTCTTATGCTCTGAAACCCTCTCACCACCCTTTAACATTTTGATCTGAATTGAGACAGAACTTCCCTTAGCGCTGGCATTTTAAACACCACCTTTATTAAATAAGAAGAGCAAAGAAAAAGGGAAGGAAGAAGAGCAGCTGCCTTGCTTAATAGTGGGTTTCACTGTGGAGTAGCTGCCCTTTGTTTCCCGGGATGCTAAAACTTCCCTAGAAACTGTGCAAGCTTCTGGCCCTGATGCCACCTGCCTGTTACCATTACGCAAGGAATGTTTTCTCTCCTTTCTCAACCACCTGCTCTCACCTGAAGCAGCATTAGATTTTGTTGTATTTCACCACTATAAGAGAGAACGTGCCCATATGGGGAATCCTGAAGAACATGCTGCTGTCCCTCTCCTTAATGCCCATGATTTGCTCTGAGGGGACCCCAACCCAGGCAGTTTCACATCTCTTCCCAGCCCTCCTGCTGTGGAATCACAATTAGCACAAATTGATTGGATCCATTACTGATCTGAATCCGCAAAAATAAACAGGTTGGGTACATTCAGGCTTTGTGTTTAAATGATTATTAAACCTTTAATAACTTTAAATAACTTTAATAACCTTTAATTGCTCAATAATGACTTCTTTCCCAGAAAAAAAAAAGAAAAAAAATCCTGATATCGGTGTTTTCATAGCACCTAGAAAGAATCTAAAGCCACTGTATCTGGTTTGAGGATAGAAAGAGGAACATGGTTTCATCTACTCCAGAGGCAATTTACTTTGAGGATCACTTTTTAAAAACAGACTTCTTATTGCTAAATGACCAAAAATGGCTAGACACAGATCTGCCGTAATTAGCCAAGGGAATCCCAGTGGGCTGCTGGCAGCATATTTCAGCCCCAAAGTGTGTGTCGTCACTTGTCACACGCCACCATGATTTCTGTGTCACTCTCTGTGCCACAGCTGGGCTGCAGATCCAGGTTCTGTGTTTCCTCAAGTTATTAGCTTTAGGTTCTGTGAACTTCCCCAATTTTGGTATTTGCAGGGGAAACAATGGTGTACCAGAAAGCATAGTTTATTCTGCTCTTTACTCTTGTTCATAACCTTTAAACAAAACAATGCTTTTCAGATTAAATTTCAAGAGTTGGTCTCAGTCCAAAGGTAAATTGTCTTAGAGAAGTTGGAGAAAACATAGCCAGATTTATTTGATTATTACATGAGTTTTTAAACACACCTTGTTGATTTAAAAATGATCTAAAGCTTACAGTACTTTGGGACATTGATAACTTGGAAATGAGTGCTCATATTTTTATCAAATTATGATATTTTTAATTTAGATAGTGTTAAGACAAGAAAACAATGCTTCCAAATACTATGTTTTTTTTTAACTGTAAGTAAAAAAAAAAAAAAAGAAGTCATTCAGTCTCTGTGCTGCATTTTGTTCTTCCAGGATCTATAAAGAAAACTGAAAAGTAAAATTAAAATTTAGAAGATATAGTATTTTTTCTGTAAATAGCAAGTATATTAACATTGATCAGTTCTGTATTAATAATTTTTGAATTATTGGCTAATTTCAGAAGCAAAGAGAAAAAATTTTTTATTGGTTGTTCAAAACATTACAAAGCTCTTGACATATCATATTTCATACATTAGATTTAAGTGGGTTATGCAAAAAAAAATGATGATTAAAAATTTAGTTTTGCTTTTATTCAGATAAAAGTAAAAGAAGTACGCAAGATCGAATGACGGAACCGCATCCTGATTTACAGACTGCCTGGCCCCACGGCTCAAGGTCTCTGCAGAGTCATGTTGGGAACCTGCTATGTCGTTTAAAAGGGTGCATTTTCCTTTATTGGATTTAGAAGAGCAATAAATGAAACTTCCCCACATTCTTTCTGCACATTCCTCCTTATTAAGAAAGGAAGAAAGAGAGAAAGAAAGGTAGTACCTGATTTAAAATACAAAAAGGATGAATGGGAAATCCACATTCTGAATTTTTATTTTGATTCAATGAACTTTGAGGCTTTTGGTTCATTGAACAGACACCACTTAACTGCCCTTAGACTAAACATGTGCTTTCGAAGCTGCTTTCCTGGAAAACACGTTAATTTTATATTTCCTCTCTTATTCCAGTGTTTTTGGGAAAACACAGTTGTATTCATGAAAATATCATATCACACTCCACTCTTTTCCACTCTCTTCATGTCTTTCTAACTTTCCCACAGAGATCTTTCTCAGGGTAACTTTCTAGGCCTTGTTTCAACCCAAAGCTAAATTATCATGGAGGAGAAATGTTCTTTCCAAACCTTGTTATTAACTTTAGCAGGTGGATAAACACAAAATCCAAGTCAAGACAGGAGTGTAGGGGGAGAGCCAGCAGTTCCAGGGACAACTTTCAGAAACACACCATCCTGCTCTGAAAGATGAAGTGCAGCAGACCGCGAGAGGACCCGTCACCTCATTTCTGTGCAATCCTAGAACTCACGGGCATTAACCGACTGTGACCCATGGAGACACACATGTGTCACTGGGTAACAGTCCCCTGATGATAGCAAAGACTGTAGTGGTTGTTGCTTGTTGGTTGGACTGATGGTTGTTTGACTTCTGTCTCACCTGCTCAACACTGTGGACATCTGGGGCCACTCTATCTCACTTCCTCTTTAGGATGAGTCACTTGGAGTGACTTTGATCAGAGAAATTGCTCATCTTGGGACAGAAAAAAAGAGATGTGGCCATTATGACATTTAAATTTTCTTTCAAATTTCTGCACACATTTTTTGGCCAAAGTGACTCAAAGGTCCAAGCCTTGCATCAGTGGTGCAAAGAAATATACCCTCCACCTGATAAGATATATATTTTTTTCTAGTAATGTACACACACACACACACACACACACAGTAAGAACCTCCTAGGTATTGTTGAAGTAGACAATGATGCTTTCCAGCAGGACCAAAAAGGGCAAAGAATTTCACTTTTAGACCCAGACTAGGTCCCTATCCTTGACCTGGAATCTCAAAAAGCTCGAATCTGGCCTTCTTTCTAATGGGTCACATTTTTCAGAAGGCCAAGTGGAAAATAAAGAAAATTAAGATGTTGGAAGGATGTTGACTCAGTGAAAGCATTTGTAAAAATCAACACAGCTTTTTCAACAGTGGTAATAAAAAGGGGGAAAAAAATCACAAGTTCCATTACTAGCACAAGGGGGAAACTACTACAGACCCCACAGTCAACAAAAGCTCAAAGTAGGAATATGAAGTTAAAGCCAATGCATGTGGCAATCTAGATGAAAAGATCAGAGTCCTCAAAGAATGAAACCTACAGCCAACAAAAAAAGAAAATCTCTGTGAATGGAAAAATATATCCTGTTTATGGTTGAAGTTTCAGTAATAATAAACATCAATTTTCCAGGAATATCATTATGGAGTCAATGAGATCCCCATCAAAAAGCCAACTCTTCTTTATAAAAGATAAGCTTTTTTTAAAAAAAAAAAAGATCATTTTCAAGACTTACTGTAATATTGTAATAGTTAACACTAGTATTTTTGTGTGAACTGAGAAGTAGATTAATAAAACAGAGCAAAAATAGAAAAGAAAATATATGAATGCGTGTTCAAGAGACTTTCAGTAAAGATTCCTTGAGTATTCAACAAGGAAAATGGTCTTTCCTAGAACAACTGGATGAGTGTATGTTAATAAATGATGCCAACCCCCAGCCGGCATAAATGTGAAACTAATTTGAAATAGATCATTGACTTAAACGTAAAATCTCAAATATAACATGTCAAGAAGAAAGCTGTAATGTATATTTTTCAATTTGATCTGGGCCATGTTTTCTTAGAGAAGATACAAAAAGTGTTAAAAAAAAAACACTTTGATATATTGAATTTCATCAAAATAAAAACAGTATCTGTGTTTGTTGATGAAAGAAATTTTAAAAATTTAAGGGAAAATCTCAAAGAGGCATAAAATACTTGTAATATGCAGGTATATACACATATATTACAATAGATTTGCAACCAGGTATATAAATAAATATGATAAACTAATAACAAAATTCAAAGAACTTAATAAAAAATAAACAAAAAGATTTGAGTGATACTTCAAAAAAGAGGATGTAGTTCCAAAGAGCACTCAACTTTGGAAGTTATCAAGGAAAATTGCACCAAATTCACAGTGAAATATTACTTCTCACTCATTAGAATGGCTAAAATTAAATAAAAAGTCATTGAACATGTAAAAGCCAAGAGAATATAGAACCAATGGAACTTTCATACATTTCTTTTACGGGAAGGTGGGTACTGAGATTGAACTCAAAAGCACTTCATCACTAAGCTCCATCCCCAGCACTTTTTTTTTTTTGAGACAGGGTCTCGCTAAGTTGTCCAGGATGACCTTGACCTTGTCCTGTCTCAGCCTCCAGAGTTTGTGGGATTTATAGGCCTGAGCTACGACACCTAGCCATACATTTCTCAATAGGAATATAAAGACACCTAGCCATACATTTCTCAATAGGAATGTAAAACATCGTGTAAAATTGTAAGAAAAATGTGAACACATCTTCATTTTCTTCATGGAGAACAGAAGCAAACACACAACTTTAAAGTAAAATAATGAAGAGACAACTTTACAAAAGTCAATTAATTTATTTATTTTTTAATCAAGTGACTCCATCCAGAAAGTGAAATGATATGGAGCCATGAAACTCATATGTTGTTGTTGGTGGTAAAAATGATTGCATTTCTTTCAAAGAGCAATCTAGCAGCTATTCACAAGCTCAAATATGGTCCTAGAGACAGCAATTCAGCTTTAAGGCTGTGCAGTGGTCTCCCCCTTTTACAGGATACATTCCAGCATATCTGAGGAAGCCTGCAACTTCAGAAAGTACTGAGCACTGGGTGCTGTTTTCTCTTATTCAAACATACACACGATAAAATTTAATTTATAATTTGGGTTATCAATAAGAGCTGATAATAAAATTTTAATTCCAATAATAATTTTAACAATATGCTGAAATGAAAACAATTTGAGCTTAGGAAGTTTTTTCCTTGACATTTTTCTTTTACATAATATATCCGGGCTGCTGTTGACTGCAGGTCACTGAAACCATGAAAAACAAAATCGCAGAGGAGGAGGGACGGCTGTGCACACAAAGTAACGGAAAGTAAAGTCCCCACAATGACTTGTACAGGAGTTGCCAAATGATATTGTTCAGAGTAGCCAAATGAAAAAAGAAAACTCCAGCAACTCATGAAAGGAAAAACCCAACAAGCCACAGCCGTACAATGGAATATTATTTGGCATTAAGGATAAATGAAGTACAGACACAGTGTCATAACTGATCCTCAAAAATATGTGACATGAAAGAAGCCAGTCATGAAACAGCACTTGTTACATACTTCCATTTCATGAAATGTCCAAAAGACGATTCCATATCGAGGGAAAATAGGTGAGTTGTCTCATAGGCCTGCAGGGGAGAGGAAAGTGGGAATAATGGATATCGCACATAGGGTTTCTTTGGGGAGTGATAAAAAATACTCTAAAATTGATTGGGGGTGATGGTTCCATACCATTAGTGAATATCTTACAAGGTATTAAATTGTACACTTAAGATAGGTGGGTGCTTGGAATAGAAACTAGATCTCAGCAGAGATCTCTCTCTCTCTCTCTCTCTCTCTCTCTCTCCCACACACACACACACACACACACACACACACACAGAGAGAGAGAGAGAGAGAGAGAGAGAGAAAGAGAGAGAGAGAGAGAGAGAGAGAGAGAGAGAGAGAAAGCACATTACCCTTCCGGCTCCATCCGGCAGAAGTTTCTCCTTGGGAGTGACCGCTCTCTGACAGTAGCCTGGTTTGGAGGTGGCTCTCCATTGACTTGCTGTCAAGAGTTTCATCAGTGGTAAGGAAGATGACAGAGTATCAGAAGACTTGGTCTCCTGTTGTGTTGGGCTAGCACGCTGTACTCTGACAAGTCATTTAACATCCCTGAGTTCCATTTTCTCATCTGCAGCATAGGGTGTTTGGACCACAATACCCCAGAGTTTTGCACTGTGTCCAACATTTTAGGCATTTCCTTTGAGTGACTGAGTTTCCACTTTGATTAACAGAAGACCACCTTAAGGTTAAGATGCCTCCTAGATGTTTTTCCCATTTAATACTAAACTCTCTAAAGAGCATCAAGGTAATATCACACTGGTGTGGATGTTACCTTGCTTCTGAGTTGGGATGAATAGCAGTTTCTATTTGACTGTCCAACACTATTATTTGCCACCTGCCGATTTTACTAGAAAAGACACTCAAGTTAAGAGGAAAGCCCTGGAGATAAATGGGATTGAGGTCTTTATTTTAGAGCTACAGATTGGCTCCAAAATGGTTCCCATGGGACTTAACTCAGCTGCGGAGAAATCAGTCCCCATGTTCACAGTATTTGTTCAGATTTTAGAGCATCTGAACATGAGTTGGCCAATAACAGATATTTGTTATTCACACAGTTTTTGACACATAATACATTTCCAAACGTAAAATAGCAACTTCCAGCCATGCAGAATAAAGTGCTTTCTATACATTACTAAGAAATTGGACACTGCAACCACGGAGGAGAAAGCACACTTTAGATGCAGAATATTTTAAACTGTGTGCCGTTGTCCTTATTACTGAGTCGGAGGAACGGGTGGGGGCACAATGTTTAAAGTCTCCTCACTTTGACAAAGGTCAGTGCCTCCATAAAGTGGGACAAGATGGACTTGGAACATTTTATTACCAACAGTCGAGTTCATTATTATGTACGTTACTGATGCTCATGGGGCAAGTCTGGAAATGGAGTGTCCTGAACGGAGCGTCATGGATAACCACAAAATTTCCTCCAGGCATTTTTGCATATTGGTTTTAACTTTCCTCGAGGATTATGTCCATTTGCTTTTCATTGCTTTGTTTTATTCTTATCAGATAGTGACTGAAGTTGCTCGTATTTTGCTTACGAATCTCTGCCCAGAAGCCAGTTGCCCGGTGACAGCATCTATTGTGTCTGCAAAGCACGTTCCGCTCCTGAAGCCGTTTCTCTCTGAACTGCCTGCTGCTGTGACCTGCCAGGGAGGAGTCAGGCTGCCAGAAGCCCTCAGAGAGAGAAATGCTCTGAGGTTCCATGGAAGCGGCAGAGGAGGTGGCCTTGGTAGGGAATGGGGCTTCCATAGGGAGCAGGGGCCCCTGAACCCACGTCACTGTCAGGTCTGTCTCCCTCATCCCTGCCTCTGAATAATTGCATACAAATAAAACTAAGTTGAGACACACATCCTCAGAAGGCTTGAGGAGCTCCATCAAGGTAGGAAAGAGAGACACAGGTGCACACTTCTGGTGGTTTATGTGCTGATTGAACGAGGGCTATCAGGCTGTTTGTTCCCACCAAATGAGACCAGACCCCTTCCAGTAATTCTGGAACTCTGTTGGGAAAAAGAATGTCCCTGAACATAGGCCTCCAAGAATCCTTTTAGTCCACCAAAACAGCGGACATTTTCTTCATGTTCATTACTTTCACTTCTGAAAATGTAGAGAAATGGATGATGAGCTCAGATTGTTTCTCGGGTCCCATTCCTATGAATTGGTTAAAAGAGAAATTTTTCAATAAGGCTATAATTCCTTTCATTGTTCTTCACGGATTGTGTTAATGGAAGCCTGGGAGTGGAAAAGGCTTCAGTCTTCCTGCAAGAAGCTCATCAACTGGTTTTACAGAGTCTTTAATCATCTGAACCCAGTAATGAAGGAAGAGGGGAGAGATCTCCTTGGTGGGCTGCTCGGGTCCCATCCCACGCTCCTCTCCCAGATGCTTTCCTTCCAGCAGTCCCCTGCTCTGCATGGTGCTCATTAACTCATTTATTTTTTGCCGCCTCCCTGGATAGTCAGTTCCACAAGGACAGAGGCTTTTCTCTGTTTTGTTCTCATGAAACTTTGGACCTAGAAAAGTACCAAATTCATGGTCTTTTTCTCCAAGAAATGAAATGTATACACACAAGTTCAACCCCCCAAATAGGAATCTTGCTAAGAGGACCACAGTGCTAGTTACTGAATAAGTTGCCAAGGATAAATGCTGAAAACCCTAACCATGACAACCACATCAGGATGGTGTAAGGGGAAAGGCAATTCCACATGAGCTGACCATCTCCAAAATTCAGTGTCGTGGAACTTTAATGTGTGAAGATATTTTGGAGCCTCTACCTCTATCTCCCTGCCAGTGTAGGAGTGCCTTCCACAGCAGCCCTCTCTGAATGCCCTGTAGGGTGTAGAGTCCCCACGGCTGCACTACTTCCAGGTGGGCTGCTGGGTCTTTGCTAGGTGAGGCCCTAGGATGACCACCAGCATCCTTCACTTCTACCTGCTGGACACCAGTATCAATCCCTCCTTTTAATGCCACAACTTAAAACATCTCCAGACATTGTCAAATGTGCCGTCGAGACAAAAATTTATCCCTTCAGAAATGCATGGCTCCAAACACTCTGCACTTTCTGAGGAAGCCTAGACCATCGTGGGCTTCTCTGATGGCTGCAGAACCTCTCCTTCGGTACCAGGAAACATGAAGAGCTGAAATTCTCTCTGCTTCTCTTCTTCTCCTTCTCGCCCCTTCCTTCCCTCCTCTCTCCTCCCGATCCCTATAACCTCTTTATTTTGCACAAAAACACACACAGAAAACCAGATTGCTTCCAAATCAGACCTTAAATATTTTAAGACAAGCACCATATCTGGTTCTTCCTCCAAATCCACCCTAACACCTGAACCCCTGCACCTTCAGCTGGCCCTTTTTTTGGAATAAGGTGGTTGCAGATATAATAATTTAAGAAGTTTTTAACTGGAATCCTGATCTCCGCAGGCTGTGACCTTACTAAAGGAACGGATGTGATGTAAAGGAACATGGTGGAAAAGGCATGGAGCCTTGTCCAGAGCCCAGTTGTACCAGGGCAGCAGGGGAGGTTGCAGACAGGCCAAAGGAAGTGCTCGGAGACGACAAAAGCAACCTGTGATTGGGAAAGGCTTAGGAGAGGTCAGTGATGGCTCCAAGAAGAGTTCAGTGGTGACAGACAGCAAGAAGCACCTCCTCTTCCTCATGATGCTTTGTCCAGTGGTGGCCAACTGGACAAGTGGCATGTGTCCTTTCCACAGTGCCCTCAGCTCTTTGCCCATCCTCACTTAGAGAGGGAGAGATAAGGAATTGGCTTATGCAATCATGGAGACTTTATACGTTAGGCTGCAGAGGAAGCGGCATCATCAGTGGGAGCTTGCTTAGTCTGCTTATGTGACCAGTGTCCCAAGGAGCAGCTCTCCTGGTGTAAATATAAGAAAGTAGCTGCATCAACCCGGGTTCTCCAGAGGCACCGAGCCAACGGGATACATGTATGTGTAATTGTACAAGGGCTGTATCAGACTGCCTGACATTATGAGAAGCTGGACGTCCTACAACGGCCATCTGCAGGATGGAGAGCCGAGGAAACCAGTAACTGCTGAGTCCAAGAAGCTCGCTGCTCAGAACAGGACCCTCTGCTCTCCAAACACCTAGTGGAATTAAGGGAACAATGAGAGCAATCCTGGGACAGAAAATCCAGACACATGTCATCTTGAAGAACACTGGCTCTCTCTTATGGACACTGGGAACTGGGGCAAGTTCATGCTATCTGTGGGAAGCTACTGTGATGTTAACTGGATTGTCAACTTGATTAGGATAGAGATGCGCTTAAGACTAGGAGACTTCTGGACGTGCCAAGGAGGGTGTTTCGAGAAGTGGTTGGCATACAGAACAGCAAACTGTGGGGGGACACCCACCCCAGATGTGGGTAGTGTAGTCCAAAAAACTGGGAGCCTAGATGAAAGTCAGGTGGAAGAAGGAGGGAGCTGAGGCAGACACAAGCTTGATTCTTCTCAAGCTGGTGCAATCAACCAAGACCAGCTTTTTGAGTCTTCAAAAGTGAACCACGACCAATGATTCTCCTGGGATTGCTGTGTCTTCAGTCTCTAACTAGGGCTGCATCATTGGCCCTTCTTCCTGGATCTCCAGTTCCAGCATTTGAATTGAAGTACACCATCAGCTTCACTGGGTCCCCAGCCTGCCGATTCACCCAGCAGATCGTGGGATTGTAAGTCTCCATGATTGAGTAAGCCAATTCCTTGTCTCTCTAGAGAGACAACAGGTAGATGATAGTAGCTAGCTAGCTAGCTAGTAGATAGATAGATAGGTAAATAGTTAGAGCTATGTAGGTATATAACACTTACTAGTTCTAGTTCTTCAAATAGTCCTGACTAACAAAGCCCCAATAACACCATGAGAAACATACGACGATATCCTCTTTTACATACAATGTAATCACTCATAAAGGAGGTTCCATAACATGTGTAAGTATCCTGTTTGAAGGAAACTGAATAAAGATTTAAATCCAGGTCTCTCTGACACTGTATCTCAACCCTTACACAACTCCTCTTTCACTTATCTGAAGAATAAGTGAATTCCTATATCATGAATCCTATATCATAAATACTATTTCTTCTAAGGGTATTTTGTTAGCTTTCTGTGCCCACAGCAAATAAATATATTTAGCAAATCAACTGAATACAAGTAAACTTTTATTTTAGCTCATGATTTTAGAGGTTTCATTCCATGATCAGTTGGACCCTGGCTTTGGGCCTGGGACTAGGTAGCACATCATGGCAGAAGTGCTTCATGGTGGAGGCCCATCCGTGTTATGGCCAGGAATTGAAAGAGAGAAGTTGGAGGGCCCAGAGACCCAATATTCACTTTGAGTGCATACCCTCACATAACCTAACTTTCTTCTCCTAGGCCCAGGCCCTACTTTTTTTTTTTTTTTTTTTGGTACCAAGGATTGAACCCATGGGCACTTAACCACTGAGCCACATTCTCAACTTTTTATTTCATATTTTGATATTTTGAGACAGGGTCGCACGAAGTTGCTTAGTGCCTTGATAAGTTGCTGAGGCTGGCTTTGAACTTGTAATCCTCCTGCCTCAGCCTCCTGAGCCCCTGGGATTACAGGCATAACCACCACACCTCTCTACGGACCACCACAAAAAGTTCCCATCACCTCCTTACAGTATCACAGACGAGGATCCAAGATTTTAACTCATGAACCTTTGAGAACATTTAAGATCCAAAGTATATCAGGAATCATAACTTTTCCTTATACACAGGCTCCAATCCTCAGAGGCAACTTTCTCCCCCATCCTCCTAATCCTAATGAATCTCCCAAGTCTACTCATGTCTCTCCTTCATTTATATTCCAGCTGCTACAACCCTAATTGAGTCCCTGAATATATCGTGGTTGCAGAAAGCATGCAAAACAGACTGCACGCCTTACTCCCTTTCATCCTGCCTTAGTCTTTCTAAGAAGCACATTGATTACATGGTTCTGCAGCTCAAAATTTCTAAGTGGATTCCCGCTGCCCTGCCCGGGGTATGGCAGAACTGATATTCTTGTGATTGCCCCTCTCTGGAGAGTCAGGGCTCGTGCTGCACCAGTGGTTAAATATTTTTAGTATCACTAGCGTACACTGATATCCATCTTGGAGAGTCCTCTCAATCTGAACTCACACTACACTTGAAAGTCTTAGATGGCAACTGAAAATGTGACTTCTGAGAATGATCCCCCAATGCACTTTCTCTGCTGTCCTACTCAGATTTATAGGATCAGCTTCAAGGTACTCTTGGGTCACCTTCTCAGTTCTGCTCTTCCCTCCCAAACTTCAAAGCTGTCAACTCCCTCCAGAAATCCCTCATTCCAGACAAACCTTTGCTCCGGCCTCTGACACACTCTGATTTTTACTCTCTGCACCTTTTCACTTGCCAAATTCGTAAATGGAGGAACTTCTGGTTCCTTCTCCAGTTATCAAAATCCAACCCATTCTCAATGTCCAGCTACCTCCTAGTAAATCTCCCCAGACCATTAGTACTGAATGCTATCATTTGTGTCTTGACTTTACTTCCTGGATCACTGGGTGTTCAACTTGAGCTACAGTAAGATACATAAGTGCAAACAAGGCTGATTTGCAGATAAGTGCCACCCTGAAAAGACCCCAGTGGATGATTCCAAGTCCCTGAGAATAGATAGCACCAAGCCAGGTCATGCAGTACAGCTTTTACCAACAGCAAAAGAGGACAGAGGATATTCAGGAGACCCATCCCCTTGCCATACCTCATAACCCAGCGTCCAGAAGAACTCTTCCACACAACCAAGTCTTCTTGCTGCAGTAGAAGAATCCCCACTTTTACTTCCCTCCGGGAAGTAAAACACAACAAGCTATGTTTCTGAGGACCACAGGTGCAGGTATTTATACAGATCCAAGGCAATACACTGAGTCCAGAACAAAGAAAGATATGCCCACACAAGACGATGATTCCAGACGGAGAGCTCTTTTCCTCTTTGTAAGGAACATTTCCAGACCCAAGAACCATTCTCCTGTCACTAAGGGGATCCTGAAGCATCGGTCTGCCCTCCCCAGTAGGAATAATATTTATGGTCTTTATAGTCAAAACTAGGCATGCTTCTACCACATCAGCCATTTCTCTGGTATGTATTTCTTTTGATTTCAATTATATTATATGACATCTAGGTACGTAACATAGTTTAATTATCTTTATGTTTCTCAGGGGAGAAAAGATGCTGAACATAAAGTGAGTTTTGCCTGAAGGTATGCAGGAAGGCCTCAAGTTCAGAGGAAAGGGGGCCTGACAGTGGTGGTACCACGTCACACACCTCCAGCATTGTCACACCGTGAGCATCTTCCCCTCCACCTGGGTTTCCAGGTTCTCCTCCTCTGCCACGTGAAGGGAATCTGGAATCCTTTCCGTAACTAGAGACTGTGGAAACATTTTACTTTCTTCCCCAATTAAAAAATAAATGACACAAATTGCCCTTTGCAGTTGCATAATGTATGTACTTACCAAAATCATACAAATCGCTTAATCTATTGCGTTAGCTCATCTTGGTCCTTGTGAAAAACAGCTCATGAAGTAATTCGATAATTTATGACTGGGCAAAAATATTTAATATCCCTGTGTGCCAGATTTTTTTTATGCCAAGTTGAGGTTTCAAAGTTAATGATAGGCTTTAATTAGAACAGTTTAGGGTTCAGATCATTTGAATTAAAGTAAGGTTGAAGAAGTCTAACAGCTAAATTATTTTGCTATGTAAGATAGAAAATATTTCTCCCAATTTATATTCTGCCTAATGTGGACATTATCTGTCTTTATAAAACCTTTGAAGATTGTTTTTCTCATAGCCAGTTTTCCTAGGTAAAAACTCCTATTACCAAGGGTGGAAAAGGCATTCAGGGCTGAGGGCTTTAGCAGTTTTCCGAGGAACCATCTTCCATTTGACCCTTTGTCTCCCAGGATCAAGGCAGTGTTCGTCCTCTCTGAATTGATTTCACCTCTCCCTTTTTCTGAACCAGGCTTGCCAACCTACAAACCTGGCTGAATTGGGTATGAAACAAAGCTGCGTGCCTTTCTGTGCTGAAGCCAACCTACTTCTGATATATTAAATTACTAAGTTTTAAATAACCACCCTTCTCCTTATAATTATGGATTTGTAGTCTCCAGCCTTGCCATCAGGAATCACCCAACAGGTATACCCAGCACTCCTTTGAACAGTTCCACAGAGGAGAGAACTTCTCTTTGTGCAGGTAACACACTTACTGTTGCTGTGTGGGCTCTAAACCCGACAGCTGACAAAGGGAAAACAAGTCACTGGCGAGAGAAGAACCTAAAAGCTACTTAGGAAGACAGGAAGCTTCTTGGCAATTCTCTTCCAGTTCTTCGAGGAGAGACGCTCTGAAGCCGGTGCCTGGCTTTCTCCTGTATTCCTTGGGCTCAGCTGCCCTTCAGGGACCATAGTTCACCTGGTTGTGAGTTTGTGCTGCAGGTTGTTGGTATTTTTCTCTCTGTTATTTAACTGCTTCCTAGCTCTGCCTGAAGCTTAACACCCAGGAAATTTTGGCAGCTCTTTCAATGATGTCTCCATAACAAGCAAGCATTCACTGGGACAGCCTCTGTGGCTAGCCTGGCTTTGCAACACAGAAAAGAGGCCTTACCAGCTGCCAAATTTTGATGATTGCATTTTACAAGTTGCTTATTTTTTTATTTTTAATCTTCACTTTAAAAAATTCCAGAGACTTTCCCCTCTACTTATCTAGCAAAAAATAAAATAAAATAAAAGTATCCATGAATATCTACCACCTAAAACAAGGTCATGAACTCATGAGATCTGGTAAATATTCAAATTCGTCTATATTCATTGAATGTATCTTCTTCGAAGTAGAATGGAGTTTGTTCCAGTTTCTCTTAAAGGTTATTGTCTTAGAATTGTGGACAAAACTAACATCACTCACTTTACATTTTAACCACCTAATGTCATGAAATCTTCTTCACTTTCTAGAAAGTCCTACTGGCAAAGACATCTAAAAAGCATGATGACCCTCTGAGATTGTATTAGACAATAGGGAAGGAAATGTTAGTCCCAAAAAAGCAATACAAAACTAACAAGTAAACAAACCCTTCCCCGCAAAAAGAGAGAGAATTACCCACAACCATGACATCACAGCATAGTGACCACTTCCTGTAGGAGCAAAAGTTCCTCCCATTCATCCTAGTATTGGAATATTATGGTAAAACACTTAATATTGTGAATTAACCTCCTTCCATCAAAAAAAGGATCACATAGCAAGTCGGTAAATAACTTAAGAACCTATCAGTTTTGTTACATAGATTTTGATACCCAGATCTGATCACTTAGCCATAGCATCCTCCAATTGTGAAAAATTATGAATGATACTGCATAACTGAGGTCTCATTTAATACCACATTTCAGCAAAATTCTGATATTATTTTTATAGTCATAAACAATATTATTCTAGTAGAGATTGTGGTAAGAAAAACCATTTGGAATCTCCATAGTTTGCTGAATATTAATATTGGTAATAAAAGCATGCATGCAATCTTGATTGTTTTTTTCAGTACATGGCCATTAACTTATGTTAACTTTGAAATCCCCCAAAACCCTCATGTTTCAGGTGTATCATTTGCTTCATATTAAGATGAGAAAATGAGAAATTAAACAAAGTCATAGAGCTGACTGCCCATCTAATACAGTGTTTCGAGGTATCTAAAATTCTCTAGTCTTCAAAGGAAATTGAGTGCCCAGTTCTTTGCTTTAAACCTTGTGTGCATTTGCAATGGGTAGCTTAGTTGACTGTTGTCTAATTGGGTTAAATAAGTATTTCTGTTAAAGGCAAATGTTACTTTAGTGTTGTACTTGGTTATATTCATTGTATCTTTCAAGAGAGAACGGAATCAAAGAAGATCTACCATAAAATAATAGTCAATTAGAATATGTGAAGCATTTTTTGCAATTGTCAAGAACCTACTGTGTGTTGTGCTTGAATTTCTTCTATCATATTCCCACCTGGTACTCCCTTAGCCACTGTAGACTTACAGTCAATGTCCAATCCAATAAAATGTCTGTATCTATATTAATTCCTAAAAGAGTTTTTTTCCAAAATTACAAATGTGAATATTTCTAACTTAGTGATATTGGCCATATGGATTCAACAAAAATGTCAATATGCATTTTCCAGCTCCAAAGACCGAGATGTACTCAGAACAAATCAATATCAGCTAAATATCCCTTATTAATAGGCCATTCATACTAAAAAAAAAAAAAAAAACAACTTACTTTCTCTGGACAAAAAAAAAAATTACTTGTTTTGGAAGTAAGCATATTAATTAGTTTGTCATAATTAATATCCAAATATGTTACTCCAGGAAACAATGGAATGAAGAATCCGTCTTCATCAGTAAGATGAGGATATGTCAGAGCTCAGCTTCCTAAGCTGCCCTCCTCTGTTGTCTAAACAACATTCAGTCATCAGAACAGAACGTGCGCGCGCGCACACACGCACACACTATAATTTGAAGTTTGAAGGAATCCAAATTGCTGTTAAAATGAGTGGGCTTTTCAGATAAAGGTCATGTACCGAATGAGGACACACAGTATGGTTGCTTCAAAACAATACCTACCTAAAAATATTTAAGCATTTTAAAATAAACTATGCACATTAAGAAGTGAAAATCTTGGGGAAAATAAAACTACTTGACAGAAGTTCACTCTGAAGAATTGTCTGCCTGGAAAATTCCAAACTCTTACATTAGGAACACATATAAGAGGAGTTCTGTCTCTAGAATCTTGAGATCACCAATTTGTATATGAAATACGACTTCCAGTTTTCATAGATGGACACTTATCGAATAGAATTTTAAACCATTTTGACAAATAAGCTGTTGATCCTATGTCTTTAAATAGCTATCACAGAAAAGAGGGCTATTGCTCTTAAGCCAGGTCCAGCTGGGTGTAGTGTGGAATGCAATGACCAAAGAGTAATTATCCTGTGGATTTGAGTAGGATGGCTAGGCAGGAAGGTAATTCAAGCTCCAGTCATCTGCGGTTTTTTTTAACATACTGGCTAATTGAAAGAGGATTTAAGATGGGTAAAAGGAGATAAAACAGTTACTCTGAACCTCATGAGGGGATGGGAAACGTGCCATCTCTCGTCCTGGATGTGTGCGGGCAGCACGACGTTCAGCCTATACTCCCGGCTACATTCTGTCTCCAGGAGAATCACCAGTAAATATGGGTGTGGGGAACAAGATATTTCAAGAAAACCACCCTCAAACCAGTTGGTTCACTTGCTGTGAGGTGAGGCTGCTGATTATCTTCTGGATGGGCTTGATAACCCTTGGGTACATAATGCATGGGGATCGAGTGGAATAAAGATTTTATGACTGACTTACAAGAACTGCCTTTGCCAAATGATAGTTCTGCTTAGTTCTGAAGGCTGTGTTTATAAAGAGAGAAATGAGAATGGGCAGGGAGAGGGTGGGACTGGGTGGCCCGAGAAGGTGGGAGCTGGGACATTAGTGGGAGAAGAGGCCAACTTCTAGGAACCTGTCAATGCCATCCGTTAAGCTCTCATTGTTCATAGAACATCTATTGATTCATACCACAAACATATTTTAGACACTATCTATAGATTGGGACAGATATGACTAAGATACAGTGTGTGCTCTCACAATATAGGATATCAGCACTGGAAGGAACATCCTTGCCCAATTATCTAGCTAAGGCATCCATCTCTTATACAAAGTATCTGCCGAAGTTTTGTACTATACCATAGACAAATAGAAATAATAGGTAAGATGCATTTTTTTTGACAAACACTGTAGCTAAGCCATATTTCTTTCTTTTAATATTTATGCAGATGTTTTTAAATTTAAATTATATATATATATGTCAATCACAATAATGCATCAGCTTAAAAAAACAAAAACACAAACTTGTCCTGTTGTTTGAGCTCATTAAGAGTGCCATGTAGCCAGGGATTCATTAGCTGTCCCTTCAATGGGTTTTTTGCACATATGATTATCACATCCTCTTCATGTCACCTAACTCTTCATGAAAGGTGGAGCACACAGGGTCATGCTCTTGCTTGCTGCCTGCCTGCACCTCTGCTATTGGCATCCAGAGTGGGTCAGCAAGCCTACCACCTTGCTGTTTAATACTATTCACTGCAAATAACACTGTAAAATAGGATCCCTGCCAATAAAATGTTGGTCAATTATACAGAAAAGAAACTATCTAGCTTGTAAAATAGAATCACACACATAGAAAATGAGTAATTAATGCACACTGATCTTCCAAGGAGTTTCGGCTCATACCTGTGGCCCCGGGCAGGTTTTAAGCCTACTCTGTTCCATTCTCAAGTATCTTGGCATAGACAATAAATTATATATCATCATCCTATAGTTATGACTAATGAAGCTGATGAACCAAATTTCTACAGCTATCTCCTCCTTAATACTCTTCGGTCACATCTCCAAGTGGCATTTAGGGAACCAATTTGTTCTCCTTCTTGTAATAATATCTGAGAGCTGTTAGACACTTTTGCCCCCATGGAGTAATAAATATTTAGAGTTGGGATCAGTCATTGCTTTTCCCCAGCAGCCAAGGCAGTGCCTAGAACACAGAGGCACTCATGCATGTTTATTGAATGGAAATGGAAGTAATGAATATATCTGATAACAGAGATCTGATCTATCTGGTGTGTCTATTACTTTGTGCCTATATTCTTGAGCTGGTGAGGAGCTGTGCATGTGAATATGAATCTTGCCTGCCTGGACTTTATCCTGCCTCCTGCCATGTCCTTTTTAGGGATTGGGGCTTTCACTGTCCTTCCCCAACTTCAGCCTGTCAGCCTGGCCTTCCACGTAGCAAACAGCATTCTGCCTCCTTGGAGGAGCCTCTTCACATTTCAATTAAGTAACAGGTCCCTTTGCAGTGGCCTTATGTATGCACAGCTGAGGGGTGTGGCATAATGCCCTTGTTTCTTGTCTCTCCGTGCAAACAACTGAAGTATCTGGGTCAAGATCCATAACCAGGAACTTCTGGTGAAGACTCTATTCCTTGTTCACTTATACTTGTGGGCTACAGTTTTTGCAATCATTTGACATTTTGTTTTGTTTACCCTGCCACAAATAAAAATTATCTGAAGAAAGGGGAAAAAATAATATTATTTAAATTCTGAAGAAAAACACCTTTTTGGGGTCTTCTTAACTGTGTTCTGATTTCAGAGATAGTATTCAAATTATTCTCTGCTGCTTTTCAAAAGATATTTAATTAACAACTCACTACTGAGACCCTACTATGTGTAGCACATACATTTCCCTGTACCTTCTGCACAATGGGAAAATGATACATTCAAATGGGTTGGCATTTTTTTCTCCGAAGGGAAAGCCTATGAAATGCAGTCTCTGTGCAGGGGCTAGCAGATGCCAGGAATGCAACTTATTTTTAGAATAATTTTAGGCTCACTACAGAAAACAGTTGAGCGCATTTTCATGAAGTCCTCTGGTTTCCATGGCAAACGGGGCCATTATTTCTTCTGAAACGGAAGGCTTTTACTTACACTTTCCAAATGCTTTTCATATTGTGCCAGAAACTCAAGTTAGTCCAGAAACAAGTACACTAGCGGCTCATTGTTAAAAGCAGTTCTGAAGTAAAAATGTGCAGCAGGTCAAAGTGACCTTCCATTCAGGCCCAGGGAGAACAACGAATAATACACTCCAGGCAAATGGCAGGCCTGCCCCTCGCATGTAGACGTGGGGTGGGAGGGCTTGAAGGAGCCTCTGCACTCCATCATGTTGAGACCTGAAAACAGGAAGTTCAGCCCTTCTCCATGAGTGCTGTGACGGTTGCTTCTTAACTCACAAGATGTAGGCTCTGAAAACCACTTCTACTCAAACCCATTTACTACCCAATATGCATTGTGCATATTAAAACATAAGAAATAAAAACTAGGCAATTCTGTGAGCTCTGTTTAATTTCATGACAGGTGATGATATTTCTTCCTTAGAGGATCATGGGATTTTTAATGTCGAATATTAAATGAATCTTGGAAATGCAACTAATTAGACTAATAAATATCAACATGATATTTATATTGTTGACTTTCTTTGCTTATAAAAAAAATTACACAATTGCTAATGGAAAATCAGTTACAAATGAAAACATCTACATAAAAGTTGGAGATGAATCCCCTCTTCCTTTCAACATAGAATTTAGTCTATATCGTAAGGGAGTTAAATCTATAGTAATTTTGATACTAAATCACACTTATTCACTTGGTACCCATGCTTATTAGTCCTCTTTTTAACTGCCTCATTTATGATCTCTATTGACTGCAATGCATCTTTATGGGCATTATACAACCACTGATAAATCACTGATATTTATACATAACCAATACGTAAGTACTCAGAGAGGGGCTATTCAAATATTTCACCCTTCTTCAGAATGGGGTCTGGATGAGCTTGTGGGTGAAGGCAGCAGATCAGGAGCCTCCATTGGCTGGGCACGGGCAGCAGGACAGGCTCCGGCACACCCAGCGCTGCATCCAGCCTGCACTCCTGAATGCGCACAGCTTCAGCTCACGAGCATAGTTAGCTCTGTCTTTCTTCTTTCAAGATTTCAAGTGGTATTTGGTGATATCCTGACCCTTGGCTTTACCTCTGTCACTTTCAGTTTTGTATAAGTGGAATCATTTTGGACGTATTTTTAAACCATGGCCAATCGAATAGGTGTGTGCTGAGATGGCTAGTACTTCATGTTCCAGAGAGCACATAAATCATGACGAATTGACAGTTCATTTCAGAAATGGGATGGGTTGACATATGCTGCCTACATCAAGACCCAGGTCAAGGTTCAGTTGTATATATGAAGAGGTGGCTTCACTGTTCTGGTAAATGGCCCCTTCTGTGCCGCACTGAGCCTCTCTTCCTCCACAGAGGTGTATTTCCTGAAGGTCATAGGGTGGGCATACATTCTTTGGTCAGAATCACTTTCTTTTTTGATCTGAATAGTTTTATTTTAGTATTTAATACTTGGATCTTTTTCTTCTATTGGTTTGTATTTAATCTGTAGCATTTCTCCTTCCTTTTCCCTCAAGCAGGCAAGAATAAAATCCACAGGAGCTACAGGGTGGGGTGGGAGTAGCTAGGTACTCCCCTCCTGCCTTCAACCCTTCCAGCCCCTCTGACTGCGGAGTGGGGCAGAGGAGAGGGGAGCAAACAAATACATATTTCTGACCCCTGGCTTTCCCTTCCTGCACAGAAAGTTGATTCTGTTTCTACATCTCTTATGCTCGTCACCAGGGAAGTCTGTGGGGCTGGGGCGTGGTGTGGGCTCAGACATGGTTTCTGCAGCAGTCCTGCAGGACATTTTTTTGAAAAGAGAGATCAGTTTTCTGAGATTTCTTTCACCCCTTCCTCAATTCCTGCTGGAAGAGAACAAATCAGAGCCTCTCACTACCTTTTTGGAGGTGGCTACGTCACAGATCAGGCTCATCCATCTCCTACTGTCTTCTATCATGTGCACTTGAAAACAAGAAATGATGTGCACTTGGGGTGCTGGCTCCTTCCCTGAGTTCCCTCTCCTGGTTCCATCAGTTTTCTGCTCTGGTCTATCTGTGTCCTTGAGAACATGAGCCTCCCAACAGGGAAAGGGCTCGACTTGGTCTTAAGAGAGAAAGTCTCTAGTTCTGGGTTAGTGGAGGGAAGAAGTAATGTGTCACCCCACAAACATTCCTGCTGTCACCAGTCAGGGGTCTGAGAAGGTCTCTTTGGATCAGAGGAGACCTCTACTGAAGCCCTCCAGGCTCTTGATGGTCATCACAGAAAGAAATTTCAGGACCCATTCAAATTCCACAGCAAGGAGGAGACATATTGCAAAAGCTACAGATGCAGTCCAGAGGAGCGTGGGCTACTCAAGGGCTGAGCTGCCCCATGAACGATGGGTTATGGTCTAATATTGTTTAAGGGAATAATACTTATAGCAGGGGTCAAATATGGATAAAGTTCTCTGGAATTGGGAGGTTCTTTTATGGAACCCTGCTCAATTTCACTGGCAACTAACTGGAGCGAAGGGGTGTGTCTGTACATATGATAATGAGTCTTAATGAGTGGAAAGGTAAAGTTCCGTCAGGAAGCTTCAAGTGTACCTGCTTGAGAAACTAGCTGGATCTGGCTCAAGAATGTGGCTACCCTGTGGTTAGGTAGATTGTTCCTTTGTCCAATCAGATGCTGGCAGGGTGCCAGAGCAGGGCCAGAGCAGCTTCTGCCTGGGCTGCAGGATCCTGTGGTTAAGCCCAAGCACCATAGGCCTGAGCCCAGCTCAGGAGCTGTCTTCATGAGCTTCTCCCACCGAGTTCCTCTGCTCCCTCTCTCACCGGGACGTAGGTTCTTCCTTTGCTTTGGGAAGAGGAAACACCCTCTGCTCCACCAAAATGTGAACGCTGTCCCTCCTATTCCCCGACTGGCATTAGCAGGGACACCATAATGATGGCTTAGGGGCTTCTGGTGGTGGTCATTGCAAAGTGCAAAGGTGAACTTTGGAGCTTCTCTTTAAATCTCAAAGGAGGCGCCTGGTGGCAACTCAGTGACTCCCTAAACTGCTACTCTTACTTTTAACTTAGGATCTAGTTAAATTTATGGACTGCGGGGAAGTGATCCCAGGGGCACCCATTGCACATAAAGCTATGTCCTCCTCAAGCCAGGAGAATCACGATTTCTTCAGAGTGCTAATTCCCAAAGGTTGTCAGAAAATTGAGGGGTCCATTGAACTGGTAAAATTCAGATTAAGATGTGCGTATTGAGACCAGGTAGATCAACACAAGTTGTCTTTTGTTGTTGGTGGTGGTAGTTTTTTAGATATATGTGACAGAAGAGTGTATTTTGACATATTATATCCATTATGGAGTATAACTTCTAATTAAGATCCCATTCTTGTGGTTGTACAGGATGTGAAATTTCACTGGTCATGTATTTATATATGAAAGTAGGAAAGTTATGTCTGATTTATTCTACTGTCTTTCTTATTCCCATCTCCCCTCCCTTCCCCCCATTCTCCTTTCTCTAATTCAATAAAACTCTGTTCTTTCTTTCCTCCCCTCCTCCCCACCTTGTTCTGTGTTAACATCCACATATCAGAGAGCACATTGGACCTTTGGTTTTTGGAGATTGGCTTATTTCACTTAGCATAATAGTTTCCAGTTCCATCCATTTACCAGCAAATGCCATAATTTCTTTCTAACAGAAGTCATCTTTAAAACTGACACTGTTGCTGGCAGATTTGAGGAGATACAGGAGATGAGGAACTTGCTGGAATCCATATATGTTAGTTTAGACGAATATACTAATGTAGCATAGATCCGCTGGTTTAAACAAAAGAAATTTGTTTCCCACAGTTCTGGAGGCTGAGAAGCAACATAAGGCTCAGGGCAACACAGGCCTGGGCCAGTCTTGCGCTGGGGTTTGCAGATGGTCAACTTCTCCTGTGTCTGTGCACTGTGGAAAGAGAGAGAGAGAGAGAGAGATCTTTGCACAGACCCCAGCCTCTCCATTGGGAATACACATTCATGACTTATACTCCTCCCAATGGCCCCATCCCCAAAAGACTATCACACTGGGGGTTAAGGCTTCAATAGATGAATTTGGAGGCCACAATTCCCTTCCTAGTATCCTAACATTGATTCCAGCTCTGTATGAGTCAGTATCCCCTTCTCATATATTTCTCTACGAAAGCTTCGTCAAAACCTTTACAAAGAGCAAGACAAACCCATATTGTGGATATGTGAATGGTGTCCTAACAGCCTGTCGCGTCACCCTACACCTGTGTAGATTCCCAGCCAGCCAAGGTGTGCCTAATTTAGGATGCTGATTGGCACTGGTCAAGTGCAGCCACGTGATTAGTAGGGAAGGGGTCTGGAGGAAGAAGGCAGGGATACTGACCAAGAAGTGCTGTGATCACAAAGGTCCCCGGCTGGAGAGCATGGCAGCAGGTCCCCACACTCAGCGAGAAAATGGTCACCCAGCTGATTTCCATCTAGAAGGGAGTCAGGAGCAGGAGTCTTGTGTGGAAGGAAGACAGAGGCAATGAAGTGACTTACTTTGAACATCATTAAACAGTGTTGTTAACAAGATCGCACGTTTACCTGGTGGTGGTGTAGGCTAAGATCCATTCCGGGAAGGCCTAATCTTCTGAGCAACCAAACCTCAAAGACAAAAGAAACAAGCGACCAAGCATCATCCCCAGGCTCCACTGTTCAGCCAGGCAGTGTGGACAGGCAGCCAGGGCAAAGGACCAGCCCGGCGAGAACAGCTGGAAGGGACAGAAGAGCATGAAGTGAGCAGAGTGCTCTAGAAAAGGAAGATGAGCCAGATAAAGTGGCCTCCCCGGGGTTTGCAAATGATGTCTGCGAGCAGCTCAGAAGGTTAACTGGCAGAGGAAGAGGCAGCCTCGTGAGAGTTGCCTGCAACTCGGAAACAGGGGGACCCGCACCACATCAGCAGTATCAATCCCCTTTTAATTTAATAATTACCCTCTGTAATGGTGGTTTTCCCAATTTGAGACGTAAGATTGATTTTTAAAACCCCGATGGCTCATAAAATATAAAACATACAGGTTGGGAAAAGTGATGGGAGACATATTGCCATTTATCTTACAGTTGAAGTGCTGAGCGTGTGGAGCGTACGGAGAATTGTGTTATGAGAGCGGAATGTCCGACCAGGGACGTCAACTTTCCTGAGAGATAGTACTTTTATTTGGATAAAGAAAAGTTCAGAGCACTCACTGGAAAGCCAAGTTATAATGAATCCCTGTTAACGTTTATTGCTTTCAGTCCTCATTCGCAGCTTCTAGTGTCTCTGCTTGGAATAGCTCATTAACCTTGCCAAGTTTTCTGCATTGAAGCACAGAGAGGCTGGCAGAAAACACAAGGTGCTTGGAGCATTCCAGAAAGAAGGAAAAAAAAAAGGTATCATTATATATACACATCCTGGCAAGAAGTGGTGGGCAGTCTCTTAGAACAGAGCCCAAGAATCACGGAGAGAATCTGATAGTGTGGGGGGGGGGGGGAGAAACACAAAATCTCCAAGTATTTAAGGAGTCTACGTTAATTGAAGAGAAGCATTAAAATCAACTGAGCAATTTGCAGTCATTTCAAGATGTCACTGAAAGAAATGACAGTCAAATTGCTAACAAACTTGGGCCGCCCTCGGCTTATCTCTGCTTGCTAATTTGGTCACATAGAAAGTATTACCTCATAATCAAAGAAGCCAATTAATACAGCTGCCACCAAACAGCAAGGACATGTCCACATCTCGTGTGCTAATAGCCTGCCAATAGGAGATAACAAGTCAATATTTGCCCTCAATGTTTGTAGGAAAAGTTTTGCCTTAAGATCTTTCCATTTAGCTGGAAGCAGTCAGAGACATTGTAGCTTAGTTTTTTTCCTCTCTGGTTTTCCTAACAGTGGGAGGGATTTCCTCCAAGGCCTTATGTGCCATAGCAAACCTTATACAGATATCTGATTCACAGGCAAATTACTCTTCTCTCTTCCCCAGGCAGAGGAGGTGAATAAGCACACTTGTTTTCCTAACACTTGATACTCTGAAAATGACACTGTGAATCTTATTTGTGCAAAATATGGGGAAACATTTTTTTTAAGTCAGACTTAAAATATGGGGAAACTTTAAAAAAAAAATCAGACTTAAAAGTTATTCTCATGAGCCACTTGAAATCACATGTCCTGATAGACATGAGAGGGATCTTTAGCATGCCTTTGGCCACATTATATTTCATTATTTCAAAGAGGAAAAAAAATTCAGTTTCTAAGAGTATTGAAATAACATTAAAGTGGATGTATGTTGCTTTAAAATTTAGAACAAAATCTTTAGAAACAAAAAGAAGCAATTTTCGAATAGAATTTCAATGTGAGATTATTAATGATTCCATATTGAAGAAAATCTATATGAAAGAGACATGCAGACTTGTCTTAAATATATTTGATATTTACACTATCTTTCTCTTAAACTAAAATTGTTTGAATAAATAAAAGCAGTATATTTGTAACAGAGACAATACCAGAAAATGTTTTCCAGTCTCTGCTCTGTAACTTACTAGCTCTGAGTTTTCCTGCAAGTTATTTAGTGAATTTTTTCTTGCTTTAGTTTAGTTATCAACTAAAATAAAGAATAATGCCTATGATGTTTGAAAAATGCTAAGCAGATCTTCTGGATATATATATATATATATATAAAATTATTATTTTTAAATTTAAAAAACTGCATTCTTAAATGTGTATTTACATAATATTAGTTCTTTTAGTTTTGCTCAAGTTCCCTATAGAGACCAAGTGATAAAATTATAATTAGAATGCTCTAGAAGAAAGAATATTTGGGATGTTCACCTAAAGCAAAACAGGTTTGAATTTTAGCGCAGACTCTTTTTGGAGAAATTTGAAAATAATAAAATGCATGGGGACTATTTTACAGTGTCTCAGATAAATGATGTTCCTAAGCCAGGATTGGTAACTGTAGGTGGACTGCAAATGAAGTCATTAAGAAATTAGAAGAAAAAAATTTTTTAGGAATACTAGGACATAATAACATAATGATTATAGGCATTAGTTGATTGAGTGTATAAATATATACAGGTCTAAATACACACAGGTAACTTGATGATTAAAATATATGTGAGGATAAAATGCATTTTGAAAGGAGTTTATTCAATATTCTCTTTTTTAGTATCATAAGTGAAAGCAAGATGCTCTTATCCATTATTACCAAAACAGCATTAATTATATTTTTATGTTGTCAAATGCAAGATTTTTCACTGCTTTTAAAAATTATCATCTGAAAAATATACATTGTTGGGTATGATTCAAGTTACACACGGAGGTTTTTTTGGAGGAAACTACTTTTCCTGTCATTTTATTAATATATTATGATGTAAGTATCTGTTCTAAGTTACATTCAATTTCTTAAAAATTTTTCCAAGTCCATATACAATTAGTACAATGTGAATTTTTATTCTCACTTAAGGTTTTATTTATTTTCTTTAAAAATAGTGAAGTTACAGTTTCTCTAAGGAAATTGGCAGAAAATTACTTAGAATTGTTTTTTTCTGTGCTTCTCTCTTTCTCCCCTCTCTTCTCCATCTGGGTACTCACACGTACACACACACATATGCACGTACACACACATGTGCACACATGTGCACACTAAGCACATAAACTCATACGCACAGCTCGGTAGCACTCACTGGCCAAAAATGAAGGAATGCTGTAACCCATTATGAGTCTCTTCCTGGGGCTCTTTAATGTGTCTAAAATTAGAGAAATCCAAACAAAATTCAGAGCCGCCTCCTTACAGTGACGGTAGTCAGTGACCACAGCTGGCAACTTCATGTGCAAAACAAAATGCTGCAGATGACTAGGGCCCATGGTGGAAGCCCAGCTGAAGAGAGCCTCCACGTCCACCCAGTAGGGCTGGCGAGGTCATCAGGATGCCAGTCAGCTACAGCTGCCACGACAATGTTTTTTGAGCACTGCCTTCTAAGGCACAGAAAACACCTGGTTTGTACCCAACTTCTATCACCTTCTGCTGCTCCTTTCTTTCTTTCTCCTGGGTCTTTTTGTCATCCCCTGTTCTGAGGCACAGAAATCACAGACTCATTCTTCAGCAGCAATAGTACCACTTTCACAGGAGATCACTGTGGGCTAGTGCACTGGTGAACCCACTTGCTTCCTGGGTGCTGAGGGCCACATTTCATCTCAGATGAGTGACTCCCTACAGAGTTTCACATCATGAAACTGGCTCTGAGGAGCAGCCTAGAGCTTCCATTGTCCAAAACACAACCTGTGGAGGATTCTGAAAGTCTTCTTTCTATGTGACTGACATACATTTGACAACATCCTTCTGAGTCTCTGGATTCTGCAGAACCTTCCAAATACCCAAAGAAGTGACATTGTATTTCCAAGTGCCTTACAATTCATAGGCCTGTTTTTTTCAAAGCTTTTAAAATATATGCATTGGCTACTCTTCTTGGATATAAACTACAGTATTGCACATTTTCCAGGTAATTTATATAGAGCCCTGATACTGGATATAAGGTAGATGTATCTTAAAACTCGTCAAATCGTCATGAAATACAAGTCGTTTGCATTTTAGAAATGTTTACCCAAATCTTAGAGCTATGCTACACTTCTCACAGCAAATTATTTATGACTTACATACAGGAAATCATAAGATGTCTCTGGTCCAACAGGAGTTCCTGCTCCATGGGTGTAATTGGACCGAGAGAGAAAAGGAAGACTTATAGTCCAAATAAAAACAATAATCAGAAAACCTGAGTTCCAGAATCTGTTTAGTCTGGGACTTGATATGTGTAACTTTCCACAAGTTAATTTTAGGACTTCAGTTTTCCACGTATAAAAAAGAGATAGCAAATCATATTTTACCTACCTCCATATTATTGTGAAAACTGAAGTAGATATCTGATGTGAAACTATAGTGAAGATTACCAATAACTATAGAAACACCATTTTGGATAATTCAGACTTGCTTCCAAATAGAGGCATTTATTAGTTTGCAATTTTATAGAAAACCTATTACACGCTAGGCTGTGCACAGACTGTTGCATAGGTCTCTCGTTGTCTAATTGTGGGGCCTCTCTGCTTGACCCTCCATTCTGCCTGGAGGCCGTTTGTCAAGGCTGCAAACCGTGCATGATAATATTTTCTCAAACCTGCCTCCCACTAGGTAAACTCCTCATTTACATTTGCATGTTAACATTTTGCTATAGAGAAGACAGCGCGATGGGATAGCCACAACCCATAAGCTTGTAGGGTGTGTTAATGAGGATTAAACATAGAAAAGAACAAGGATCAGGAGACACCCAATATTCTTGAGACAATAAATAAATATAAACCATCAGGGTGCTAGATATCCAATTACTCTAAATATAGCTGAATCCTGCCACACCAAATTTCCAAGAAGTTTGAAATATTCAGGATATGGTAAATAGTTATGAACATCCAGACACAGGCAATCTTGTCTCCGCCACCCACTGATCATACCCACCCCAGCCTCAGTGTCTCTGCCCAGAACCTGAATAAACCCGTGGCTGTCCAGTAGACTGGTTGTAATCTGCCCATGAGAATAGCATGTGTCATGAGCACAACAAACCTCCATTGCCCCCACTTTGGGTAAGACTGACATTGCAGAGCAAGAGACAGAGATGAACCCGTGGACCCCAGGGTTCCGGCAAGGTGGTTCTTCAGCCTGTGTGTGCTGACCCTGTAACGTACCCTATTTACCTTCCCTTGTTTAGCTGCATATATTTTAATGTTTTTGTTGTTGCATTACAATTATACAAAAGAGTGGAGTTAATTTTGAACTATGCTTTAAACTGACTAATGAACCATGGTGTGTAAAAATTTAGTTTGGTCTGTAAGTTTTTCTGTGACATGACCACTAGGATCCCTTCCCCGTGATTGTAAATCCACCACGGCACAGGTAAGGACAAGTGGCCACATGCTTTTCTCTAGCAGTGCAGAGCGGACTCCTGGACCTGACCTTGACAGTGTGCGCCCTGTGCGCCCTCTGCTATCCCTGGGCCCTCTGGGCTGCTGTGCCAATGCCAGAGTCCCCAGGGTTGCTTCTCAGATGACAGGGAGTCTCTGGCCACGCAAATGTTTTCGTTCATCCTAGCGCCGTCTTTGAGTGGAACTCTGTTCTAATCCCTTATCTCTGTTACTTTGTTTAATTCTCATGAGAAACCAATGAGGTTGAGGGGGGAATTATACTCCTTTTACAGATGAGGAAGCTGAAACACAAGAGTCAGGTGTTTCACAAGGTCACACAGCAAACGGAGGGCAGAGTGGAAATCCAGGCTGAGTCACCTGGTCCCAGCACTGTCCCTTTATCTATCATATTGAAGTCTGCCTGCTGCCTCCCATGTGTCTTCTGAATTTCACAGTCTCTTAATGCACATAACCCTCTTGAGCCTGTCAATGAAGCTAGCATTTTCATATCCCCAACCCCTCAGCTTACATTAGGGTGAAACACGGGAAAATAACAGGAAGAAGAGGCCCTGCTTCCAGCCCAGGAATGACACCTTAGATTAAGAAGATGTACAAGATGCTGAGTTTGATAGACAGGTAGACCTTGGAAGAAGGGCCAGGAAGAGGCAGCAACACGTGTTCAGAGCCCTAGTCCTTCATCCCTGGGGAAGTTCAAGAGAGGTCCAACAGATAGAGATGGACACTGTCACACACAAACGATCTTAGAAGCTTCATAAGAAATTGCTAAAAGGTCTTTCTTCTGTCTCAGCTAAGTAAGCCTTTTCCTGCTCTTTCTAATCCTACCCACCAGGCTCCTCCTACAACTTCATACAGATGACCTCATTTAATCCACACCCAATTCTCTAAAGAGGCAGGGACTGGACTCTAGAGACGAGGAAATGGAAGCGCAGGACATGCAGTAATAGCTCCAGATGACAAAGCTAATAAATCGTAAAAGTTGATGATGAACTTCGGTCTTGATGACAGCAGGCCATGTACTTCCATTATATCTCATCCCTGGGAACCCACACTGATAAGAAGTGCAAAGAGCCACATTGTTACAGGGACCTTTCACCCTGCTCTAAGGCAGTCCTGACAGTGAGTCATTTCTGCTACAGCCCTCTGTCCCCAGGGAGGGCTGGGCTTGATGGCCAGAGCAGCCACTGACTTCCTGGGAGGCCAGCAAGATGCAGATATGAGCAGAAGGCAGCCTGACCTGGGTGCCCGGGCAGTCAATGTCATTTTCCCTGAGAATGGTCAATTTCTGCGAGTGGTAGAAGTTTCTCTTCCCCACCTCCAACCTCAGCACAGCTCTTGTTTTTTGTTTTTTTTACTAAATTAGCATAGCCAGAAGTCAGTGTCCAAAAATATCTCATTGATCACATTTGGCCCATATTTTCATACGTTCCAGAAATGTACTGTGTGATTTGTGTACAACACACACCTAACAGATCACTCAGGCAGCACTGACCTGTAGAGACATTGACTTCTCAGGCCGTCAACCATCTGTGCTTACTTTGTTGCAAGAGGCAAGAAAATTCAGAACATCACATGGGATCTGTTCCTGATTTCTAGAACCATAACCATTATTGGGAACAACTAGTGCTAATAAGCCATTAAGACAGGGCAAATTATGTATGTCCATAGTCTTAATTTTTTATCTACTAATTGGTCATAGCTGTTTTGGTGGATTGTAAAACAAGTAAACTGTCTGTAAAATAAGTAAGTGTTTTATAATGTTAAAATTGTACAATTCTCATAGCTTGTAAATTTCTTCAACAAATCCCTTGATGGAAACTTTCTAATTAAAATTTAAATCAATGGACCCTAAAGCATTGGCAAGAGAGCTCAAGGGACAGGAAGTTCTTGCAAGAAGTCCAAGGATCCACATAGACTGAAAGAACAAATAGGTTTTACACATATGTACATTGCTATTTTTCAGATTTATGGTTATCAAAATGAATTTGCCCTGAACAAAATGTAAATTCAGGTATAATTCATAGTAATTCTTGTTCTTAATCATCATTACTTGATTGTTTTTTTTTCTAAAAGCACACTCTGTTATATGCAAGATTCCAGATCAAAAGGCCTTAAGAAGTCATCCTGACACTCTAGGAGTCTGGGGACCAGGAATCTAGTGTGATATCCTGGTCTGGTATCACTCTCAGCTGAGTCAGAGAACCTTTCACCAGTTTTCCAGGTTTCTCTACAGGCACAATGATCTACATCTGACTCAGCCTGGGCTTTCTATCTCTTTCCTGTACCTTTCATTTTATGTACACCAACCAGCATTGCCAACTCTTCTCCAGTGAGCCAGAGCAAAAGCTGTCGCAGTCTAGCTGGGCACAAATCACCAAGCCACCACAAAGCACTTGTATCTACAAATAGGAAACTTTATTGCCTGAACTCCAACAGCATTCCACGCACACTCCCCCGGAACTCTCCCGAACGCCACCCACGCGGCTCCTCCAGGAACACACCACACACCAACCGGAACTCCCACCACCAGAACTTTTCCAACCAACTCGAACTCCCCAGGCAATCCTCGCGAGAACTCCAAAGTAGCAGGCACCCGAGGCGGACAGTAAAGGTCTAATATACAATTGAATCAATCCAGCATCATCTTAATGGCTCGCCTCTCAACCATTACTTCTGGCAAAATGCCAGGGGCCATTCCGACTCGCTGTGGCTCTCAGCAAAAAGCCACTTCTTCTATGAAGCTCTCTGCCTCTGTGTGCAGAGGTGCTCTCTGTCCTCCGACCCACCCCAGGGCCTCATAATCCCTTCCCTATACCCATCTACACAGAGCGTTTCCAACCCTGCTTCACATCCCCCAAAGAAAGGGAGGGGCTGAGACCTGCCCCTTGAGAGAGGTCACTGCCAATTCAGAACTCTCAGTGCGGAAAAGCTACACAATTATTCTTTAAGTTGCAACTACTGACCACTGAAAGAATTGTGAGTGATACTAATCATCAGCAGAAGCTCTGCTCTTCATGCCACTTATGGATTATAACCCCATAATGTGGTGGCACTGGAGAGCATGATGGAGGAGGCAGCCACAACTCAGAACAGAGTGAAAGAATAGAAAAATGCATTTTTTAAAAAAATGAGGCAAGAGGTTGAGAAAATTGGAGGCAAGGTCAATGGGCGTTAGTAACAACAGCTACCTCTTATTAAGTGCTTGCAGTACTACTATACTGTTGTGACTATGAATGCTGGTGCCCTCACATTTAATTTCTAGAAAAAAAATTATAGGGATATGGAAATGTAGATCTCCCTGAATTTGCCCCTAGTGCTTAGCACTGCTCAGGTTCCTACTTACACTCCCTAACAGCTGTCTTTGTTTATTTGTATGCTCAGCTCCCTTTAAAAGGTCTCCCGAGGATGACCCAGGACCAACTGGGCTCCCCATTTTCCACACCCAGATGTCATTAAGCCCATTGGTTCATTGACAGAGCTCAGCTGGAGAACCCGTTATGCCTAGAAACCCTGTGTTTGGTCCTACAGATCTGATGACCTAAAAACATCCAAGTTTATTAGGGAAAGATTATCAACCACGCAGAGGGTTTATCCTTCACTTGTCTGAGACACAAATCCCCCAGCACGTTTTGGCCATTGTTATTGCTGCTGTGTAATTGACCTTCTGCCAACACGAGTAGTGAAAGGACCAAGAAGCCCGCCTGGTCGCTGCCTCCACATGATCTTGGAGCAAGTGGCAGGACACGCTGCACCTCAGGTGATGGACGCAGCAGTGCTGGTCACCAACATCATGCCTCCAGGGCAGAGCTGCAGCTCCCTCTCCTCGCTGCTTTTAGTTACAATTCTAGAACTATATGATGCATGAGAAACATTCACCTAGTGAATAAACTCCTGTTTTCTTTTTTTCTCATTTAGAAAGAAAACTGCAACTGCTACTATTGAGAGGAATTGTGAACTCTATTTCCTTTTCATGTTTTCTTAGTAACTCACTGAAGACTCTCATTTCTTGATGATCAATCTTATGCTGATGTCTTGATTGTACATCCACAGCTTACAAGCTTGCTTCACTATCTCCACGCCTCCTTCACACACACTCACAGACACACACATGCATGGTCCCCTTGCATCAGAGAGAAAACATGATATTTTTGTTTGTATGTCTCAGAGGTGACCAGTGAAGCGTGATTCATGAGTCATTGTGGGGATCACTTTGTCTTTACAAGGTATACAGATCGCAGAACCCCTTATGTAGTTTCACTCTAGTCTTGGCATTGTGAAATAGGTGTAATCTCATTTTCCACGTCTGGAGGCTTCTGCAGTATCATAACTCCTTCGTAGTTAAGAGGATTGATATGACATGTGTGGTAGTGAGTGATTAGGTCTTGGACGGGGATTGAGGTCTGTGTCTTGTTCCCCTGTCCCAGCATGCACTGAAGACTTCTTTAATTCCTTTCCAAGCAACTCTGACACCTTTTAGGATCTCCCGTAGCTTTTCTCCAAGCTCTTTTACCCCTTTATGAGTTTCCTTAAACAGACAACCTCGTTCTTTGCAGATCATTTTCTATAGGGAAACTTTTCCTTATTTTCTGTTTTGTGCAGTCATCTCATGAACTAAACATTCTGAAGCCCATACTCTCCTTCTTATCCTTTTAATAAAAAAATAAAATAAAAGCACTTGAATGTCAAATTCTAAAAAAAAAAAAAAAAAAGCCAAATAACATTCTTAAATTTCTTCAAAGAGTAAGTGACAACTCACATTCTTGTATTTCATTCACCTGAAAGTCATTTTCTCCTAAGAGATGATCATATTGTCTCAGTGTTTTGAATAGTATGTCCCTGGACTGAGCTTGTCTGTCTTTCCTTCTTTTTTCCTCTGAATGCATCTTTTTTTCTGGAGTGATTTCCATTTTACCCAGGGCTTTGTTTTCTCATCAGATTGTAAAGCTACCTAGACTAAATGTGTCTAAGACAGAGCCGCCAATGTTTGCTTTAAATCCACCTTCATACGCAAAACTTGGCAAAAAAACACTCACAAGCAAATACTCCGTATGGGGACCCAATTACTGATGTATTTCTCAACGCAACTCCATGTTGGTTTCACTCAAGGAACAAAGAGCATTAGCGCAAAGACCCCTGGAGGCAGAGACGATGCCAACTCTGAAATGATGATAATCTTGTCTGCATTTCGATATTGATTTGCTAGGAAAATCCCTCTTAGGTGATGCCTTTGGCAGAACAATGACACAATAATTTGTACCAAACACCTTCCCAAGTAAGAGGGAAAAGACGCCTGTGAGACAAATAATGAGATTAAGTGAAGTCTTGGAGCTCCTTAAACCAAGCATCTAAATGACACCCAGAAATGTCAGAGGGAATTCAGGGAGCAAAGACTTTTAAAGGATTTTTCTGTCAGAAAGCAGTTTTTACACAGAAACAACCCAGGGATTAATAAGATCTGCAGCAACAAGTCGGGGCTCCATTCATGTGGTTCATGTACTGTCAGGTTCATAAGCGGGGCGAGAAATCACGGGGGCTCAGAAGGGAGCCCTGAGCACAAACAACCGATCCTGGTGGCAAACGAGTCTTCCCCTGGCTGTGCCTCTGAGGCAGAACTGGTGTTGATGCTGCAGCATTGAGTGTCGAGTGACGGGCAGGTGCTGCTGCCTGGCACCACCTGGCATTTTAGACGACCTGTGTGACAGTGGACTTGTGAAATTTTAATCCCACTGGAATAGGAATCACAGCTGAAGAAGTGGTAGGAGAAAAAGAAACTGCAAGCAGGGAACAAGGAGAAAGACCTCCAGGAAAATCCAGCGAGGGCTCAGCAGAGGCTCCTGCGGAGCTAAATGGGATTACTAAACCTTCAGACAGCATGGACTCAGCACAGAGAGGGAGCAAGGACCGGAGCAGAGTTCACGGGGCTTCATCTCCAGGAGCAAGTCTATGGGAAAGGAGAGGAGGAGGGAGGGAGGGAAAATGGGAAAAAGGAAGGAGGAAGGAAGGGAGGAAGAAAGGGAGGAAAAGAAGAATAGAGGGAGGGAGGGAGGTGGAAGAGAGGAAGGGAAGGGGAGAAGAGATAGAGAGAAATCAGGCAAACCACCATGGGCACATCTCTAGAAAGACAGACGCCAGATGCTGTGATCCCCAGAGCTCTAGGCAGGTCCCAGAGAGTTCCCAGAGCAGGCACTGTCCTCATGGAAGATGACAATTCCTAATGTGTCATTGCCCCTGGAGACCTTCCCATGGGACAAGATGTAAAAGTCAGTGACATGGATGGCCTGAACCATGTGGCCTAGGCTATCGAGCATTTCTGTCCTAAGTTTAGCAACGAAAAATTTTTAAAGTAAAAATTTAATTATTTTAATTATAAATAGAAAATTATTTTAATATAAAATAGAAAAAAAAAGATTATAGAACAAGTATGTAAAGACAGAAAACACTTATGTACAGTAGTACAATGTGTTTGTATTTTAAGCTAAGAATTGTTATAAAAGAATCAAAAAGTTTTAGAAATGTAAAGAGTTTATAAAGTGGAAAAATTACAGTAAGCTGGGGTTCGTTTATTATTGAATAAAATTCTCTTTGTTAGTACAGCCTAAGAGTACAGTACTGTAATGTCTTCAGGAATGTCAGGAATGTTCTAGGCCTGCACATTCACTCCCTGCCCACTTCCTGACTCTCCCAGTCCTTCAGGTGCCATGCATGATCAGTGGTCTGTGCAAGTGCACTGTGTTTTTACCTTGTCTGTCGTATTTTCACTGCACTTCTCCATGGTTAGGTATGTTTAGATACACAAATGTTTTCCCTTGTCTTCCAGACTGCCTGGAAAGTACATGCTGCCCCAGATCTTCAGCCCCGAGTGATAATAGGCTCTCTGTGCAACCTGGCTGCCTAGTAGGCCACGCCACAAATCAGCAGGGTCCTACCAGCACCTAGTGAACAAAGACCAAGGGCACTGAGGACACTGCTGGACAGCCCGCAACTCCCAACATAAGCCCTCACAACAAAGCAAGATCCAAGCCAAAATGTCAGTAATACCAGGGTACAGAATCCTTTACTGAGATCAATGGGTTATACACTTACGTTACTTTTTGACTTTCCTATAGTCCCAGATGAAAGCCTGAGTTAGTAATGAAAAACACGGACAGCATTGCTTGTAAGTTCTGCTTCTCTAAACACCAGCAGTGCTGCTAGGTCTGGCTGGTGTTCACTTCAATTACAGAAAGAAAATCTCATTTTGGGTGATGCCAAGTGATTTTGCAATCAGAGGGGTTTCCATTCATAGCCAGGCTCAAGGCAAAACTAATTTTTGTGGTATGTTTCATTTCTTTATTGATTTTTAAATAACTTCTGTGTTAATTATAATAAAAACTTTAATAATGTATACAGTTGTCCATCTCTTCTAAAATATAATTACAAATCAGTTATTCATTCTCAGACTGCACCAAATGACAGAAACAATGAAAACATGCACTTAATTTTCTCAAGCTGAAGGTCCATGATTTTTAGAGAATACAAAGGAACACGTCTATGATCCTAATGGAAACCTTGAAATTAAGGCCTGAGGCATTGAAAAGAACTCTGAATTCCAAATTATCCAGTTTTCATATTTGAGAGTATTTTCATATCTCTGTAATCAGGAACTAGCTGAAGTCTCTGGGTGGTGATGAAAATGCATATTCCCTTTTAAGTTTTTAAAACCTCTAAATTGGTTACTTGTTAATTATGGTTTTCATGTCTCTACGTATTAAGTGGACAGAAACAATGTGGGCATTGAAATTTCTAAATTATACTGTATCCAGTTTCAGGAAAGGTAACATTGTATGCTTGAAAAATGCATTGTGTCCTGTTGGAATGAGTCACAATGCCATACCTGGGCACTATGACCCTGTGGATGTGGCCTTAGCCTTGACCTCCATAGCAGAGTGGAGGGTGGTCAGGGGATCCCTGGGGCCCAGAACTGACCTCAGAGACACAGGATAAGTGTATGTACAGTTGTGAAGGACAGTAAACTCTCTGCTCACTGTTTGGTTTTGAATTCACACTTGACCAAAGCAGCCTGAGGCAGGATGGACCCTGTACGGTTATGTTTGAGCACATTGCCGGGCACCCAGGAAACTGTACCACCGCTGAATTAACAAGAATATGACTGAGTGACAAACAGGCCCTTGTGGAAACCGCAAGCTCTAACGGAAATGAAAAACTAACCAGAGAAGCTGTTTACCAGGGAAGAGGTGTGGGAGAGTCACATGTGAGGCTGCGTGTTGAGGTATGGCCTTCGCGGAGCTAGTCAAGCCTCATCAGGTCTGAGGGTGGTGCTCTGGGGCAGTAGGATTGAGGGCCTCATGAGAAGAGGAGGGATACCAAGGAAAAGACCAGGGAGGACACAGCAAGGAAGCACTTCTGCTGACCTAACCAAGGGACATATTTTCAGAGAAGCCACGCTGACAGCACCTTCCCTGTGGCCTCCAGACTGCAGATAAATGACAGGGTCTCAGCCCACCAGCGCCTGGCTCTCTGTTCTGGACACTTCAGTTCACCAGTATACGTGTCCTCACAGTACTAGTTGAGAGTCCCTGCAGACCAAGCTTAGGGTGAGCCTCTGTGATGTCCTGTGTCAGTATCTATGGTGACCCTAGATGATGAGCTTCCGAAGTAAATCATTGAAAGAGTCTCGTGTGGATTCCTTCACCAAATTCATTTTCTCCTTATAATTTATTCTATAGAAAATCAGACTTCAGTTTCTACTATCTAATCCAAATCACTGACACCCCAGATTAATGCTCATATTCAACTGGGGAACAATTTTTCATTGAATTCAAACATAAATCCCTTCTAATGTGACAGAGTATAATCTTTAGAATTGACCATTAAACACATATTTCTTGTCTTCTGATGTGTTAAAAGTGTCCACCTAAGTCATGGATCAACTGATATTTTGTGAGCCCTTCTTCTGCAGCTGGTGGCATTTGGACAGTGATTTTGGGTGGTCCATGAGCTGCCCCTGAGATAACTTTTGTCACACCCCAGGATCCCAGCACACAGCTGTGTTAAATTCTCCAGCTTGCCCTCCAGACTATTCACATCCTTATATACTAGCACAATCTCACTCGCTTTCCTCTTCTCCAAAGGGATGTGCAACCAACACCACCTTACAGGAATAAATGAAGTAGATGCAAGAAGCCACACAGAGCTCACCTGGCATGCAACAAGAAGTAGATACATGCCAGGTACCACCTAATAATACCACACTAGGTCTCCGTCTCTCTACGCACAGGGAATGCTTCTGAAAGTTTCAATGTTACTTGTCTCCCCTATGCTAACCCATCATCTAGTGAAAGCTGAATCAAAATCTGTTGGAATTCACTGAAAGAATTAGATGAGCAGTTTATGTGCACAGACTCAAGACTTTCACACATTACTCAGGAATGGGCATACTCTTCTGAGCCAGTTCCTTCCCAAATTAAGAGGAGAATAGCCAGGTGCGGTAGTGCACACCTGTAATCCCAGAATTTTTGGAGGCTGAGGAAGGAGAATCTTGAGTTCAAGGCCAGACTTAGTAATTTAGCAAGGCCCTAAGCAACTCAGCAAGACCCTGCCTCTAAATAAAGTACAAAACAAGGGCCAGTGACCTGGCTCAGTGATTAAGCGCCCCTGGGTTCAATCCCTGGTTCAAAAAAAAAAAAAATGGAGGTAAATTTGGACTTATTTCTCTTTGTAGTTTTACAAATAAGTTACTTGTAGGGAAATGTCAGTAGCAGTAACCACAATTCAATTTGTCGCAGTTTTCACTCAATTAATCAAAGAACAGAAAAAAGGCAAACACTATTATTAATTGAAATCTCCATCATCTTATATATTTACTTTAGCACCTCTTAAGAGTTACCATGTGCATCTGAATATCCCTGTACAGTGTAATTTACTCTTGAATCTTTAGTGGAGTGATATTTTAAACTCCCCTAGTATTTTTTTAAATAAGTTTAAAGCTTGATGTGGTAATGTAAAAATATACAGAAGATTAACTCTTAAAAAAAGATCAGTAAATCATTCAATATTATAATTATTTAAGTATCACCTAATAATATTCTCCACATTTAAAGATACATTTCAACTTTTTCATCTAGTGGGCTTCAGTTTACTGAAAATTAATTATACTAGGAAAAATGTGCATTTTTTAAAACAAATAAATATAAAATTGCATATTGTATTATTTTGGGTTTGGGTACTGAATGCATGCACATGAATGCATTTTAAATAGTAAATTGAGATTTAACTATAATTATAACATCAAATATGTTTTCATAAACCAATGGTTATAATTTTTTTCCTGAAAAAACAACAGGCATATTTTTACAGTAGTGTGTATGTGTGAGTTGCAGTTTCTAAATTAGGGCATGGGAGTTTTCAGGCTGCTCTTTGGGAGCTCCTTTCTAAAAATAATACATTGAGGACATGGAAAATCTTTATTCTGAACAAATGAATAGACAATTTGGATATAATTATTGCTACATTCTTTTCAACATTTGTTTTGAAATGCCAGAGACATCCTGAGATGCCATCTAAGAATTTAGATTAGATGAATGCAAATTATCGACCTGCTGATCAATTTATCTGGAGGCAGATTTGCAGAATTAGTACCATTTTTGTACACTTCAATACTTATTGTATTTCACCATCCTTGTTTTTAAACAACAATGTATTCAGAAGAAAAGCTATCCACAAGGCTTGTGTCAATGACACTGTGACATTTGCTGTGTGATTAACACACGGGACTCTCATCTGGTTGCCACTTCTTACCACACGTGGGACAGGGTGCTTGATGCACTCTTCAAGGAAGCTCCAAGTACTTAGTCTACTTCCCTTTTTTACCTACCCGCATATAAGACTGTGCTAGTCTTATCTCTGCTAAGGAGCAAATGGGAGTTCATGATTGGACAGTGGAGAAGGCCTTTCCAGAATATTCTCCCTCTCTTTGGATCTGTGGAAAATGGAAATCCTTGAGAGTGAGCCCAAGGTAGATGATTAGTAACCCCGACTCTGTTTTCAAGAGGTAACAGAATGAACATAGTTATTGTTTTAATGTTCAAAAGTTAGTTTTTTGATGGATCCACCATTTCCTAAAATGGGAGCTACCTGGCTCTAGTGTATCAGACCAGGATGAAGATGAAGTTTTTGGTGTTCTCTGGGAATGCTCTTCCCAGGACGTGTGCAGTGGGGGAAGGCAGGTGTCGCCATCCTTGTCCTCTCTTCCTCTTTGGAGGTGGAAGTTCAGCCCACGTGAACTAACTACTTGCCATCCAGTCCTGCTGCACCCTTTCAGCCTGCCACTGGGCTCTGCCTCGGAAGCCATGTTCTTTCATATGCTCTGACCACCTCTTCCAGATGCGGTGCCCCTCTGATGTTCTGATAATGTCACTATCCTCTTTTCTTTCCCCAGTTCTTCAAAAGCATTCACGATCTCCTTCTAGGGGTCTTAATTTCTGACTTTCCCGGTAAGACCACTGCAGTGATTCTTCATTGAGCTCCAAGTATTTCTTACTCTATGTCCTCCTCCTTGCCTCTGCCCATCTCACCAGGTCATGGCATAGTCTTTGCATTAATCTCACCTGTCCAAATTCTGGCTTTTGTGGAAGTTAGAACCATATAAAATTCCCAAAGTACCACACTTCCATACTTACAACTAACTTTAAAGTTCACATCCTAAAATAGCTTTTGCTTCATGCAATATGTGATGATTCAGATGTAGCCATTTATCGGAGTACATCTTTCCTGAATTAATCTCCTAGTGAAAATGCTACTTTCACTTTATCTTTACCCCACAACACAAGTCTCTGTCTGGATTTCAAAGTCCTCCCTCCATCAGTTCAACAAATTCAGTTAGGCACATGACTCGATAATAAAATGCAGATTGACTTCTAAATGTTAGAGAAATTTAGGGATTCTATAGTTTAATGGATAGGGACACAGTGATAGTATATCTATATTCATTTATTTATGAACTCAGGTTTGGAAATTTCTATTATTTATCTGAGGTTAACTAGCAAGTTAAAGAAGAATTATGTCTAGAACCCATAGGGCCCAATAAATCTCTCTATTCCTACTTGACTGGACTTCTTTTTTTTATGTCTCATAAAAGAAAACACAAAAATAAATTTTGATTAAAATAATTTTGAATGTATATGCACATGCATATATTTATCTGTTAAAATTTCTCATATTCTAACAAATCAGATCAATAACTGGATAATCTATTAAAGTCCTTCTATAGAATTAGAACATGCCCTAAACCGAGAGTCAAAGAAGAGATTCTGTCCTGTCCACAGTCTTTGATTAATATCTGGTTGTGCAAACCAGAACAATTGGTATGGCTATTTTTTTTTATCAACTCTGGATTCCTCACCTATTGCCAAAATTTCCCTGTGAGGCTCAGGCTGTGCCACTGTAGGCAGCAAGCATGACTGTCACCAGCAGGTTGATGTGTGTTCAAGTCACAGGTCACTCACTGTCTTTTCTTCCTAATCAGTTTCTTTCTATCTCTATCCCCTTACTAACAAGAGGTCCAACAGCTCCTCCTTGCTATCTCCCCTCAGACTCAAGCACTTGAGCTGACTTACTTCAGATGTGTTCAGCAAAGAGAGAGAACAGGAAAGTAAGAGCAGCCACCAACGTCCTTCTTGGATGGCTTCCTCTTGGCAACACTGTGGACCAGCCCTTCCCTGTCCTGTGACTCTTCATGTCATGGTTCTCTGCTAGGCCAAACTCCCAAGTGGAGCTACATAAATGACACAAACAGTAAGTATTACACAGAAATTTTAAAATGCAATTAACCTCATAGATTTTATTGACCTTGGAGCTTCCGGTTTCCCCAATTGCACTGAAAAACTGGCAGCATATTTTTATGGTTATGATGGAAGCCACGGTGTGTAGGTTACAGTGTTGCAGTTATTTAATTGAGAGATTCGAGTGATCTCCAGAGCAGGCTGTGAGGGTGTCATTTGAAAGTTGGTGTTTATTTGAATTAGGGTTCATGTCATTGGAGATGCACCATGCAGACAAATGTGTGTATAATTCAGGGGGTGGGGGTGGGAGTTCCCAGGGTAAATGAATCACAAGAGTCGAGAGGTGTTAACTGACCCTTTTCAGGGAATCATCCACCAATTGAAATACAGATAAGGCACTTTTTGCCATCCTGGATGAGCCTGCAGTGGAGGAAAGGATGGATTGTTTTGTGCCCTGTGCTTTCTTAGTGACAGGAAGGCCCCTTTATTTAAATTTTGGGTTATGTGAATGATCCCTAGATGGCTGCTTGGTAAATTTTCACTGGATCTGGTATTTGTGCTCCCTTACAGTAGGCATATGAAGAAGTCGCCCTTATGCACATACTGGTACACAGGTGGGCATTTCAAATAACATAACTCTAGTTGCAATAAACACCAAATGTGCAGAAGCAGCCTTTGCAGCCCACTCCATTGCCTCACTTAAATAGCCCAATTGAGGAACCTCAAGTGTGCAGCCTGCAGAGTGAAGACCCAGCCTGGTGCCTGGTGAGCAGGGTGTGCAAACCTGGGCCTAGATCGGTGAAATCCAGTGTCCCAGGCTTCTGCAGAAGTTCCTGTGCCTTATAATCCTTACTTTTTGTGTGCTTTCTCAACAATATCTCTGTGTTGCTGCAAATGAGAAAATAAGCATATCAGAACCATTTCAGACTTTCCTTGCCCATGGTAGCTTATTGCATCACAATTTCTAGAGAAAACTTCATTTTCACAAATCCATGCAGCTGACTCAGCGTGAGCATATCTGAATGGCCTCTGCCTGGAAGAGGAAATCCTTAAATAGGCACAAGTTGTATTTCTGTGGAATTACAGGAAGGTGAGGCTGTAGGTGACGGATGTCATCTTGTTTTCCATTTCAACTCAAAAGCCACATTTTCACATGCTTACCATAACAGCTAGTGGAGATGCAGTTTACGGTTGGCAGGGAACCAACTCTGGCAGCCCCTGAGCCCCATGGGATTCCTGCAGATAACATCAAACAGGACAAGTAGAGCAAAAAAACAGGGTGAAATTGAATGTGTCTTAGGGAGGGAAAACCCTAACCAAGATCAGAGGTTTTATGACGATCTTAAATAATGTAAACTCCGCGGTTCTCAGGAAGCTCAATGGAATGTGAACAAACTTTAGAAAAATTCCGGCTAAGCTTAGCCAGTAAAACCTTGGTGTCGGGCTCCCAAACAGACAGTTTGTTTGTTTCTTTGTTTTAAATCAAAGGTCAGAGGACAGTGAGAAGTGTCGAAGGAGAAAAATGGCATTAGAGTCAAAAGCAAACAGAGAAAATGGCTCAGGAGCAGAGTCACCTGCGAGAGCCTGGTGGTGAGGATGGGCACAGGCAACTGCTGAGATCCAGGTCAGGGAGGGCAGCCACACACTGAAGATGACGCTCCTGAGAGGGCCAGGTGCTGGGGACAACCATGCCCCAGGCTCAGGTCTCTTCAGGGCCCCGCTGATCACCTTGGCCTCACAGCGTTCGTCCCGTGACCAGTGCTGTGAAGCCGTCCCATGTCCTTCAGCCTGAGATGCCCTGACAGCAGGAAATTTAAAATGCCTCAACGATACCAAGCACAAAGTTCACACTCTCACACAAGTGAAGCCCGTCTGATAAAAGATGGTTGCATGGTGTAGATACCTAGGATCGCTGAAAGAAGATGAGAAGAAGGCATTGAGGGGCTTTGAATGTATGAAATCAGAATTGTGGGGAGTTTTCTGAAAATTCGTCTTTCGTGTTCCTATAAAAAATGCCAGCAAGGGCTTTAATGTCTTCATTAAGGCCGTTTAGCGAGCACTTACTACACTCTGAATCTCCCGCCACAGTACCCAGGCATACACTGAAAGACAGGTAAAGCAGACTAGCCAACAGGCAACCCGTGCCTGTGGGGGACAGGCCACCTGAGTGCCCACTCCAAGTGCACCTCCTGCCAAGAGCATCTGCACTTTGTCTCCCTTTCTCAAAATCCTCCAATGTAGTTCCCACCACCACCACTTCACACCCCACAGTCTCTAAAGCCACCTCGTAACACACAAGTCCCCCGAAACATTCTTCCAACATCACCTTCATCATTCTTCCAGGTCCAGGTCAAATGCTACTTTCTGTCACAAGCCTGAGCAAGGCTCAGGGAGCCAGAAGTACACCCAGGACTGAGCCTGGGGATCACTGGGCGGGGTGGGTTTCCAGGAGGACCCCTGAGCACAGAGTTGATTTTCAGCTGGACACGGCGACAGTACTCTCCCAGCGGGAAGGCATCTCTGCTCCTCGGGACACATGGCCAGTGTGGGTCCTCCATGGGCACAAGAATTCCTAGTGCCTTCTCCTCTGCATCCCATCATTTCCCTCTCTTTACTGCTTCTCTGCCTAAGAAGCATGTGGACGGTGTTGGAAATAGTGAGCCTCCCAGGGAACAATTTTCACAGAGAGCAATTAAATCATCCCAAATCACATGATTTAACCCTCCTCAGATGCTCTATGAAGTGAGGTTTATAGTTCTTATTAGTTCATCATGCTTCGGAGTAGCAGCCCTCTCCCAGATACAGTTCATCCTGAAATAGAGGAGCGGGATGGAGGGCGAGTGGGTGAGAGGGCTCTGGGCAAGCTCAAACGTGTTGAGGTCGAAAGAGAAAATCCAGTTCTTCCCCCATCTTGGCCTTCTTCCCCACAAGAAGCAGCCTTCCTTCTATGCATCCCTGAACTGAGCCTTCTTCAAAGGAAAAGAGGCATCAAATGCAGACCAATGTGCTATGAGAAGGAATTTTCACAACACATCTTGAATTCTTTTTCAGTTCAGATACACATAAGTTCCCAAACCAAAATCCATCGTCATGACCAAAGTGTCTGAATAGAAGGTGCTCCGTGCCACTCACCCAGTGGATGTTGAATGGATAGAAAGAAATAAGACTCTTGATGGTTTCTTTGAGAAACAGTGGGTGCTTTCTCAGATCAGTAGTCTCAGGAAATACGTTGGTAAATAATAGAAGAGTGTCAAAGCTGTGATGAATGGTACAGAAAATTACTGAGGAACAAATGGTAGAAGGAAATAAAGACTGAATGAGTGATCAACTCAGCTCTCCCCACTCTTGCTAATTCAGTGGATTTCCTTAACATGCCTGGCCTCAGTTTCCTCAACTGTGTTAAGGGTTTTTCAATTACTTTTTTCTGTGGTTCATAAATTTCTTTGATCCCTGAAATGCTAAACTGATACAAGGCTTTTAGACCTTTGTAATAAGAAGCAGAACTGTTTATCCAATACGATTTATTAGAAAACATCATTCAAAAATGCAAATAAATAAAGAACAACACTGTTGAGGTCACAGGGCAGGTCCCCATTTTAAAAACAGGCATGTGAACATCAACAGAAGACCTCTTCTTCATATCCAAATAGGTTGAGAAATAAATTCAGGAAAAAGCTAAATACAGAGACAAAAATTGAGTTGAAGAAAGTAGGTATAACTCTAAGAGCCAAACAGGGTTGCTAATATTCATCCCTGGAATGAGGCCAAAATTGGCACACAGTGAACTGGGGCAGAGCTCAGGCAAGCAGGGCATGGCCTGACAGGCGCTCTTCTTGACTCTGAAACTCTGACATGCACACTTTGGTCAAAAACAAAAACAAAACACACCCAGACCCTTGGGAATTCCTGGATCCTAAATGCCCTGCAAGCCTCACAACAATTGGCTGTCATGCAGATGACCTGGCCACAGCTTACTCCTTTCCTCCAAAGAATTCATTCTGCGAACAAGGTGCAATACTTCCCCGAGAGTAGGAGAACTTTGTTTTTATTCTCAGAAATTCTCTGCATTTTTGGACTCACAATAAGGAATAGTACTTTGCCTTAATGATGGCACAGCAATATCTACAAAGTTCCAAAATAAGCCTCTGTGCTTTTTCTTTATAGAATTCTTTAAAATTGAATTTTGCATTTACTGGCTTTATGATAGTTTCAAATTTCTCCAAAAATAGATTGCAATTAATACTTAAAAATAATATATATGTGTGTACACACACACACACAAGTCAAGAAACAGGAATCAAACAGTTGTGATTTCCCATTAAAATTCAATTTAGCACCGTTAGATCTTGCTTCAATCTTGTATATAAGGTAATTTTAGGAGGGCAGTAAAACTCTTTTTCTTGTTCATGTAAAAAAAGACCAGGATCATCTCTAGAGTATGTTCAGAATCAGACTTCACCAGCCAACCCAGATATTTTGCTCTGACATGCCATGTCAGATAATAGCTAATTACTTGCATAACATACTTGAAGCAGAGTAAAGCAATGTTTAAGTAGGACATTGCAACAAATCAGGAATCTTTTCAAAACTCACTACCCAATTGCAAATTTGAATAAAATGGAAGATAGCACCAACCTTGCTGAGTCTTTTAATTCCTCTGGTGAATAAAGAATTTTATATCAATAGGATATGATTAATGATTTCCTTATTTTATAATCATAAAATGACTCATGTGAGATTGATAATAAGAATTTTGATGGAGTGAAGTGATATGAGGAGTGGAAACAATGACAAGAGTTTATTGATAAAATTAATAAATAACCAAACAGATGCAGAAATGATTCTGAGTCATTACTTACTCACCTGATAGCCAACTTGTGAGTGAATTTTTAAGGCATCTAAACTTATGATTTATATTCAAACAATAGTAAAAACTGGCACATTTTTCCTTGTAGTTGATACAAAAATACAAGAAGGTAAATTACACTTAATAATAGGAACTTTGTGCTCACCACCACTACTGATCACAGTTAATGCCAGGGCACCTTCAAATCAATGAAGGCCTCAAAAATACTAGAAATGTTGAGAAATAAAGGGTTACCCTTGAATAGCATTAAGGAGGAAAATACAATAGGCTAAAATACAAGAATAAAAGTCGCAAGTGGACGCAGAAGGGAATTCCTGATGAAAATAAATGTAAATGAAGACTCTCGTGGGAACACCCTTCTTCACATATTTACTCACCATTCGCTACAGAGATCCACAAGCATAAATAAAGCATCTCAAGTTCATTTGGTGAATTGTTGGTCACCATTAACCAAAAGCCTTGTTGAAGACAAACATGATTTAACTAAAGCACTGTTTTAGGATAATGTGTGTAACTTCAGCTTTTCTAGTGAATAGTAGAAGGAGTACATTCAGTTAAAACAGTGCTCAAGGGAGCATTGATAAGATACACTGAGGTCAAAGCTTTGAGCCACAGTGACAACGCAGCTGAGCCACACGGGCTAGTGAAGGTTAAGACTTAATAACGGCATCACTGTTAATGTGTATGAAAGGTGGGCTGCTGCTGGGTTCGGGTTGGGGGAGGACGAAGCAGGAATGGTATGTGAAGTCAGTGTTAGTGGAAGACTTAAGCTGCCTCTAAGTAGAGTGTGAAGCAAGAATTTAGAAGTGTGGCATGCCAGCTGAGCAAGCGCCCTATGCTGCCCCATCCCAGCTGGGTTCACCACCCACCCCCCTTCCCACTCCTCTTTGCTAATCTAATTGTGCATCTCAGGGGCCAGACACCCAACCTCTCTAGGGTCCCTCCCAGCACCTGGTGCAGAGGTCTGCAAGGCTGTGGGAGGAAGGAATGTGGGAATCAGTGATGAGACATGGGTCACTGAGCAGCAGAGGTATAACTGGAGAGGCCCGCCTGGCCAGTGCTGCTGGGGCTCAGGGGGTGGGGCGAGAGAAGCAGCAGAGCCTCAGCACCATATCTCCAAGATAATTTCCTTTCTAGAAAGAGAGAAAGAGGGGAGTGGTGAGGAGAAAATGAAGGCAGAGGTTCAGGAGAAGAGAAGCTTTGAGAACCCAGAGAGGCACCAGGAGCTCAGGAGGGTAGGCGAGGGTGCAGGGTTCCAGAAGCAGGAATGGAGAGGACCTCTCAGGGCAAGAGGGGTGCATGGTCCCTGGGGTGGGTGGGCTGGCAGCCACCAGCCTCCTTCCAGCGTCCCCTGGCACGCACCTCCATGTGCCCCGGCCTCCTTTGGGCACCAGCACCTTCGCCCACAGCACCTGGTGTGCTGAGTCCACCCAATCCTAATCCGCTGGCCCAGGGAGGTGAGCAGGGCAGGGCTGTTTGTTCTGGCTGAGAGGAGTCAGCACAAAGGTTCCTGTGTCAAATAAGGAAAGACCCTGTTCATAAAACTAAGGGAATAGCCTTCTCGTAAAACTGGTGAAATGGAAAAGACAATGTAAATATGCCTTGCAAACGTTAAGATGCAGCACTTTCAAAGTCATAGGATGATCACCATGTTTTTCATAGGAAGAACCAAAATCATAAAAATAAATAGATAATATTTATAATAAAAATTAAAATGTATACAAAAAAACCAAGATATCCAAATAAGCCAGGGCCTTTTTTTACCCAGGGTTGAGCCAGAGAAAGAGTCCACCCACCTGAAGAGCTGAATCATTACCGGGCCATCTAGATCAGTGACGCCCGTTTTCCAGCTTCAGAAGCATGGTAGATAGAGAAGGAACATATGATTAATACTATAGAGAGAACTAGACCATTCCATTCTCTTGTGCATGTACCCAAGCTTGCACATGAGTATGTGGGGGGTAGTAATGAATGTCATTTCTCTTTTTACTTGGATTAGTGGGAAATAGACCTTCCTTTGTTTTGATAAATTAGCTCTTAATGACCATATGTCTTTTTTCTCCTAAAAGTTCAGTCTTAATGAAAAGCAGAAATTTCACATGGATAAATCCATTATGCAATTTTAATTAACCTCATAAAGATATAAAATAACCTAACAATGAGTCTTATTCTTAGTGCCAGCAAAATTAATATTTTAACCTAAATTGAAGAATTAGCACATTTTGAATTATATGTAATGCCTACTTTATAGGACTAAAACCAATAACTTTTCTACCTCAACGTGATAGTGAATTTCATATATTATTGGAAGTGAATCCCCTTCAAATAGCATAGGCTTAACCCTTAGATGGAACCATCTGGGATCATCCATAGTAAAACATATAAAGCATAAAGTCTCATCTTTAATAAAATATATCAGTTTTGTTATTGTTTTTATTTACATGAGTTCAAGCTTTCAAAACATTACATAGAAAAAGTGACAGTACAGGAATGATACAGTTCATGGTGTTTAAGGTCTAGTCTTGCAAACTTGAAGTGTCATCTATAGACGATCTTACCTGGGCAATATGAATATAGAGTCCTCAATATCTAGCATAAAGAGGGGAAAAACCCACCATGATGACTTCCTGGCCATCTTTGCTCAGGCTGAGTGAATGACACTCAAACAACCTGAGATCCAAAATAAATGCGAAGCAAGAAGAGTACCTGCCTCAAATGTCAACGCCATGGCTTGAGGGGCAAACAAAGAAGAAAGCGAGTTAATTGATGGGCCCTTTGTCTGCTGATCAGCTTATTTTCAGTGAGTCCCAGCTCCCTCAACAAACTCTTTCCACCCACTATAGGTATCCCTGATTTTATTCTAAACAAAGGATCTTTACCTGTCACTGCCCAGGCAACGTGGGGTCTTCTCAATACACCTTGGATTCCAAATCCTTCCTTACATGTTTTGTTCACTCAAATTTATTTATTCCCCAGGAGCCTCATTTTTCCCCCACTAAAAGTATAATTCTGAGTACAGCATGGGGTGTGGTACCTTGGGTGGTGCTGATCTGACAGGAGAACATATTTGACAGAGAAAAGCGTGACAGTTATTGGATAATCAAAGATGATGTAGTAAATTATGTATCCACTTGGGGAGAAGATAGTTATTTCATTTTAAAAAAAAATATTTATTTTTTAGTTGTAGTTAGACACAATACCTTTATTTCATTTATTGTTATGTGGTACTGAGGATCGAACCCAGGGCCTTGCCTGTACTAGGCGAGCACTCTACCACTGAGCCACAACCCCAGCCCCAAAGAAGATAGTTATTTTGAACGCAGCTTGGACTATAAAAAGTGCTTGGAGCCTTTGACGAAACTTTTAAAAATCAAACACTGTGATGGCTGTCTCAGTCCCATTGGCAATACATTAGCAACTAAGAGTCCCAACTGACATGGAGCTCCAACAACTAAGCCACAGAGAGCTCCTCTTGCAAGAGGAGGAAGGGGCTTAGCGCGTTCCTAGGGCTGCTCTGCCTCCAACACGCACTGGCCCCACATGGCAGGTTCTTCACGTTTGCTGCTCAGCCTCTTCCATGGGGCTTGTATCAGTCTCAGTGAAAAAGTCTAATTGGATAGTTTGGGTCACATGATTCAACCACCACCCAGTGAGCACCAAATAAAATCCTGAAATTTGTCCAGCTGAAGGACGTATCCATATTTGCTACCAAAATGCAATGTCAGGAGAAACAGGGCAAAGAGGTCTTGCATAACAAACAAGAAACAGAAATAAGAGCCAACTCCTGAGGCAGCTCAGCCCACCGACCACATTCCACCACTGAGGGCGCTAGCAAACCCATGGCTCTTTCATGCTGGATTGGGTTTTAATCCTGCCCTGCAGAATGAAAGCAAGGCAGGCAGGAGGGGCATAGACTCCCATAAAGGGAATGAGAAATGGACCTGAGATGAGGAGCAGGTTCTCATGGACACCTTCAACTGACCACTCTACCACTCTGCCACTGCTGTTGATTTACAGAAAATGAACCAACTCAGTGGTGATCCCTGAAAATCTAAAGTTCTCTTTTTCTATGAAGCAATGATGGGAAACAAATGTGGCAAGGCAGGAAAAAAAAAGCAAGAAAATACCTTTGTATTATGATGGATTTGACCAACCCTCAGCTCTCTGTATGTCTCTGCTACCCTTTCCTCTTTTTTTATTCAGCCTACATTAAAAATAAAACAAAAGTTCTGTAAGTGTTTTGATAATTTGAGGATTTTGATCTGCTGCAATGGTACAACTGGCCATGACCAAATTGTCCATGATATTCCCTGACTTTCAGCTCAGCTTCCTTCTTGCATTTTTTCCCTCTTCTTTTGAGAAAATAAGAGTTTTGCCAGGTGTGGTGGTGCACCCCTGTAATCCCAGTGGTTTGGGTGGCTGACGCAGGAGGATCCTGAGTTAAAAGCCAGCCTTAGCAAAAGCGAGGCACTAAGCAATTCAGTGAGCCTCTGTCTCTAAATAAAATACAAAATAGGCCTGGGCATGTGGCTCAGTGGTCGAGTGTCCCTGAGTTCAATCCCCGGTACCCCCTCAAAAAAAAAAAAATAAGAGTTTCTTGTGTGCATCCCTAATTGAAAAATCCCAAACTCAAAATGATCTGGAATCCAAAACTCTTTGAGTGGTGTTATGATGCTCAAACTGTTCCAGATTTTGTAGCATTTCAGATTTCAGATTTTCCAATTAAGCATACTCAATTGATAAAGAGTATGCAAATATTCCAAAATCCCAAAACTAAGAAATCTGAAATACTGATCCTAGGCTTTTTGGATAAAGAATATTCGATCTGTATGAAGTGGTTAGAGAACATAATCCTCTCCACACCACCATAGTCACAGAGAAGAATATTCCAACGGAGTCTAATCTGCTGTGAATTATGAGCATCCAAATCATGTTGTGAATTCTGTAAGTGGTGTAGGCAGTGGGAATACCTTGGACCTGTTGGCAGAGGCTCCACCACTTACCAGAATAGGCAGGTTTCCAGACCCCCCTACACCTCATTATACTCAACCATAGAAAGAAAAAGGGGGCCTTTCTCCCCCAGGGCAAGCAAGTATGCAGATGAAATAAAAGTAAGTTCTTTAAATGCTTTATTAATTGTCAAGAGCCATACAAGTGTGGTAGATTAAATGGCACATCAGGGGGGCAGTGGCACGTGCCCTGAAAGGCAATATTTGTATAAACAGCACTGAACCGGTCCGAACTCTCTCAGTGCCCTCACATGTAAAGTTCCCTGAAACCGCACCTACTCTTAAACAGCAGCCTGGAGCACAGCAGTCTCTAGACATACCTGTCATCCCCATATCTGTACCGACATCATTTGTTCTCGGCACTTTCCTAATGGCCCAGCCAGCTCAGGCCACTTGCTTTGGGCATGGAAAGATGCCAGTGAGCCATAGTGAGTCCAGATTGCCTATGAAATGATTAGAGGTCGGGAACCCGTACCCAAAATTCAAAATCTGAAATGCCTCCACGGTGACATTTTGAGACCTGAGTGACACTATGAGAGCAATATTTCACACCTGACCCCATGTGGGCAAAACTCAGGCACACTAGCAACATCAAAATGCCTTAAGGCTACGTAAATGAGGCATATATAAAACATAAATAAATTTCAGACATAAATAAAGTCTTCATTTTAGACTTGAGTCTGATCTCTAAGTTATCTTATTATTATGTATAAACAAATATTCCTAAATAAAAAACAATCTTATATTAAAACACTTCTGGTCCCAAGCACTTTGGTTAAAGGCTACTCAGCTTGCAGCAGGAACAGGGCGCTCATGAGCAGCAGACCTTTTTTCTCACAGTTCTGGAGGCCGTGAGGCTGAGATGCCAGTTCATTTGGTGTTGGAGGGCCTGTTTTCTAGTCACAGAGAGCAGTCGGTGATTCTGCTGAACTTCACATGGTCAGGGACAGGAACGGGCTCTCTGCCACCTCTTTGAAAGGGCACTAATCCTGTCCATGTGTTCGCACCCTCATGACCTCATCCCTGCCTGCAGGCTTCCCCTCCAGCCACACTGGGCTGTGGATTTCAGCAGGTGAGTTCAGTGGTTGGAGATGAGCATTCCGTCTATAGCTCTCGTCCCTCTGTGCAGACTTCTGCTGCCCAGCACTATCTTGAGAGCAGATACTAATGGCGTCCTTCTCACTGTTACAAGAATGCCTGGTACACAAGCCCTGGATGGTTTCCTGCTTGGAGCTATTTTGAGCAGATAAATAGAAAGCTTGTATAGGTGTGCATAATTGGACGACAGAGCGAGAACATAAATTATGGTAACTGTCTTTTATTGAGTGTTTCCTAGGGACTAGGCTTGCAACAAAGTGTTTTATATACATTATTCCATCTTATTCTAGCTAAAAAAATTAATGATAGTATTATATATGAATAAACTAAGACTTGGGAAATTTAAACGATTCACACATAGTCACCCTGCCACTGACTAGAACCAGAAGAGAACCATATGGCCCAGGAGTCGGCTTGGTGTTCCCAAACCATGTGTTAGACATCCAGTCAGGGCAAAAGCGGGGTCTTTCTTCCAGAGCATCAGGAATGCAGAATTCTGGTCTTATCCTCAACCTACCAAATCAGAATCCAAATATCAACATCCCCCGGGACATCCAAACTAAAACAGAGAAGCACTGTATTAAATGTCAAGAGAAGACATATGAATGAAATTCTCACAAAAACTCTTTAAGCACTGTGGGAAGCAAAATTCACGTTTTGGTGCAACCAAAATTACAGTCCACCAAATTCTGTTCAGCTGTTGGACTGTAGCATCAATAACCAAATGATTCCTTAGAAACTTTTAATGTAGCTATCAGAAAGGGTCTACCCCACTTCGTGTATGAAGATTGATCCACGTAAAAGAAAAAAAAAAGAGGTTTTGAAAGGTTTGATTAAAACCAAAAGTTTTTAACAGAGAAGTAAATAGACTGGCAATAACACCCGCAGGTCTTGCATTAGTTAACGGTTTTTCACTCGCTGTCTTCTTTAAAGAGCATGTTGCTGAGAAAGAAGAAAACGTGGTGACTAATGACTCTGGCAAAAAGCTCTTCTTGTTTATCGATTACCACCAGTGCTGGGTTTCTGGACCTGTGTCCTGGTAGACATTCAGACTGCCAAAAATGAAACTATGCATTAATACATTGAGCAAAAAGAATACTATAAAATTGAAAAGGCAATAAATTTAGAATCAGTACAACTAAAGTGCCTCCCTGTATAGCACTCATTGTTTATTATTCAGATCAGGGGAGTCAGATGAACGCTGAGGTAGAAATAAAAAATAACCAGTCCCTTCCCCCTGCGATTCACAGTCATGCACAAGAGAACAGAAAATGCCTCTTGACAAGGCTATGAATGAGAGCCGAAGGAATCGCTGTGGGGGACAGGAAAACAAGTTGCCAAATCAGGGGAAATGGTTTCACAAAATTAATCCACTCCCCAACTGGAAATTCCGGGTCCTTACCGGAAGAACAGAAAGCCACAGGGATGAGGATCCAAAAGGAGGAGCCACTGTCTGTCCTGGTCCTCGCCCGCCCGGCAGAGGTGGACCAGGGATGTGGCTGCCAGAGAGGCAGGAAGCAGGGACAGCTGGGGACCAGCTGAACTCCAAGGGCAGCCTGGAGGGCCAGTAGGGGGTAGACAGGAGACCCGGCCGTCTCCAGCAGCGCTCATGTTTCTGACCTGGAAAAGAGAAGGAGAGAGCTGTGCTTTGAGCCTGGGCTCCCACTGAAGCCCCAGGACTGGCCCCAGCTCATTTGTTCCCTAATGAAATCCAGAGTGAACCCTTTTATACCAAGAGTTCTCTATAATCTCCTGTCTAACGAATAAAAGTCTACATCCACATCTGGCCCTGTGGAGAAGTCCAATACATCATTTACAAAAACACAGGGATACTGTGAGGATTGATCCAGTCAGTAAGAGGCTGCTTCAAAATCTCTCCAGAGTTTAAGCTGCAGCTTTATTTAGAATAGTCCTAAAACCACAAAAGCTGAGCTCTAATTCCTCTGCTGTGATGATCCCAAAGTTTTCGTGTTAGTCATGTGGACTTGGCTCTGCAAACAAAATATTTCTGTATAAGTTTTAATTCTATGAAGTCTGAGCTCCCCAGTACTGTTTTAAGGTCTGCAGCCTGTTGGTTGAGGAGTATGGTAGCATGATTGCTTTTGAGCCCCAGATGTTGAAGCAGGATGCCACTTTTGTTCATTCTGGGGGTGCTGGGCTGTCTCTGGATTGGTTATCTATTGCTGCCCTACCAAGTCGGCACAACACAGGGCTTGAAACTGTACAATCCGGAGATCCCCAGGTCAGAGGCCTAGATTGGCTGCAATGGTTTCTCACAGACCAAAACCAAGGTGTTGGCCCCTTAGTGCTCTGGCCACCTCCAAGCTCATTCAGGGTGTTGGCCAATAGCAGTTCCTGTAGTTGTGGGACGGAGGTCCCTGTTACTTTGCTGGCTGTCCACCAAGCCTGAGCACAGTTCCTTAAAGCTTTCCTGGTCCTCTCTACATCCTGGCCAGGAGCAACATGGCAGGTCCTGCTCCTGCCTGGGGTCTCATGACTGCCCCAAAAGGTACACTTCTCTGCTTCTAGCTGATGAATGCTCTCTTCTTTTAATGGCTCACATGATTAGAGTAACCAAAATATTCAGGAGCTCTACCTCTTCAGGTCCATAGCCTTAATCATGTATGCAAAGTCTCTTTTTCTGTAAGGTAGTATGCCCAGGACCTAAGGAAAACCTGGGGGAGATATGCTCTCAGAAGAATCCAGACAACAAATCCCTACACTCAGCTAGTGCACCTTGAAGAGAATTCACATCTGGGATGTCACAAGAGAAAAGATGATCTTGCAACAAAGATTCCCTTTCTCTTGGGTCTAGCATGTTTCCAGAACTGTATTTTACCCTTAAAACAGCATGATACTGCTTTGTCTTTGTGTGGGGGGAATCTGTGCTCTTAAGAAAACGCAAATCAAATACACCATTCCAGTTATTCAGATCAAAAACCTGGAATTTAGAAAAGGCATATAATCACATTAAATATAATCACATTAAAAATGCATGTTAGAGAGGGTCCCCAAACCCAAGTATTCTGAATCCCAGCCCAGAGTTTATTATGTCACGTCATCTTGCACAAGAACATTATTCACAGAAATCATGAATGTGGCACAGTCACAAATAATAGAGTTAGAATAAAGGAGATGCATCCCAGACAATTCACCATATTTTATCAACATGCAAAAAGTATAAGTCTTCCCAGAGTGACGTAAATAAGAATTCCTGAAACAGTTTTGCAAATTCAAGTCCAATATTTTTAAAAGAAGGAGATGACTATGTATACTCTGACCTTCACTTTACTGAAACAGCACTCACAAGCTCACCAGAGAGAACCCGACTTAGTATCAACTACTCAAAATTTTTACCGTTTTCCCCCCTTTTGCTATTTTCTTTTTTTAATCTGAGTTTAATTGGCAGAGATGGGATGTAAAATCTAGGCCAATGGTAATTCTTTGTAAATGTCCAGCCCCCAAATGTCAGCTTTGAATACTGATAAATGAAGAGAACCATTCTGGCTAATTCAGAGGCCCCGAGTAAAGGATACGATCTCTTAAACCATCTCACCAAATTTATACAAAACAAGCACTTGCATAAAGAATTAATTTTAGGTAGGCCTTTAAAAATCTGTCTTTATCATTATTTTTAATATTCTGTTCTAATGAGAAAAGGTCAATTAGATGCATTTATTTTTAGACTGCAGAAATTCTTCTTGCTGAAGTGCCCAGAAATCAGGTGATACCGGATTAGAAATTTGTTATTGAGAGTAATGAGAAAAACATTGCACCTAAAATATGTTTAAAGTAAAAAAAAAAATCACACTGTGTAGAAAGCACATAACACAATAAGGAAATATAATTTCCAAGCCATTCTTAGGTTAATCAAAACCTCTTCCTAAAGATGTTTAGCTCCGAACACTAAAAGGTTAAAGTGGTAAGAACAAGACTACTGTTAGCCCTAGTTAACGGAGAGTTGGATTAATTTTTCTGTGCAGCTATCAGGATTTGTAGTTAAGGAAAAGAAGGGAGAGGTCTGAGAAGGGCTGGGAAGGCAGCCCTGTAACTGAATTCAGACTGACCAGGCGGAGAGCAACTACTCTGGACTTGAATGCTACTGTGCGCTCCTACCAAAGGCGGCCCTTGGCATTTTCCCGTCCAGCATCTGCCCAGGCAAAGCTGCTGCCCCAGCATAGAAGATCTGTTCTCCTTAGGGCTCCAGGTCCTCCACTCCCACCTCAAAACAACAAACAACAGACTTACTTTCATTCAATAGAAGTGAATTCAGGGATTGTGATGAAAATTGCTTTCTACTCTGCTAAAGACGTCCCTTGCTTCATCAATGATACTATTTTTTTTAAATTTTTTATTGTTGGTTATTCAAAACATTACATAGTTCTTGATATATCATATTTCACACTTTGATTCAAGTGGGTTATGAGCTCCCATTTTTACCCCGTATACAGATTGCAGAATCACATCAGTTACACATCCATTGATTTACATATTGCGATACTAGTGTCTGTTGTGTTCTGCTGCCTTTCCCATCCTCTACTATCCCCCCTCCCCTCCCCTCCCCTCCCCTCTTCTCTCTCTGCCCCCTCTACTGTCATTCATTTCTCCCACTTGTATTATTTTTCCCTTTCCCCTCACTTCCTCTTGTATGTACTTTTGTATAACCCTGAGGGTCTCCTTCCATTTCCATGCAATTTCCCTTCTCTCTCCCTTTCCCTCCCACCTCATGTATCTGTTTAATGTT
>NW_025999932.1:5763491-5777972 GCF_001458135.2 Marmota marmota marmota | reverse complement strand
TTGAGTTTTTAAGTTGGTTTATTGCTTCCTGCATTTCTAGGATTTCTGTTTGTTTGTTTTTTATAACCTCTATCTCCCTGTATAGTTGATCTTTTGCTTCTTGGATTTGTTTATGTAATTCATTGTTGAAGTGATCTTTCATTGTCTGATTTTGCTGTCTGATGTCTTCCTTGAGACTCCAGATCATCTGAAGCATGTATATCCTGAATTCTTTATCTGACATTCCATCTGCTGGGGGGTAGGGGCGGCTCTGCCCCTCAGCAGGCCGCTGGGCCTGTTCTGTGGGTGGTCACAGTTCTGTCTACCTTGCCGGGGCGGGGGGAGGGGGCGGCTCTCCAATGATACTATTTTTGAACAGAGAAATAAAACACTCTGCACTCAACAATCATCTCCTATGGTCAGGACACATTGGTTCTTGCCAGAGCACAGCACAGGTGATGTTTTAATATTTAACTGTGTGTATGAAAACTGCTGTTGTGAACCTATGAACTTGCAGACAGCTGTGTTAGGTAACGTGATAGTGAATGGCATTTCCCATGACTGCCTGGCTATGGTTGAAAATATTTGTTTTCAAATTTTTACTTAAAAATATAAAATTTGGAGAACAAGTAAATTTTTAAAACATTTTAAATCAATTTTAAACAGTAAGTATATATACATGTATATGTTTATTAAATATACATATGCATATATATGCATTAAATCATATACATACACATATATGTTATATATATTTATATATGTTATATATGTTGTATACATTAACTACACACACACACACATATATGTGTGTGTGTGTGTGTGTGTATATATATATATATCCTGATTTGTTTCCTGTAAAGGAAATATTAACAGCTTATAGACATTTTTGTGTGCATATATATACACAAAAACCAGTGTCAATGTATGTACAAACCTGTAGATAGATGCACAAAATGTATCTAATGCTAAAATGGCTGCAGGGTATGTTGTTGAGTGAATATTTATAATTGGAATTGTCTTAACCAACTTCCATTTAACCCACAAACTTCTCCTTCCTTTTATGAAACACACTGGCATCTACAAGTTCAGATAACTTGCTCTTGGTATATTTCTCTCTGGAAAACCCTCCCTCCCTCCCCATTATCTGTTTACCAAGAGTGGGTGGTGTTCATTATTAAAATAAGTTAATATTTGTTAGTATAATTAGATAATTTAATTAAACAGTATAAACTAATTGAATATGAGTAAAAAACAGACACACTTCTACAAAAGCTAAATTGTATGCTTTGGGAAGATTATATTAACATAATTACAAATGTACAACATAGAATCGTGAAGTAAGAAATTCAAAAAATCTGTAAACAGGCAAAAATGTATAAAGCTAAGATTCGGAACTCATCTTTCTTCATGCATAAGCTGCTGTCTTGATTGGCCTAATGATATACATACTAACTAAAGCAATTCCTGGTAAACTACGCTGAGATTTTCCAACTGGAAACCACAGGTGCTCATCCTTGCTGGCTGCCCTTGAGCTGGTGTCTTGGGAAACAGGAGGGAAAGCCTGGCTTTGACTCTAGACCTTCCGGAAGTGACCTTTTCACTACTGCTCAGGAGGCACTAAACAGAGCAAGTCTACTAGCTAATCCATTGGAGCTTGGACATACACTCCTATGCCACCCAGAGGAAAGAGCATCGAGTTCTGTTGAACCATGAGTAAGTGTTTACCAAGCAAGACCTAATTCATCCTTCTACATAAGACATAACCTGGAAGTTGCAGACAAAGCTTTATGGGTGAATTTATGCAAAAAATATGATGTGGGATCCTAACCTACATTCAGAGGAAAAGGCACGTCTCACATCTTTTGCCAGTTTCTCCACATATTTCTGGTCATTTAAGCTTTGCCCTCTGGTCTTCACTCATGGAAAATACACTACTCATGGGAAATATATTTCTTGTCTTCATGTCTACAACCCAAAATAACTTATCTCTTGCCCTTCTATTTTAAATAGAATTTGCCTTAGAAAAATCTCTAGTTATATTTTTAAGTTTTAATAATTCTTTTTAGATATACGTGACAGTAGAGCGTATTTTGACATATTATACATACATGGAGCATAACTTCCCATTCTTGTGGTTGTACATAATGTGGGCTTACACTGGTCATATATTCATCTATAAACATAGGAAAGTTATGTCTGATTTATTCTACTGTCTTTTCTATTTTTAGTTTATTTTCTTGAAGACATAATAAGCATAGTTCCACTATCTTTTATCACTAAATATTGCAGAAGAGAACTCCTTGTTCAGCCTGGGTCATCCTGTTTATAGATGGCTTAATTTTCTGCCTGCATATCCTGAAGATTTTTAATTCCCCTGAGATAAGCAATAATTTGAATATTGCTTCAATTGTTTTGTCATATATAAAGTGTTTACTAAATAAATTTATGTTATCCTCTCACGTTAAGCATAATCTGGAAGTTACAGATAAATCTTTAAGGATAACTTTATACAAACATGTATTTAGTACATAGAGTCAAGTTGTCTCTTACTTTTGAAAAGTTTTCTTAAATAATATCTATAAATGTTGTAGCCACTATTTTTTCCCTCAGAAATATCAATTATTTATATGCTATTTTTCCTTGATTACCCATAGTTAAATTTTTTCTTTACCTTATATTATTCATAAATCTTAGCTTAAATATATATCTTTTTCTCTCCTCTAGAGAATAGTGTAATGAATTAAAGTACAGCTATAAATTCAGGCTACCAGAATCAGAATCTTAGGTTTCTGCTTTGGTAAGTAATTGAACTGTACTCTGTTTCATCTCTGTCAACGTGTTTAATTAGAATGCCTACTTCTTCATAGGGTAACAGCAGACATTAAAATGTAAAATGTTTATAGTATTTCCTAGCCCATAATAAGCACTGCGTAAGTATTTGTTAATAATGTTATTTTCTTGAAATTTCCTGAGTTTCCAGCGACATCAGCTCTTCAGTGTTCCATGCCACCTGTGTACTTTGGTGTGCTTTGGTCCACAGGGCTTGCTGTCCCCATGTCTTATGAACTCTGCTAACTTGTGCTCATCTTGTGTTGTCTTCCTGTGGCTTCTGTGAGCACTGCTTTGTGGAAGTGTTGCTTTCCTGTGGTATCTTTGCCTGGCCACTTGCTGGTTCTTTTCTACTTATCCTCTGTTCCTGAGGAGGTGAGGTGGTCCCCAAGAAGCCTTCAGCAAGAGAGTTCTGCAGGACAAGGGCATGTCACACTCCATCCCAGAGGGACACACACATAGATGTACACAAATGTTACAGTGCTTAGTGTGCAGCTGTTTGATAGATGAGAACCGTATTTCTGTTTTAGTGACTATGTCAATTTTTGGAGAGGTTTGGGCTATAATTTTTCCAGTAGAACACATAGGTCTTTGGAAGGAGATAGAACATGCTAGAAGAAATCAGAACAAGAAAACATATTATGAAGATAGAAGAATGGTAAATTACATCACATGTTAAAGTAATCTGGGAAGACAACAATGACTTGCTGAAAACCCACCGTGGCTCCTGCACTCTGAATTTTTCCCACAATACATTCAAGAAATATGTTGTAATTTTCAGGAATAATTTAACTTATGAAATCCACCCAATTTTTTGACAGTGGTGGGGGACATGGAATCCTTCAGGCATCAGTCCAACCTTCTTGTTCTGCTCTGGAGCAGATGTAAGGACTAGTAGCTCTTTCCTTAGCCATCGTCACAGTTCTGAGGACAGGTGACTTTTTTTTAAATCTTGTGATTATCCATAAAATATTGGTACCATTTATTTAAGAAAGTATTACTTTTAGGATTATTTTAGTGTGTCACATGCTAGACAGACATTTGGTAGTTTTGTGTCCTGAAGACAAATGTCTGTAATAGAATATACTCTAGAAAAAGATGACAAAAATGTTTGCTACCTGACCACCCTCTATATTAGCACTTAGTTAATTGCAGCTGTGTGTATCGGACATACTCCTTATTAGAATACAAAATCAATGCAGAGAAAGCACTCTGTGTGCTTAATCACTCAGAACCTGGAGGTATGCCTAGCATGGAAATTTTTGAGAGCGTCAATGATTTCTTCATCTGGAAACCAAATACAAAATAAATGACAATATGTGCAAAATCCATAGATATGAAGTAAATCCCCTCACAACTTGCAATGGATCTGCAGATACAACTCAGTACTGGTCAGGATAAGTTATAAAGTTGCCTAAGACCGTGAAAACCATTGTTGGCAAAGGCATGTCCACTGCTTGCCTAGGCAGAGAGCACACCACTGTGTTTTTCAAGAGCAAATGGAGAGATTGGTAGAAATGCCTACACAGAGGAGGGTTTACTTTGCCCTCCTTGCCCTATTCTGTACTCCACAATTATGGATGACCACCCCAGCTCTAAGAATAAATAAGATACAGTCCTTGGGGACAACATAAGGAATCTTTGGGGGAATAAACAAATAATATAGTAACAATAATTAATGAATAAAAGGAAGACAAAAATCCAGAATGAATAAATACGTACATGTTATGCATTTGTGTACATACACACACCCATGTATGTAATAAAGGTTTAGTGAAACATGTGGAGCCCCCCCCAGCCAGTGTTAGGTGAAAGGATTTCTGGAGGGAGCCTTTTGAAGGACATATTCAGGGATGAGTACAAGACCAGACGATAGAGAAGGATATTCCAAGCTAAGAGAGTCAAAAGTGATAATTTCAAATGCAAAATGGGACACACTGTGCCCTAGACACAGTGACACTTTGGTGAGACTTGGTGGTGAAATGTGGAGGAGGGGGTATTAGAGGTCACATCTAGGAGACAGAGGTTGCTCAGGAAGGCATTTATTTGACTAATGGGAGTTTAAAATTAAGAGGTGTCTTTTCTCACATAAAAACTGTCTTAGAGCTGACATGTCCCTAGTGGGATTCAGCTACATTGGGGCACGGAGATGGCATCTTTGTACACCCAAGTATTCTTCCTGTGGCTGCAGTGTGGCTGCAGCTGGGCTGCAGGATCAACACATGCTTGTGTTCTCAAGCCACAGTACTCAAAAGCTGACTGAAAGGAGATGCGGCTTTAGTCAGAGAGGAAAAGCTCTGTCCGAGTTCCTGAAAGGTCTTTCCAAATGCTCTGCACAACCAAAGAGGAGCACATGGTGAACCCTGAGCAAAGAGTTCAGCCCAGCTCTCCCAAGCTAAGGGGGTCCCTTGGCCCTTCTCATGAACATGGGGTTCTGGAGGCTGGGTGTGGCTCATTGCTATAGAACATGCCTAGCTGGGTTCAATCACAGCGCCCAAAAGCAAAATAAAATAATTGGGTTCTGTAGACAAAGAAGGAAGAGCTGGCTTAGACGGGACGTGCTCATGTACGTGAGGGCCAGATGTGATGAACCCTACTTGGCATGTGAAGTAGGCAGGGTGGTGAAACAGCCACTCAAAGATCCAGGAGGAAAATCACAACAGGATCTTCAGCAGAAAGAAGATGACTCTATTGGTGAGGCAGAAGACAGCCTGGTGGGAATAAAAAGAGAGAGGACAGGGCGACTCAGAGGCACTTGCTGAAATCTGAGCGAGAGAAGATGAGGCCCAGGACCAGGCAGAGTCAAGGATGGAGGGCAATAAGTTGTTCTGATAAGATTTCCCCAAGAGCAGTGAAGGTGGCAGACAGCCCAAGTCTCAGCGAGTGTGGGAGAGGAAATCCTCACTGACCAAGAGGGGGTTTTGATTCACATGGTCTGAAGCTACTGGAACCATGACAAGAAGGAGAGTGGTGCTGATGGAAGAGACAGGCCAGTGGCCAGGCCAGGCCAGCTCAGCTCAGGTCGTGATTCTGAGGTCCACGTGGGATCAGCGAGAAGAACACCGCCTTACAAACCTGCAATCTAGATTTCAGGCAAAAGGAAGCCAGATAATCCAGATATTTAAATGTTGGAGTACGTTTTCTCTCTATGTCCCTAAGAGGGACAAGGGCAGAATCTGGGGAACACAAGTATTAGCTGTTACACATTAAGAGAAAGTTTCCAGAACCAAACCTCAGGAATAACCACCAAGCCAAGAGAGAGAATTTAAAGGATTATGGAGAGGGTGGAGGTGTAGCTGCCAGTGCAGGCATGGTGTTGGGACTCGGTAGAACACAGGGACTCAAACCTGGTGGCAGTGCATGTACTGGGACTAGAGGGTCTGCAGCCAACCAAGTTGATTTTGTTGTCTCAAAAAGTTTGCCAAAATGTGAATAAAAATGTGTCTCTTGATGATGGCTGGGTCATATGGTGATAAATTTAAAGGAAGAAGATGTTTCTCTATGTTTATAAACAGGGAAAAGAAGATCCTAAGGGAGGGAGAGAGAGGCAAAATTGAAAGAGCAGAGGTATCTGGATAAAAGCAAAGTCCCTGAAAGTTAATTAAACTTAAAGCAGAGGCACTTTAAATTTTTAACTGGAAATTTTTATTAAAAAATATATGAGGACTGAGATTGGAGGTCAGTGGTAGAGCTCTTGCCTCGCACATGTGAGGTCCTGGGTTCAATCCTCAACACCACATAAAATAAATAAATAAAAATAAAGATATTGTGTCCATCTACAACTGAAAAAATATTTTTAAAAAACAATATGAAAAACACATATCTTGTATATACTTTGCACAGATTTGACAAATGTATTTATCCACATGACAACTCACCAAATTACACAAATTTTCCATCACAGAACGAATTTTCCTCTCTGTCCTAACATGTTCTTACCATAGTTTGTGTTAACTCATTCTAGTGTTTAATAGAGACAAAATCATACAATATGCACACTTTCATGTCTGGCTTTTAGACACCCTGTCTTGTGACTGTGATTTATTGGTGGTGGTGTAAGCATTAGTCAGGTTTTCTTTTCTAGAAAGTGCAGTGTTGTCTACACTTCACAGATATAGCACCATTTGTTTATCCATTATCCTGCTGGGTTGTGGCTAATGTTTCACTATTAAAAATAAGATTGCTATGAATATTAAATGATTTTTTTCATTTAAGTAAATACCTGGAAGGTCAATTGCTAGATCAACTTTCCTAAATAGGATAGCTGAAATGTTAGCATTTAAAGAAGCTGCCAAACCACATTCAAAGGTGACTATTTAAGTTTGATGACCACAAACTATGTGTGTTCCACACCCTTGCTAATATTTGAGTATGTTTTTCAAATTTTATCCACTGTAGTATCTGTGTGTAGCTACCTTTTGCAGTTATAATTTGCTTTTCGCATAAGAACACTGATACTGGACTCAACAATCTCCACTAATTTTTTTTTTAACCAAAAACAAGATTGAGGACATAATATTGGGGTTGATTTTAATATTGATTTTTAAAAGTCAGATAATATAAAGGATGAAAGTTGAATGTTCTGAAGAGTGTGCAACTGAAATTATTCTATACGCCATCAAGGGGACAGAGAATGGTGGGCTGGGAGATGGGGTCGGTCAACACATTGGAAACTGCAATGGAAGAGTACCCAGAGGAAAGATGGGAAATGAACAAGCAGGGTGAGAGATTCAATGATTCTCAAGTCTCAGGTACAGGTAGGTAATGGTAACATCTAGATTCTCGTCATAGAAATAGTTTGCTAAAGAAGAGGAGAGGCAAAAATAGTTAGAGGCAGAGAAAGCCAGAGATTTGTGTGTGTGAAGGTTTGGCTGCAGTGGATCACACAAATTAAGAAGAGACCAGAGAGTGTGTGAGCTGAACCATGAAGACGGTGGAGACACAGAATGTGAGCAGCTGGACTTGGGTTTTCTGGAGCAACTCCCCAAGCCACCAAGCTCTCCTTGCTGGAACTCAGCAGGGAGCGTGGGCCACAGACTGGCCATCAGAGATGCCCGCCTGTAGGTATATATATCAGGTGTGTGGGAGATGGCAGAAGAACGCAGAGGTCATTTTCCAGCTACTCCTGCTCCACACCTCCAGCAAAAACAAAAGCTGTGTTTCAGGCCCCTTTGTATGCTATCTAATGCATTTAGTTGTCTTTCATTCACTACATAAAATATGCTAAAATGTGAAGCCTTGAGTAACTTTTTAAGTCACCTATTTGAATATTTTGATATAATTTTCAAACTTTAGTAATACTCGTGAGATTAAGTTGTGAGGAAGAAGTTGTGATTGCAGAGTTAATTCCGGAGCAGTGCTCTGCGAGACACTCATCTTTATTAAACACCACTGCTGCTTATACTGGCAAGGCCCAGGCTGGGCCACCATTCAGATACTGGCATGAGATACCAGGGCCTTCATTACTCATTAGAATCAGAAAGCTGGTTCTGTTGGCAGTGGCCTGGGGGGCCAATTAGGACAGGATGGGTAAACAACTCCATTCTCATTGGTGCTGCCTCATGCTGATCCACGTGGAGGTGGCAACAGCAGGCTAATATATTCACTGCGCCGCGGGAACTTAATGGGAAAGGCTCCTCACTGCTCTCATCCCACTAAATGTGGTCCAAGAAATGATTTTTAATTTTATCCATTTACTTGAAGTAGTTCATTGAGTTGTACAAAATGAACAAGGCAAAAATTAATAATATCTCAAACTCTCGAGAAAGGATTAAGAGTTCCTTGGACATTTTAGAGCAGTTTGGGTTTTTGATGTGACTTATTACACTGCTTTGTTTCTAAGCTCACCATTTAAACACCTTCCTGCGTCGTTTTCACTCCAGAATTAAATGGTATTGATAATGCTTCTCCAAATCTATTATCATTAGAGGGTGGGAAGGTGGAAGTGAATCCAGAAGGGATATTTAACATGTAAGGATGAAAAATGTAGATTATTTTAGCATGATTTTCTTTGGGTGATGATTTTACTATGACATAACAGATGTGCAGGTGGTTTAAATAAGTAGACTCTTACTGATTGACATTACATTTCTAAAAGAAAGTTTCAGGTTTTGATCACTGTCTTGAAGTTTTAATTTTTAAAAAGGCCTTCAAGAACATTTTTATTTGGAGGTTGATATGACTCTCATGTTTGAATAATGTATATAAAGTAGTACAGAGCCAGGGGACCTGCCATCCTAGGTCACACCACACTCTGCCAGCCTGTGAATGCCCTCCCTTGCAATCTTACTGATGGATGATAAATTAAAAGGATATTTACATTGTACAGGAACTCAGAATTTGCTCTTTATAAATCATGAAAATGGAACAAGACTGGAGAGAGTACAGCATGAAATGACTTCTAAATTCCAACCTCGCTTTGAAAGAGCCTTGGAGGGAGGAATCTTCCTGGACTGCTGCTGTGGAAAGTTCTTTCACAGTATGTGGCACAAGAGGATTTCCAGTGCACTTTGGAGGCCTGGTTCTGATGTGCTACTGGCCACACAAGTTCCCACCATTTTACACTTGAGTTCCTGTGCCCTTGAGATTCTTGATGTATTTAAACAGTCATATGTATCAGGCTAAACTTCGCCCATGAATGTTCACACACTGGGATGGAGACATATCCCTTTCATTCCGTTTCACAGCAAATCAGCTCAAAAACATGTTCCCTTCTTTCCTGAGATTCAGAGTGGCCACATGACTGAGACCTGCCCATAGAAGTGAGCAGGAGTAATGGTTGTCTCTAAAGTGGAAAGAAGACCCCTGTCCACCAGTAGGACCGAGAGCTAATTGTGGTACAACATACCAGGGACCATCACTCAGTACTGGGAAAGGACTGATGATTCCCACAAGTAACAGCCTGGGTAGATCTTAAACATTCATGCAACATTAAAGAAGTCTGGGGGGGAAAAAAAGAAAAAGAAAAAAAAAGAAAAAGAAAAAAAAAAAAAACTGTGCTTGGTGGTGCACGTCTGTAATCCTGGTGACTTGGGAAGTATGGCAGGGGTTTGCCAGTTCAAGACCAGCCTCAGCAACTTAGTGAGGCCCTAAGCAACTTAGCAAGGCCCTATGTCTAAATAAAATAATTAAAAGGACTGGGGATGTCACTACATGGTAAATCACCTCTGGGTTCAATCCCCAGCACCAAAAAAAAAAAAAAATTGAAGTCTGAAAAAAAAAATAAGCAGAGGACATTCTGTCTTGTTCCATTAATATAAAACTATAGAAAATTCAAAGTAATCTACAATGACAAAAATGCGATCAGAATTTTCCTAGGGAAATGAGACTGGGAGGCAGGCATCGCAAAAAAGAAAAGAAAAAGAAAGAAAAAATGGAAAAATATGGGGAACAATGATCATTTTCTGCTTGATTGAGATGGTGTTTTTACAGGCCTACATACACATAAGTCAAAAGTTACCACGGTGCCCGATTTGAGTCTGTGCATTCTAGTCTATATCAAGAATATGTCAGTCAAGCTATTGTTAAAGAGGTCAAAGGGAGTAAGAGGCAGGTCAACTCTGTATCACAGCCCTTTAAAATGGTGAATGCCAGGACTGTGTGTGTGAGGGCGTGTAGTGAAGGTGTGTACGTGCTCACTATGTACTTGACATGTTTGAAAACCTCGCCGTGCCAGGTGCCCCTCCAAGCTCCTCGCGTGTTCAGGTCTTGCCCACCCAGGCCCCTCCCACCCACGGGGTCCTGCCCACCCGCTCGGCCCTGCCTCCCCCACACCGCTCATCTCTCCCTGGGTACCCGGTGCCTTGCCAAGCCCCCATTCCGTTTTGTTCATTCTGGTCCTCTTTTTACAACTTCGCCTTTATCCAACAGTTTCTGCTTTGAATAAGGCTCATATGGACCTCCAGTCCTTTCCCAGGCCTTCCCAAATCACGTTGTGAGTTCTTAAATTTTGGTTCCCATATCACTTAGAGTTCCTTAGGTGACGATAGGCCAAGACAGGGACAGTTTCCTCCACTCTCGTATTTTCAGCAACTAGCCCAGTCCATAGTAGCTGCTGGTGATCCTCCACTGGTCCGTGAATGAAATAAGAAATGAATGAATGATCTTATTAAAGATTTTTCTAAAAAGAAAGTACTTCAGGTAAAATAGATGCGTTAAACACTTTGAATCAAGAAACTTTAAATGTCACAGCGATGGAGGCAACAAGGCATTACCATCTACCTTTTATAAATAAAGAAATCAAGACCTCCCAGGGCCACAGGGTGGATGAATGGCAGATAGGGAGAGGAGGCTGGGTCCCTTCCTGATCCTCCGTCTGCACCGCAGGGCCAGCCGAGGACCCCTCGCTCGTGTCCCCAGAGTGCCTTCTCCATCCAAGCAGCTTCTATCATCGCACCAATCGCACGGTTTACATTCTGGAGTCAGATTTCTTCATCACGAGGCTCAACTTTTCTTGGGACATGTCAGATGTGTTTGTGGACGCAGGCGCGCACGCAGATGCCTTCATGGTCCTCGGCCTCTCGGCGCTGACCTCCGCACATGTGCGGCTGGGCGTTTAAAAGGCTCCTTTGTGTCTCCCACTTTCAAGCCATGCGCCATCTTTCTTCACTGCTGAAATAAAATGCACCCAACAAAACATGCGAAAACATTCAGCAGAAACTTAGGACGCTGGGACGAAATACCCGCACGCTCCCTGATGGAGATCAGTTAAAGGCATGTCTGGTTCTCACCGGCTGTTGTCTGGGTGGCAAGAGGAAAGGGCGGCCTCGCTGAGTGATGCTTACCTGAGACTTGCACGAGAGGGTAAGAATGAAGAGACAGTCCACCTTCAGACGACCTGAAACACTAGCGCACTTGCAGAGCCTGTAAATGAGACCTGCCGTCGGCAAATGACCATTGCCTCCCAGAAGAGACCAGAAGCCAGGCTGGCCTTCTTCCCCTTCCTTCACATCCGCCCTCAGGGAGTCCTGGTCCCGTGGCCTCTGGAGTACATCTTGCATCCTCTTTTCAGACACAAGGCCACTGCCCACTCCCAGCTGCCGTGGGGTCCCCCCCTGGGGCAGCCACGGCCTTATCACTGGTCTGGAATGATTCTGTACTCCCTCCCCTCCACTCTCCGCCTAGACGCGGTAGCCTCCCTGTCAAACTGCAAACCCGATTACCTGAACAGCCTGTCTAAACCTCCGCAGGCTTTCCTTGGAGCACAGGATTGAAGTCAAGCTCTTTACCTTGTCTCCAAGGTCCAACCCCTGGGATCCTACGGACTCTGGACCTCGTTGCCGTGACATTTCAACCAGGTCCCCAGAGGACCTGTGCCAGCTTTAAGATCAGCACTGAGCTTGCTCAGGGCAGCCGCAGTGCTATTCCTGCTACTGAGCCTTCGGGCTGAGGGCAGCGGCTGCCTTCATGAAGATGGGCACTATGTCCAGCCCTGGCTGCTTGGTTTTAGACTGAGCCTGCTTCCAGCCCTTCCTTCACCTCTGAGAGGTCTCTCATCCTTCACTCTACACTGGCCTCACTCCCATCTCTGGAGACTTGGCAAGAGGGATGTAAAGACCTTAGATCCTGGGCTGCTACCACACCAGTGTGCTGCCTGCTCTCCAGACTGGCATGAAGGCTTTTACCTGGAACCTGATTCCTGGAAGCTGCTTCCAGACTACGGCTGACTGTCCATGGCCCTGGGTAAGGAAAGTCTGGCCTTCTAACCTGGGAGATGTCCTGGCACCAACTGGCTTCCATGTCTAAGTATGGCTTTCCTTTGATCTTCCCAATCCTGGATCCACTCTGACTTTTTCAAGAAGCTGTATGATTTCCTAAAATCATACAGCATTATTTTTATTATTTTTTGTTAGTAGTAGTAGTTTATCTTAATATTCTTATATATATACTTAAAACTATGTGTAAGAGATGATCTGTTTCAACTCCTAAAACTCATTGTTACAATGAGGTAGAGAAATGCTGTTCTCAATAATAAGATAGCATTATGTCTTTCAATAAATGTGACATTTTATTAAAGCATGCTCTATATCATTTACCATAGATGAAACAAATCTAACACTATATATTTATGTTGCTAAGGAGGTATTAAGTACTAAGTAATACTAATGTAGCTTTAGATTTAAATTCAAGGCTAAAAAGTGATTCATAGATAGCTTGGAATTGTACTTAGCTATGAAAACATTTAAATAAAAACTATATGATTTGACTTCAAAATAGGTGCATTAGTAATTATTAGATTAACTCATAATGATTTGGTTATAAAGATAAAAAAATTTCTACCATCCTATTTTGAGTTGAGGTTAAAAAAAATCCTAATATTTTAAACAGTAACAACAAATCACAAAGCCAGATAATTTTTAAAAGGCTTCCAGAAATTTGAGATAGACTGAAAAGCTCAGGAACAAATGTCCAAAATCAAAAGTACTAGAATAATTTAGTTTAGTTCTATCTAAATTTAGTTTAATCTCTTCTAGTGAAACCTGACACAAAGCACAAAGTGTGTGCCATATGCGGTCTACAAACCATCTCATACTTGCATGACATCTCTATTAAGATTGCAAATTCCCTGAGGATAGTATCCCCTTAGGTAATTTATTCCAATATATTCACAAGTTTGATCTCAGCTGTCACTCAGAAAGACCAAGAAGATTTCCAAAATTAAAAATTAGAACCCAATTAATCTTCAGCATAACGTCAACATGTTTCATATTTCCTTTAGTGAGCCAAGAAATTTTGGAGGGTGACATCATGTCTGCGAAAATGTCACACCCGGCAGGAAAGATTCTTTGACTAATTAGAGTAGCCCTTTGAGGTGATACTATGCAGAAAAAGTGCTGAAAGTGTACGGTTATCCAAAATGGGAGGGCACAGTTCCCTTTTCCTCCATGTTCCACAGTGCTTGAGATCCATTACTCAAGAACTCACAAGCTCATGAAATGTTTCTAGCTTAGGAGAGACACATGCCACATGGAGCACAGGAATAGTTATTTCCCAACTTTCCAGGGACATGACATCAGTGAGAACAGAACAAGAAAAGAAATTAATAACTGCAGATTTTGGAGTGGTAGAAATTAAATGTAGCGAAGGTTATTATCATGGTAGGGAAGACCAGGAAATTTTTAGTTCATTCCAGTTGCAGAAGACAAATCAGCATTTCCTTCCACGCTAACTATTCCTGAGAGAAAGCTACAGTGATAACCATCACTTAAATGCAGTTAAAAAGGCAGGCTTCTTAAATCCCAATAAAATTTTATAGTATATCATGTTTCATTTAAAAATTCATCAGTTTTTCGTGAAAAAATATCACAAGTTTACCAGAATGATATTAAACACCATAAATATTTTGTTAAAGACCTTGCTTAATGCTGATATCATTGCTAAAGTTAAGCATGAAATAAAGATGAGGGTTAATATTGGGAATCTTTTCTTGGAACAATTTCTCTATTATAAGTATGTTGCCAAAAAAATGTTTCAATCACTAAATAAATCTTATTCTTTTAAATAAGATTTTTTTAAAAAAAAATTCACATTTTGAAAAGCTAAAGTAATTCATAATATATATTATATATTATTGTATATCTTATACATGTTGCATAATATATATGTAATACACACACACACACACACACACACACACACACACACACACATATATATATATATATATATATA
>NW_025999932.1:5755541-5763467 GCF_001458135.2 Marmota marmota marmota | reverse complement strand
ACACACACACACACACACACACACACACACACACACACATATATATATATATATATATATATATATATATATATATATATTCCCTCCCTTACTTTGCTCTTTCCTTTACTGCGGATTTAGGTCCACCTCTTACATTTCCAGCTGCCTCTGTCATTTAAGCCTGCTGTCTGACCTCACCTGTCACTCACCAAGACCGCAGGAGAGTTCTGAATCTGCAGAACCCACTCTTCTCCCTTTGAGTTCCTGTCAGCTGCAGGCTGAAGATCTGGTCCACTTTAATTCTGAATCTACCCATTTCCAATGCCCATCTCCCCCTCGCTGTCTGAATACCACTGTCCTGTTTCGGGCCCATGGTTGATGTTCTTCTTCTCGGTTAAAGGGGTATTTTTCTAGAATACCTCACGGACTCTGTTCCTTCCTGGTTCTAATCACTGCACCTCCAGTTCATTGTCAAAAACGTCTGTTTCTCTGCTCCCAAGCATTCAGTGGTTCATGGGTGTGCTGAGAAGTCTGGTCCAAGTCCATCGCTACATGTCACAGGCTTTGTGTCATTGAGCTTTGCAGATTATTTCCCATGACTGTCCTTTGGGTGATAGAAGACACAGTTTCTCCAGTTCTGTTTTCCTGCCACTCCTGAGGCTGCTCTCAGCATGTCCTCATCATCCGTGGCTGTTCCGATTCTGCACACCCTTCAGGCCCACACGAGTGCCACCCTTTCCATTAACCTTCCAGTCAGGAGAAGCTCTTCTCTGAACTATCAACTTAATGGTAGTACTTCTGTCACTTCACGTTTTTGTCTTGTGCTATCATCATTGCTGTACGACTTTTACCGCTCTCCTCTCACCCGAGTCTAAAAATGCTTCTAAGACAGTGTCTTAGGAATGTTTATGCCCCACTTGATTTAGGAAATAACATACATGACTTATTGAATTAAAGATCATTTGCATTTTGCATATCATATACAATGCATCCTTTTCTTAAACAAAAGCAAGGAATTATACATTAAATTCTGTTTTTCATTGAGGAGAAAATTAACTCTTCTGTTTATAGCTGGGTTGGAAATGGTCAGTCAACTGAAAAAAAAAAAAAAAAGTCCTGTTGTGCCTTAATTGATCTAGTACAGCTGTGACAAATGGAAAATCTACTGGTAATTATACATAAAATTCAGGTCATTATGGTTTTCCTCAGCCTTAACATGTATACACTAGATCAGTAGGTGATTTACAAAACATGACCCTGAAATTGCAAGATTGATCCCACAAGCCAAACAGAAAAATCAGAAACATTATTTGATGGATGTATATCCAAAGATGCCAAAACACTATACCCACTATGATTAAGAGTTATGTGAATAATGAAAATATGTTGGATAGAAACATTCAGCCATATGGGAAAGAGATAAAGCCCTAATACATATGGATTCAGACAACTTACATAACGATAGAGTCAAGGCAGACTGATCGTTACCCATCTTTCTCTCAGTTTAGAGACTACGTTTCCCAAAATTCTAAGGAATAATCATCCACCCCCTTCTGGGAGTACTGTGAATTCTAAGGAGCCAGCAAACTTGACAACACCCCTTCTTAACACTTATATAATTTCAACATTTGTAAATGTCATCCTTACATATTTGAAAAATTTTCAAACTTTTGTCTCTGGGAACAGTGCATTTCCACTGAAATAGTCCTGAACTATCAACTAACAACTTCTCTACGGCTTGACAACTTCCTCCACCCATACAGCATCCTGATCTGTGTCTCTAACACACTATCTTGTTCATTCATTTAGCACACATTCTTAAGGAATTTGTGTGTCCAAAGCTTTGGGTCCCAATCCAAGAAGGACTCAGAGATGGATAAGGTGATTTACTTGCAAAGCACTTTTCTTTATTTCTGTGCCATTATTCCAGTATATGTGCACTGGGGATCTCAGATCACTTGTTTTTATCTGGACAACTGCAGGTGTGATAGCCAACTTTGAATTATGTGGGTTTCAGAATTTCTCCAAAAATGTGCCATGGTCCTAAAGCTCCAAGAAAAACTAATATTCCATAGAAAATCCCAGTGAAAGTTTGAAGCATTTCTATACACCTAAACAAAGAATGCATTGCTTGGGATGCATGTGTGGCCTGTAGGGAAAGCAAATACACAAAAGCTATCTTTTAATATTGGTCCTACATATGATAAGGTTAAAAAAAATGTGCACCGTATGTTCATTTCTGATTTTGATTTGACCACCTGTGCTGTGAGACCAAGTCCAACAGTTGGCTAAAAGAGTCAATTTGAGCATAAGAAAACATCCAAGTGTGGCTAGGTTTTGCAGAGGAAGGGACTCTTTCCAAGGATCACATAATATGATATGTGTACCCACTCTTGGGGATGGAAACCAGTTATATATTCTAGCTTTTACTATTTTTTTTAAGCCAAAGCAGAGATGTGATGAGTCCAACTCATAAAAATTCAGGAGAATATATATATATTTTTTAACAGATGTGGTGGCCTGCTATTTCAAACAGTCGAATTAGAGCAACTTGATGTATAAACCCAGCCCTCGGACTGCCTCTCTGAAGCCAATCATATAAATGATTTTAATTGCCCCTGCATAAGTGGGAACTATAGAACAATTATTTGGATATAATCACATTTTTTGATGCTACTACTAGCTCTCCCCACACAAAGTGAGGTTTTGCACTTTCGGTGGCCTGATAGCCAGTGCTCTGCTCAGATCCTGCCATGAAAGGGATCAGCTTCAAGGCTGTTTGTGTCTCCGCCGCCCCCAGCACTAAGCACACTCGCATTCTTCACTGATTCTCAGACTTCTCGCCACTACAATATAGAAAAGAGGGAGCTGATAAAAATCACAGTGTGGTTTTAATGATTTATTATCCCTCCAGCAATGTTTGCCTTTTGATGGGGTCAAGTGTGTAAAATGCTCATCTCTTGGGGTGGAATTTCAGGCGTGATTGGTGGAGCAGAGCAGAAGAGCTCAATCTCAGTTCCCTTCAAGTCCCCCCTGCAGATAGCTTTCGACTTGGCCAGCACATGAGGACAGCTCTGCAGATGGTTTTCCTACATGATCATAAGATGAAACAGTTATTTTAGGTGCTTATTCTATAAGGAGCAATGGATAGATCCACACATCCCATTGTTTCCCCGTGTCCGTATCACTAAAGCAGCCCATCCTCCCCTGGAATATACTGGCCATTCTTTGCTGATAGTGCCATGCACGAGGTTCTTCACCTGGGCTCCACAGGTGGGTAGGGATCCTAGGTGGCCCTGTGGCTGGCAATCTGACCTCTGTGTTCTTAAAAGTCTGTAGAAGAATTTGATGCACAGATAACCTAGGAAGGCCTAGGAGGCCCACCTGTGACTCAGATCACAGTTCTTGGTAGAAAATGGGTGGTTGCATTGACCTGTGACTGAGGATAAATCCCCAGGAGCCAAATAACTTGCTCCCACCTGGAACCCTTAGGGAGCTAAAAGGATCCCTCTCTCTGACTCACCGGGTGGCTTCCAAGCCACCCCCATTGAACCATCCTGGACCCCGTTGTCCTGACTTTTAAAATCAACAGTCCACATGACAGAAATACTCGGATGCCACACTCCTAAAAAAGAGGTTGAGAGCAACAGTCATCTAGGGGCAGATTTTATCATTTTAAACATTTGAAATAAAGCTGGTAGAATAAAAACATAAAGGAATAAACAACATTAATATGGTTTCAAGACTATAAAATAAAATTCCTGTTGATAAAATGAGCTCTTCTGTCTCTCCCAGGGGAACTGGAGAAAAAAATACCCACCCTAAGAATAAAACATTGCCATGGAGAAGCAGAGGCCATGGGTGCTGGTGTTGCCCCCGCAGTGTTAGAGAAAGGCTCTTCCCAGCCACCTTAGAAGCTCTTCTTGAAATGGGTGTCAAAAGATGCTTTAAATGCAGAGACCCGTGACTCCTGTCTATGCTTCACTCCTCCCATGCCTTCCTGTGTCCCTCAGATTAAATGCTGAATTTTTGCAAGGTCCTATGGGATCCTCCTTGACTAGATCCACTCCCGTCTGCTCTCATCTCTGCTCCTGCCCTCTAAGCTACTGGGGTCCACCATGATGACTGATGTGCCTCAGGAACACACCACACCTTCTGCCTCAAGGCCTCCACCTTTCCGTCTCTCTGCTGGAAATGTTCTGCCTTGGAGGCTACAAGAGTTAGCCTTCTGTTCACAGCCAGCTCATAGGTCTTGCCTCAGCCAATCTGTCTGGGGCAGCACACCACCCGTCACCCCTGCCTCTTTCACCTGACTTAGGTCTCTCCCTGGCTGGTGCAGGTTGGTTTATCTTCTGTCTTTCCCAGGGGAACCAGAGAGCAGACATCGTGGCTCTTACTCACTCACTGTTTTAAGACCCCCAGCAGCGTCAGCACTTTGGGGTGCTCCAGAGCCATGGATCAATGAGCTAGTGAGTAAAACAACCATTACGGCACAGGGTATTCTTGCAGAACTCATTTTCTAAACTCTGCCATTATCTCCTGCGTAGCTATCATCTGCCCACACTCTGAAAGTTTAGGACATTTGTCCTCGGTAACAGCCAGCCACATGGTAGGCCAGCAACACAGGCGGACATGCCAGCCTCCAAGATCTGGTCTCTGACACACCAAACGACTGCCCAGTCCCCAGAAGGGACAGATCACAAGGCATGGATGTCAATCCGATGTCTTTCTCTTGACTAAATGTCCTGTGTATAAGTGTTTTGTTTCTGAACCTCTGAAGGAAGCCTGAAAACTAGAAGAAACTGTAAAGTTTCTCTGAAACATCTACAAAATCTTTACTCTAAATAGGTTTACAGTTTTCTAAGGAAAACAAAGATTGCTTGCAGTCAGGGTCCCTTAAAAACTCACTATTTGGAGCAGGGGCTGGAGGGTGGCAAGACAGAGGAAAAGAGAAAATGAAAGGAGGGGGGGAAGAAAAGAAAAATCCCTACCAGACGCCCTGAAACAGAACTGTCAAATGCAGCAAAATCCTGTAAAATGTTCCTCCGCTGTAGGCCACAGAATAGAACTGTAATAAACTCTGACCCATAAAAAGTCATGTAAACATTATAACCTGCTTTTACTAGCCCTTTAAGCACGGGAGCAATTGATCTAAACCAGCTTGGCGCTCCTTGTTCCCGAGCCTCCGTGAGAATCCAGCCTCCAACATGGGTGTTCAAATGCCTCTGGCATCTAAAGCCAAAAATAGGAGCGAGCTAGAAAATTGCAGCTATTTAGCTATTTGCCCTGGGCAGATGTTTGATATTTCCAAGAGCAAAAACATCCAAAAGGAAAACTCTGCAGGAAAATCTCCCTTGCAATTCCTACTGCCATGGATTATTCCATCTCCAGTGTCCCTAACTGAAATAAATACCCTTGCAATCTTCAGGGACTGGTTTGAGCTGTCCATAAAAATCACAAGAAGGCAGTTTTTCATGAGAGAAAGCAGTCACATCCATGCCTCGAGACAGATCAGCTCTGACTGTCTCCCTACGGCCAAAAACACTTTTCCATATGAAATATAAATGTGGAAATTTCAAGTAAGATTTTCACAGGTGTCAACACGCACGCTCATTCCATTACCTCTTTGTGGAATTCTTGTTAAACAGGTCTTGAAAATATCTTTTTCTTCTAAATTCCTAGAATCCAAAGGGAGAGCTAGCGGCAATTAACAGACCTAGAGGTACGTTAGGGGACTCTAAATTGTCACATTTTTCTGATCTTGTGTCTGATGGAGTTCATCTTGGTTCAAAAGCAGATGGTCAGGTGGCCAAGAGCAGAGCTGGGGTGGTTCTAGGATGGGATGTTAGGTGATTGATGGGAACTCAGGGAACATGCCTCCGCAGCAGCAGATCATCTTTGTCATATGACTGCCACTGCTCATCCCGCAGTGGCCTTGTTGGCAAGCACTATGTATTTTCATGGGTAGTTGACACTTAGCACCAAAATTCAGTCCCAATGGCAAACTCACCTTTACCAACGCCCTGTCCAGATCCCAGATGGCACTATGGCAAAGGACACCGTCCAGCTCATGTACCGTGGGAGACAGGGAGCACTCTGGGGAGGAACATGTCTGCTCCTTGTGCAGAGACTCTGGGTGCCCTGGACAAAGGAGGACCTCATGTTCTTGGCATTTGATACAGGAGGCAGAGATGTCAAGAGTGCTTGCTAAGAAATCAGAGGAAGCATTAATAGAAAAAGTAAAAAGATCAGAAATGAGAAGATTTATCTTTCTATTTTAATTTGTAACTTGTGAAAATTTTCTTAAATTCAGAGAAAGCCTTCAAAGTTTGTTTAATGCATGTGTTTTACATAAATATGTGTATGAAAAAAATTCTTAATTGGGATGGCAACTGTCCCTAAGGATGATTTATATTTGAAATTAAAAAAAAAAAATCTTAGAAACCTGAATGTGTGTCTCCTTTTTTAGCACACGGAGAGCTTAGCAACAGACTTGTAGGATTGGAAAGGGAAAGCATTTCTTTCACCTTCTGAAATGGAGTCCCGCATTCACTTCCTGGGGTCTCAAAGAATCAGAGAGAAAAAGCAATCATATTTTACGTATATTTAGTGTCTGTGGATCATGCAATAGAACTATACATTTGATCTTCCAAACAACCCTGGGAAGTTGGCTAGCTATGGCACTACCCCCATTTTCAGATGTGTGAAACTGAGGGGACGTTACTTTTACTGCAGACTAAAGCCTGCATGCTAAGCCATGTTCTCAAACTCCTAATGTTATTTCCTTCGTGGTACATTGGGTATGGACATTCCTGGTCGGCCATTCTTGGTCCCCCTTCTTGGTCCTGCCAGCCTTCCTCTCTTCCAGGGTCCCTCTGGTGCAGGAGCATGTCAAGGCAGGGCTATGTCTTCCCAGGGGGAAGAGTTTTTACTCCAAGGACCACACCTCTTCTGGAGCATGACCTGGCAGTCTGGCTATTCATAATTGGCATTATTTCTTCTCTTTTCTTAAAATAAACTGCATTACACTTATCATTCATTTGGACTTTGACATCAACTCAGTGGAAGAGAAGATTTAGGAGAGCTAATAAATAACATCAAATAAAAATAAGCTGTCATACATTGGAACATTTACTGTACACTAGTCAAGATTAAAAATGCTTTCCATGATTGTCACTGAAACCTCCTAACACATGTAAAGCAGGTCCTATGATTACCCCCATTCCACAGCTGTGGGAACTAAGGCACAAAGGGGTTATGTCAAGTGTCTAGGGTCACGTGTCCAGGGTCACATGGCTAATAAGAGGTGAGGACAGTGAAATCAGTAGTCCAGTCCTTAACCACTGCACTGTGTGGATAACAGCATGCCCAGAGGTCACAGCTAGACAATCTCATTAATGTATGCATTTGAGCAAACGGGTTGAGACATAAACCTAAGAATGCTTGGGAGGATCAGGATTCGAGTAAATTAATGAGTACTTTTCTTTCTGCTTTGAAAAAATGGGTCAGGGCATTTGGAGGCGGAGGAAGTCTCTAGGTCTGAGAACACCCTGTGCACTGTAAATGACAGAATGGACAGCAGCAGAGGCAGCTGGGATAAGAGAGGGCAGGGACCCAGAGTTGCCCGGCAAGGACCCCACAAGCGACATTCGCTCTTCTCGAGTAGGTGCATCTTCCTTTAGGATGGATCCACACAGACCCTGGGATAGGGCCCAAAGCTCACTTCACCTGTCTGGGTACAAGCCTTGGGAAGTGGGACTGGGTGGAGAAGGGCTTGTCTCTGCCTTCCAGGGTAATCTCTCCAGCTCAGAAGAAGGTGCTTATTTATTCTCCCCTGATTCTATGCATAGTGCTACGAAAAGCTTCTGAAATGGTTGGTGCCTGCCTACTGGCACAATTTGTACATTCCGGAGAATGTAAGTGCTTAAAAAAAAAAAAAAAAAAAAA
>NW_025999932.1:5680743-5755528 GCF_001458135.2 Marmota marmota marmota | reverse complement strand
ATATATATATATATATATATATATATATATATATATTTACTGGAATTTAATGCCACTTCAATGGAAGAGCAGATTTAGAAGTTAATAAATGATATTTTCCTAGGGAAAAAAAAAAACAGCTTGTCATTATTCCTGTCAAAAAAAAAAAGGAGTGATTAAGAAGCTTGGGAGGAAGCAAACAGCATGGACACTTGGGACTCCGTGTTAGGAACATCACAGATTACCCATCTATGGCTTCTTTCCCGTTCAAGGTCACAAATTTATAATACGCTAAAGTAAAGTAACTTTCCAGGCTCAGGGTTTTGTTTTTGTATTTTGTAAAGGGATCATTTGGCTCTTGCCAAATAGTCAGAACTGGTGAAATGGATAAGATCATTCATAAAAGGCAGCAAGACGATATAGACAGAGGAGAGTAGTGATATGTGCGTTGCTAATGGAAATCAAGCTGGGATTCTTGTGTTCAAGGAGTGAGACTTGCCAAATGATGGTTATTTGATCCACTTCAGAGGGGAGGTTAGGGTGTAGCTTAGTCCATTTTTCTGTTCCTATAACAGAATACCTGATTTATAAAAAGTAGTCGTTTTGGGCTCAAGTTCTGGAGACTTGAAACCCTAGAGCATCCCTGCATCCACCAGGCACATGGTCAGGCCTCCCTGCTGTGTTATAACAAAGCAGGGGCATGATTTGAAAGGTTCCGTTTACCTGATCTGCTGAGGATATTTTTAACGGCAATACAGGCCATCATTGGCAAAATCACCCATCCACCAATGTACACTGGTCAGTGAAATGCCACACAGTCTTGAGTCGTGTTAGCATGTCTTCCACAGCATCACACAGTGACGATGTCACATGGAGAGACCAGAAGCACTCCAGCACAGGTCTCTCTCCCTCTTCTTTCATGCCTGCTAGTGCCATTTCGGGGTCCTCGCCCCCATGACCTCAGCTAACCCTAAGTACCTCCCGCAAGCCCCACCCCTGCATACCATTAACCTGTCAATGTAGGGATTAAGTTACCAAACACACACTGGGTGGGGGGCACGTCCAAACCTCAGCATATTGGAACCTGAATGAGTTTGACTTGGAGCCTGCTTTCTGGTGCTCTGAAGGATAGCCTGGGGGGAAAAGCACAGAGGACAGGCAGACATGGACAGGCTGCCTTTCGCTGATCAAATGCACATTGGCAGGTTGGTGTTTAGGCCACTGACTGCCTGTGCTGGCACTCAGAATTCTTGAGCAAACCATGCAAAATAAATATTTCAGATGAACAGTCTAAATCTAAATATGTTTTTACATGACAGCATTTTTCCACTTTTACTTTTTTATTTCCAAAGCTTTGCATTGCCTGTATCATTTTTCAAGATAACCTTGGTCTGACCACAGGCTGAACAGGAAATCTCAATGTGTCCTGGTGTCACAGAGGATAGACACAGCTCATACCTCACAAATCCCAGCACAAAAGAAACCCGGACTCGCATAGGCTGAGGCTGCCCACTGTTCCTGGCATTCCGCAAAGGGAGAAGGTGCTTCTGCCTGAACAGGTTTAATGAGCACTTAGCAGTGGTAGTAGAGATGAGGTGGAGCCAACTTTGGATGATTCGTGTGGATCGGGGGACTTGGGGCTCTGTGATCCTGCCAGGCAGAAGTGAAGAAAAAAGGTGTCCCCACTCGCTGGCTCTGGACCTAGGGGCAGACACCGTGCTGGGGCATTGCAGGTATCAACTTACCCAGTCAGTCACCCCCAACAGGGCCCAGGACTTGAAAGGAAACCCCACGTGATGTCCAGTCTATGGGGCACACCTGTGCCAGGGTTAGAGGGCTTCTGTCACTTCAGACAGTTTAAAGAAAAATTCTAGGAATTTGCTTCTAATACGAGACTCATAAAATTTAGGTGTCTCTCCAGGTTTAGTATGTTGACTAAAATAATAAAAGTCCTCCCCCTTTACCATGAAGGAAACCACTGCCTCCATTCGAGGAAATAGCTAAGTAGTAAAATAAAAACTCTTCCTAGGGAGCTATTTGCACATTTGAGCCAAGACCTGAAGTTCAGGGGTGAGTCTAGCAGGCCCAAGGCTGGCCTCACTGGGGACCAGCAGGGACCCGGGAAGGATTGATTTTATCCAAAGCCTTTCTAACTTTAGAACAGTTACTCTTGTCATGTGATTGGATTTTTGTGATGGGGACCCAGCCTGGGCGAACACTGGCTGGTCTCTGGTCCTGTAGGATGCAATCCCCCGACAGAGCAGAGCAGGCGCTTTGCTGCTGTGTCATCTCTCCAGAGCCCCATTGTACAGATGAATCCACCGAAACAGCAGGAGCCTGGAAAAGTTGCTTTTGCAATCTGAAGGCGGCCAGGAACGTCCTCCCACGTGGCTTACTCACCTGAAAGAGGAGCCCTGTAATCACCATGCTTAATGCTGCCTGTCTGCACTGACATGCAGCTGCAGCGGCTCCCACCCCCAGTATTCCCAGCCCAGCACCTGGCTCCTTCATCTCGCCCTGGTTATCTCTCCCCTGGTTTCAACAGCTTAGCAAACTGAATTCACGAGACACCAGAGTGGCTTCATCAGAAAACTCCCAGTGCTCAAGAGCAACAGGGAGACACAGTGAATGCTGCCCAGACTCACGGGCTTCCTCCCTGGATTTGCCTGCCTCTAACCACTGGAAGACCTCCAGGGCCAAGACTGCCCGGGCTTGTCGAGGGATTCCTCTTCTATCAGGGATGCCACCACCCAGACACTAAATCAGGAGAGAGTGAAAACCCTCCCAGCGATGATCTCTGGAACAAAAGAAAGAGTTGAGAAACCTCTGCATTCTGCCCTTTTGGTGAAAAAAATATGTTTATAAAAACTAAAATAGGGTAAAAATTTAGCACTTTTTTTCTCCTGCCTGTTTTTCTGTGTTCACCAAAACAGTTTCCTTGGATATTCTGTGATTTCTTTCTTATGTCCCTGTGTGTGTTTGCTAAGTTTTTGTGTAACTTGTACTGGGAAGTTTTAAACAAAATTCTTTTGAATGCCAGATTTGAAAGTATAGGAACTGATGTGTGAAATCTCAAATGCCTTTGTTTTTTGGAACTGTGATGACATCAGCTGTTTGGGGAATACGCAAGCAAGCACAGCGGCAGCGGTGGTGCTAGAAGAAGAATGATGTAAAATCAGGAGAATGATTCTAAAACTTCCACGCTGTTCTTCAGGCCAAGATCCCTGTGAGATGATCTCCTCCTTATCTCCCTCTGCCACTGCTGGTGTTTGGAGCCCTTCACTGAAAGCCAGCAGGAAGGAGGGGTGCCTCTCCTTTCCTGCCTTCCAGTGGATTTCTCATTCTGTGACCAGAGAGCAAGGGGAGCGAGTTTAATTGAATTCATTCACATTAGAATAACATGAATTAAGACATGATTAAATGCTTAGTTCACACCAGAAGTATTTGGATCTTTAGACGACAGTATTAACCCACAGGTTGACAGTGAACGTCGGGAGAGTGTCCGTGGCAGGACAGTAGTGTCCTGTTCAACACAGACTGAAGGACAGAGAGGGTGCCTTTCCCCATGGTACATACAGTTAATCCTCCAGTCACCTTACATCCCAGTCCAACAAAAATGCCACTGGTATTTTTGCAAAAAACCAAGCTCTCAATTCTGGCAATATGGATCAGAGGACTTTATTAACTATTCTGCCTTTATAGTAACTGATTAATACCATATAAAAAGCAAACCTTTATAAAAGCAGCATCCAAGACTTCAAGTCAAATAAGAACATTTATACCTATTTCACATCTTTTTTAAATATTTCATTCTCACACTATTGCTTTTCAAGCTATATAATTCAGCAGTAAAGTACAATTGGCTTACACAACAGTTTCCATACAGATATGTCCCTGACATACTGTACCAAAAGGATCATATAAAATTGATGGTATTTTAAGCTCTTATTATTAACTTGAATTAAGTTTTGCTTGGCTGTTATATAAAAGGTATTTGAAGTATTAACTGCATTTATCTTGCATTTTTAACTTTAAATATTATTTCATAAGGAATAATATCACATTGGGTCAAACCAAAGGTTTTATTCAACTGGTGTTCTATTTAGGTATGCATTGCAATATTTATAGAGTCTAATAGAGAGGGATAATATAACAGGCCTTGAAAACCCACACTATATCAAAGATTCCATCTCTGCGAACACCTTGGGTGGGCTGGCATGAAATATAAATTGTGCTATTAAATCCGGAAAAGTTTGAAGAAAAAATCCGGAATAAATTCTAGGTATTCAAGACTAAGTTGCTTTTCAAAATGAAGAATTAAATATTTAGAAGACTTAAATATCACTTGTTTAATGAACCAATGTCTTGTAAATACATAAGAAACTAGAAATTTGAGATCATTCGACTTATTTCCATTCAAGGCTATTCATGTGTATAGGGAAAGGTTGATGCACCAGGAATTCAGAAGAGAAAATTGCTGGGGAAATAGGTTTATTTTTCTCAGAACTTCTTTTTTTATTCAGGGAGGTATGAAGGAGAGAAAAAAAATCCTTGTTTCTTCATTTTAGGGCTTCATAAAAATCGAAGTTTATTTTGAAGTAGCAAAGTCTTATCATTACTCATGAAAATCAAAGCTGCCTATAACTCCTTTCTTGACTGCTCTTGGCCTCTCAGGAGCTGGGATATTCCCAGCTTTCTCTCTCTGGGCAACCATTTCTGGATCCAAAAACCTGGCCAGCTGGCCCTCTCTAGCTTTAACATGCAGAGGGGATGGATTGCACAGGGGTATTTGGGAGGAGAAACTCTCCTCTGTGATGCCCACCTGGTTTCATTTGGCCATTTTCTGTTCCAGTTACCTGTCCCAATTCTATAGCCTTAAATTCCTTCATATTAAATACCGCTGAAGGATAATCTCTAGTCAATGCATTTGCAATCAAAGTTCAGCAAGAACCTTCCCAGTGTAGTATACTTGCACACAAGTCCACTTTTTGTGAAACTGAAGTCCACAGCCCCTGCTGTAAAGGCAGGGGTCACAAAGTGCTCCCAAAGCACCAGTTTCCATGTCAATGATGGCAATAGCACATCCTGGAGGTGTGCAACACACTCCCTATGCAGCCACATCTGGAGAGCCCCTGCCCAAAATCCTCCCAGGAAGGAAACAAATAGCTATATCCCAAAAGGCTTGTTTTTAGCTTTTATACCTACTGGATTTCTGTCAGATATCGCCTTTGAACCCAGACTTCCACAGTGAAAAATGTTTGAAAATCTAAAATCTTCTGAAGGCCTCAGAGGAATAAGGGAAGGCAGAGATGTGAGGCAGCCTGGACTCCAAAGTTAAACACTTTGGGGTGCCGTTGGGCTCTGCTGCTTCAGAGCTTTGAGGATTGCAGATGCTGATCGCATACAGCAAACTGCTTTCTGCCTCTGAATCAGCGAATAGGAACAGACAGTCAAAGGCAGAGGTGAATCTGAACACCGCAACTCTCTAGCTCAGGGCAGACCTTGCCTGCAGTAGACTCTTGGCTGAATGCTGAGGTAGGGGCTGTGGCAGGGAGGCAGATACAAGGCAGGATGAACTTCGGGACCATGCCTGGGTCTCAGGGATGCGCTGCTCCTTTTGTGAGAATCAGTTAACCTCCTACTATGTGAGTAAATGCTGTTTAGGGCAACTATTTTTCCTCTTGGCCAATGCACAAATAGAAAAATCAGCCCAAATGTTCCACAAAAGAGAAAATAAATAAAATTAGAACTCTGGGACATCATCCCTTAGCCACCTGGCACACATGAAGAAAGGAAGCCTGGGGTTGCACATGTGAGTCCCCAAATGTACACAAGGAGCAACTGGCACATAGAATATGCTCAATAAGAGGTTGCTATTGGTGATCAGTTTGAGTGACTGGCCAGGTTTTAAGGAGGGACTGTTGACTGTTTGCCTCTCAAGTCAAACTAGGTAGGCATTTATCTATTTTTTATCCATCAGGTTAAATTCACTAGAATGGATAAATGTCCTGACAGTTAGCAATCTACCCACCAATGAAAACTTCCGGGAAAAGGACAGTCATAAAGCCAGGATTCATTAAAAAAATAAGTAAATAAAAACATAATGCATACATACCTGGTGGAAGCCACGTATCATCTACTCTGTCCAAATACACTTTGTGAGGGATATGATATACACAAAACTGCAGGGGCTCAAAGAGGCTTTGCGTATCTGTTATAAACTTCATGTTCAATACTAGGGGCTTTTGAAATGTAAGCACAGATTACTTTTGAGTCTCCAACTGAAAAAAAAAAAAAAGGAAATTGTTCCAATATGGAAATTCAAGACAAAGAGCCAGAGAGGAAGGAGTTCCAAGTGCCAAAGAGAAGAGGTTCAGTGAAATCGCCAGCCGTCAGTTATCGCAATACCCTGGCATTAGCACTTGGCTCTGCTGACGTGCACCCGACATGTTTTATTCATATCAAGCACTGGATATGCTCCTCTTTTAGCAGCTGGACTCTATTGCCAATTCATTTTTAATCCATGGATGACTACGATTCTCCAATTTGAACAATTTCGGTTTGCTTGTATTTCTACAATCTAATCAGGCAGATGGCTGTTGAAATTTCTTCATGTTTATCTTTTGCTATCACCTAAAGGTTCAAGTATTTTAAATACCTCTGGCACAGATGTTTCCAATATTAATTGATTGTTAAATGGATCCTACCATAAATCCATATTATCAGCAATTTGTCAATCTTGTCAATGAAAAACATCCTCCAGATGCATTTCTAGTGTGCTATAGATTATGGCTGGATGAAATTCTGTGGCCAGGGTACAGGTAGATTTTGAAATGGGTGAGTTCCCTGCTCTTTTCTATTATGAAGTAGCTCTCTCATTATAAATTCCTTGGCTTTGACATAGGAGGACTTCAGAGCCAACAAAAATAAATTCCTGATAACAGTATGGAGCACTCTTTCCACACAAATGGAAACTTTAGGCCCAAAACTTTCTGTGGCTGCTGGAACCCAAGATCATTAAGCCCTGAAACACACCTCAGCAAAAGCAGTGAGCTTCTCTCCTTGCCCCACCTGACCATCTGCCTCCCTCTGCTCCAGCCTTGGCAGTTGACCTTACCAGCATAGGGAGTGAGGGAGGAGTGTCAGGTGCCCTTTGTCACTATCACCTCCACTGTCATTGCATTCTCATTCAAGAAACAAGAGCATCGGGAGCACCCACTATGGGTGTGCCTCTGACCTTGGAGTGGACAGCAGCACAGTTTAGGGGTAACTGTTTTACACCTCCAGCCTGTCCCTGATAGTGACTGCAGAAGGAGTCAGTGAGCTTACCTGCAGCAGAATTCAGCAGCAGAGCCAGGCACCTTCTCTAGACAAAATAATCCCACGTGGCCATTGATGGTTTTGTTGCTTCCAACCACTAGAGTCCTGGTATCTTAACTCCTCCAGGTCATTTGCTGAAAAGCTCATGTCCAGCTTCTCATTGATGTTTCTTCATTTGTCGGGTAGCACACACTCGCGGTTCAACCTTGGCTGAAATTACTGATTCTGATTTTGTGCTGTTTATGAACTGTGGCTTCCTTCTCAGATCCTTTTACTACAACCTATGGTGGAGTTATTGCCAAAAACAGGGTACCACGCCGTATTTTGATTATGGGTGTACAATCGCAAGAGCATTGGAGCTATGGGCATCTTCTTAAACCACATGACACGCTGGCTTAGCCTCGGCACCAGCAGTTACAGCCTTCTCCTGAGTCATCCTGCAGATTTACTTTAAGAGCAAGACAATGATAAAGGCTTGTTGTGCTCTGGCAACCAACAAATTGCAAAACCTCTCACTGGTATTCCTATGTCACAATGGCATCCTATGCTTTGACTGATTCCTAATTGGACATCAGCTTTCAATTGTCCACTTAGTTTCTTCAGCCAGTTCCTTGAGGCTAATTACTCTTTTAATTAATGGGAATAAAAAGTATTAGGCTAAAAATGGAAGTGGAAGCAATGTCAAAAACATGTCTCCCAGAGGAACAAGCCCTGATGACGTGAGCCCAGTGAAACTGATTCTGGATGGCTGGACCCAGAACCAAAAGAAAACAAATCTGAGGAAGGCCTGGTGTACACTTCTATAATTTCAGTAACTTGTTTCATCAGCTATAAGAAACTAATACACACTCCTTTGTCCAGAGGAGTTCCTAAGAGCTCCTATAAATTTGTTCCCTTGCCAATACTTGTAGTTTCTGTATTTTCACTTTCGCCACACCTCTGGAGATATATTTCATTGTAATTTTAATGTGCTTTTCCACAATTAAGGATGAAATTTGGCATTATTTGCATGCTTGCTGTCCAAATAGATTTCCATTTATATGGGGTGCTCATTTATGCTTTTTACTCATTTTTCTATTGAGTTATCTTTTTCCTGCCGATTTGTAGGAGTGATTTGAAGATCCTATGAACTAACCTTTCTTGGGTATACAAATATGGATGTGGACTTGGATACGTATTGGTAGAGATGTACAATCATCTCTCATTACATAGCTAATCTTCTCCCTCTTGGGTGCTTTTCTTAGATAAACTCTTAAATTTGATTTTATCATTTGTTCTTTAATATTTAAGGAGATTAAGAAACATTTCCTTGCCTTGAGACCAGTAGGGTGTACTTCTATGTCATATTCTGAATGTTTTTTGGTTTTATTGCATTTATGCTTTTAATACACCTGGAATCAGTCTTGGCTTTGTTTTAAACTCAGAGTTAATTTCATTTTTCTTTCTCTAGATAGCTAATTTCCTTACCTATATAGTGTTGAAAATCTAGTTGTCTAGTTATTTCGATGGTGGTATTTCTGTGTGTATGCCTACATGTTATCTCCATTGGCCTATTTATACATCCCATGTTGTCTCACTCCTGCAGTTCTAGAACTCTTGATATTTGTTAGATGATATCCTCCCACTTGGTGATTCTCTTTAGGGAGTGGCTTAGCAATTCTTTGCCTCTTTCAGTATCATATTAATTTTAGGTTTAGCTTTTTAAGTTTTACTGAAAACCAACTAGCATTTCATCTGATTAAATTGAATGAATAAATCAATTTGATAAACTTGCCTTCTTTCAGACTCTGAGCCTAGCCCACCTTGGTGGAGATGAGATGGCTGTCCATTCACTGAAGCCATCTTTAATGGCTGCCAATGAGGCTTTGTCATTTGTTTTATAAAAATTTCTCTTCAAAAATTCTAATTCTGTGGTTGGGCTTATTTACACACTATACACACTTGTGATGCTATAGCAAATGGTGTCTGTTTTTTAAAAAGATCAGAAATGTTCATTAAAACTTCATAAATATTTTAGTAAAATTATAAACTTAATTTTTATCTTTAATTTAAAACAATAAATTTCTACTATAATGCTCTAAGTGGGCTTTAAAAAACACTTACATTAAATGCAAAGTCATGTTAATGTGAGGTTAATCAAATGACTGATGGCACCTGTGGAGCCAGAAGTTCTAGAGGTCAAAGGCAGCAAGAGACTGCCTACTGTTACACACAAATCTGCATTAGTGTTGGGCTCACTGTGTCTTCCAAACACTGCATGTATGGTTTTATTCACACTAAATAATAAATGGATGCCACTTTACAGTAACTCAAACAAAATGAACGGGTGATTTGAATTCCAATTTTCACCCATACTTAAAGAAACATAAGCTTCTAAAGCAATGAGAGTCTATTTTTCACCTGACAGTGATAAATGGTGGCAAGAGCATAGAAAAACAACCCATCTCATATATTGATGCCAGTTTTATAAATTGGTGCAAACTTTTTGGAGAGCAATTTAGCAATTTCTATCAAAATGTGATATGCTTATACCCATTGTAACAGCAATTCCACTATCAGAAACATTCCACGGGTGAACTTTCACAGGGCACAAAGAGAATGAAGAGGCTGCTCAACGCGGCTGATGTTCAATGCACCAGATTGCATGAGCGGCAGTTAGCAGGCACACATCATTGTATCCATGAGAAGCATATTTATGTAAGTGAGAATAGGAAGGCACAAGAATATTCGCATCTAGTAAAGTAATAAAAGAAATGAAAATCAATGAGGGCAGTATGCTCCTATGAGTTCAGCTACTTTACTTTAAATATTAGATACATAATAGATGATAGTGTGTAAGTCACGGTTCTCCCGAATGATAGAACAAATATCATACAACGTGTTAGAGATGGCGGAGGGCAGGAGAGAACAGTCCCATACAAGTCCAAGATCTGCAGGGCAGGCCAGCAGACTGGAAACTCTGGCAGGAATTGATGTTGCCATGTTGAATTCAAAAGCAGTCTAGAATTAGAATCACTGTCTTTTCTGGGAACCTCAATCTTTGTTTTGAAAGTTCTTCAACTAATTGGATGAGGCCCACCCAATTTTGGAGAGCAGTCTCTTTTAATTCAAAGTTTATGATTTAAATGTTAACACATCTTAAAGAAAAATACCTTCACAGCAATATGTAGACTGGTGTTTGACCAATTGACTAGGTAACATAGCCTAGCCAAGTTGACATGAAATTAACTACCACTAGATAGACATTAAGATAAAAGAGAGAAAGAGCGAGGGATGGATGGATGGATAGATAATATGATACCTTTATTTTCATGGAAATCTGTAGTGAAACAAGGACACATCAACAGCAGCCCTGGGTGAGGTAGGCTAAGGAGAATTGAAGGTTAATTGATCATGTACTCCTTGGTGATAACTTAAACCACATGCATACACATATTATTTCAATAACTAGTTAAAATAGTGAATATCATAAGAAGGGAGCTAACATGGAATAACACTCAACCTTGAGGACTTCCAGTCTTCCCCGCTCCGTCCTGTCCGTCATGTTCCTGCACATCAGCGCCTCCGCCCCTGTGTTCCTGAGTTGCCCCAGCTCCCTCCTCAGGTCTGCTCCCTGCCTCCCGATCCTCCACGTCCACATGCCGCCTCACATCTTCATGGGTCCTGCTGCTTGTGGTGACCAGAGGTGGTCCTCTCCTGCTCTAGGGCACTTGCTCACCTTCAAGACCCCCTTCAGCAGCTCTGGGAGGCTTTCCGGGAGTTTCTCTGTCCTCTGGGCTTCCTGCCTCCTGTGTGGGCAGGTTCCTTGCAGCAGGGGTCACTTTGGGTTGTCGTTCCTTGTTTGCATCTGTGTCTCTCTCTTTGCCACTCAGGACACAGAGCTTGTCTTCATCTTTGACAGGTCAGCCCCAGCATCTGGAGAAGAGCTTTAGGCTGCTGGGTGAGCATCTGTATTCTGTGTGTGCAAAGGTCTAAAAAATATGAAATTCCCTGGAGAGTCTGTGGCCCAGAAATCTGCACTTCCAGAGACCCCCACAGGTGCCAGGCAAGGTCCTAGAGCTCAGGGACTCTGAGTCCAGTTAGTGCCTAAGCTGGGAATCCCACTGCAAGCTAAGTCCCTCACTTGGTCCCCGTTGTCTCCAGTGTGCTGCTGTCTGCTCTCCAGCTGCCTTTGCTTTTCCTCTCGGTGATGCTACCATCATCCATCAAGGGTCTACTAGGTGGCAAGTGATCTGAAGAACTGTATGCAAACAAACCCCAGCCTCCACCCCCTTCAGGTGAGTGCTGTTATCACAGGGTTTATATGAGGACGCTGGAAGAGAGAGCAGGTCAGGAACTCCTCCAACACGGAGGGGCCATGTGTGGCCCAGGCCGTCCCCTGCAGCTCAGCCTGCCGCCTGCTTGGTTCTTTCCCTCCTGCAGCTTCTGCTGAGACTCCTCTGCACCGGCCACTACAGCACCACCAGAGACAGCTGTTTCTGAATTTCTGAGATGTCCGGCTCTCAACCACAGGTTCATTTCTAGACGCAATCTTCTAGGAGCAGGGATTCCCCGGGAAGCATTCCCTCTAAAGTCAAATGCATCTTTCTAGCGTCAGTTAGTACATCTAGGCAGACAACTCTTGGCTCTTCAATTAAACCTGCTTATATTTGTAATTCATATTGTTTGTCATTAGTGACCTCTAACATATCTACCTTTCTTAAGTGTGATTTTTCTACTGGTCACATCTGGCTCCAGTTTCTCATTTAGCACCTCTGACATTTTGGACCACATGAACTTTTGCTGTGGGTCTTATCTGTGTGTTGCAGTGCATTTACCCTCCGCTGTCAGCAGTACTTGGGGCCCCAGTTGCGACGACCAAAGTCTCTTCAGACATTCCCGCAAGGCCTGGGGTGGGTAGTAAAATTGCCCCACTTGGGAAACAGAGCTCCTGCCAGCTCCTAAAACCCCATTTGACCTCAGCTACATTCACTACCTTCCTTGTTTCCTTAGTTCTCTCAGTAGGTCTCCTTTATCCTCAGTCATTCAAATTCAGGGCCTCCCCTGATCCTCCACACTCTGCCAGTCAAAACCACAGAGTTGACTGCAACCTCTGATTTCTCCTCCCATAGGCAGCTAGTAGGCTACATTCTGGCCCCCGTTAGCTCACGCCAATGCAACCAGACTTTGCACAGGGTCCCTGCCCACGACCTGTGCTATGCAGGGGTGACAGGGAAAGCTTCCTCTGAGACAGTTTGCAGTGTGTCCCTTCTTTTATTGTCACCTCCATTACTTCCCATGATAGACCGAGAGGCACAAACGGCTCTCTCTGCCTCTCAGAGGCTCCACCATATGGTACCCTTCCCTTTCCAGCCTCAGCTCACAGACCCCTCTACAAGCACAACAGGGTGGCTTGCTGCTCATCAAAACTAGGCTGTACATATGGACCTGTGCCTTCTACTCTATACTGTCACCTCACATGGTGAGTTCCTCCCCACAATTTTTCCTTAAAATAGATTATTCTTCTTCCAAGTCTAATCTGATAGCCCACAATGTTCACAAGTGTTCATTTTTTTCTGGTTGACCCAACAAAATGGGTTACTTTCCCTTCTGCACCACTGGATATCACGGCTCTTACACTGGGTCGCACTTCATCCCCGGTATAACATTCGCATGGTAGCAGTATCCTCCCTCCAGACTGTAACTTAGATTGTGGGAGAAATTTGGTCATATTCTTCTTCATGCCTGATAGCACCAAACACAGCCATGCATTTTGGTATTCTTAATTATTTGTCTAAATGAGTAATAAAAGTGAATTCATTTGCCTACTATCTTAAATCAGTTCCTCAGAATTCTTCTCAAATAATTAGTCTTTTAATTGGTCTTCCGACTCCTATCTGTCCAACCCATTCTCTGCCTCCTACCAAAGTCATGTTCCAAACACAAGTCTGATCACGCTGACCCTGACTTAGAACTTGGAATGGTTTCCATTGCCTGTAGGATGGGTGCAAACTCCTTTGTGTGGCACATAAAACCCTCTGTGTTCTGGCTACCCTGGTTCTTCTCATTAGTCATGCATCCAGCCACAGTCCTGGGGACTGCTGATGGCTCCACGAGCCATTGTTCTGCCAGCTGTCTTTCCCCATATTTTCCATACCCGAGCTTGCCCTGCTCCTTCCGCCAGCCACGCCTTTGCCAACCACATCCACCGGCATCATCTATCCACGTGCCACCCCTGTGCAAGGAAAGACTCTGTGCTCACACAATGGATGAATGGATCCAAACCAGAAAATTAGTCCAGTTTACTTAGCAACTAAAGGACTAAGAAGTTTATTTATAGATTATTTGTGTTAATTGTGTACAACAACATCAAGAAAGTCTGTCGCAGTCTGGCTGGGCACAAATCACGAGCCACTGAAGCAGGAACAAACTTTATTTCTGAACTCCACCAGCACACTCCACACACGCTCCCCGGGAACTCTCCCGAAGCCACGCGGCTCCTCTCGGAACCTCTGGCACTTCCCCAACCAATGGGAACTCTTCAGGAATCCCCGCGAGAGCTCAACTGGATCTCACCGGGAACTCCGCGAGAACTCGCTGGCGTCACCTCTCAACCACTACTTCTGGCAAAAATGCCACACGTCATCCCCACTCGGCTGTGGCCCTCAACAAAAGTCTGTTTATTTAGAGACCTGAGTGTCTGACATCACCCAGAGGGCATGTCCAGTCCCCTGCCATTTGTCCATTTTACATTTAAACAAGTTACTTTATATACTTCCCTGACTTGATCAATAGGCTCCTCAGGAAATACCATTATGGTCCTCCTCCATGAGGGATGGTAACATGAAAATTCCTGTGTGAATCTTAAGTAATACTTGCCCACAGGTACCACAGAGGAGTCGCCCCTGCTGAGGAGCACCACAGTCGGCCTCCCCCCTGCTCCTCGCCTTTCTAGCAGGTACTCCTGCTCATTCCTGTTAGCACGTCCACTGAAGGCACCTCTCCACTGTGCCTCTTGAGCGCTCCTGGAGTCCTTACTTCTATCCTGAGTCAATCTTATGACCAGGGAGTTGGTAGGACAATCCAGACTACCAGATGAGTGAACTCACGTCCTGTCTCAGTGCATTTCAGCTGCTATAACAAGACATCTTAAACCGATTCATTTAAAAACAACTGAAATTTACTTCTTACAGACATCTGGGGAATCTAAAAACAGGGCACCTGCAGATTCAGTTTCTGGTTACAGCCAGTTTCCTAGGCCAGAGATGACTCCTCTATGTGTCCTCACAGGGCAGAACAAGAGCTCTGGAACTCTCTGGGATCCCTTTCATAAGAGCACTAATCCATTCAAGGAGGATTCATGAACCTGATCACTTCTTAAAGGTCCCTGCTCCAAGTGCAATCACACTGGGGACCTGGCTTCTACACATGAAAGGGAGGAGACATCTGTGGGGTCGAGCCATTCAGACTCCTTTTTATCAGTAAATAAGTGCTGAGGGTGCTCTATTCCTGACCTCTGGAAGGCTATGTCTGAGCTATGTGAGAGACAACTCTTTGTTTATAAATATAGCTCCACATTTGAGCTCTGGTCCTGATTCTTTTTTTTTTTTTTTTTGCTTTAGGGTTTTATTTGTTTAATTTAAAGATAGATTTACTGTTTACTGAAGTTCTGAAAAGCAATTCCTAAAAGATTAACTTCTCCTGAACCAGTAGGCTTTCCACCTAAAAGATTAACTTTTCCTGAGAACTGTGGGTACACACTGCATTGTGTCTGTCACAGTGCATTAGACACAAATACAAGGACCCTGAAACAAGGTACCATTTTTCAATCCTCATCTGAGCAAAAATGAAGCACCTGAGGAACAACATGGGTGGCTAGCAAAGGGGGGCTCCTGACTTGAAGTATCGTGAAAACGAAAGACCACAAATGGATGCGAGGGTCCCGTTATGCACACTGAAGTGGGCTTGTGGCAGTGGGAACTGGAACGGTTTGTCACGCAGCATTAACGCATAGTATAAAAGTATACAGTGTCAAAGGAATCGAACGACTGGCGCTCAAAAGCAACTTTTTCAACTAGGCAATAAAATCCTCTACAAAAAGTCTCTCTGTTGTCCGTCACCAAAAACACTGATAGCAACTTTGAAATGAGAAAAAGGAAGGAAAGAAAAAAGGAGCTGTAACCCCTTTTATCTTCTCTGTTTAAAGTCAAACGGAAAACAAGCACCAGTTCTGTTCTACACTAACAGCTTCAAAGTCCACCATTTGTACATTTGTACAAGAGGAAGACTAAGAACAAAAACATGTTTACAGAGATCCAAATATAAGGGAATGAGATCACCTCCCATACAGTCTTCTGGTCCTCGTTCTTAATGTCACCAACGGCCCTGGTCAGCAGAGGACCAACTGCCCTTGGCTCAGCAGTTTTGATCTGATCTGATCCACTTCGTATTCAGACATTGTGGCCTAAACCTAAGGAACGGGAATGGAAAAACATAACGGCAAACCTCAAATTCCACATTTCTAAGTTGAAAGGAGGCTAGCACTAAATTAAAATAACAAACAAATAAATACATACATACACGAAACCTTGAAAATAGTATAAAACAGAAATTGATTGTTTGGAAAATATCATGTCTCTATAAAGGAAAATGGTAGAGGTATATGTAACGAAATATAAAAGTAAGTCTATTCCTACTATAATAATAAAGAATAGGTTAAAAATCAAACTTATTAATCTTTAATAGGAAGGAAAAAATAAACAATCACACCTAGGGCATAATTAAGATATGACCTCCTTAAGAAAATAACTTTCTTGTCCCAGAAAGAAAGCACTAGATGAGAGGGGAGAATCTATCTGCCCACAGGTGCAGCAGGCTTGAGGATGGCAGGAGCCCGTGGGCCCTGGTTCCTGAACAGTAAACGTTAATATCTGTGGTGCATTTCCTATGGACCACCCCCAGGCTGCTTGCTACACCTTGTGTTCCTCAGTCTTCACAGTAGCTTCAAGTACTTGCAACCTTTTTTGCCTATTTAAAGGTGAGGAACCCAAGTGATTCAGTCATCCATTGCCATGAGAAAGCTGCATATGAACAGTCCCAAGATCTCAGTGGCCTAGGACAATAACTAAGGGCTCAGGTGTGAAGTTCAGCTGACCTGGCTTGGATCCCAGCACTGTGCCTGCTCTTCTCAGGTGTGTGGGACCCAAGGAAGGCAAGCTAGTCCTCTGTGTTTGTGGGGCAAGCCCGGTGATAGCTGCTCTTGGGTGGCCTCAGTTACATCAGCTCAGAAGGGGTCCACACACCTTATCTTGCAGCAGGCTGGCTCCTTACTGTGACCAAGATCACAAGTGAGAATCCACAGGCATCCCATGGGTCAAAGCAAGCCACAGCACGAGGCCCAGAGGCAGAGCAGGTGCACATGGTGGTGACCCACGGTGCTGCAGATGAGCTCACGGGCATCACTTTCCAGAAGCTGTCACTGCTGGGTGGCAGGGCCTGGGTTCAGAGTTGATCTGACTGCAGCTCTTGCCTGTCTACAGCTACAGCAGCCAGGGGAGCCCTTAACTCGGGGATTATGGAAGCTCAAGGTCATTTGGTAGACAACATGTCTCAGGAAGTACAAGAATGCTGTGATTTTAAAGAGGTAAGAGACAAAGTCCCAATAAAAAAGAAAGAAGAAAGGAACACCAAATATAAGACTGCAGAGTGGAGCCACCAAGGCCTCAGAGCCTGGGTCACAGGCCTCGACACCTACAGAGAGAACAAAGGTTGTCTGGCCAGAGAATAAAGCATTCTGTGAAAGGAATAACAGGAGGAATAGGATAAGGACAAAAATATGTCCTGACAGCATTTATATTTCTAATGCTGTTCCTTTGTATTGTCTGTATATTTTATTTTTTATTGGTGTAGAAACTGCATATTATGTAAATGAACTTTATGGTACAAAATGCTCTGCAATGGACCTTGTTGAGATTTAGCAGCAAAATGCACCTTAAAGATAAAAAAGCCCTTTAGAAATTGGGAGAAGCATCCTGCAAAGCCGACCAACCGTCTTCCTGAGTGAACGGCGCTGTCCACTTGACCTAAGCCACTTTCTAGGAATCCACATGCCTTTGAAGGGAACACAATAGTCAAGGCCATTGCATAAAATCAATGACTACTTACACCAAAGCCATCCTGATTGCCCATTAGGTGGTGTCAGGGCTGAATTAAAGTAAAAGCAATAGAAAGAAATTTTTGGTGTTGATTCACCTTAAGTAAATCCTTTATGAAGGAGCCCACTGAGGTCATTGCCACCCTCCTTCAGCTTCAACACAAAATGAAGTGGACAGGTAACATATTTTAGCACCGATGAGTGACTCAAAATTTGATTTTATCCTGTGACTAACTTCTAACTCAGTGTCTCCTCTGACAGCAGAGTTTTCATTACAGCTGAATCTGAATGTCACAGTGACTTTAGGAGATCCGTTGCCATCTGTCCATTCTCCTGTTGGTCCTCTCCTCTGACTTTTTGCCTGTGACGTCTCTGGTGCTTCCTCACCTGGGTGAATGGGTTCTTCTCAGAGGTCACTGCTGAGGCTGGCTGGTCCAGGGCCTGTTGACAGCATAGGTGACTGGGGAAGCTGTCCTCTGCAGCAGGACTCTGGCGCCTCTTGTACCCACAGCAGTTGTTCTCCACCAACTTTACCTCTGGTTACACTCTAGGTAACCGGGTGCTCAGAACTGCAGCATCTTATTGAAAATCACGTCAACCTTGCAGGAAGCCATCATTATGCATATTTTTCAATCAAAGAGACTGAGGTTTAAAGAGATTCAATAACTCTCAAGGTCGTCCGTCTAGGGATCAGCAGTATGCCTTCCATAGTGAACTATGGCTTTCATGTGAAGCTGCTTCTCTTCTTACTCCTGATTTTGTTCTTACATCTTAACTTGGGAAGACAGAGCCAGGTGTCATGAAGGTTCTAATACTATGGATTTTCCATGGTTTGTATTCACCCTGACGACCTGTGAAGCCACCCAACAAACCTGCTGGCGTATCAGAGTTCAGAAGATCAGGATCGGCCTGGCTCTCTTGTTTAGCTGGCCCTGTGATCTTAAGTAGGCCACTTCTAAGAAGGTTACTTCTAAGAAGGTTTCTAGTCTTGTCTCTCCACATCTCAGGGAATGTCACGAAGACCAAGGACAACAACGTCGGCAATGTCCTTAGCAAACAGTGAGTGAGGCTCCCAGGCTGTTATGCTTTCTGCATTACTAATCTCCTACTTGGACCTCGGAAGAGCTGTGTCATGTTTTCTTTCCAGAAAGGCTGCACAGCTGGTCAGTGAGGCTAATATTCCGCCCTTCCATGGGTCACCCTCCCGCTGGCCCTCTGCCCCTTTCCCATGCACACTGATGATTTACCTTCTAAAAGCAAAACAGCATGCTCCGGCCACGTACCTCCCTCCACTGCACTTGCTGCTCCAGCTTGCCTGTTGTTTTCCTGCAGCACACAGGGAATGAATGGGAACGTAGACATCGCCACCAATTAACACATGCTCACATCTCTTGGAAGTGAGTTATCCCTCTGGCTCCCAGAACTCAAATGCCATAGCTTTCCTTCTCTATGTTTTTCTAAGCCCTGTGCAAACATTCAGCTCCATGATGCAGAGACCCTGAACTTTGGAGCAAGCTGTGACTGTTCAAGTGACAGAGCTGTTTAAGCATCATGAGTGATAACCCCAGGGATCTCGTGAAGCACACTGAAAAGTCTGTTTACCCTCAAGCTCCTTTGTTTAGAAACTGTCTCTGACCTATCCCAACCAGGAGGCAAGCCTCTATCCTGCCAATGGAGAGAAGTGGCTATCGGGTGACCAGCAGCCTGTCCCCTTGCTACCACTAAAAGTCTTGCATCCCAGGAAACTCCTCAGTCCTGAGCCAACCGGACAGGCAGTCGCGCTAGAAGGGGAGCAATGGCTTCTGGGTTCTGCACCAGTCCCTGTCCCTCTACCTCCCATCCCCTCCGAGCACAGTGACTAATTCTCACTTGTTGTTTACATGAAGCCTTTGGGGAAGAGCGTTAAAGAAAAAAGAACAAAAAGCAGAATACTTAATTTTAGCTCTTTCACAAAACACTCTGTCCCCCAGGAGGCTGTGACTGAACTGGGGCAGTTCACACCTAAGGAGCCCGGTGCTGCTTCCCATCGCCTCCAGAGTCAGTCCGGGTTCTCACTGCATATTCTCTATCAAACCTCTTGATAAACTGTCGGCTGGTTTTCATGTTTGCAGCGCTCCCAGAACAATAAAGCAAGAATGTTTGTCATCCATAAAGTACAGCTGCAAGGAGTGTGTGGGAGTGATAATTGGACGAACACCCAGGGAAGGGAAATGAAGACCCAGAGTCTCCGGGAAGGCCAGCCAGCAGTTCCATGCTCCCCTGCGCTCCCTGGTGCTGGCCGGCCACCCCGCGCCCCCTCTGTCAGCACGCCTGGTCCAGCGCCCAGCCCCAGCTGCCGCGTGGTCTCAGGCCTGACCACACGGATCGCAGCCCTGCAACACTATCCACCAGCTTTGGCAGCTGGAGGTAGCCTGAGGGGAACTTCATTTCTGTTGCCAAGTGGGCCACCGACCTAGAAAGGGCCAGCCGCCTTTCACCCCCAGGAAGACCCCTGTGACAGCGAGGCTTTGATTCACGGAGGGTTTGGGGCTCAGGGCGACAGGCAGCTGTCAAACAGGGCCTCTGGCAGAAAGGCAGAGGGAACATGGATCGCCTTGAAAGAAACACTACAAATGTTTGATCCTCTTATCCCTGTCCTTCCCACTCTCGGATTCCTGGGAGACAATGGTGAGACTTAGAGAGTCGGCAGACAAAGAAGCATTATCCACACTGATCTTGGCAAGGCCGCTGCTTCTTTGAATCACTTCTCAAGGAAAATCCCAAAGGTTTAAAAACCATCCCACTAGATTCGAAGCTTTCTATGTGGTATCTGAGATCATCGACGTGAAGTGCGAAACTCAAAGATGGCTCTATGTGTTCAGGAATCACCTGTGACATGTGTGCATGCATGTGCATGAGGGGGGGTGCAGGTGATCCTTACAAAAACCTGGGGAGAGTGCTAAAGTCTGGCATGCAGTGATGTGGAGTTGTATCACTTCTGCTCTGGAATAATAAGGCAGCATCCAGAAGCAGCATTAGTACATGGTAGAGGGCAAACCGGACAAGTCACAGGGTTTAGAGACAGGCAGCTATAACATTAGAGAGAGAAGAAGAAAAGAGGGAATTTGATCTGAGCTCCTTCTGCTAATTTATTTTTTCTGCAGAAAGGTGAAGGCAGGCACCAAGGTACATGCCTATAATCCCAGCTGCTAGGGAGGCTGAGGCAGGAGGATCACTAGTTGGAGGCCAGCATAGGCAACCTAGAGAGATGCTGTCTCAAAACAAAAAAAACATAAAGGACTAGGGGTTGTAGTTTAATGGTAGAGTGACCCTGGGTTCAATCCCCAGTACCAAAAAATAACAAATAAATAAATAGATGGAAATGCCCCAGCAGGAGGTGGAGCTTAGAAGCAGTGACATTTCTCCCCTCACTCACCTCACTAAAGTCTCAGCTTTGATTGTGAAGGGACTGATACAGAATTTGTGGATCTCTAAGCTGCAGGCAGCAGAGAAGACATCCCTGTGCGGTCCAGAGAAGGTTCTGGAGATCCCTAGTGCATTTGGCTGGCTGCAGGAGTACGAAGACAAGCCAAGGCCATGCGGTCTCCCCACTGCCTGAACGTTCACTTTTACCCCTAGACCAGGGCTTCTTAACCAAGGCACCATTGACGATTCACACTGAATCAGTCAGGATCAACATTAGCCCATTCTCGCTGCCAAAGCAAATGGTCACACACTGGTGGGCTTAAACAAAAAGCAATTATTTCCCATAGTTCCAGAGGCCAGAGTCCAAGGTCATTGTATCAGCAGATTCAGGGTCTGTGAGGGCCCGGTGCCAGGTGTGCAGATGACAGCCTTCTCGATGTGTCGTCATAGGTACAGAGCAGAGAGAGAGCAAGCAAGCTGTGTCTCTCCCTATGAGGGAACTAAACTGTGCACAAGGCATCCACCTCATGACCTAATCACCACCCCAATCCCGTCTCCAAACACCATCACACTGGAGGTGTAGACTATTGTACAATAGAGTTGTTTTGAGGGGACACAAGTGTTCAGTCTGAAGCTAGGTCCTCCAGAGAAAGTGAATCTATTTTTGCAAATATATTCCACAAATTTCCATTGTGGAAATCCTCATATTTAGCTCTTAAAAGCATCGGCTGACTGAATGAGGTCTACCCACATTGTGGAGTATAATCTGCTTTACTTAAAGTTGCTTCCTGGTAGATATTCAGGGAACATCACCTAGTGCTTGATTACATAACTGGGGTCTATGGCCTACCAAGCTGATACAGGCAACTGAGCATCCAGGGACCTTCCCAAGATTCTCTGATGAGGGAGGTTGCCCAGCCCTCTGTAGGATGTTGGCAACACCCCTGGCTGCTACCTTGTATGCACCTGTCAGCTACCCCTTCAGATGTGATGAGCAACAATCTCCATCATAGTCCAAAGCCACCCAGTTGTGGGGGGAGATCTTTACTGTTGAAACCGTTTTCTAGGCATTTCCCCACAAACCATCCTGCATTCCCTGGAGTCTAAGGTAGAGAGCCCAACAGTGATGCTCCTGTGCTCTGAGCCTTGTCTTTCCACTCAGACACTATCCCAGTATGCCGAAGGTCAAGGGGCTTCATTAGTGTTCTTGTGAGCAGTAAGCAGACTCCTCACCTCAGGGGGGAACAGTCCCCCAGCAAGGAGTACATGAACCCCACCTTCACATACAGTCTTGAACTCCCCTGCTGGAGTGGCAGAGACTGTTTCCCTAAGACTTGGAATAAAAATGAAGTGATAACATGTCAAAGGTGAAACTTGCCCCAGACACCGCAGCTAACTTGTTCAGGTCAGGCATTGGATTCAAGAGTTAAGTTCTCTACTTGCAACTCCGGAAAAGCCTGATATCAAAATTGCATTTGATATTTCAATGAACAGAATATTTTTACTTACTGAATACATAAAAATAGCTTTGAGCTTGATATAGATGAAGGCAATTTGACAAACATTCACTTATCCTAAATTATAGACCTTTTTTCTTTTTCAGTACATTGCTATGAGCAGATTTTATATGTACCCTCCTAATATATATATATATATATATATATATATATATATATACACACACACATAAACACATGTCCTGTGCTCTTCCAACCATCTGGTGTAAAGTGACACATAGATGGCATACTGCTATTTTAAGCCTTAGACGCGTTATCTATAACCAAGCATGATTGTCTCCTATATTGTTAATTTCCTGCTGTGCTTGTGTAATTCCGGTGTTTTCTTGGTCCTGCAACTGGGTTGTATATTAAAAATAGTCTAGGCACATAAATAAAAAGAGAGTTCTTTAATGGTATGTTAATCACAAAATTCTGGTGCCAGAGTTAGAAAATTAAGACGCCAAAAAGTTAATAAAACACTGTGACTGAAACTTCCTTATTTATTTAGTTACTCTAAGAAAGGCAAAGAAAAGCATTCAATTTGGCATTTTGACCCATTAGGCATTATGGTAGGATATGAGAATTTGCCTTAATATTCCCTTTGTCTGTTTAGAAATCAAACAAAAAACAACAACTTTTACTGAGCTCTCTAATGAGCTGCATCTTCTGTCTGCCTTGCAGGGAGGGTCGGCTAAGGACCAGATGCTGAGTAGGTATTATGAAGTGCCCAGGATGTTGGCACTGCTGGTGGAATAAAGCGATCATGTGGAATAAAGCGATCATTTCACAAATCAAGCTTTAGGGAGCCTGTGCAGACCACGTAGATGCTTCATTCTGGGCTTGTGGCTAAAGGAAGACTTCTTGATGTTCTTCAAATCCACCTGGAGTTAGTAGGAGGCTACTTCCCCACTTCCCAACAATAAGTGGCGGCAACTTCCACCGTCCTCCAACTGTCTGGAGAGAGATGGAAATCCCAGGAGAGAGAAGGACCAGGGCAGACTGGGAAGGATCTTGTTCACCCTTCATCTTGATCCTCTCTGGTTGGCCCTTCTCCTCCTGCCTGAAGACAAAATGAAAGTGAATTGTGTATCTTAGTGCTCCAGGTCAAACACAAATGCAAACTCTGCACAGGTTTACTAGTACAAACTCTCCCAGGTAGACGTGACCTTCCACACTGGACAGTGAAGAGGTCACTACCATGCGATTCCAATCGCTTGGGCTGTGGGGTTGCTCAGGGCGGAATTTCCCAGGAGCAGCAGTGCCTCATGACCCCACCCATGCCCAGTGCCCGAGACTTTCAACAAACTGGTTTTTCACTATACTTTCCATTAATTTAAGAGCAAACATCTAATCTTATCCCCCCGCCACACACACACACAATTTTGGGTCATTTGATGGGAAGATAAACATTTTTCCCTTAGGAAAGTAAATATGCTTTTATTCTGTTTTGTTTACAAATTCACCATACCTTGATGGGGAAAGGTCAGCCCCTTAGAGGTGTTTCCTTACTTTACATAGTTGTTCTCAAAACTTCTCACAGGAACCTTGTGAAGTAGATTCTCATTAGCCATTATGGATGCTGATGCTTTTCTATGATTACACCTTTAATAAAGGAAGATTTTAAAAATATATCTGATTGTTAAACCTAGGATCTTGCCACTGGTTAAGTATGGCATACCATTGTTTAAGATTTGAATGATAAACTCCAGAGAGTTCTACTCTGAATCCCAATATTGGCTTAACTCTGGGTCGGAAAACTCCTGAAGTTCCTACATGCACTGCCAATTAGGATAGTAAATGTAAATACTAAACATGTGGAATGCTGGGAGACAATGACTGCCTGGACAGAGACCCAGACGGAGCCATCAGGTTATTATGTTCAGACTTTCCTGTAGAGCGCTCGCCTAGCACATGAGAGGCCCTGAGTTTGATCCTCAGTGTCACATAAAAATAAATAAAATAAAGGTATTGGGGCTGGGGATGTGGCTCAAGCGGTAGCGCACTTGCCTGGCATGCGTGCAGCCCGGGTTGGATCCTCAGCACCACATACAAACAAAGATGTTGTGTCCGCCGAGAACTAAAAACTAAATATTAATAAATATTAAAAAATTCTCTCTCTCTCTCCCACTCTCTCTCTCTCTCTCTCTCTCTCCTTAAGAAAAAAAAAGACTTTCCATAATGAGGCTGAGAAATATTAATCTGCTTCTATCAATAGATCTGAATTTGGCACATTTTTAAACAAATATCCTACTCCAAAATCAGCTCTTTCACAGGGTGTAGCGAATGACTCCCTGGGAATGGGTTCGTTGAGAGAAGTCAATAAATCCCAAGTCTTACGAACTAAAACTCTCCACCATACTGATCGACTGCATCCTCTCTCTCTTTCATACATATATAGAAAATAAACACTGTCAGTCTTGTCTTTTGTTACAACCTCAATCAGATATGCAAGAATAGGGACTCCCATGAGATGTATGGTGGCCCAGGCCTGTTGCCGGAGCTATTTGGGGGCTGAGGCAGGAGTCCAGGAGTTTAGGACCAGCCTGGGCAACATAGCAATAACCTATATAAAAAAATTAAATTAAATTAAATGCCATGAATTCAGGAGACATCTCTGCTCTGTTCCTTAGTGGGTTGCTAATACCATGAGGACAAATTCCTGACTTCCAGGAGGTCTTCTGTAAACATTTACTAAATGAATGAATTGACAGTCAATGAACCTACGAATAAATGTGTTTTGTGTCATGGAAACTCAATATGGTTCCTAGTTTAACATTTTTATAGATGTTTATACTTATTGATATGCTGAAAATACTGTCCAGAGAAAGGCACTGGAGACTTCTCTGACTACAGGAGAGCCTGCACAAAGTAGCCACCCAGCAAATGCTGAGAGAAAGAGAGGACAAATGGAACTTTGTGGAAAGGATTATTCATGCCCATGAGTTGTCCCGAGAGGGTTGCACCATAGACCTAGACTCACCTTGTAAATGAAGAGTTGGATGCAGTAAAAAGAGAAGATAAGGGAAGCCTTGAGGTCCTGCCAGCGTTCCCACTGAGCCTCCGCCATCACCTACTGTGCAATACATAATTGGCCTGGGAGATGTGGAGTGGGAGAGGTTCTAATTACGGACAAGTTAATGATGCCCAAAATAATTACTCTGGAGTCTCTTGCATTGTGTGGTTTCCATTTTATGGTTTTAGAAATGAGAATGTGACATCCACCGTGGTCCGGTCCAAATTCCTTCAAGATGATAGAAACGTAACACAACTTGACTTGAAAGAATTCCGCTCCGGAGTCCATGTGCAGGCCTCCTGCCAGGCTCCTGGCCATTCCCGGCCCTGCCACGAGCTCTTCTTTGTAAGACATGTCAACAATCCGATTGCATTTATAAATCCTGAAGATAAAGTTCTCTGACTTTCTTCATTTCCTCTCAACACATTATTTCTTCCAGAATATTACTGGGCCAATTTTCTGTACTTATCATATTCCCACTGTTTTATATTTCCTGTGTGTCTTGCCAGCATCCTAATAAGTGCATGCTCCAAGCCCACACCCCTCTGAAAGCTCCTACAAGTTCGATTCCTTTCTTAAATGACAATTCAGTCATTAATTCTGAAACTGTCTTCTATTTTTTCTCACTTCCTCTTTTTTTTCTTAATTGCTCTGCTCTTCCTTCCCAAGTCGCCACATAAGTATGCATTTTAAGTGCACGGGTTGCTTTATGTGTGGGGGATCACTACTCAAAGAAAGATGAACTTTCCCTGGGTGCTGCTCCCCCACTCAAGACTGCGCAGAAGAGGAACTGAATACAAGCAGGAGGTACTCGAGTTATCAGGAACTTCCTGACAAAGAGACACGGACTGTTCATCTGGCAAGAGTGAAGAGTCCCCTTCATTAAAGGCCCCACAGTTGGAAAATAAAGCAAAATATCTGGAATAATTTAGATGAACCACAGTAAAGCAGCAAAAACTCAGTTTTGTTCTCAAGTCTTCTCCAAGCAGAATCCCACAGGCATCCTCACTACACGGTCACCTGCAATACAGGGAACCCAGGGCGGACCGTGGCTCACCAGAAAGCCACTGGCTCTTGCCAGAGAGACCTTCAAACCAAGGAAGCCAACAGATGACCCCCTGATTCAGAAAATACGTAAAAATACATACAACCCAAAGTGAAAAAATGGTTTTGCTTTCTTTAAAGCTATGTGTTCTAAAATCTAAAATATTAATTCTAAACCTCAGCAGACCCCTTTCCAGACTCTGAAGAGGACACATGAGCACTGGGCTCATATGCTTTGGAAAGATTTGGAGGTTGACATGCGGCTACTGCCTGGATTTCAAGCGCCATGGAGGGTCAGGACAAGACAGTGACCAGGACTGTAAGAGGGATCACTGCAGGCCATCCTGGGATAGGAACAGTGTGGGTTCTTACAACACAGGGACTCCTGAAGGGAAGCCATGGTAAGGAGAGTCAGCACAACACGGTAGCGACTTCTCGGAAAAATGCATTTGAATTTTATAAGATACTCTCAGCAGTCACATAATCCAGGTTCTTGTTCATTTACAGACCAATCAATAAGAGCAGAGGCAGGGACACCCTCCCCAGCATCACAGCGAGCATGGGACATGTGTCTTCAGAGTGCAACCCAAGGCTCGGACAGGGGCAGCTGTTGACAGATCCATGGTGGCTCTTGGAGTAGGAAGGAACTTGCCAGAGGGAGAAAGGGCAGTGGCTTCCTCACAATGCAAGGTGTGTAGCAAGAATTGTGCATTTACACCTTTTTACACTTGAAACCCCAGTCTCCAAGCCCATGGTTGTGCATGGTCGAGACCAACACCAGGTGATGTCCACAGCCCGCAGAGCTCCAGGTTTCTCTCTCCTTTACTGGATGGAAGCACTGGTCTTCATAAACAGGCCTCTCCCCGAAAGCTGGAGCCATTCTCCCCAGTATCACTAGTTATGAAAACCATGGTCCTTGCCCTTTAGCTGTGAGTTAGCCTGGCATGGGGGTACCTGTGGTTAGGGGTGAAAAGAGCGAGAGCTACACATGTATGTAGGGCCTTAATCGCTCTAAAACACCAAACGTGATGAGAGGAAGCCTTGTAGATTCTACCCCTGTTCTTGACAGTTAAACATCCAGGAGAGAAGCACTGAGGGTCACTTGTCCAGCCTCACCATTTGGGGTAACAAATCAGAAACCCCTGTGCGTGGAGCACATATGGGTAAGTATGATTCCTTGGCCCATCATCTCAAGACAATTTCCTAACTTTAGAAGCTGCTAACTGGCAATCCAGAGGGGGTGGTTAGGAAGCAAGGGGACACTGTCCATGCCTCCCATGCCAGAGAACAGGCAGCTAAATAATGACCTGAAGACCCCCTCCATGGGCTTCCTTTTAAATTGTTTTTGAAGTTGGGCTTTTTAAAATAAAACACAGCCCCGCACTGTGGTGCAAGCCTGTGATCCAAGGGGGCTGAGGCAGGAGGATCATGAGTTAGAAGCCAGTCTCAGCAACAGCAAGGCACTAAGCAAGTCACCCTGTCTCTAAATAAAATACAGAATAGGACTGAGATGTGGCTCAGTGGTTGAGTGCCTCTGAGTTCAATCCCTGGTTAAACTCCCCTTCCCTGAAAATAACTCCATATATAGCAAAACTCATATTTTTTAGGGGAACAATTAAGAATTTTGACAAATCCCCAGTAATGAAGCCATGGTAGTGATTAAGATGTGTAACAACCCTGTCATCCACATGCTCCTCTCATCTCTCTGGTGGACCCTTTCCCCAGCCTCAGCCACCAGAAGGTGCCCCCCAATGCACACCCCACCCCATGTACTCAGCTCACTTATACCTACAGAGTGTCAGGTACATGAAATCTTACTGTATTTCACCCTTAAGAATGTGGGAGCAGGGGCAGGGATGTGGCTCGGCAGTAGAGTGCTCACCTAGCACAGGTGAGACACTGGGTTTGATCCTTAGGACCACATAAAAATAAACAAATAAATAAAATAAAGGTGTTGTGCTCACCCCTTAAGTACCATGTAAAATGTGTAGCATCAGAAGTAATGGGAGCCTTTGACAGATCACAGGGAGACAAAATCATTTATCAAAGGAAGGAATCCCCAAACAGGAGACTAAAAAGCAATGACCAGCACTCATACATTGCTGGTGGGGCTGCAAATTGGTGCAACCAATATGGAAACCAATATGGAGATTCCTTGAAAAACTTGGAATGGAACCACCATTTGACCCAGCTATCCCTCTCCTCGGTCAATACCCAAAGGACTTAAAAACAGCATATTACAGGATCACAGCCACATCAATGTTTATAGCAGCACAATTCACAATAGCTAAACTGTGGAACCAACCTACATGCCCTTCAGTAGTTGAATGGATAAAGAAACTGTGGTATATATACACAATGGAATATTACTCAGCATTAAAAGAGAATAAAATTATGGTGTTTACAGGGAAATGGACGGAGTTGGACAGTATAACGCTAAGTGAAATAAGCCAGTCCCAAAAAAACAAAGGCCAAATGTCTTCTCTGATATAAGGCTGCTGATTAATAATGGGGTGGGGGGAGCATGGGAGGATTACATGAACACTAGATAGGGCAAAGGGGAGAAAGGGGAAGGGAGTGGGTATGGGGGTAGGTAAGACAGTGAAATGAGATGGACATCATTACCCTAAGTACGTGTGTGAAGACACAAATGGTGCGACTCTCTACTTTGTGTATAAGCCGAGACATGACAAATTGTGCTCTCTATGTGTAATATGATTTGTAATGCATTCTGCTGTCATACATAACAAACTAGAATTTTAAAAAAAAGCAGTAGCCAGAGAAGTAGAGCTTCAATAAGTAGAATTTAAATAAAAATAAGTAGAACTTAAGTACCATGTAAATTCTACTTCTTATATTTAAATAAGAAGAAACAAACACTTCAAGAGGAGTGGAAGAAGAAGAGATGGAGATAGACGTTGTGAGACATAAAGAGAGAGATAAATGGTGTGAATGAGAATTAGAGAGGTGTCGAAGAAGGAAGAATCAGAGAGAAGACCAAAGAGGAGGGGAGAGAAGATGGAAAGAGGGGAGACAAGGAGGAAGGAAGAGGGGAAAGAGAAGAGAGGGGAGGAACAGAGTCCAGGGCGCCATGCTATAGTCCAGAGACAAAAGCAAATGCATACTTAAAGATAGATCAAAAGTGAGGAAGTGGAACTGCCCTATGGGGGCTCCTCTCTTGGGAGGCCCTTCTGTCCTTTCTCTGAACAGGATTTGTTACGTGTTTGCTGGGCTCCTGGAGCTCTGGACTGGTGGGTGACTTCCACTGGGCGCAGCATTCATGCACCGATTCTTCCGGGAAGCTGTGTGATGGGGGAGGTTGGGCCACTCACCTTTGGTTAGGCTAGGATGCCCCTGATGCGAGACTTTACAGATTCTCCATTGAGTCCCCCAGTGCCCCGCAGTGTCTCAGAGGGCAGATGCTTACCGTGGTTTATCAGGTGCCCATGAATGAATGCATTGATGGAAGAAAGAAGCAGCTAGTGAGGACTTCTAAAATGAGACCTGAACCTAGGTTTTCCTTTTTATTCTGAAGCTGTTTTACATTTTTAAAGAACTTTATAGTTTTACACAGTAGTTGGGTTCATCAGGAGAAACTCACACACGCATGGAATTTGATTTCAGCTCATGATCTCCTCCTATTCCCTTCTCTCCTTCCCCATTCTCCTTCCTCGACTCTACTAGACTTCCTTTCACTGGTCTCTTTATTTATATTGGATTGAGAACCTAGTTTTTCGAAGAGTAAATTTTGTTGTAAAATTTATTTGGAATCCTCTACCTTGAATCCTCTACCTTGTATTATTTCTCCTCCCTTGGTCATTTTCTGGCTCATGTCACCAATTAGATAACCCCCAAATTAGTTCACAGTGGAAAGAGATCAATACTAGACATAGACAGATGAGTGCACCTCTGAGAAAATTGTGTCATTATGGTTTGTGGACTATGAAATTACAGAACACCACCGGGCATATGCCAGTGAGTTTCATGGAATGCTCCTTCAATGAGACGTCATTAATTTCTAGAATGCAGTGAATGAAGCCCACCACAGACGGCCATTTGTTTTGATGTACTCCAATTACATTGTATTATTGCTACATTCATAAAAGTAATGCCACTGACCTGCCATCAGTTGCCCAGGCACTGGAGACAGCTTCCAGCCACTACAAATGGACCTACTTACCTCAGGACGGCAGCCAGCTCAAGCCGTGGTCAGTGAATACCTCAGCCCCAGATGAACGTTTATGCAACCTCAAGACAACTGCCTCCACCCCAAACCACAGAGGTTGGCTGCTACGACGACCATGAAGCTCTGGTTGCTTTTCTTCTTCTTAGAGATTGGCCCAAGAACAGGAAGCCAGGGAGGGCCATCTGGACAAAAGAGAGCACAGAATATCAAGGCTTCTGTAAGTTTTATTTGTTGCCATTATTGGGTTAAACAGCTCAGTAATGGACCCTTTTCTTTCTACATCAGCCCAGAGGAACATTCTGGAAATCAGAAGGGGAAAAAAAAGAAATAGTTTCAGGTCTGATAATTCTGTTTTCAAAAGGCAATTCTATCCTAAATATACTTCTAGGCTAAATTGCCTCTGGAGCAATTTGTACTCTTTAGGTTTATGAGAGAGAAACAGAGACAGAGTTAAGAGGGTGGAGTACCCTACTCTCCCTGGGCTGACCTACAGAAACTGTAGCCTAACTCACCCAGCCCAGCCCGCGGTGAGTCCTGTCAGAATCTGAGAGGAATCTGGTAGGAAGTGGGTCTTGGGTCCCTGGTTTCTTGGTCTAGACCAAGCCCTGGGAGAAGAACTGAGTTCTCCTGAAGAGAGGGCAGATGGTTCCTCTTGTGAGGGAACAATCCGTCTACAGGGCCTGAATTCTGTGCCCAAATGCTTAAGGCTAAGAAGCAATGAAAGGCCTCCCCCTTCCACTGACCCAGTGGAGGAAAAGCAGAATGCTCGTGAGGTAGACTCTTCCAGCTGCTTTGCACAAGGACCAGACACAGATGGAAGTAGAATGCGGAGTGTCCCACACAGAATTAGGAGTGACTGAAGACACATGGGACCAGGCAAGCAGTACCCAAGGAGAAGGTAACTTGGGGTCAGTCATCAGACAAGCTCCTGCAGTCACTCTTGGGCACAGGGCAGGGTGGAAGAGGAAAGCTGCAGGTGTCAGAGGCCAGGGAGAGTCAGGTGGTCCTCCCCTAAAAGCAGAGAGTGCATGTCCCAGCCGACACCTTGACTTCAGACTTGCAGCCCTGGGAGCTGTGAGATGACAGACAGACTTCTGTGTTGTGCCATCCAGCCTGCGGTACTTTGTTATGGAATATAAAGGTCAACTCTGAAAATCACCCAAACCAAGATGTCCACAATCCTACTGTGGATGCACTATTATACATAAACAACAATAACCAGCCATGTGGCAAAGGGGAACTCCTTATCTTTTGACAGAAAGGGGACTGCTCCCTGGAAGAGACAGCACATGCTGTGGCAGGAGGTAAGGACAGGCTTCCCGGCTTCTCAGGACATGCAACTGAGACTGGGGAGGAACATTAACCCTAGCTATGAGCCTCCCTGTCTCCATAGACCGTCTCTCTTCAATGCTAAAATAAGGTCAACAGGAATCCTTGTGTTGATTTCACACAGAATTTTTTTTCCACATAGATATTTTAAAAGTCAAATGAGAAAATGTTTTGAGTAAATGGTCAGTAACCTATAAAGTTCTATGAAGATGTTAATTGTTTTTATTAATAAGCTTAGAGTTACTTTTTTGTCTTTAATAACATTGACATTTTCAAGAGAATAATCCAGAGAGGTTTAGAAATCATAGCTCTTCAACTCCTTCGTTGAACTGTTCGACCTGGACTGAAAACCTAATAAATGAGCAATTAATATCAGCAATAAAAAGACGACATTTGCAATTAAAAGTCAATTGACCTTTACAAGCAACAATATGTTTTACAGATACAAATCTATACACTGGAGAAAAACCAGGACACTGTACCATTAGGTATAGGGAAAAATGAGTTGGAATTGTGAAAAATACAAATAACATGCACACACAGATGTTCTCGCACGTGCACTGTAGGGGTTTTCTGTGTATGTGCCTGTACCTTTATTTCAGAATCCTCTAAAAACCAGGAAATGCCACTGGTCTCAAAAGTGCTTTCAAAGAAAATATGTGTCATTTTGCATGTAAGTTAGAATGTTATACAAATTTTTTTGCCTATCGACAGCACTCATCACCTTATTTCACATATTTTCATTGGCCCAAAATATTTTTGACCAGCTGATAAATATGGTTAAAAACTGGGATTCGGTATTGCAAGATAATCCACATTACCCTGACTGCACTAAAGCAAAGGAGATGTTTCCTGAAGATGAATTGCATGTCTTGCATACGATAAACCTATCATGTTAAACCAACTTACCATTTCTTCAAAAACCGCAAGAGTTTGGAGTAGGGACGGGAGGGCTGGGATGTAGTTCAGAGGCAGAAAAATTGCCTAAAATGCCCAGGCCCCTGGGTTTCATCCCCAGCACTGAAAACAATTTTATAAGAGCTAGATTGGCAATGAAAACACGGACTATGATTTTTTCTCTTTTTTAAAATGTGTGGCTCATACAAGTAAGAGGGAAAAGTTGTCATATATACGTGTGTGTGTGTGTGTGTGTGTAATGTAACATTTTTATTAATAGTCCCCATCACAGTCAAGTGTCTCCTGGATTTATGGAGTTTTGAAATCCAAGTAACTTCATGGTTATTCATAATATCCAAACAAACTCATGTCCTTAAAATCTTTCTCAACTGGCCTCAGCCTCACCATCTGACTTCTCCGTCATAGCTGCAGCTCTGAATACCTCTATTTAAATTACACAAATGTGTTTATTTATATAAATGATGCCAGGCATAAATGTGCATTGGTGAAATGAGCAGTATTCATGAAACATTTTGTAAAGCCACAGTTCTTACTCATCGCCGGGTAAGACACAGGAACCCGGGTTCCTAGCATTGAGATCACTTGAAGCAGCAGCAGGGCTTAGTGCAACATTCAGCCCTAATCCTGCCTCATATCCTTCTCCCATCTCCTTGCACCCACTGGCCTCAGGCCTCCCCTCCAGCCCAACCACAAAAGACCCCTATTTCCTGGCCCGACTTGGCCTCTGCTGCCAGATTATCATGGCTTCCTCTCAGAGCTCACTCTTCACAGCAAGTGCTTGTCAGCCTGTGAGAGCTGGAGAGGGCTCTGCATTTGCCAGCTCATCCCTGGCACAGTTTCTTTCCTGCTTGCCAACGATGCTGGCCTTCCGGGGACTCAGTCTGAAAGTTCTTTTCACAAAACTACCTGGGCTGTGAAAAAGACCTGAACACACCTGGGGTTGGGGTGGAGACAGGCAGGAGGTAGTGAAGAATACGCCAGCCCTACCTTCATGTTGGCCCCTAGTTCCTCCCTAATGATCGTTGAATCCAAATTCCTTGGGTCAGCTTGCAAATCCACTCAGAATGGCACTGATGCTGGGGGAGCACAATGTGGGTCACGCACTTTTCCTCCTCTCCCCCTCCCTGGGCCTGAGGCTTCAGGTACCCTACCACCATCCCGTCCTGTATGGCCGGCCAAGTGTGGAAGGGTGGCAGGCCTCCACTGTCTTCACTCCACGTGCCTTGGTGCTGCCTTTGCCATTAGGCCCCACCTGCATTGCTGTGGTGGGTTCAGTGATGTCCCTAAAAGTGAAAGTTGAAGCTCTAACTTGAGCCTATGAGTGTGGCCTACTTTTCAAATAGAGTCATTACTCAAAACTACTTTGATTCGTTTTTTTTTTTTTTTCAATCAACCTAACTGATGCTGTGTAATATGCCAGTCTCTCTGCAAGATAATTCAGAGTGTGCAGAAGCGCAAACCCGTAAGGAGATTGTTTGATCGGCTTCTTGTTTTAAGACACCCAGTTTGTGGTTCTCTTATGGCCTGATCCTGTTTAGCCTCAGAGGAGATACGGGCCTGGTGCTTATTGTACAAACAGTTAATGGCTGGGGGCGAGAGACCAACCTCATCTACCGTCTCTCCATCCTTCACATTGAACTAAGATCAGCTTCCTGTTGAGCAACTTCCACTCTTACCCTCATTGCCTTACTCACAATCTTATACATTATCTCCTGCACTTAGAACAGAGCCGAAGCTCTGAGAAAGAGCCTCCAAGGACCAAGCCCCCCATCCAGGAAGTCTCCTGCTGCGCTGCCCCAGGCCTCCCTGGTGCTGCAGCCTCTTCTGCCCGATTCTGCCCTTCCCTCCAGAACCTCTGCCTCCCGCACACCTACCCCACCCTGGCCCCAGATCTGCCCCCTCCCATCTCTGCAGGTCACATGGAGTTCACGTGTCATTTTTGAATGATGGCTTTTGTAATCTACTCTCCCAAGTAGGAACTTGTATTTCCCTGCTTCATAAGACCACATGTGCGTGTACTTGTCCCTCTATTTTAACCCCACCCTACGTGTGGTTTATTATAGTGAATAGTGAACATACTCAATTTCCCTGACGGCAAACAATCTCCTTACGGGTTTGCGCTTCTGCACACTCTGAATTATCTTGCAGAGAGACTGGCATATTACACAGCATCAGTTAGGTTGATTGAAAAAAAAAAAAAACGAATCAAAGTAGTTCTGTGTGTGTGTCGATGGCTGTGTGTTAATCTACTAGCATCTGTCTCATTATCAAAAGCTGTCCATTGGCATTTGCACACTCAGTTCACTTTTATACAGAGATTACTAAGCAATAAATCCTACAACAGAGAGAGAGAGAGAGAGAGAGAGAAAGACACCGTGCAGCTGGTTGCCTTTGGTAAACATGCCTGGAGACTCCATTTTGCACGTGTGAGTGTGTGTGTAAGCCTGTGTAAGCCGAAGTCACGGCACCGACTCCCTCAGTACCATCCACTGCTCTGCCTTTTATACCTGCCCTCCCAACATCCCACGGCCTAGTTTCCCTCTTGGATATCCCACTCATTACTTTTATTTTCTTTCCCTTATTTTTTCTAAATAATAAGAAGGAAACAGTGAATGTCTATAGACACATTTTGTACCCACATATCTATTAACAATTATCCACTCATCATGCACCTAAAATAAAATATGCAGAGCCTCCTTCTTTTTTTAAGCCAATTATAATCACTACTCCCATCTAAAAATTGGAAATTGAGCATCTCTTGTAACCTCACATTCTCTTGACCTTGGAATACTTCTGCTAAGATCGAGCCACAGCATACACTTGACAGCATCTGCTATTTATTTTTGCCACTTGTGGCAACCACTCAGTGAGGTGGGTCCTGACTCCCTGCACTGTGCTGTTCTGTACAGACCATCAGTTCTTTCAGTGCTGGGGCACTCTCGGTCACAGAGAAGCAGATTGATTGGCCTTAACATACTTTCCCCCCGAAGTTCTTTTGTTGCTTCTTGCTCTGTGAATTTATCCTGGCTCACCTAATCAATACCTCACTTCAAATGCTCACACCAAAGGCTTTAATGCAAGAACTACTTGGCTATTTGTCTAGAAAAGATGAAAATGAAAAATAACTGTGACAAGGTCCAAACAATGAGTGCAAGCCCGGGAGAAGAAGCATTCACAAATTTGCTTTCAAAAATCACATCCTGAGCCAAGTATTTTGACTATGACAGTCAGCATCCAGCAGGGACCAAATAACATCACACAAAAAAAGCAAAAATGCCACTCAACAAAGAAAGGCAATCTAGTAGAGTTCTAGAAATCCTAACTGCTATGTGCAAAAGGAAACTTGGGTTGCTGTAATAAAGCCGGGGATTGTAAACGATAATAACTAATTCAGAATGTCTTTTCAGTTAGCTTCTAATCACTGAGTGGTTTGACCTGGAACTGCTGGATTCTCATTGTCAGCCATCTATACTTTCAACTTAGAACATATCTACCCTTATCCACTGAGATCCACATTCCTTGTCTCTGCACGACTCTTCTATATTTCCAAGGAAATTAAGAATTTAGAAAGATCCAGCAACAGTATTTCTACCAACTCTAAGATGAATTTCTAAGTATTAAGAGTTCAGCTATAATGTTTACTTTCCTACTCTGTTATTATTATTACTTTCTAAAAAAAAAAAAATTGTGTCATCTTCACTTAAATCCTGTGGTGTGTACTCTTGTCTTACCCAGACATGAGATACCATTAAATAATATCGGCCATAAGCCTTTCTTCTCCCTGCCTGCCCACTGGGGCTGGGGCCCCACAAAATCTGCTCCCAGCCTGGATCCCCTTTTTATGGATCCAGGTTTTGTTTTCTGGAAGCACATCTCTAAGGGATGTATTATGCAATATTGACTTGAAACAAAAATGTTTATTTGTACAATCTCTGAAAAAAATATCCTCATTCTACTTAAGTAGCTTAAGGTTCAGATGATATCATAGATTCTAAAAACTTAGACCAGGAATTTCTGCAGAGATTACCAAGTTTTGCCATTTAGTTGTATGCCATCTCCGGTTTCCAACTTTAATTTTCATCAATAATATTATAGTTTTATAGAACACAAGGACGTACATAGTAACAGGAAGGCAATAAAACAGAGAAACAATGGTCAGAGTTAAAATACTTTGATTGACAATCAGAGAGATAAAATCAAATCCCCTAGAGACTTATCTTCAGAGATAATAAACATTTAGTTCCTGTTTTATCAAATAGTGAGATGGACTTCACAGAATACCATAAACATTACTGGTTTGGCCTTCAGTGACATGCATCAATTTTTTCTGTCCCCAAAATAATCTTCTTAGAAACAGAAAAAAAAAAAATCAGTCATTTACCTCCCTTTTAGAAACTGAAGTGTAGGGAGGGGGGATGGTGGAGGATGGGAAAGGCAGCGGAGCACAACAGACACTAGTATGGCAATATGTAAATCAATGGATGTGTAACTGATGTTATTCTGCAATCTGTGTATGGGGTGAAGGTGGGAGTTCATAACCCACTTGAATCAAAGTGTGGAATATGATATGTCAAGAAATTTGTAATGTTTTGAACAACCAACAATAAAAAATTAAAAAAAAAAAAGAAACTGAAGTGTAATTTAGGGAATATATTAAGAAAATATAAAATAAAGAAATACATGGATTTTTTAAAATCATATTGATATTTTTAAAGAAATCATTGTTTCAAAGATTGTTTTAGGGAGCATTTTCTATGGATTACATTAATCTGGAAACACAACAAGAGATCTTCGTGATAAGCAAAGGTACAGAGGACAACCTTTAGGTGTCACAGATACTCTCAAGCAACAGGAAAAGCCATGCGGCAACCTCAGTACAACACATTATATAAATTTCAGTGACATCATACTTAGATTTATTCTCAGATGATGACATAAGAGAGGCATCAATTAACTTTGTTTTCCCTACACTCTTAGCATCCAACTTCAAGGATGATCTGGAGGATGAAACAGCTATCATCATGAGTGTGCAGGAAGAAGGCCATTTTAGGTGTGATTTCAGTTCTACACAGCTACTAACTAGTAATCCACAATTTTTAGCAGCTTATTTGGATTTTCACATCATGTAGACCAAACCTCAAGAGGGAATCTTCAAGAGTTTAATTAGATTTCCTCACTGGGACATACTGTGTGCCCCTTCTTCTAGGGCCCTCTCCAGGTGTTCCTTGGATGGTGATTCCTCCCATGACATGACATTTTCAGTTTCCAGTTATTCGAACATTGAATAAAAGTCACTAACCGTTTAGGGTGTTAGGTCTCAGAAAATAATGCCAAGTTTTTTTCATTTATACTTAAATACAAAGATTTCTGCTGCTCATCCTTTCCTCTTTTTTACTTATAATAAAGACAATACAAATATATCTCCTCAACAAAATAAGAAACATAAGAAAGATGATAAAATCCTTTGAAAGTAAAAAAAATAGTCAAAATGGGAAAAAAATGGCAGAGATACAAATAACTGCAAGTTAGAAGTAAATAATAAACTGCTCTGCAAATAGTAGAATTTAAAATGAACAAAATGGAGCTGATATTTTCAAAATGAACATATGGTATCCTACCCTTTAATAAATTGGTGTTAATATCAACAAGAAAAAATGAAGAGAATACTCATTTGAAACCAAAGCCAACTGTAGAGATAAAATAGACTCAAAATAATGCAAAGAAGTAAAACTCAGGTTAGGGGTGTAGCTCACAGTGGTAGAGCATTGGCCTAGCATGCTCAGGGCCCTGGGTTCCATCCCCAGTGCTGAAAGAAAGAAAGAAAGAAAGAGGTAAAACTAGGGCTATGTTGTTCTTGTCATCCTTGTTCAAACGGGAAGCATAACTGAATGTTAATTTAAGGACCCTGAACATCAAGCATGGAGAAGTATTTTCAGAGTAGCTATGATATAACTGAATTAAGGTATAAAGAAGAAGTTTCCTTTCCTTTCTTAAAGGAGAACCTATGTTCAAAAATATCATTTAATGGGTTTAAGGATACACACATTTAACTTTTATACAGAAACCTTGAGATTACACAATCTCTCTAGTATTTAGAATGTGTTCCCCAGCAAAACAAGGAAGTTTACCAACCACCTGATACAGGACATTGATAATCTATTGAAAAATGCTATCCTAAAGCTATGGTTAGCCTCAAGGAAGTTGGAAGGCCAAGAAGCCATCCACAGCATGCCTTTCCCACTCCAGATGTGTATCATTGTAGTGACATCCGAATCTAGATGCACAACCAACGAAAAATACAGGATTCAAATACTGCAAGAAAGTCCACAGAGAATAAGAGTAAAGCCGAAACACGAATACAACAGAAAGAGATGTGAGTTTTTTAAAAATTCAGCAATATTTGCTATGGTTGATGTTAAATTGATTTTTTTTTCCCAAAATTAAATTTGATCAAATTTAGAGTAGCAACTCCTAACATTTTCACAATTAAGAATTTCCTGTGTTATTTTTCTTTTACTTCATGGTTTTAAAGGATTTTTAATTTCCCTTCCAAAAAATAAAATATATTTAAAATTAATTCATTTTCCATTATATTAATCAAGACAATTTTAACTAAAAGTGCAGCAAACACAGTACATGGCCAATAGACATAAAAATTGCTGGTTCATTAAGTGTGTTTACACTGAAATATTTAAAGGATCTGAGTGCACTTAGGATTCTGAAAACCAGTGTCAGAGAACATTGATTTACAGTGAAGAAATCCTGCGGTAAATCTTAGTTCTCATATTCACTGGCGGAAAGTCCTTAAAGAAACCATGGAAGCTCTTTGGGAACTTCTGTCTCCACATCAGTAAAATTAAAGCAAGGACCCCCTTGCAGCAGTGTTCCAGGTCCATTTAAAGGGTCAAATTTTAAAGAGAATATGTGTTTTACAACACATATAAACACCCAACACATACTAGAATTACATGCTTAAGCATTTGATCAATATTCCTGGCTTAAACCTATGAAGCATAAATGGTTGGATCACTCAAAGGTAAAATGAAAGGGACCTGTGCATTTTCTCTAGCATGGAGCCTTGCAGAGGGATAATGATGCATGGTGCCATGTAGTGAAATGCAGAAACATGTAAATGGAATTGTACCAGGAAAAGTCAGAAAAGTCCCACCATGAAGAATCCAGAAATACTGTAGGCAAATTATGACTTGATCCTCTGACTTCGCGTCTTGCATCAATAAATGCAGAAATAATGGTGGCAAGAACTCCCTCTCCACACAGAGTTTGCTATCAGCCATTATGAGCAAAAGTGGTAGCCATAGAGGGACCAATGGTAAAGGGGCAAGAAAGGAAAATTCAAGTTCATATTCAAAGGCAGGAAGGCATACCAGCACCATTGGAGTGAAAATTTTGAGCTGAGTTCATTTATGAATTTACATGAAAAATAAAGAGTGTAAATCTTTATATGAATAAAATTTTAGTACTTATTAAAAAACTAAAAGGCATTTCAAACACTTTGGCTTTGAAAAGCCAAAATGACTCAGTCAACAAAGATCTGAGCATGTACCACGTACAAGTCTGTTCTAAGCACAGGGATCAACATTTAGATAAAGAAATAGCGTCCAGTCTGGCAAGTAGAAAGGAAACGACCCTCCCATGTGTTTGGTAGATAAGCAAATTACTATATCTTCTTTGGAAAATATTCCAGAAATATCTTTTTAAATTAATAATACCTCTAACATTTGACCCTGCTGTTTCTCATTTGAAAGCTGACTTTCACAGAAAAAAAAAAAAAAAAGTATGGTACAAGCATAAGGACATCCATTGAAGTATTGCAGTTTTTTTAGTGGCAAAATGACCATAGAAATAAGTCTAACAAATCTAGAAACATATCTTGATATTCACCATTGGAGTTAGAGCTGCATATCCTCACCCAGAAGGAAGTCCATGATATAGAGCAAAGTGAAAAAAACAAGAGGGAGAGATTGGAGGAGCTCTGTTTGTTCATCTGATTATTGATGTCTGCTTTATAAGCTTTGTATTATAAAAGCAACCGCAGTTTGTTTTAATTTTTTATTGTAAAGAAAATAAACGATTTCAAAAATAATGGCATGCAAAGTGCTGAGGTAGCTTTCAAGTAGCTCTAAAAAATAGTAGGAAAGACAGACATTGAGACAATTAACTCTAAGACAAGTCAGGGGAAAAAAAAATAAACACTCAATGGGAGACATTCACTCAATATCATCAGACACATGAGAAAGGTCATGCACCCTTGAGCGGTGGTCAAAATTGAGCTGCAAAGGCTTTGGATTCAATGGCTGGATTTTTCTCAGACCCTTTAAAGAATATTCTACACCAAATGAAGCTACAGTCAGAGGCTGGGAATAGCTGAATGAGACAATGTGCAGCTGGACTGAAATCTGCTGTGTGAAATGGACTAACCTGAGCACGGCAAAGAGAGCAAGTTTCTGCCCCCGAACTCTTGGAAATTCAGCCCATTGAATCTGTGGTCATATTTAATTTTGCTGCGATTTTATATATGCAGGCAGAGAGAATCAAAATAATCTAGAGGAAATAGCAAATACATTCATTAGCATTTCTAAATAAATTTTGCTGAGCTATAATCTCAATCTGTCAATATTCTAGATATGTTCAAAGGATAATTTAGCAACTAAAGGAAATGCTCATTAACAATCAATCTTGAAAAGATAGACCATTCTCAGAACTCTTACATATACAGATGGCACACTTGCAGTGGGATCACAATAAAATGCTAAATATGCCGGTTTGTCTATGATCATTGAGAAAATAATAGAATGTTTCTCTTTATGGGATTCTGACTTCCAAAATCACCCCCCATGCAGACCTATGTATCATTCAGGCACTTAGGTAGCTTTCACAGAAACAGATGGCAATAATAGATAAATCTAGGTATCAAACACACACTGGTAAAACTATAAGTCTGCTGTGAAAATTAAAATCTAAGCAAAGTAAGTAAATAAGAAAAAGATTAATAAGTTCCCAATGACAGTCAAAATAAACCACAGAAAAGTCTAAGTTCTAAGCAAAAACCACAAAACAAGTGAGGGGAAAATGTCTCCATATTTAATAACCTTTCAATCAAAGATTATTAACCACGAATAGGGTGGAGCCTGAGATGTTCAGGTCCCCAACATAGAACGCATGTCAAAGGGGCCACATGTAACTCAAGCCCCACATCTCGGTGTTGTCTACTCATTAACCTAAAGCAGCTGATGGAGCAGTAGTTATCAGAGCAGATTGTCTCTAATAAATGAAAAAATAGTCCTTTCCTACATATTTTTAGAATCCAAGAATCTAAAAATTGGGGTAGATTGTAACTTCTTTATCCATCAAATACATTAAAACATGTTTGCAGATTGCTTAAATTTCTCAAAATCTAAGCAAATTAAGTCCATGAGCAAAGAAAGTCCCTTATGTGTTTATTCCCTCTGATGTACTTGTTTTTAACATTAAGTGCTGTGCAAAAGTACATAGACAAAGAACAAAGACCTGTCAACACGATCCTCACTCCAACCTCTGAGTAAGCCATTAGCAGTGTGAAAGTCACTCCACTGAGGCTCTTGGTCTCCGGCAAGATGGTGGCCAAAGTCCTTCTAGACTCACTAAATATTGTGGGTAAATATTTGAAACCTATTTTTTACCAATAGCCTGGTGCTGGAGACCCTATAAGAAATGTAAAGAGAACCTATGATTTCTGTTCCAGTTTTATCTAAACGTCTTATCTAAATCGCTGGTAAACAAGTCTGCCCTAACATGTTTATCTTCAGGCTAAGATATCATCTTCTTCGTGGTTGAAATTGGTGTATATATTAAATAATGTCTTGTTTGAACAATTTGCTCCCACAGTAAAACAAGCATTGAGGCAGATGTGCTCCAAGATACAAACAGACTGGGAAATGTGCTTTTGGACATCTGGATAACTTCCAGTTTTGTGGCTCAGGATACCATCCAAGATTTTGGAAGGAGAAGTCCAGAATTTCTGCTTGCTGGTGACGTTACTCCTGAAACAAACACGTATACAAGTAATAACTAATCTTTTTTTATTGCAAATAAGCAGCGTATTTATGGGATCTGGACTGAGCGCCCCACCACACCCCATAGCACCCTGCAGAGGCCACCATCAGTGTCATAGCCCCCCTCCCTGGTGGTTTTCAAAATAAGCTTCCTGAGCTTGTCGTTTCTCCACCCAGACTCACATCCATCTCGTGGCCTCTGCATTCTCCGACAGTCCTTGCCTCTAGTGACTTGTGGGATGTGGCCCCGTGAGTGCATGACTTTCCCTTCAGGCTGGCCTCTTCTCTACCGTCTTCTTGGTCCCCTTGGCTCTGTGTGAACTTCATGGGTGAGTATTTCCCTAGAGCCTTCTCTTTGTTTCCTCTTTTTGCTGTGGTCACACAGGCCTCATAGAGGACTCTCAGTTATTCTCCCCTCCCACACACACACTGGAGATCTCTAAATATCCGTCTTCATGTCCAAATTCTATGTCTCCAGTTGCTTCTAGAAATATCCATCTAGAATTCTGGAAGGACTACATTCCCAACAGTTCTAACACTTAGTGCTATCAGCCTCCTTCCTTTGGTTCACCTCCACACTGATACACACTCTGACATTTCTTATTCTGGTTAATGAAAACATTTTCTGGACAAGGAGGTCTACTCAGAGGCTGAAGTTTGAAATTGTGAAAACTGGAGATGCCTTTTATTTGTAGCTGAATCTTCACCATGACATTCCAAGAGCAGAGAATCAATAAATGCCTTTTGAAAGGGTAACAAGTGAATCTTATAATGAAAGACTTCAAAGCAAAAACGACATTCAAAACCAGAACAAAAAGGGAAAAATGTGATCATTGAAACAAAAAATAATAAGCCAGTTTTTGCTCTTCTGTTTTGAGAAAATGGAAAATAAAAATGTGTTCCTATGTGATATTGAGCTTGAAGGGAGTGCCACTAAGACCTGGCAGCAACAGGCACTCAACACACACGTGTATAGTGGCTTCGTAATGTCAGCTCACAGCTAAGAAGCTACAATTTTACACTCTAACCCAGGAGCTGAATGGCTAGCATCTTGAGGCTTTCTGGCATTTGTTAACTGATCAGTCATATAGCAGCAATGAAAAGAACAAAGCCTCTGTACCCAGAAGATTCGGCACTGAATACTTATGACTTTGTAGAGGTGGATACATGCACTGGTTCTGACTCTGACTCCAAGACCTTGGAAAAGCTGTTTGCCTTCCTTCATTTGTGAGTTTGATTATTTATATCTTGCATGTGCTCATCCATCTCAGAAAAGTTCAGATGCGTTCCTGGAAACTGCCACACCATAAACACACAGACATGGGGCAAAACCAGATTTCAAAACCCTCATTAGAAGCAGAATCCCTGGGCGTGGACGAAGCACCTGCGTTAATCTGATACACAGAAGCCAAACATTTATGGGCCAGTGCTTCAGATGATGGCAGCATTACATGCCCTACAATCATCTGTTGTTTAAAGTGCTTTCAAACACATTCATTTTGTCCCCTTCTTTAAAGCAAGCAGCCACCAATGCATTCAGTTATTAACCCAGCGATGACTGAGCAGCACGGGTTGCTGGTGCAGAGAGGGAATGGAAAGCAAGTCTGGACATTGCTTCATCTGCCACGGAATATCCCGTTTATATGAGAGGCCTTACTCCAATATTAGCTTGAATTAGTCTAAAATCACACCATGCCGTGTGCAAAAAGGAAAGAGATCCAGTCACACTGAAATACCCATCTGGGCTCTATTGGCAGGAAACTGGATCTGAAGATGGACGTTCACCTTCACTCAGCCCTCATCAGCCACCACCCAAAATAATAAAAAGACACATTTGTTCTGCAGTGAGGATATTACCCCCTGTGTGACTGTTCTTATCAAATCCTGGCCTGAATGTGTGCAGGCACGGAGGACAGAGGACCCCGCAGATAGCACATATGTCGTCAACCTGAACCGCTACAGTCTGGGAATGAAGAGTCACACGGATACTCGAAGCCAGCTGCAGAACTGTGGCAGGGCCCGGGGTGGAGGCAAACAGGAGGGCAGACAGCCTATCACCACAGAGAGCCACAGAAATAGAACACTTTCAACACTCCCATTAGTCACTGTTAAATGTGCCCTTCTTAGGAAATTTGAAAGGATAAAAGTTTCTACTCTTTAAATTGTATAACCCAGAAATTCCACTCTTAAGAACTAAATTTCCAAGCATATGCTAAAAAAATGCGTAATTTTTTTTATTTTGAAATGTTATTTATAATTTTTAAAAATCAGAAACAAATGTCTTAACACTAAAAGAATATTTAAATAAACATGGTCAACCCATAAACTTGAAAGCATTCAGTCATTTAAAGTTATAGGGTTTTATTTTAAACAAAATAACATGCTCACCATGTAAGACTAAATGAAAAATATACATAAATGGCTTGATCTGCTCTTTACAAGCACAACAGCCCTGTGTGTGTGTGTGTGTGTGTGTGTGTATATATACCTCTGCCTGTTGTAGTTATGTACAGGTATATACAAAGAAACTTGCAAACATACAAACAAGGATTAAATTGCCTTTAATTTTATCCCATTTTCCCCTACCACTCTGAAAAAATACACATCATAAAAAAAGGAAAGAAATGAAAAACAATGGTAGGTGTTTAAAAAAACAAGAAAACTTTCTTTAAAGAACCACATGCCTGGCTGTCCCAGAGGCTCAGGAGTTGGATAGAACATTACAGGATTTTCACAAATCAGCTGCAAGGATAAAATCAACCAAGAGTAATTCTCATGTGGGAAATGGGCAGGAAGAGCCCAGAATCACCCGTTTTTGAAAAAAGGCAGGAGTTTCTTCTGGAAGCCTAGTAGCTTCTAAAGCTACTAGGTACCAGTAGTACTAAGTAAGTAGTACAGTACCACTAAGACACTCATCATAGATCAAGACTATTTAAAATTATGAAAAAATTTTACCTAACTAAGTAATTTTAGGGAAAAAAGACATAAAAATACAGGAATATCTTTGTGAGTAGAATAATCCTGATCTTTAAAAATCAAATCATATCTGGACCTGAGTCAGGATATACTTCTTTAAGAATTCATCTTCTTCCTCTCTCCCACTGCGTGCTCATTGACATAACTCTCACTGCTGTCAGGTGTGCCCTCTTGGTGGGCAGTGCTGCGCTGGGTGGGAGTGTTAGCCACACTGCCTTGCATGAGGCCAACACCCGAGACCATGACATCAGGAAACTGCAGCATAATAAGATCCTGGATTCATCACTGAGGTCCCTCAGGAAGCCTGTGGGTGGTGACAAGTGAGTGTCCCAGCTTGCTGGGACCCTGGAGTGACGCAGAGTACTTTCACATCAGTCTCTGGAGCCCACGGGCCCAGTGGGGAGACACACAGGCTGCCCTCCAGCTGGTGGCCATCTGCCTACGTGACAACGGCCAGATGGTGAGAAAACTCTGACAAGGGGATCAAACATTAAATAAAAGAAGACTTCTTGGAAAGCAGCATTGACATCGATTATTCATAGGATTTTATAATGTCTTGGAAGTTTTCACTTGAAGTATTTTAGGAGGAATGAGAAAAAAAAAAAGAAAAGAAAAGACAGATAAAAAATTCTTGGATGACTGTCTGGAGTGGCAGACATGAGATGCTTCGGGCTTCCTGCAGCAAGCATGCTGAATTGATTTATAAATGTCCTTGCTGTTCCAGTCAAACTCCAAACTCAGACAGATCAAAGAATCAATCAATACAGTGCCCTGCCTCCTGCCATCGGAGGGGTTCGCGTGGACGCCCCCTAAGGGATTCCCAGTCGCTCTTGGTGGAACCCCAGAGCTGCTGCCCTGAGAACCCCTTACCAGTGGGATGTCCCCTGTGCACTCTGAACATGGAGAGGATGGGAATGACTGAGCTTTCCCAACCCTCCCAGTTTTGACAGGAAGAACAGCAGGTCACAAAATGACCAGAACAAATAAAAACTCACTCCTTACCACATTTTTCTTCCCCCAGTTAGAATTGCATAAAAAAAAGGTTTTGGTTTTGGTTTTTGCTTTGCCATATCAGCATGCCTTTCTATATGATGTAAGCTTTTTAAGTTCAAGCAAATTCTGGACTTAACAAAAGTTTTTAAAAAGTTAGAACAACAGTACAGACTATATGTGCTATTTATTTTAAAAAGGAAAATAGTAATTAAGAGTTCAGAAGATTAAATTAGGAGGATAAACAGATTTAACTTTTCTTGAAAGAAGTTTGATTCCTGGATAAAAGAAAGTTTAAAAAAAAAGACTTTTTTTTAAACCATTATCCATATTCCTAAATAAATCCAGATCAAACCCATAATATGCACTTGGACTTAAGATGGAGCCAAGGATAGTAGAGAGTTACAGGAATTAACTGACAGCCAGGGACACTCAAGACTTCTGGCCTTTGACTTGCTTCCCAGCAGAACCTGGAAAATGGGGCTCAGGCTGGAGGGCTTACTTCTAGGATAAGGGCTCAGAAGTCACTCAGCTGCTCAGTGGCTTGTCTTCTGCACAGATGTCAGTTGCCACAGTGGTTTGGGGACATGGTTTTCTTTTCTCACTTTAATAACGAAGCCCTGTTTCTATCAAAGCAGAAACTTTATCTACACCGGCAGTTTGGAGGTGGAAATCTCTAACAAAAACTGACAAATGCAAACCCTCTAATTTTACATTTTCTGAAGTATTTGATTTGGCTTCAACATAATTGCTAAAAGATGGTGTAAGTTATTTTAATATATTAACATTTTTATAATTCAAACTTATACAACTCCTGTGTTTATTGGTTTATGATTTCTTGTCTTTTCTAGTGTTTTTATTACAGAAATCCACATTCACACACACCCCAACATGATACAAAACCACCAGTGTTTCTGTGGAGATTTTTTTTTAAAGAATTAAATTTGAACATGAACGTTTTTTGAAGTTTAAAATTTCACCAGGAAAAAAAAAAAGTTCAATATAGGCTCAATGTTCAATTACCAGATTTATTTCTAAGAAAATAATGGATATGAGAAGACCTGGGAATCTCATACAATTCCTACTGAAACATAACTATCCATCTCCTGTGAGGTGCAAGGAATCTGGATTGGAAGCATATACAGTGGTCTGTGTGTCGTTGCAAAGCTAAGAAGTATGACAAGTAGAAAAGATAGGGAGAAGTAACTTCGTAGATGGCTGGTTCTGTTGCTTTTATACATATATCATGTTGCATAGACACGGGTTGCACAGAATTGAACATTGAACAAAAAAGTGCATTCTACAGCCCAGACATAGATACCAATTCTTATGTTAGAGGGCAAAACAAAGAAGCAGTGTCTCTGTGTCCCATGGAGTTATTGCTAAGATGGCTACATGAAAGAAAGAGTGACTGATCCAACAGTTTCTCAACCCTCAAACAACACACAGGGGATTCCATATTTGTCTAAGCTGGTTAACTAAGAAGTATTGTTGATGTCTGTCTTGCTCTTTTGCCCAGTACTCTTGGGAAATCCATTTTCTGCACTGGACAATGAAGAAGGAAGGAAGGAAGGAAGGAAGGAAGGAAGGGAGGGAGGGAGGGAGGGAGAGAGTGAAGGAGGGAAGGAAGGAAATCCACCCAGAATATACAAATCTGGATGCAATGTCCCAAGTCAGCACAGAGCAATGCAGTTTTGCAGCTCTGGTAAACTACTCCCGTGGGCTATGTGTGTCGACATTAGCTATTCTTACCTCACTTTGGGTAATTTAGTGACTGCTATTTTGCCAGTTTTCTTGTGGCATGTCACATTTTCTGATGTGCTATGCTTTAGAGAAATATTTCCTATTTTGTAGCCAAAATTTTTAGCATTCAGAAAATAGTGTCAAGTTTCTGGTGAATTTTCTGATGCGGAGATTGGCTTTTATTTTTTACTACAGACACTGCGAATCCCAAGTGAATATAGATAATGCAGCATGGTTCACTCTTTTGACTATTTCTCTCCAGGTTTTCAGACATAGATATGGTTTCCAGGGTGCCCCCCTCCCTCCACATCAGAGCTTTTTTAAATCTGTTGCAGAGTGTAGACTTGGGTATGAGGGGGAAAAAATTGTTAGGCATTCTCTGTGCCACTTACTTCATTGGATGATTTGAATCAAGAAACCCCATGTCTCTAGTCCCAGTTTCCTTATCTGAAAAATGGGCATCAAGTGAGATAACTCATGCCAAGTGCCTAGAGCAATGTCTGGCTCGTTAAATGCTTCCTACCAAACATAACACTGACATGGCCTGATCAGAACCTATGCCGTCAATCTGGGGTCTCACTAAATTTCATATGAGCCACAGTTAGCATGCAGGCAAGGCTACAGCACAGTGAGCAGGTGAGCAGGTCCTCTCCACACCTCTGCAAAATCATCTAGCAGGAACTGGGAGCAGTGGTGACAAGAAACAACGTGACCAGTGCAGGTGGCCTCTGTCCCTAGGCAGTGTTAAGGGGCTTGTAAGACATGGCAAAAAAAAACTAATTATTTCCTTGAACTCTGGGGAAAACAAACAAACAAACAAAACATTACTTCCTTACAGCAGTGCCCAAATGAATGTCACAAAGAGGTATACTTAAAATTGGAAAGATAGTTATCATCAGTAATGATCCTGTCCTCCTCACTGTCACTGGGTACATACAGCTTTGGGGAAACCAATCTGCTGAAAATCTAAAAGTTCCCACCCCCAGGTTAGTAGAGAAGGCCTTCCATTGCTGACCATGGCAAGTTTTCAGTACATCCCTATAGTTTTTTTCCTTTCTCCCAACCATTGTCACAGCAGGAATCCCCTGATGGAGAATAAGCTGCACTTGGAGAAGTCTCCACCAGGGGTTCAGCTGTGCAATGGATCAAGTGCCAACCCCTGGCAGAAGAAGGGCAGAAACAAAACACATGGACTTAAGTGCTGGCTGTGCAGGGCCCAGGGGCACAGCCTGAGCCACAGCAACTTCAGCGGCTGAGGCAGGAGGATGGCAAGTTCAAGGACAGCCTCAGCAACTTGTGCAAGACCCTCAGCAACTTCATGGAATTCTATCTCAAAATAAAAAAAAATAAAAATAAAAATAAAAGGTATAGGGATGTAGCTCAATGGTTAAATGCCTCTTGGTTCAATCCCTGGTACCAAAAAATGAAAACATAAATGCTGGAGATAGACAAGATTCTAATACACAAGAAGAAACACACCAAGCCATCAATAAAATGTCAATAGAGTTAAAGCACATATGTTTTCAAATTTTTGTAGCACAACTAAAAATAAACACAGACAAGATTCATTAATAAATAATCTAGAAAAAAATCATTGCTATTTTTAATACACCAAAAGTTCTTTTAAACCATTAAGAAAAAAATACCATAGAAAAAAATTATAGAAACATCATTTTTTAATGTTCCAGAACTTTTATTTCTTTATATTTATATTTATTTATGTGGAGATAAGGATTGAACTCAGTGCCTCACACATGCTAGGCAAGTGCTGTACTACTGAGCCACAGCCTTGGCCCCAGAAACATCTTTTAAAAGGCATTCAGCTTTTTTAAAAAACAAGAGACATGCAAATAGCCAATGAATATATTTAAAAAAATCTAAGCACCTATATTTGATGGGTCAAAAGAATAAAAATGAAATAGTACTTCTTTTGCTACTAGATAGAAAATAGTTAAAATGGCGGAAATCATTAAGCATGAGGAAGAATATACCAGAATAAGTGAGAAAAATAAATTGCTCAACCTTCCTGAAAGTTGATCTTACTGTGAACAAAGTTTTTAATATATACAATCTGATTTCTTAAAATCTGAAAGTTTCTTGAGGGCATATGCACAAAGATGTTCATTAGAGTGTATAATAAATGAAGACAATATTCAAGAGCAGCATTAGGCAATTGGTTAAAAATATTTAATATGTCTATTTAAATTTCCTTTCTAGTATATATTCATTTAAATTAAAATATCAATTGTTAATGGAAAATGAAGCAACAAATAATCAGGAATTTAATACTACCATTTATCTAAAAAATATGACCAGATATATTTTTAGATTAATGAGTGCCAAAGATGTGGTTATTTTAGAAAGATAGAATTTCGAATGATACCTAATTTACTTAAAAAGGAATGTTCTGTGTTGTTCAAAAATGGTGCTATTTTTAAATAAACAAATTTATAGCTAGTTTTATTCTGGAGCAAAAATTATACTACTCAACTGAAGCTGTTGTGTTCCCAAAGGTCTGTTTGCAGGTAGAATGCAATACTCAAGACAGAAAAAAAAGTTTCTGTTTGCAGCCTGGTTCCTGTGAGATGCAGTGTTTAAGGACGGAGAAGAGATGTGCAAAGGAAAGAGAGTCACTCTCGGGGAAGCCCTGGACAGACCCAGTGGGACAGCGGCAGCAGTGAAAAGGGGCCCCCACGGACACTGCCTCTCCGTGTCCCTGATGGTCCCACGGCGACCTGAACAAGGATCCCACAAGGCAAGCAGGAAGCAAAAGAGAGAAAACCAAGAAGGAACAAGCACAAGCTGTGAGACAAATGTCCCCCCAAGACTTTCCAGGAGGACCTGAGCCACAGCCCCACAGTGGCAGAGGCGGAGGGGGTGCCGTATCCCAGGGCCGGGATGAGGAAGCTGGGATGTGGCAGCTGGAGGCACGGGACAAGAAGGAAGCACAGTCCCTGTGGTCCCTGTGGTCCCTGTGGTCCTGACTCGGCACACCCCCAGCAAATGGGACCTGCTGTCCAACTGAGGAGCCCAACAGAGGTTGTCCTGCCACCAGCCCTCCATCTCAAATGGGATGACTCTCCCCACGGACACCACCCCCACTTGCCCCGTGCCCCTGCCTTTACTGCGGTTGGTTCTGTGCTTAAGAATCAGCAAAATGCCCGACACCCTCAAACTGTTCCCACTACCATGTTTTGCTTGATCCCCCTCTGACACTCTCAGACGGTCCACATCTTCTGCCTCTGAAGGTCTCTGTCACCTAAACCTCACCCTGTCTAATGGGTCTAACCTTCCAAAGGCCCGATTTCAAAGAAATCCTCTCAATCCTTCCAGATCACCTGCTGTCAGTGAGGACCCCGGCAGGGCCTCACCATCTTCCTCCTCACCCCTGCCTCAGTCTAAACAAATCACACACACACACACACACACACACACACGTGTGTGTGTGTGACCTGCATCGTGTGCAGCTCTCAACTCCAGTGACCTCGCTACTTCTAATGGCAATAGCAGTGCCTGGCACTTCAAGGGTGCATGCTATGTGCTGGGCACTTTGTGAAGCTCTGATGAACACTACTCTGCAAAGCAAGCCTAAGAACATAGAGGTGATCTATATGGCCAAGGTCCTGCAGGTGTCAAGTGGTGGCAATGTGATGTCAATAAAAAATAACCTTGAAAATCACCCATACCTGTCCTGACCCTTCTTTCTGTTACAGCCCAAGGTCTGCACCACCTCTCAGCAAGATCCCTGTGTGTTCCTGGAGCCCATGACCGCTAGCCCTGCCAGAGATCCTGCCTCTCCTCCCTGCACTTTGGCTCCTGCTCCACTGTCCACTGAACCCCTCTTGTCAGGGCCACCCAGAAGCCACCATCCTGCTTCATGGAGGGGTACAGCTCAGTCTTAGTGTTTCTCACTTTCCCGGGAGGATCTGACACCATGGGTCGTTCTATCCTACTTGTAATTCCCTGTTCTCCCGGCTTTGGTCCGTGGCACACTCCCAGCCCACTCTACCATTCCGTGGGCTCCTTCTCGGGCACCAAATCCCTTTCTATGTGGGCAGAAAATGCTGGATACCCTTAGGACTCTGTTCTGGGCCCCCTTTCCTATTCACACTTCACTCTATCCTGAGGAAGTCAGATCCAATCCTTGTATATAAGATGTTTCTTAGGAGCAAATAGGAGGAGAGACTTCCACTGATGAAGCCAAAAACCAAACCTAATGAAAGAATTTTGGGATTGCTCACCAAATTGTCGAGACACTAAGAACTAGACTTGAAGGCACTGTACCCCACACCTTGCCAGAGAGCTGGTCAAACCTATTCTCCACTCATCCCACCACAGTGAGTGTTCCAAGTCCAGCACCACTGTCACCTCCGCACCCGCACATCAACCCTATGGCCACAATTGCTTTTGACACCAAGCAGAAGCAAGAGTTCCCCAGTATGTCTTTCTTGGGCCTCTTGCTACTGATAAATGTCTGGTGTCATACCTCTGATGAGCAGAGCCCTGAGCCTTAGAAGCAAAAGTATCTAGGGTTAGTTCCTACCAGGGAAGGTATTTTTTATCCACACTATGACCCATAAAATGGGGAATTATACAAGCATGGTCAGGGATTTGGATCTTGGACATTAGAAATAAAAAACTGTTATCTTGCTCCATGATTGTAGTAGCAGATCTGCCACTTACTCTCAACACCTCTCTCTCCAGCCCAGGATCATTTTTTGAGCTTATTTGATATCTCACTTAGGGTTCTTATATTACCTCAAAGTTAACCTATCTGAAATAAATCTTTGGATCCACAGACATTCTCACCCATCTTTCACATTTAAAAAGCCTCTTTACATCTGATTGCTTGCTGTGAACTCAGTGAACACCTGGCTCCTTTCTTTTGTCCCCTCCTTCCCCTCTCCTGTCCCACCTCTTTCTGTAGCTACAATAGTCTCTGCACTGGAACACAGTTACTCTTCTCAGCTGCCTCTGATTGATTCTCCTCATCCATTCTTCAGTAATATAGGGTTTCTAAATTTAGTAAGCTTTCTAAAAGCCATTTTGGAACATTCCATCCTATCAGTGGCTTCCTCTTTTTTAGATTACTAAGTTATGAGTAAGACAACCTGCAGAGGATCAGGACTCGGAGCACTGGGCCACAGCTGGTCCCACAGACTCACATATGCTCTTCCTCCCTCCTGGTTGGCTGTGCCACCGTCTCAGGCCTGTTTTCTCTTCAACAGGTCAAGCTTTCTGTTGGTCCAGGCTCTTCACAGATGCTGTCCCTCTGCCTGGAATGCCAAACCCTTTTCTCTTGCATCTCCAGTTAATTCCAACCAAAGATGCAGGTCTCCCTGCTAACCTCACTCTGACCTCCGGCATAAGTTGGCTTAACCGTGTGCTGTTATTTTCTCTTTTTCACATCTTCTTCTCTGACACTTTTTATCATCTGTGATTTTCTGGTCTGTGAGATTGCCTGTTAACCTTGGCTCTTCTCATTACCAATGTGAAAGTGGAGACCACATCTTCTTCCCAGCAGGAGACCGGGAGCCTTTCCAACTACCTCCCCGAGAGCATAGGTTGACTTAGAGATAACTGAATAAACCAATCCAGGCATTTATAATATCACATTTAGGGAACAGAAACAAATATCAGACCCTCCCTGACCCAAGAAGACTTGGTAAGAACTGATGATGGAAACCAATAAAATTGAAGTTGCAAGGAGAAATCATCAGTTCACTAAATCTTGTCAGTGCAGTGCTTGAAAACATCAGCTGCCTAAACTCATGTGGAAAATGGACAGCAAAAGGGAGGACAATCCATGGTTGTTGAAACTGGGAAGAAGGCCATTCCCTATAGCTCTGAGAGGAGGGCAACAAGAGAAAAGGCAGGGGAAGACCATGTGCCCACAGTAGGGGTGCAAGGGTAGCCTCTGCGGGAGCTCCCCACCACGGGGGTGGCTGTTCATATGCCTGACAACAACATATGGAATGTGGGCACCCACTCGGTGTCTTTTAAAGTGTTTACTACATTTAAAGCAGAAATCACAATTTTCGCCCTTAAGAATTTAAAGTCAATGAAAAAATAAAACAGGAACCTAAGCAATGTCATTGAGGAATGCGTTTTTGTGCTGTGCTGTCAAGTCTACAAAGAGCTTCCATGGGCACCATCTTTATAGAAAAGAAAGTGCATTCATGCTATTAGAGGGGTACGGTGGTACTAAAGCCTATTCCACAAAATCTCTCAAAGGATGAGATGATCCAAACTATTCCACAAGGCTCTGGTCAGAAGAAAACTACCTGAAGTGGGGGATGTATTTCCATTGAAATGAAATCTAGCCATTTAGTCACCTCTCTGAACGGTGGAGTTACACAATATTTGCTTCAAGAAGAACTGGCCCGCCTCAGTAGGTGCTGACATACATTGTCTTCTAAGACAGGAGATTTGGAAATTGGTTCTCTTCATTGATGCCACGTTCTGAATGAATGCACCTTTTCTATGCACCGCATAACTGCTCTATTTACTGGCATAATCTCCTAAAAACTGATTCAACTTTAAGAATTTGTTTTAAATGGGTGTGTTGACCCTTGGAGTAACCGGGAAATATTTCTTGGGTAACGTAGCTACAGCAGCAGAAATCACATGGGACCCTTTGCCCAGGCCTTCTGCACACCATCCAGAAGGGAGACTCAGTCGTCTGTGATTAGTCATAAAGGAGGTTTCTGGCTGAGGAGTTCAGGAGCTGCTCTCCACCTAGACAGTTGTGGCTGTAAATATAACAGAGGACCGTCTTTTGTCCCAGTGGCTTGAGTTCAAATGTACCTATGAGCTACGTGCTACTTCTCAGCTGCTCATTATCCACATTAAATATTTCCAAAATGTAATCCCATGGGTGTTCTGTTGACACAGCTATGGTAATAACTTAAAAACTTCCTCCTAGGTAAGGTTTCTTCATTATTTATTTTATAATATCCAGAAATGTTAGGTGTGGGTTGAACTTTATTGTATGAAAAGAATTCTTAAGCCCTAAACACACAAATATACATAGTCTCATAAAAACCTGAATGAAACAGGTAATTCTGAATTCTGCCATACAATATTTACAATTCAGATCAAATTGCCTTAAGATCTGAAAGGTATACAGACAGAAAAAGAAGTAATACAACTGAGAAATAAAATCTAATGATTTTTAAAATTTATTTTGGTTTTCAACTTAAATAAATTTATCCTGCATTCATTTGGAATGGTGGACACAGGGAAGGGGGGAAGAATATTTGTTACATCCATTTAATGGAAACAGTCTATGCAAATATCATATGTTTCTGCTTCATTTACGATGTCATAGCAAGGTAAAGATTACTATTGACAATTTAGAGATAGGAAGCTAAGCCTCAAAGAGGATAAATGTGTATAGAATGTCCACCTAAAAAGTAGTGTGCCTGTGCTCCTGTTTAAAGGGGTGTCCATTGGCCACAACACAAAGAGAAAAATCCATGAGCTCCAATATTTCACTTAAGGAATGTAAATGGATGTACCATCATTCTGTAGGTTTTAAGCCCTCTTAAAATATTAAAATTGCAAAGTGCATTCACATAAAAACATGCCAGAGATGTAATGATAAGTCAGCAAATTTATTAAAATGAGAGAGGGGAAAACTGCATGCGCCAACCTGTAAGAGCAAGTTCAAGGAGGGATTGTGGTCTGACAGTTTCACCGGAGGTTAGAAGGGACAGCTGTGTTCCACATAAATTTGCTGACCCTCATGAACTTTCTATCAACAAGGTTTTCTCATCCTCCCATTATTGCTGTTCAACAATTAATCAACAGCTGTTGAAACATTATAAGCATGCTTGTAATCTGGGGTAAAATTAATGATTGCCTATCTATTAAAATGCTGAGGGAGGCTTTGTTTTCCAGCCCCAGAGTGAACTTGCTGATTTATTCTTCAAATCAATTACCCTAGCGAACTCCCTAGCCACCTGACTGTTGGCTAAGAGCAGCCCACACCCCGGGCCTCACCTAAGTGATCTTGGACATGCATAATACTGCATCTGGTTGTCTGGCCGTGTGGGTCTGCAGAAGCAGAAACATGTTAGTAGAGGGAAATAGACGCATGCTTCAAAAGAGAGAGAGAGAGATTTTGTTTTGTTGTTTTAATTATCAAAAAAGTCTTTTTAAAGAAATAATAGTAGTATCAAAATATAGCTATAAAAATACATAAACTGATGGAACAAAACATAATTAATTAATACTATGTTCTATGAGAAAAAATAAAAATAAAATTGCTTTGAGTGGGTTAAATGCTTTCTTGCTATTATTGGGAAGTTTTTATGGTACCCTTAATATCTGGATATGTTAAAAACCCATGGTTTCAGTATATTTCCAAAATTCCAGCAGGAATCTAGCTCTAGAAAAGCAGACTTCTTGTGCATGGCGATATTATCAGGTCCCCCAAAACAACATGAAGATTACAAATAGCCTTGACCCAACTTGCTGTCTTTTACTGTACCCCAGGTTGGTTGTTCCTGCTGGTTATACTCTATTCCTCTGGGCACAGTTAAGAAAATGTCCTAGGTTACTACATCTATCATTAGAGCTTCATTTTATTCTGTTTTTTGTTTGTTTGTTTGTTTGTTTGCTTGTTTGTTTTTACATTTTCCCAGTCAAGATGTGTAATCATCAAGGAATAAAGGGATTCTTCAGCTCAGAAACAATCCCAGAAGGATATAGAGACAGATGTGGTTTTCTTATTTTGTCTACACTACTGTCTACAAACCATGGTTCCTACACGACTATAACTAGATCAAGTAACAGTACAAGTTCGGCCGTTGCATTTCTAGCCTCAAAGCTCAGGCGCATGCTTGAAATCCATCATTCAGGCCATTCCCACACGGCAGCCCTCAATGAAACCAGGACTATCCACCCAGCCTCCAGCCCTGCTGCCTACTCCAGCCATAAGACTGTTTGCAAACTTGAATGTTTCAGATTGACTATATATAAGAAAGAAAGTAAAAGATTGAATGTACAAACATAATCCTGCTTAAGACTATTTTTGCAGGCATAGTTACAGTAGAAACAGGCTTTGCTATGAGTTTGTGAACCACATAATTAGGGATGAATAAAGGTTTTAATTCTATAATGTGCTGCAGATATCCATTCTCTTTCACCCAGATTTAGTGCTCAAGTTCTCAGTCTAACCAGTGTCTTTTTGTTTTCCATTAATTTGTAATAACAATATCCAGTACTGTGACTCAAAATATATTTCTCTTCTGGAAGGAAGCAATGTATTCTAAAAACTAGATCTACCATATTAGTAATAATGGTGTGCCACTTCAGACAAATAGCCAAGTAATGTTAGGGTTCTCACCAATGGTACACCAAGTAACTACTTCCTGCAGGCCGATTTTCATACAAAATGTAACATTCAAAGACAAGTTACAATTAGCGCTCTATGATGGAACCCTGTGATCATAATGGATAACAACCTACTTCCACTCCCACAAGGACTTTCACTTATGAAAAACTACACTCTTAGGAGTCTCCGTTAAACAAGCAAACTTCATTCAATGACTAAAACTCCAAGACCAAGAGTCGTTGTCAGGACTTAAGAAGTCAGAAAACAGACAGCAATGCACACCCCTCCAAGGTGACAGTGGGCAACATAAACAAGAGAGATGGAAGAACAACAGTGCATTTAAATAACAAATGTAGTGCCTCCCTTCAGGGTCCTACCATAAGATAAAATCCTACACTGTTAAGCAAGATGGATAAAGAATTTTGAATTACCATAATCAAAAAATCAAAGGTCAAGAATACCACTTGCCTGTTTAAGTAAGGACTTACTAATTAATAATATTGAGTATGTTGGATTTTCCACAAGAATTCACAGAACTAGATTCTAAATAATGCTACCAGTACTTCTACATACGTCCGTGTTTAAAAACCAAAGTCATCTGGGGTATGTGTAAGTGTATGTGTGTTTACCAAAGCTAATTTGTCTAACAATTCTCTCAAAATGTAAACTTTTAACTTGCTAGAATGTATTCTCCGCGTTCAGTAGTGAATTCCTAGTGGTAAGCTTGGAATTCTTCATTTCAGTCAGGAGAAGTAGATTTCTCAAGTGTTCTAATTGTCTGCTTGTTGTGAAAGAGTGTTTACGGGTTTAGTAAACACCCATTGGTTGCCTAAAACTGTAACTACGTCCTTCAAATTAACTTTAGGATAATTATTTTTTATGTTTTACTTCAATACAAAAAATAAACTAACAGAAGTTGAATGCGTTTACATCCATGGTTCCGTTTATATAATAAAATGACAGAACAGCTTGATTTATAAGATATTCTAAACACCAGGAAAAGCCATAGCGATGGCCACATGAATCAGTGCACACATCCATCTTGTACACACACACACACACACACACAGGCACACACTTCTTTGAATGGATCTTAAAGAAGACATTGCACGTGCAAAAAAGAAAAAAAAAAAACCATTGAAGGATGCTCTGGGAGCCTTTAAGCATCTATTAACAATCAAAGTTCCATTCTTCTTTTCCCTCCTTTCAGCTAGCCTTTTTGTGCACCAAGAACAGTGTCGTTCCTCAATCTTCCCCATTCTTCCCCAGCATCACCCCCACTTGACTAATACTACTTGTCAAAGTGCATGAGTAAGCAGTGGGGGAGGGGAGCTGTCCTTCCGTGGCAGTTTCCATCAGGACCGTGAGCTAAATTCTGTTCTGAGGAAAGTACCAAGAGTTCACCCAGCTGCCATCAGCAAGAGAAACAGAGATAGCACACAAGAGGAAATGTCCCTCTGGTGGGTTTATGGTAAATGCAGCACTACTACGAAGTGACAGAAACCCGTCCTTCCTGTGAAGCAGGGCTGGCACCAGCTCAGAGGCTTGTCACTGTGTCCTGCTGATTTGGGACATGACCACTGAAAGTCACTGAACCACTTTGTGGCTCAACTTCTCAGATGCTAACTTGGCAGAAATCCCATCTGCCTCTTCCCATCAGCAGCACCGTGAATATCACAGGGATGACGTGGGCAAAGATATTCTGGATTCCAGAGGCAAAAGGATGCTCCTCTCATCCAAGGTCAGCAAACTTTTAGGGTGTGAAGTGGACAGATGCCCATCTCTCTATCAAGACTTAAGAGAGAAGGATCCTTCAACTTCGGAGACTAAAAGAAACCTTAGCATTTTTATTAAGTGATCCTTTGCAGTATTTGTTTAGTAAGGTAGCCACCCTTCCTTGTCCACAAAGTTATGTTAAAATATTTAATCTAACAGTCTCAAAATTGGTAGTCATCAGTTCATAAGTAAACAAACTGTGGCTTTGTGAATAATACAGCATTCAAATAACCATTTTATCTCTTTCTTTTATGGAGTCTTCACAATTAACAAAGATCAAATATATTCATGATTTCTTTTTTTTCTTATTTTGTTATATTCATTCACTTCAATAGAACAGAATGTGAAATGCATAAAACCCAAATATTGAACTCATTGTGATATGTTTTTTGGTCCTAGGATATGGCTGAACAGGGATGGGGTCTGAATGCTTGTGTTCCCCCAAATTCAGGGCAAAACCAATGTGATTTGGAGATGGGATCTTTGAAGGTCATTAAGCAATTAGGTCATAAAAGCAGAGCCTTAATGAATGGTAGCAGTGTCCTACAGGAGTCCCCTTACCCCTTCCACACTCAAAGGCACAGCAAGATGGTGCCCCTTAGGAACCTGGAAGCAGGGCTCATCAGACACCAACTCTGCCAGTGCCTTGACCTTGGACTTCCAGCCACCAGAGCTGTGAGCAATACATTTCAGTAGCCTCCATGTTGCCTGGCGTTAAATCCTAAGAGGCTCTTGAGATGCTTTTTCGCCCACATTATAATTTTCTTTGACATAACTAGAAAAGCAGAGGGAGGCGCAGAGGACTCCAGGTCAGACTGAGGATTCTCGATGGACTTGCTCACCTTAGTCATCAAAACTACAGAGATGCTGTGTAATTTCAGTCATCCACAACCCTAAACAGCACATTCAGTGCCAAAATGTAATTTATAATGGATCTTCTTGTGTCAAGGCCTGCAATTCAGACAGATCTCTGTAGGTAAAAGTTTCGAGTACAAAGCCTTAAGTCTTCACAGTCTCACACAATGCCTGGCCCACTTGTGAATGACGAAATGCAATCTTGTGAGAATCCAAGCTCAAGAACACAGTGAGTAACAAGTAGCCCTTACTTGTTGACAGAATCCCCAAACCTGGGAGAAGCCTGGTTCTTGGTGGTGGTTCATTTACAACTTCATTTAAGTTCAGATTTCATCACGTTCCATTCATGTTCAAGTTAAGTCAGTTCCCTTTCCTAAGCTGCCTGTTAATCACTAAAAGACAAACTTGATAACAAGTCACTCACTATTTTTATCCTCAGAGCACCAACCTCAGGATGGAGTGTGATGTCAGATGTGAAGTTAGCATCAATAAATTTCACCAAATACAGGCAACAAACTGTAAGGAAGTGTTGAAAAAAATAAGTGTTAAATAAGAGAACAAGCAACTTCAAGGATATGGGGAGAAAGATTTGATTACTTATGATCCTGACATAAGAAAAGGTAACAGCTGAACAGCAGAACAGAAGGATCTTAATTGGGAAAGGTGAGAAGGACAGTAAAGGCCCAAGGAGCAGGGTGGCAGAGCCACAGAAGCTATATGAGGCTGGTGGGGTCTTGAGGAGGGAGGGGTGTGCTCCTGGGGTTGCACTGTCAGGGGCGTGGCAGGACGCAGCACCCTCTGGGTTCTCCCCCTGGCAGACCCACTCTCCATGATGGCAGCCTGGTTCGTATGGGGCTTGCTGCACTCACTTCATTCCCACTGCACGGCTACAGACCTCCCCACAGGAATGCCCTAGCTGGCTTAGCCATTGCATCTCTACTGCTTCATATTGAGTTTGCAGTTAACTAAAACCTGCACATCTTTCTTTCAGCAAATATCATCAAGCTGGATGACACTTATATTTTTGTAAATGATCTTGTAGATTAAAAGCAGAACCCAATGCAGCCATTAAATTTCTTTTTTGTTATTATGGTGATTCATTATTTTAATTTGTCAAAATTTTCTCTGAATTCTGACATTGTCATTCCCTGTAATAGCTACACCTCCATGCATTAATAATAGCAAAAATTATAATTATACCACACAATTTTGATAAAATCAAAGACTGAGCCCAATGGCATGCCATTAGAGACCTTCAGCAGACTGTCTGTGCTCCATCAAACCATACTTTTTAAGTATTGACTTGATGAGCTATTCATCCACATAATTGTTTGGTTACCCATCTGTATTTCTCTAACTTCTACACAAGCTTGCGAGATATTTTTTGAACTGCCGTGATGAAATTAAAGCTTATTCTTTCACTGCCACCATATAAATATCTAAGCCTATGGTCTGTTCATGACTGTTCTCTGAATGCCAACAAAACTTGCACTGATTATTCCTACACTGTTTTATTGAGCCATTTATCTGCCCTTTAACTCAAATGCACACCACCTCCTTCCATTTGTTCACAACTAATTTCAGAATCACCTGTGATGCTCTGTTTCCAGCTTTGATCAGCTGCTCAGAGCCAACTGCACACATCTCTTCGCAACTCCACAGTCACTGGTAGGCTAAGTCAGCCTGGCAGGACTGTTGACTCCATGGCAACCAGCAAATGGTAGATAACAGGGATTGTTGTGGAGAAAATATGTTAAAAACAACATGGAACTGAGAACAGTTTTAGTCATCCTCCAAGATGTTCAGCCTGTGACAATTCAAATGATGTCACCTGCAAGTTTAAGATGAAAACAAAGAATTCTGCTAGTGTATAATCACTTAAAGTGACCTCAGGACATCCTAAAGAAGTCACTCGGCTTACAGGTGGGAGTACAGGAGTAAAGCGCTGGAAGAGAGGAAAGCCAGGATGCCAATTGGGAACCCTTCCATTGCTGTTATCAATGCAGTCCCGAGGCTAGAGGAGACTTCAAAAGGACAGTATTTAGAATGGGAAGAGCAACAATCAGAACTAAGTCCTGATGGATGGGCTTCTACTTAGAAGAGAGAACAGAACCTCTGGGGCATTTGAAGGAGAAGTGAAGAACTCAAGAGCCAACCTAAGGCCACTGGCTCATGTGGAGCACTGCAGGGGCCCTGGGTGCCGCAGACCAGCATGGATCCAAACACAAAACTATGCTTTCTTGAATGAAAAGCATCTGCACTTCCATAGAATGTAAAGCATCTTTACAATTCTACCCTGGAGGACATATTTATCTACAACATATCATCAGCCAGGGATCAAGTGCAATTATCTTTCATAAATTTCAGAATCTATTTTTTCTCATACTGGGAATCCGGAAATGAATCAGTTATGTGTGCTCTTCCATTCGCCCTTCTTGGCGAATCCCTAGGACTTTCAGCATTGCTAATAGACCTGCTGCTTTCTGTTCAAAACAGGGCTACTGAAAGGGTAGAGAAGATAATTAACACAAGTGGTTCTTCCCAACACGCTTTGCCAGGACTACTGAAATCACGCCAAACCACTACATTGCCCACATGAGTTGGCTTCACCTTTTTGAATTATAGATATTCTTACAGCCTTCGTGGGATTTGTAAGTCTCCAGAAAAATTTGACACCAGTGAGAGGTATACAGTACATGTGTGTCTGTAGCATGGTAACCTGGAAGGCACATGATGCTTCTGCTTCTCTGGAAATTTATACTTTGGTTTTGTCGTAAGCTATAACTTTTAGGAGATTGAAGATTGATAAACACTGCATAATAATTAATTATTACAATATATCGTTATAAAATATAATATTTTTAATATTTTATTTAATTTTTTCTACCAAGGAATTTCTGCAGCTTTTATTTTTTTTCAAATGTAGCATCTCCATTCTAGATTATTGATGTCAGAGGCAATCCCTAGAGGTAGATTATAACAAATTTTATTTTATTTTTTCTTGTTGTACTTTTCCATATCTTCCAAGTTTTCTATAGTGCACGTATAATAAGTTTATAGCTTCTTAAATACATGTAATCCCCAAAAAGAAAAATAGTTTCTTTCATAAGCTAGTATTTTCATTTGGAACCCCATTTATATAATAAATTTGCTTCATTTTAATAAAAATACAGCTAAGAAAAAATATCTTTTTGTTTTAGAGAGAAGCTGAGTTTATTCACCAAATAAACTTGGAAGATGCTACTTTAAGATGTTTAATTCATAAAATTGATTAAGTTATGATTTCATAGCTAATGTCAATGTTTTTAATGGATAAGGATAAAGATGAAATGTCATATACATGAACCACTCAAAAACAAGGCCATGTTGGTAGAGAGAACAAGGTAAGTCTATGACTTGGTGCCCCTGAATGCACCAAGGTCATCTGTGAGAGGATGGGCAGCCCAGATGCTCAGTGATGTCACCATCTCTGAGCCGCCAGCAAGAGCTCAAAGGTTCTCTGTGGATGTGTATGTGAGTGCATGACTTTGGCTTAAAGCACATCCAACGTATGGAGCAGGATTATTTTTCTCTTCCATGATTGATCTCTTCTTTTGCTTGGTTCAAAATATATTACTCATTTCTTCCAACAAAACCATTCTTCCAGCCACAGATGTTATGTCATGAAGAGAGACTTGTACATGCTGGTATAAATAACAAAGGTGTTAGCTGGAATTAGAAGGAGACAGTTCATGTATGTATGTAATATATCCCTTCTCAGTGGTTACTGAGTGAGGGTAAAAATCCGCTATAAATAAATTTTACATAAACAGCATGTTTAAGAAACACTGGAAAGTTTGACTAGGAAAGAAAATTTATCTTCAAGTTAATGACTGTTGTGTTCACCCCATATAGAGTTTACATGACTGTTCTACATATACAGATTCTAAGATACTCATTAATCACCAGCTTTGAACTAAATCCCCATCTGAAGAGAGCACATGTGCTTCTGGGTGTGATTTTTATAAACACCAGGATGCCTTGACTCCTGTCCACATTTTGGAATCAGTGGCTGCCTCCAAACCTCCCCCTGGAACGAGGTGACAGCTTGTCCTCCATCCCTGCTCGCAACACGGATAAGCCTGGGTGGCCCAACCGATGACTGTGAGCCTGTCACATGCAGCGAGGTACCACCTTTGCTGCTCACCCCCAGCTTTTCCAAGCTGACACTTCCAGAAGATTCTAGGGAAGCAGAACTGCCAACAGCTGTAGGACCATCAGCTCTAGAGTCATGAATCTCCTGTTCATTTTGGAGGGAGCCTTGAAGAACAGAGGGCCCAGGACCTCGGTGTAGAAAAACCTGGTTCCCTGTTTTCAGAAGTCTCCTCTCTGGATTATTTTTTGAGTTGGTAGGAGACAGCGCAACAGAGCATGATGGTAAGCTCAAATAAGCAAGAACTCATGCACACTGTGGACAGAGGGCTCAAAGCCTAGCTTTTCCACTCAGGTCGGTGACCTGAGTCACTGCACTGGCCTGTACTTCAATTTTCTTCTTATAAATCAGGCATCACGATGATACAGGACTTATCCCCTAAAGTTCTTATGAGTATTTAATGCATCACTGTTTGTAAAGAGCTTGGAAATGTATCTATCACAGAGGATCCATTGAAGTAATAAATAAATAAACAAAGTATTTACTGAGTGAACAGAACTTTCATGTATATCACTTAGTTTTCTGTATAAACACATGATGGTTTTATTACTATTCTTGTTTTATAGATTAAAAAAAAAGCTGCAGCTTATGAGGTTGACCAAATTGCCAACAAAAAGCTTTTTAACCGGTCCCAAATTGTCTAAAGCGGAGGGTGGATTCTGTAGGACATAGTTAGGTAAAGCTTGATGAATCGTCAGAAAAACAATTCCTAAGAGATACATGAAATACTCACCAAGGTAACGGTGCACCTGTACTCCACATTACTCCAAGATGGACAGGAGAGCTACAAACTGTTCTAGACAGGTAAGGTAGACAGGGGAGGTGGCCATGCTTGGAAGATGACACCTTCCAGAGCAAAACGACCACACAGGTCAATGGCTCTTAACATTCTGAGGGTCATGGACACTTGGCAATTTTCATTGAGTCTATGGATCTTCTCTTTAGAGAAGTGTACATGTCAAAATGATTCATGAGCATCAAAGGCCTCACAGATACCAGGAGCCTACGGCCACCCATGGGCATGAACCCCTCTGCAGTCCTATCTAAGAAAAGAGAAAGTGAGAAACGCTGTTAGTAGAAATACTTTTAATTGTGGAAATAATATAAGTGCTCTCAAACTTGCCTGCTGTAAGTCAGTAAGCAGGGCACTCACCAACAGCTCGAGGAGCAAAGGGGAAAGTCCACACCAGGAGCACCACTGGCAGCTCTGTGCAAGCCAGGTGGCAGGAATGCACGTGAGCACGTGTGCATGAAGAGTCTCCTGCTTCTGTGTTCACCATCCCCTACCTCCATCAACACGCTGGTGTGAGTCTTGTTCAAAAGGGAGCAGAAGTGGAGGGAATCTCGAATATCTATTATATGAGGAAACATAAAGAGGTAAAGAAAATGAAAATGATGTTCTTGGAGAGAAGACTGAAGGGGTGAAGTCAAGCAGTAAGGAGAGAAGGGAAAACGACCAATGTGAAAAGGGGACTTCTCCTTCCTCCATGCCCCTTAAGACAGTAAGTGAAGCACCAGGTGAGATGACACGGCCCCGCAGACAGAAGCCCAGAGCTCCGGACAAGGCGAAGACCTGCCCAAGAAGAGCTCTCCATGAGTACAGGGGTTTGCTCCAAAGCAAGGTTCTCAATTACTGGACAAATTATGAACATGCTTAAGGAAAACGTAGAGGTCTTCATCAACCTTGAATTGCCATGGTCTGTCTGAGCTCCTGTTCCTGAAATAAACCTCGTTAAAATTCTGGATCCTTGGGCTGCATTTTTTCCAACTTTTATAAAGTCAATCAGACAAACATTGCTTTCAAAATTAGCATTTTGGGATATTAAAACTAAATAGCACCTTGTTTGGCCAGGTGTCCCAGTGAGTTGCTGTAATCTCAGCTACTAGGAAGGCTGAAGCAGGAGGATGGCAAGTTCAACTCCAACCTCAACAACAAGTTAAGAACCTGTCTTAAAAATGTGAAGCTCGGATTTACTACTTGTTTGCAATAAATTAAAAAAAGTAAATATCATCTCATTCTATGCATTGTTCTGGAGGTTCAACTGTTCAAAGCTAAACTCATCTGTCTAAAATATGCTCCTTCCCCAAAGCAGCCTGAAGTGCAGAGTGCTGGACAGAGAGGACACACTTCTCAGTCCACCTTAGTGGACAACTCCTCTGGCCCTGGCAGGGTACGATCCCCACCACAGTGGCTCTGCCCTGGTCTACTGGTTTGAACCATGCCTGATGGGGGGACCTTACTGAAACTCTATGTGCCTCAGTATCCTCCTCTTTAAAATGGAAACAATAAAAACTTACTGGTAGGATTGAGCTAGTGAACAAATAGCTGATTGGTGGAGAAGAGTATTGTGTTAGAGCAAATCTAAATAAACAGTCAAGGGAGGTGGTGAACACAGAGCAGGTGGAGCCACTACTTGAACCCAAGAAAGAAGACCAAAGCCCCCAGTGGTTCATGACAACATTCCTCACCTCCACAATCTACAAGGCATTGCCAGCTTCACCCTCATCTCCTCGCTTTCCCCATCCATTCATTTACTCCTTCAGTTCCCTCTCCTTGATGTTTCCGCCTGCCTCCCTTCCCCCCTGCCCTTTGCCAAGGGGGTCTTCAGGACTGAGGTTTTCTTCTTTGATTGCAGCAATGGCTCTGCTCTGATGTGTCCCCTTCCACCACACCTACTTACCATCCCTCCCTCTCATTGCCAGCAGAGAATCCTTCCTAGGAGCAAGTGACAATCACAGAGAAACACACTGCAAGTCCCTTCTTCCGTTAATAAGTGTCCATGGCTCCCAGTTGCCTGCACCAGGAGCCGCATCTGTTGTAAAGCCAGGGTGACCTGTGACACGCAGGATCATGAGACAGTGGCATGTTGTTCATCTCTAAAGCCCCAGTAACCAAACAGTGCTGGGTATACAGACAGTGCCCAGTAAATTCTTGAAACTGGCTAGGTTGTAGGATGGATGGATAGATGAATGGATGGATGGATGTACAGATGGACAGAATGGGTTAGGGGTGATGGTTAAGTAATGAAACAGTTAAATGTAAACCACTTCTCATATTAAATACTATGAACTACCAGGAGTATCCTATATAAGCCATACACACACACACACACACACACACACACACACACTCCCCCCAAGGGGGACGTAATGAGCTGAAGTACTCTTATTATGAGGGAAATCAGGTGTAATCATGTCCTAAAGGCAAACCTGGAATTTCCCTGACTGGTCAACAGCATGTTCTTTGCTAAGTCTGTCAATATGTGTGAAGAATGGGAATTTAAAAAATCAAAGTTCTGTATGTGCAATCAATTCAGAAATGGATCAGCCAGTCCTTACTTTTACGGTTTCTCTTCTTCCCTGTTTTCCTGTGGAACTGGTTTTGAGATGCTTTATAATATATGAATTTTTTTAAAGCAAGTGAGCAGGAATTTTATCAAGAATGAAGGTGAGCGGAAGAACTCCCAGCACAGTGTACCTGGGAGGGGCAGGAGTGCCCTGGCCCCTATGTCCAGGGCCAGGCTGTTCACCTCAGGAAAAGCTGGGGGCTTCCCAACATGCTAGGAATGCTAGAATTATGAAAAAGGTAAAGTCCAACCCACTGACTTGATGTCACCGTCTGGTGAAGACACATACAGCCACCCTGCACCTTGGGGTGGTGGAGCAGACCTGGGGACAGAGTTTGCTGAGGTGGGCGAGCTCGGGCCTGAGGCTCAATCTTACCTGCCCAGGTTTCTGCAGTCAGTACTAGCAACAGTGGTGGATCCCGCACAGGGATCCTCAGCTGCTGTCTTATTATCCTGCTTTTTCTACCTTTTGCCTTCACTTTGAAATTAAATATCATTTTTGGATAACAAATTTCAAAAGTAATTTAAAATGTTGTTTGCAATGTCTGTCTTGGACATCCAGTTCTGATGTCGACACTGCCCGTGAGAGCGCACCACCTGAGCCCACTCCGAGCCCATGTGCCTCCAAAATAGGAAAAGCCCACAGGAGAGGAGGTGTCCACAGGGGTATCATGGTTCTGGATTTCATAGTCATAACTTGATCTCCAAAATATTTACTAGTAATGGCCAGGGGCTGCCCACAGGCTTCTGATCCACCAGCGTGGACTTGAGCTATAAATGCCAAGGACAATACAAGAGGCAGGCAGTGCATATCAGCCCCAATTACGTCCCAAGGCAGTACCAGGACTTTGCCATACATTCAAGTCTTCTGGGGAGGTTAGGCCGTATGGTGTCAGGGGTGGACTCCCCAGTAGCAGCCAGCACACTACTGTGGCGCAAGATGCTTGGAGCGCAGGAGGCTGCGTGTGCTTGGGAGCAGGGGAGATGGAAATTCTCAGGACTTCCGGCTCAGTTTTGCTGTGTATCTCCACTGCTCTTAACAAAGAGTATTAAAAAAAAAAAATAGATGATGATGCTGACTCCTATCCACAGACCTTCTGTTGTAGTTAATGCACGCTGTGACATGACATGGGATTTTTTTTTGAGAATGCCCAAGTGATTCCATAACACAGCAAAACTTGAGAACCTTGTGCTAGAAGACCACAGATTTTTTTTAAATTATTGCACTTCTTTTCAGCTCCAGAGGGATACTAGTGATCATAAGGCTTTCTAAAGAACATAAATGACTACTGATACAAATATATGCAATTACAGTGATATTCAGACTTCCAGATCAAGAGGGTACATTATAAGCTTATGGCAGGTTTCAAATAGTTAATTTGTCTCTAAGCCAGTTCCTGTCTCTTCTCTGCTTTTCTAACAAAATGATATTCAGAAGAATAGGATCTATTTCCTTACAGGTTTCATGTCACTTATATTTAGCTAAGAAGCTGGTGCAAAAAAAAGAGAGACAGACAGAGAGAGAGAGAGAGAGAGAGAGAGAGAGAGAATTCTTCCTGGTTCATAAGTTGATCTAAATGACATTTTAGGTTCCAAAAATTGCTCAAATTCTATGATGAACATTTTAATTTTCCTTAATGTTACATAAAGCTTTACAGTAAAAAATATCACAATCAGTGAACCAGAGAATTAAAAAAAAATGTATTGACAAAAAAAAATGGAGAGTTTAAATGTGCAACATTACACTAAAACAAACAGATGAGGATAGTTGCAAAGCTTAATTCACTGAGTTGAATGAAATAAAAATAAAATTGAAGAGTTCTCATCTTTTAAGGAAATTTGTGAGCACAACCATGTCAATATTTAGTGTAGTTACAGAAATACAATTTGGTGAATATATATATCCTATTGATGTATCACCTAAAAATAAATAATAGCAATTGCTATCAAAACAGAAACATTGTAGAATGGAGAATTTCTCCCCCACAAGCCATGGAAACCTCAGACCGTGTAGTATGATTGTAAACTCAACAAGTTTCCAATAAACATTTCTGAAGACTTACAGATTACAACAGGGTGAGTTCAGTTATGCAAGTGTTAAATGCTTGCAGACCAACGTGACCACACATAACAGTCCTGCAGTTTTGTTTGATCCGATCTGGACTATACAGTGTAGAACATTTTAATTTAAAATAGCAAGTGTTCTTTCACCTAGTTTGTTTCTCCTTTTTAAAGATTTTATTCATTTATAGTCTTTTAACAAAGAGACCACTGATTTAAAAAAAAAAAAAGTTAAAAAGAAAGAATAATCTGAATGCAACACAAAATTGCCAAATGCCCACAGTGAGCAGCCTCAGGGGTGAACGGCTCTGATGGAGACTGAATTTCATATAGATCTTGGTGACCTGGATTGTTAACTGACCACACTGCTGGCCTAGTCAATATGCAATTATTCAGAATGAGCACATTCATGTTTCTCTTACATTAATAGTTCACCTTTGTGTATATTCAAAAAGCGATTACATGTGAAATGCAGAAAGTTCAAGGGGCCCTCACTGGCAAACTGTGGATCTGTGAATATTTTAACCACAGTTTCCAAGTGTAGTAAATCACAGGTCTAAAGGTCCCTGCCCCAGCTTCCCCACCCACTTCCCCACACGGCATTATTCATAATCTTTATCTGTTTCCTCTTCATTCTTCCCTTTCAACGCCCTGCCTCTCCCCCACCCCCACCCCTGCACACCCTCCTACATTATTGTAACCTAGGAATCAACAATACTTGGCAAGCTCATAACTGTGGCATATACAATATCTCCAAGTCCAGGGAGACATTGACTAATACTTGCACTCTCTTCCACCTTAGTGATTATGAACAGGTACGCACCAAAAATGAAGCTCCATTGCTAGATGGCCTGTGAAGAAGCACAAAGACGCGGTCTGGGATCGCAGGACCCTTCCATCTCTTTTGATCCTTGCTTTTCTGGTAATCACCCAAAAAAGGGAAGTCAGGATCCTCTTCTCTGTCTCTGTAACAGTAGGGTTGATCTAGTCACCCCAACTTGGCCTCCTCAAATTGAGTCCTCTCTGCCTGCAGTGCCCTCACATTCTATCTGCTCCACTCTTGTAAATGCAACAATGAAGTTAAGTACAACTTATTTTTTTTAATACCAAGTTCATCAAACTAGGCAAATTATGACCTGGAGGCCCTCAAGCTAAGGGTGGTTTGTAGAGTTTGAACATTTAAAGTCCATCTGATGATGGGGATAGTAACTTCATCTCCAAATAAGAAAAAAATGTCTCTTAAAGAAAGGATTCCGTTCTTATCATAAGTAGACCTATATTACAAAAGTTAGTTCTCAACTGTCATGTTCTGAATTTCATCAATAAGAAAATTATGCTAATATATTCCCTTTCTTGTTATATAAACACCTACAAATAGTATCTAGGATATTGCTCTTGATCAGCAAAGCCTATGATATATCCTAACTAGTCCTTTGCAGAAAAGAAAGAGCTTGTGGGTCCAATGTCTAAATGACCAGTATTTTCTTAAATGCAAACCCCATACTCTGAAATACCAGGGATCCCAAAATCCATTGAGAAACTGCCTTGTCCCCCCTCCCCACCGCCCTCCTGGTGGAAGTGAAGTGAGACTGGATAAGAAAAGAAAACGAGAGAAATGTCTTTATCTGACAGGTCTCAGTGTAAGCAAGTACAGTTTCCATGGACATTGGCAAATAACTCTTGATTCTAAAGGTGTTTTTGAGCAGTTCGCCCGGTGCTCCCTTTATTTGGAGGAAACTCTCTCCTGCAGTTCCCTTAACTCAGTTGCTTCCCTGTCTTGGTGTGATTCCAACTTTTCCAGCAATCTTGTGCTGAGGAGAGGGATCAGGGCCCCTCCTGTGGTCCCTCTGAGTGGCTACACCCTGATGGCTACACAGCAAGCCCACAGCCCACCACCAGGCTCCCCCAGGGCAGCCTAGTCCTTGATCTCATGCACGGGGCTGCAGGCCCCAGGCCAAGCCCTCCAAGGGGCACAGGTTAGTCGCTCAAGCCCAGAAGCTCACCTGCAGCAGCATCTTGCTGCTGCTCTCTCTGCACTGAGCAATCACACATGGGCAGTCCCTTTGCCTGCCAACCTTGGACGTATCCTCACCATCCGATCTGTGGCAACTCTTAACATGGCTCTGTCCATGTTATCCTGATTTATTGCTTTTATTTGTTTATTTATTATTCGTCTCTCTTAGATGACCTAAATTGTGTCCCTGCAAAGTTCAGGTGAAGCCCTAATATTCAATACCTAAGAACATGACTGCATTTGGATATAAGGCCTCATAGAGATAAAATGAGATCATGTGAGTGCCCTAATCCAATGTCACGGGTGTCCTTATAGGAACAGATTACCGTGAATAACACACACACACACACACACACACACACCCACACACAAAAGATCATGTGAAGACTCAGAAAGAAGATGGCCATCTATGATCCCAAGAAGGAGGCCTCCTGAGAAACTCTCCCTGCTCACACCTGGATTTTGGACTTCAGCCTCCAGAACTGTGGTCTAGCCTCCAACAAACTGTTCCTCAGGCTGCACAGACTGCAGGATTTTGTGATGGCAGCCCTGGCAATCCAATGTACTCCCTCCCTAGACTATAAGCTCCATGAAGCAGGGGTTTGTCTTCTTGTTCTGTTCTCTGCATCCAGGACCCAGTTAAATGGTTGGGTGAGCGAAGGTAGTCCTGTGTCTGTAAGAACTCTTTCAGAGTTTTCTGGAGAGCTTGTAGAATCTCCACATTGCCAATAGTACTCTTGATATTCCTAAATGCTGTCGTGCTTTGTGTATTTATTGTCTAAATTTACTTCTTAAAGAATAGGGAATCCAATTACTTTTATCATTCCATTTTACAAAGGCAAAATCAAACTACAGAGGATAAAATGATTTGCACAAGTCCATAATAAGCAACACAGTTTGTTCCAGAATCCAAAGAACTTGACTTTCAATCTGGAGAGGTTTCTCTAAAGCATTTCTGCCTTACTGGCTTTAAGCATGCAAAGATGAGAGTGGTAGATAAAGACTGTTAAAGGATTGAGAATGTGTACTCTTGACATTTTTCTATGTCCTAATTCAGCACAGATAAGAACTAATGTTCAAACCTTGCTTGAGTGCATTGAGCACCTCCACACCTGACCCACCTATACCATGTCACCAGACATCAGGCAAACTTGAGCCCTTGCCTACCCCAAGCACCAGGTAAGCTCTGTAGTACTGGCTCCCCATCTCTGGGTGCCCCTCTCTGACTATGCTGTCCTTCAAAGCCTGATCACCACTCCTGTATGAAGCCCCACCATAACCCATGGCTCCAGAGGCTCTGAGCTCCTGCACTTCCCAAGCTGCCCCATCGTGCTTTTCGAACTCTGGGTCCCACGTGCATCTAGCGTGCATGCTCAGGTGACTCTGTCTTCTTCTTAAGCCAAACAAGAAGCTCTGGGGGGACTGTCTTCTGTGTCCTTGCCCCCAGCACAGTGGCTACCATTGTGACCAACAGACTGGCTTGTTTGTTTTCAGTTCTACCCACATGACTGTGATACACACTGTTCTGTTCAGTGTATGATGAACGGCGAACAATCTTCAGTCTCTGGGTTCTGGTCACTGGCCATGAAATGAGATTATACATCATCATTGTATTCAATTGTTGATATTGATTATGATGGTGAGTGATATTATCTTCAAAATTAAAAGAATACTAAAGTCGGATTTAAAATACAAATATGTTTTGAGGATAAAATAATAATCATGAGAAATCAGGATATATCCTCACCAGCAGAATCTTTACAGGTAACATAAAAAGTGTACTTGACCTTATTATGACAAATATTTTTCCAATGTAGTGATTGGGTACTGGATAATTGGAGAGATTATGCCTTTATATATGCACAAAATGACTCTTCTCACCATTCATTCGCCTCAGCTTTATAAATATAATATTAAATGGCTTTAGAATTAGTTCCTTCATTCTCTTCAAAGTGACAAATAAATCGCAAAATGTTCCTTTGTGCTACAGGCATTCTATAATCACCCCCAAGCAATTCTCTATAATGTTTCTGTTATTTTTATGTCATCATTGAACTTTATTTTTATTTTTGCAACTACTTGAAGAATTCTAATCTTTGCTGTCATAAAAAAAGAGAGCTTTGCTGATTTCTTAATAATTTGCCTCTAAAATATTCCCCTAGGTTTTATTCTGCAGAAGAGTAATTATTGTAAATATTATTTGAATTAAATTTAAATCTATATTTTATGTTGAAATTATAACTTACAGAGGCAGTTGAAGTAAAATGAAGGTCATACTTTTTTCCCATGAAGTAAACAGTTCAGCTCTGTTGATTTGAGATCTTAACTCTTTTTGTTTCTAAATATTTCCATTCCAGCTTGCATAAGCATGGATAAGTAATAATTTTAAAACTATTCTTAATCAAATCCCTTGCTGTTTTTTTCTACTCACAGTAACGCCATTTTATCATTTGGAGTATGGGCGGGACCTCCAATAGATGGTCTATGATACAGAAGATATTGGTCATGGTCAAAAAAACCATGGAAAGAAAGAGAGAGAGAGAGAGAGAGAGAGAGAGGGAGGGAGGGAGGAGGGAGGGAGGGAGGGAGGAGGAAGGAAGGAAGGAAGAAAGGA
>NW_025999932.1:5674442-5680723 GCF_001458135.2 Marmota marmota marmota | reverse complement strand
GTATAAGAGACAGGAGGGAGGGAGGGAGGAAGGAAGGAAGGAAGGGATCATCTTTGTGGAATACAACTTTAAAAGATTGGCCACTAGAATCACAAGGAATAAGTGAATGCGACTCTCTTGCTGTTTTTCATGAGCATCTTCATACAGAGCTGCAGGAGCTACTGGTCCTTATCTACTATGAGGCAGTCACTGCCACTAATAGCATCTGAATTCACTAGGTAGAGTTACAAAAAGAGATAAAAACATTTCAAAAAGAGGGGATAAAATAAAGATTTGAATTTACACAAGCAATATATTTGCAGAACAGAAGTATCACTCAAATCTGACAAGTTTAAATTGTTTGCTTTTTAAAAATACCTGTATACTCCAACTTGGTTCCATATGTGTGGCCTGTATGAGCAGATGCCAGAGGATAAATCTATGTACTAACAAGGGGCGTCTAATTATGCAGAAGGCTGCAATTTTGGGTTGACTTATAATTTTTTGATTTTATGATGGTGTGAAAGAGATATACATTTAGTGGAAATATATGAATCTTCATCTTTTTTCAGGCTGCTGATGTACATATCACATTAGCCTTGTGATATTTTGTTGATGTGTCACAAAACTGTCAGGATAGTAAAAATCTAGTGAAATACTCACTAAACACTGAGGTTTCTTCCTTTTGAATATATTCTCAGACCTGTAGAAGGTATTCATTATCAAACATTGCTAAAGGGAATGCAGAATGGTATAATATTTATCATTAGAAGGAAACCTAGAAAAATCCACCCAAATTATGGGTCTCTACTCACCTTTTCACTCAGTTCTCACAAATCTGAACTCTATTCTATAGTAAAACTTGCACAAAAATAAAATGAAGATTATGAAGGTTTGGCAATAGGGGATCAATTATATAAACTATGGAAAATCCATTCAATTGAATAAAACTCAGTTTTTAGGTGGTGACTTCCACTTGCAACCAAGATGAAGTACCAAGAACGGGATTTCCATTCTACCTGAAACAACAACAAAATCAATAAAACATGTAAAATAATAGAAAGGGCAACTTCCAAGAGATGGAAATCCCACAGGGTGAGTTCTAGATTGCTTTAGCTTAGTTGACCTGATGAGTTCGTTTGAGGAAAAACCACCCGATAGTGGATGCTATGGTTCAGATCTAGAGGGTCCCACAAAGTCCCATGTGTTAAGGGCTTGGCCCCAGCTTGCTCCTATTGGGAGGTGGTGCAACCTTCAAAAAGTAGGGCCCAGTAGGTAGCCTTCAGATCATGGTGGAGCATGTTCTTGAAGGGGACGTGGGGCACTGGTCATTTTCTCTCTCTTACTTTCTGGCCATGATGGAAGAGGTGTCGCTCCACCAAGCATTTCTGCCATGATTGCTGCCTTCCCATCAGAAACCTGAAACAATCTGTCCATTCAATCTAGGGTTGAAACCTTTGAAACTATGAGCCAAAATAAACCTGTTCTCTTTATAAGTTGGTCGTCTCAGGTATTTGTTGCAGTAATGAAATCTAACACAGTGGATTAAGGAACCACTTGAAAGGATTATTAGTAATAACAGGGTCCAAACAAATATTCCACATGTTCAAAAGTGAAATAGACACAGAAAATATTTTTAAAACTTCAAATCAAATTTCTAAAGAATAAGATGAAAATTCTTGAGATTCAAAAAACAACAGCCAAAAATACTATATTAACAATTAGACATTGCAAAAGAAAAGTTTGTGAATTTAAATAGATAGCAATGAAAACCATCTAAAATTAAATATAAAGTTAAAAGGTAATTTAAAAGCATAAAAAAATCAGTGAATTTTGGCCTGATATATATATGTAATAGGGAAGAAGTTGAGAGAGAAAAAAAATGCTTGAAGAAATAATGATCATTTTTTTTTAAAATTCAATGAAAACTACTAACTCACATATGCAAAAACCTCTAAGCAAAGAGACATGGTGAAACAATAAAAGTGCACATCAGAATCAAACTTAGAATCTCTATGTAGATAATAACAAAGCTTCAAAACACAGAAAGCAAAAACTCAGAAAGAAAACAAGAAATATATATATTCTTAATCCTATGAGAGATTTTAATATTTTTTTCAATAAGTGACAGGACAATTAGATACAAAGTCAATGAGGATATATAAAATTTACATATTTTAAACTAGTTTTATTGACATTTATATAATACTCCACACAACAATAACAGAACATACATTCTTCTAAACTTTATATGAATCATTTATCAAGATGGACACGTTAAGGGGCCATAAAACATGAATTTGAAAAGATCCAAATTATCGTCTTTTTCTGTAAACATAATGGAATCAAATTAAAAAACAATAATAGGAAGATGTCTAGAGAACCCCTATATATTTGGAGACCAAACAACACACTTCTAAGAAACCCACAGGCCTAGATTCATGGGTGTAAAATCTAGAATTCTCTTGTCTAGAATTTACTCTGATAACACAATAAAGATAGTATGTGAAAAAGGAATTTCTTGAATATAGATGTCTAAATTTTAAGCAAAACTTTAAAAAAAAGTGAATCTACTAAAATATTGGAAAGAAGAATGTATTTTGACCATGTTAGTCAGAATTCAAACAGGATCTAAAAAGTCATGTTACACTCTTTATGTCTCCTACATAATCTTCTCTTTTTAGTACAGATGAGATCTGTGAAATTGATCGGATGGCCACTCCCTTCAATTCATTGCTTCCTAAGACTCCACCTTAGATGAGAGAGAGATTCTCCCACAGGCTCTGAAGAAGTGGGTTGCCATGTGGTGAGAAGCCACAGGACTGAGATCTCTGGGTGGCCTGTGGAAGCTGAGACCATACCCAGCAAGACGTGATGACCTCTGTCCGACAACCATAACCACCCCCTACAACTGAATGAACTTCAAGGACCGTGCTGAGCTCCAGATGAGACACAGCCTCGCCAACACAAGGATTTCAGCCTAGGAAACCCTGAGCAGACAACCAAGGGAGCCATGTCCCGAACTGTTGCCTTGAAATAATATGTTTGGTGGTAATTGGTGACACAGCAATAGAAAATGAATGCAAAGGCCAATTGGAGATGGTTTCAAGGGGGTACACACATGCCAGAACTGACCAAGTTGTTACTTAGCAGGTGCTGCCTATTGTATATTAGTTATGCCTCAATGCGCTGGTTTTTTTAAAAAAAAAAAAAAATCAAAATGAAGAATATAGGTAGGCATTGATTTGAAGGACACAGGAGGATATGTTAAATAGAGAGTGTCAAGCACAGCAGTGCCTTCAGCATGCTACGTTCAGTGTGACAAAGGAAAGAAAGATGTTTATTCATACCGCTCACTTTTGCATAAAGAAACTCTAAAAGGATTAGCAAAAACTAATTAAATATTTATTGATAGAGTGGATGGGGAGAGAAATGGGAGTGAGAATCCTCTGTGTATAAGTTCTTTCTTCATTTTAATTTTTACCACATAAATAGGTTATTTCAAAACAGGGCAGTCAAAAAATGCTGCTACAACCCAAATGTCCATCAACTGAGAGGTATAAGTAAACGATGACATTTTCAAAGAATAATTCTTTAGAATAAAAATAAATGAGGCAGTTCTACATGCTACAACATAGAAGAGTCTTGAAAACATCAGGTGACGGAAGCCGAGCACAAAAGGCCACATATTGTCCAATCCACTTATACAAAATGTCCAGAATGGGCAAGTCCAGAGGCAGAGATTTAGTGACCCTCTAGAGCGTGGGCAGGGGTTTGGTGTAACTGCTGAGGGAATGGGATTTCTTCTTAGGGTGATGAAACTGGACAAAATTAGGTCGTGGTGATGGTGACTGCACAAGTCCTGAAACTCTTTGTGAATGGTGTGGTGTGTGAATTGTAATCTCAACAAAGCTGTTAAAATACTGTTTTCATAAATATTCATTGAAACTCACTCTATCTGAACACTTTGAGTATATTATTCTTTATTTGAACTTACCTAATAGCTACCCCCTGAGAGAAATGGATGTTTTTGTTCCTGTTTGACAGACACAAAGAAATAACGTGTCCCTTCATTCCCTATCTACCAGCCACTGAGCCACGAGCAGAACCCTCTGAAAGCCTACAGTGGTCCACTTCAACACAGACAGGGGCAGCGGCCACCCACCCACGCTCATCTGTGATTTTCTAGGTGGTTCCACCACTGCTTTCACGCCCCCCTGCCTTCAGATACACTTTTCCACAAATTGAATCTGACCAGTTGATGGACTCAGAAATTCTTTCATACGAACTCCCTCTGACAGGTGTAAAATAATCAAATACTGAGTGATCCTTGCATGCACGGGAGGTCAGGCTAGGGTTCACTGAAGTATATTTGTACTGATCAATTAATGAGGCAAGCTTAATATCATGTGACTTATCAATTAAATGTTCACTCAACTTTCCAAGATTGTGCTAAGGAACAGAAAATCTGAAACCTGCAATCCAGATGGGTGGTCTAGAGACGGGACCAGCTGTGCAGAGAAAATGACAGGACAAAGAGAAACAAAGTCGAAGGTAGATAAGCCTGTGATGGCAAAAGTTTCAGAATTAGGTCAGGAAAATGTCAGCTTTTCAGTACAAAAAAAAGTACAAATTAGGAGCTTAGAAATAACTTAACTGGATTAAATTAGAAGACTATGGGAAAAGAAGACCACACACAGCAAGTAAAAAATAAACCCCAATCTAATTATTGTTCTTTCAAATTATTTAGAGAATCATTATAACTGGAAACAAAAATTCTACGTTGACAGAGGTGACAGGACTCCTCAGGAACTGCCACCCTAATGCAAAACCACAGAGCGAAAGGGAGCTTCTATTTAGCATCACACTCGAAGACTAACATGGCGGGGGGAAACCCACAACTGGAGAGGCTTTAAGAACAAAACAGGAAAAAGGAATGAATGAAGCTGATCACTTTACTTAAACTTAATAAAGAGCACAGAGCAGACCATATGCCCCAGAGCTGTGCCCATTTCAGCCCTCCATAAATGGTTATTGCCACTACTTTTCCAAGTATTTTATTGTTAACTTAGGCACCTAGTAAAAGCTGTGACATTTTCCTGTTTGAAGTGAGGGGAAAATATTCTGAATATTTTTAAATACCTGGATTATGTCTATTTCCGAATCAGCTTCCTTTGCTTTCTTTACACAAATATAAGAATTAAGAAACATATTTATATGTAGGGAGGAAGAAAGGAAAAGTTTAGAATTTCCTTCTTGGATATAAACAAAAAGAAAATTCTCCTCCCTGGCTTCCAGAGCCAGGAGGGACAAAGAACACATTGTCTTATTTGAGGGGAAAGTAACTGGTGTGTCTGAGCCTGAGAAGGCCACAGGAGTAGATGCCCATGAAGCCACTGCTGTCCAAACGCAGGCGTTGGCCAAGGGTTTTCTCTGACCCTGGTTGCATAGAGAACCTCCAGCTCTAAGGAAAACATTCATATGGAAAATTCCACTGAAAATTACAACAAAGGCCCACAAAGCCCAGGGCTAAGGTGTTTAAGAAAGGCCACTTACCAACAAGGTCCTGCCCTCTGCCCTTTCACATCTGAAAGGTGTCCCTTCCAGGCTCTGCACTGTGCATACAGTTGACAACTCATGAATGATACGCATGCCGGTCTTGCCCCAGAGGGAGACACCATCTCTGTCTTCTAAGACTGTTCCAGGGACAGCATCCTTGCAAAGAGAGTCAAGAACAATGCTTCTGTCAAAGGACCAGCAGAGACCCATGAGGCCCAAGGAGAACATTCCCTGCTGATTCCAGTTGGGAGGAGAGAAGTGGAACCTAGCTAAGACCGCTTTGACCTCCTGAGAGTCTTCTAAGGAGTCCAGCTGAGAGAAAAGAGGAAATCAAATCAAAACAAAGATTTAGGAGCTCCTCAGGACCAAGGTGGGCCTTACCTCAGGGGCAGGAAGGGAAGAGCAGACCCCTGATGGGAGCTGTCTTGACCTGCACCTGCACAAACAGGTCAGGATGGATACCTGTTGACAGCCAAAGCTAACACTCATGGGCCTCAAAGTTAATGAAAAGAAGAAAAAGTAAAGCTGAAAGGTGGTCATTAAAATGCTAGCTAAGAAAACCAAAAAGTTAAGATTCCTTTGTAGGTTTATGGCTGCACGAACCAGGCCTTCCCCTCTTTTCAGTCCTCCCTCTTCATCCACCTCCTCCTCTTCAACCCCGCAAGGATGAAGGCCTTCCTTTGAAACTAGCCTCAGTGATTCCTGGGACCGTGACACCTTCTTTTTTTTTTTTTTTTTTTTAA
>NW_025999932.1:5591038-5672020 GCF_001458135.2 Marmota marmota marmota | reverse complement strand
GCTGGCCTCCTTTGTGGTCTGACCGGTGTGGAGAACCGAGATGGACCGCTTCCTTCCCCCGTCTCGAACCCAGAAATCAGCCCTGAGTACGGTGCTTGCGCGGCTGGCAGAAACTGCAGCGCTGTAACCCTGCGTCTCTATCCCAGCGCGCGCTGCAGACTCTAGCCGCGGGGCGATTTGCTGAATAAACAGTGTTACCCTCCGTGCGACAAACCTCTCGCGTTTGAGTCCCCGTAGCCGATCCTCGTGCGATGGAAATCCTTCCTCCAGGTTCCGGAGCACCCCACTATTGCTGGAAATTCCTAACAAGATATCCTTTAGCCGTCCTGACTTGTCATACTCCCACACAGTGAAGCAGCACACGGGGGCAATGCACTCCCCTCGCCGCCATCTTCCTTCTCCCGTGACACCTTCTCTATGACCACCCAGAGAAGGTAACAGGAGGAGGAGGAGATGTGAGTCCTGCAGCAGAGATGTGGGGGCTTAGCCCAGGGCCCACTGCTCTCCGGAACAGAAGCCTGGTCTAGGGACACGAGCATCAGGCCTCGGACTCCACAGGAAAACATTCTCCAAACAGCTTTTCTAAATGACCTCAGACTGCACATTGGTTGGATAAAGACCGTCTATAGGTTTTTTGAAGACATTTATAGGTTGACTAATTTGGCTGCTCTTCACAAAGATTTTCATAGGCTTTTGAATAAACACAGTCATCATACAAACATCCTATTTTGCAAAATAAAGGGCGGGGGATAGTGCAACAGAACCCAGCTAGGAAAGAGAGGAAAACAAAAAAGGGTCTCTTTGTCAATGTTTGCTTGCTGATTTTTGTTCAGTGGAATATGCTATAAAGAGCTCTTCGAAGGCAAGAACCTGAAACAGTACTGTGTCCATCCTACAGTGGCCAGCAATGCTGCCCAAGAAACAAGAACCCTCAGTCCTGAGTGAGCAGCAATGAGGAATGAGTCACAATCATGAAACTTTTCCAGCTTTTCTATAAAGTGAACAGCAATTAAAACAGGTTACAGACTGATGAGGACTTTACATGATAGAGATGATAAGTAACCCCCTCACCCCCCAGAAAAAGCCCTCAATATGGAATCTTCCATGAGCCAAGGCCATGATCTGCCTAAGAGAGAACCTGGGGGAGACCAACAGAATCTCAATAGATTCCATCTGCTCTCTAGTTCAACCGAACTGAGGGCCACATCCACAAGGCTTCTTAACGTACCCACCAACTGTTAAAATCGTAACTCTGGCAAAACTGTGAACTTGATGAACTGATTTTGAAACCATTACTAAATATCCTAACAAGATAATCTGAGAAGAAGGAAAACCCATTCTCTGAGCAACAAGTGACAAAGGGCACATCCACCGGTACCTCCTACAGAGGACGGACTGGGCTCAGCCACCCAGTAACTGTGCCTAAGAGCTAAGGGTACTATAAAGTTAAGCCAAGCACTCCCACCGCATGTCTGGGCTGTCTGCTAATCACTGTGCTGTCTTCTCAATGCCCCGAATCACGGGAGCCTTTAGCATGTTATAAATAGTCGTTTGGAGCAGGTACATCCCATCTAACAAAATTGGCTGGGACCAGCACACAGACCTAGTGTGTTCTCAGAGAAAATGCTCTCCTTGTGGTCTACCCCAAGCTCTATTAGCACCAAGCAAGAGAACACCAGAGCCACACCCTAAATACTTCATGGAGAGAAATCTGAGAGATGAGTATTTCTGGAAATCTGCCAACAGAGTCTGACGTTTCTCTCCAGTGAATCAAGAAACATAGCTACTGGGAGAGCTACCGCTTCTGAGGAAGGTGTGGCCCACGGACACAATGACAGGAGAACATCTGAGTAACGTACTTGTCAACACCCTCTCTCCCCAGAAGAAAACCCCATTTGTTATCCATTTTGTTTCGTTTTTTCCCTTAAACAACACCTGATTCTAAGCTTCTTTGGAGCTCATTAGCAGGGAACTCGATACCAGCATTCCCCTCTCCAGGATCCGCTAAGATTTCAGGTTCTGTGTATGACAGGCGTCTGGAGACCACTTCTGAAAAGGTGACCAATCCACTTGTGGCACCAGTGACTCCGTGGCTACCACTGTGCCTGGCCACTGGACCTCAGCTCTGCTACCTCCGTGTGCTGCTGGGGCTCTGGGAGCCGCAGCGTGTGGAAGGGCCCACCTGCTCAGCGCTCCAGGGGGTCCTTTCCTTTGGGTCCTGCCCGCACACGTGGTACCTAGCAAACCACCAACGTTGATATCCTGCTAGTCGGGAGGACACTTCTCTGTTAGTCCTCAAAAGCCCTTCTCCCTAACATTCTCCCTTTCATAAACTTTAGCTATTACGGACACTAGAAAAAGCTGTATGTAATCAGTGTTTGGTTTGAGGCCTGTAAAAATTTGAGGCAAAATTAAAACCAAAAATCCTCAAAAGAAACCTAGTTACTTTAAGGGCAGAGGATGCTGTGCCACACAGAGAAAATACAAATTGATTTATTGATAAGTTAATAAATTGTCCCCACACCAGATCCCGCTTTCTCCTGACCGTGTGACCTATTAGTGTCATTTCCTCTCCATTTGCCTATCTGGTACAGTGACAATTAAAATCCCTGCCCTGACAATTGAGATATGGTGTCTTTGCTTTTGTGTCCCCCTTATTGACAATCACTGGATTTCTTATTTACATACTTATTACTCAAGTGTATTTTGTAAGTGTTAACTAATAAGTCAGTGTACTGGGCGCGGGGGTGGGGGGTGTTGCTGGCTTTACAAGATCATCGTGGTCCCCAGATTAACTTGAGCTTTGAGTGCTTGCTATGAGCAGGGCATGGCACTACCTCGTACAGGTCACCAGCAGGCAGCCCCTCAGGCACTCAGAGCCTTTCAGGGAGCAGTTTCCACCCACTCTCAGCACATCCAGGACAACTCAAGAATAACTGCACAAATCTAATTCAGAGACAAGTTTTCACATCTCAACGTCCACAACAAAAATAAGAAATGAAGTTGGGGCGATAGTTTTAAATGGTTGAGCACATGATCAGAGCCATAGCACCATTTAAATGGAAGATGGCTTAGATGTTAAAGAAAATGTGTCTTAAGGCAGTGGAAAAGGATTTTTCTAAACAACATGAAATAAGAGAAATAAACGTATTAAGAAATAATGAGGAGCGAGTTGACAAGCAAGGTGGAGCTTGATGTTATGACAAGGAGCATGAACTCGACATTCTCACAACTTAAAAATCTGCTCATAATTCTCAGAAGAAAAACGCGGTGTGTAGGAAGAGACTCAAACACCTAATCAAAAACGGTAGGTGACAAGAGACTTCTGAAGGCAATTAGGAGAGGAAATTGGGAGATCAAAGATTGAAGAGGAGGACGGTGCAATTGACGGTGTGAATGCGAAGGTGCCCTCCCAGGTGGAGAGGGACGGATGTCCACACGGGGCGGAAGACCAGGACTGGACGTCAGAGCCGCCTGGGCCATCGGCTGCCAAGTAAAGACACGGAACTAAAGCAGTCGCTTTAATGCAGGCAGATGGAGGGATGGGACTGAAAAGATGGATATTTGTTTCAAAAGAAGAGAAGTGAGAAAAACTGGACCATAAAGAGGAAGAAGCTCACAAATAGAAACTTGGAAAATCCGTTGTTAGTTCACAAGGTTGAGGCTAGCCTGGGTTGCTCATTTGCATAAGTCCTGGTCATAAACATGTGACCTTTAAAAGTTTAAAACCAATGAAGAAATAGATATATTCTGTTTCTTCTAACTTGTTTCATAATTACTATGTGAAATGTCTCCAAAGTTTTCTAAAAATTATACTTAGAAAGGATAACACATGCAAAAATGCTTGATATTTCCAAGGAAAACAAATAAATATGATATTATCATAAATTTATTGAGGAACTAAGTCAAATTAGTTTAAAATTTTTTAAGAAAAAAAATCTTACAATTAGTAGCATTTTGAGATAAAATATCACTTTTAAAATAACTAATTAATAGTATTTTCATACAGTAGCTGTCCTGATTTTAAAATATCTGAATTCTTTAAAAACATTTATCATTACCTGCATAAGAATCAAACCAAACCCCCTCAAAGTGTATAAGATTTCTATTTCCCTGTGAAGGGGTAAGCATTCTAACTCTTGATTTTCAAATCCTATTTTAGGAGATCTAAAATAAGTTAAAACCAGTCAATAATCATGGTCGTTTACTATGAAGAAACATAATTCACAAAGTAGCAATGAAAGTGGCATATATTGTCCCTAAAGAAACTCAGTTCCATGCAAACACGGATCATCCTTGAAAAAACAGGAGAAGAGCAGACAGCATTTCCCACAAAGACAACATCAGCAAACCTTCACTCTTTTCTGAGCACATTATGGAAATTAAGCCCTAGAAGTGGGGCGGATTCTCAATGGTCCCATAGGACTTTTCCTGGCAGCGGCCAGGACGATCTATCAAGAAATATTTCTGGGTCCCATTTCATGACTTGCTGGTTCGTATTCCAAAAGGAACTCTCATAGATCTCATACTCGTTTCAAGAACATCATGTTACTTTCTAAAGTAACATTTCCTTCAAGGCAAGAACAAAGAACAGCCCTGGGGCTGAGAGGGACCTGGTGGCAAATCAGTCGGTGGGGAACTGCACAAAGAGAGGCTTCGTGGAAGAGGAACTCAGAAACAGCCTCAGTAGTTGAGTATCCTGTAAGATTATTGCTACATGTATGCGTAGAAAAGGGTGATGAACGTAGGGTCCAATTTTCAACTCTTAGGCAGTTAGGCGGCTGATTTGGATCTTTCACCCAGAGCATGTTTAGAATTACAATGATGTTAAGCCAGAGCAGAGCAAAGACTGTAAGTATCTTTGAAAATTTTAAACATACTTGAATGGTTTTAAAAATCATTAGCTTTTCTATAAAATGAGCCTAAGTATTAAATATGTGCCTTGAAGCTGTGTGTGGGACCAAATACTGATTTAATCTGATGAACTCAAGTTACAGAAAAAAAAAAAATACCCTTGATGACTCTGCCTCCAGTTATGTGTCTAAACACTCAGGAGAAATTTGTGGGACTGCTGATACCCATCCGAAGGCACATTCTACAGATAAACAGAAGACTTTGTTCACTGGATCTTTTCATTCAGAGCCTTTCATGAGCTGTGAATTCCCTCTAAAAGCACCTATCAGCATGAATAAACTGATAAAAGCAAATGTGTGAAATGCCTTTCACTTAACTAACAGGCATGACTCCAAATTCTGGAACTCCCACTGCTTTCATCTGAAACCCGACCCCAGGATGGTGGTAAACATGACTTGATGGAGGGTCCTTCACAGAAGTTGCAGGATCTTTGGCCTATTGTGGTGCGACAGTTAATGGAAAGCTTTGTCAGCCATAATCCATTTCTATACAGTCCTTCAGATTATCCTGCGGCTGTGCAGTCAGATTAATAAATCCGCTCAGCCTTCCCAGAACACCCCTTTATTCCTCATTTGCTCAGCAGCTGCCACCCAGGGAAATAGAGAGGTGACAAGTGGTGGCCCATGCCCCCAACGTCCAGCAAAGACAGCATGCCTGTGGCCACGTTTGTCAAAAAGAAGTAGGAAAAAGAGAGAACTGTGGGGAGATAATGGCAAACTCGTGGCAGTAGGATATCTCAACCTCTGCAGGGTCCAGAGAATAAAAATATCAGGAAAGACAGGGAAAACTTGCAGAAGACAAATAACAAGCTCAAAGAACAACCCTAGAACCTTGAACCCAGAGAATAAGCATCGTCTCAAGTACTCACGGAACTTTTTAATTGCCACATACATATTTATAAGAAAGTTCCAGACATTTCAAAGAATGAATATTATAAATAAAAATAGATAATGACAGTGACGAATAAAGTAAATAAAAATCCCCATCTTTGGAAAATCTAAGACACTTTTAAACATTAATTAAAGAAAATATAATGGGAATAAATTATTAATACTAAAAACTCTACAATAGTTAAAATACATATTAACACTTGTGGGGTTCAGCAAAGTAGTACTGTAAAAAAAAAATCACATTCCTAAGTTTTTACAACACACAAGAAATGATGGGCTAGATACCTTAGCTAACAGTAAGAAAGTACAACAGAGGCAGTCCAAAGAAATTAAAAAAAGAGAGGAGAGCACCTAGAAATCCCTAAAATATAAACAAATACACAATGCAGAGAGTCAACAAACTTAAAAAAAAAAAAAAAAAAAAAACCTCTTCCAATAAACTAACAGTCTTCCAATGAGAATGGTCTGCATAAATCTGAAAGAGGTTCAACTCCTCCATTCCATAAATGAGAAGAAAGGCAGTCATGGGTGGAGAAGAGTTGGGTAGATACAGAGAGACAACATCATGAACAGTCTATATCACTGAATTAGAAGAGACCAAATGAACAAGTTCCTAGAAAAATAATATTTTTTTTCAGAACAAAATCAAGGAGAAATAGAAAGTGCAAGGAATTCTAACTTATATTTAAAACTTTCATAAATAGTTCTAAATCTTTCCACAAGAAAAACATCTGGCCTAAGTGGTTTTATAGGACTTTTTCATATTTTTCCACTTGTATATAAAATCTTCCAGAAAACAGAGAAATAGAAATGACTCCCAAGTCATACCATTAGGCTTGTGTAACTTTGATTCCAAAGCAGATAGGGCAGGGTGTGAGAGAAATTAAGAACAACCTCACTTAGGAGTAGAGAAGCAAAATTTGTAATAACATTTTATCAGCAAGTCCAACTGAGCCACATTTTTAAAAAGTAAACAGCAAAGTTGGGCTAATCTCAGGAATGCAAAAGAGACGCTTCAATAAAGAAAATGTATGATTCACCACATTAAAAGATCAAAGAGAAAACCACATCATCATCTCACTAGATACAAAAATCATTTACTAGAACATCTATTCATAATAATGAAAGTCTTAGCAAACAAGAAATTAAAGAGGAATCAACTAACAAAATAAATATATTTATGACAAACCTAGAGCAAATTCAATTCCTAGTGATAAAAATTTTGAAGCATTTTCTTTAAAACTGACCTCCAATAAAATTAAGACTTCTGTACACCAAAGTCACCATAGAGAATACAGGTAACAGAATAACCTCGAGATGATATTTCCAACATATATGACCTACCAAAAAATGTTTACAGAATGTATAACAAAAGCTAATTCAGTCCATTTGAGCTACTGTAACAAAAATACCTTAGACTGGGTAATTCTTAAATAATAAGACATTATTGCTCATAGTGCTGGAGGGTGGGAAGCCCAAGATGGCCGTGCCAGCAGATTCATGCTTGGTGTGAGCTTGCTCTCTGCTTCAAAGATGGTGCCTTCCTGTTCTTGTTGCTTCCTCCAATCAGAGCAGCCAGCTCTCTGGGACCTCTTTCATTAGGGCCCTAATGGCTCTCATGACAGTTCTACTCAAGACACAAATGACTCCAAAGAGCCCTACGTTTCTATACTACTGTATTGGGATTGAGTTTCAACACAACAAGTTTGGGAAGAAAGTAGAATCACAGGAAAAGACAATCCTATAGAAACACTGGCCATAGACATCAATAGTCACCCTTGTCAAAGAATTTTAACCCTTGAAATAGAAATTAAGATCAAACCAAGACACCATAGCATAGCCTGTAGACTACCAAATTTATGAAGTCTCACAATGTTACATTTTGGAGTATAAGTACCAATAGACTCACCACTATAGTATGAAGTGAAGCTTAGTACAACCATTTTGGAAAACAATATGACATCTTAATTTACATATGCTACAACCAGCAAGTATCTCATATGCACACATCAATGTATATGAGGAGATGGGTCTGCAAAGCTTTATAATTATCTGTGATCAAAATGAAAAACCATGGGAATCACCATGTTTATCAACAACAAAATGTGTAACCTATGATAATTATGAAATATGAAGTATTATAAAATAAAAAAGAAAAAAGAAAAAAGTACTTATGATGCATATTTCCCCTCTTCCTGGAGGTACTAGCCTGTGCTGCAGGCACGGAGTAACAGAGGTACTCAGTGGGAACTAGGAACCCCTCAAGCTTTGCCAATCAAAATGTGGGAGGAGGACCAAAATTGCTGGATCAACTGGGAACTTGCTAAAAATGGAACATCTCTGCCCTTAGCCCAGATGGCCCAGTCAGAATCTACATTATAACAAGGTTTATATGCATCTTAAAACTGGAGAGGTACTGTCATAGTGTTGCTATACTCATTGCTCCATACTGTGCCAGCTAGTTGGACCCAACCATCATGTCCAGCTATTGTTTTTTGGAGTATAAGTACCAATAGACTCACCACTATTGTCTGAACCCCTGTTCTGGGCAGGCCCCTTCACAAGTGTTTGGGATACAAATAAACTTCCTTTGGGCCCCTGTCTCACAGAGCTCACACACACACACACACACACACACACACCCATACATACACTTATGTATGTGTATATAAGTATACTTGTGAGTGCATACATAACTATTTTTATATACATACATGCACATACATACATGTGTACAAGTTATACAACCTCACATGACTAAATTATTTCTTTCTTTCATATTCTCCCCAATGTGTGGTAATTTTATAGAATGTTATCTTGTAATACGTACATACCCATTTTATTCCAGTCTTCTATCATAACACATCCCTGTGTTTCTGTAATAACTAGAGATCATGGCTCTTTCTAGTGGTACAGCACATGTGTTTACAGAGTTTCTGGGTCACATCATACATCACAGCTTAGAGAATATTCTAAACTGCGGTACCTTTCTCACTGAAGCCTGTAGTGGAGAGCACAATTTTCAGCTGAGTCCATTGAGCTGATCCTGACCCTTTGGCCTTGAAGTTACCCCCAGGACAGCCAGCTCAGGTGCCAATTCAGACACACTGTGAAAGGGACCAGTAATATTCCTAGGGCAAATTCTACTAAAATATCTGATACTTCTATCATCTTGAAATAAAATTCATGACTTTACTTATATAAATAATACTCTTCAAAATTTGTATGATGCCCTTTACATGAAAAAGAAATGAAGTAATATAAGTATTACATATTTCAAATTTAAATGCTCAGGCTAAAAGTTTCTAAATATTCAGGAATATGCACTCTGCATAGACACACAGTGGCTGTGGTAGTTATAAATGCCACCTGACAGAGGTGTGCTGTGAGGGCCTCAGATCCCATGGGTGGTGTTGCTGTCTCTAACCTGGATGGGCAACAGCTCTTGGTAAGGTTTTGGAGCAAAAAAAAAAAATGCAAATATACCCCAATTAGCATAATAATTTCACTCCTAGAAACTCCATAATAAATATCAAACTCATACCCTAAAGAACTATATATAAAAAATGACTTAGGTTCTAATGCTTTGATAATTTAAAGCAGTGTTTTCTTTGTCTTCTTCTTATTTTAACCTGATAGGTGACCTGGTAAGACATTATAAACTTATGTAAAACTCAAGGCTACTTCTGTTGTGCACATAGATATGGTCATTGCAGGATGTTGTATCCTTTGTCCTTGGTCCCTATCCAGGAATCATTATGACACCCAGCTTTAAGTGCCACTCCCTGGAGAGACCTCCTGTAGGCGGCATTTCTACCCCAGTGAGACCTCTGCTACCAACAGGCTGTGTGGCAGGGGCTCCACTTGGTCCCCATTTTGAATGTGAAACTGAGTCAACTGTAACTGTGCCTGGAATTCTATAAGTGGAAGTTTACCTCCATCCCTTCCGCATTCCCTTCCCTCCAACACTGACGTGCTCCTCCCAGCTGCCAAGAATATTGTGAAGTGTTTAGAAATTTTGTGAGTCAGTTAACTCCTGTTAGCAGCTTAAATCAAACATGTTGAGAATATTTATATATTAGAAATTGTCAAATGCTGCATATCAGGGCTTCTTTGGGGCAGGGTGGGGACTGTCTGTAAATATTTAACAGCAGCTCTGGGTTTTAAAAAGGACCTTTGGTAACTTCCTCTTAGCCCCTGCTTTGCATGCTCAGTTCCCTTTTGTTGCAGCACATGCATTAGTCTCTTTTCACTGGTAATGATGGGTGTGACATCACTCCTGTACGTCCACCTTTCTCTTTCAATACCTTATACCAGAAGGCACCAGACACCTTCTGAGCCTTCGAGGTGGAGAAACATACCAAGGACATTAAGGACTAAAGTGCCTGCTGCTCACTTTTTTTTTTTAATTTACCCACATTTTTTATTGGTGCATTACAGTTCCACATACTGATGGGGTCTGTTGTCACATATGGGTATATTCACACAACACACTATATGACAACATAATTTGGCCAATATCACTCCCCAGCACTTCCCCCTCTCTCCCCTTCTCCCTGTTCACTTTCTTTTTAAGGCACCAATAGAAATTTTCTTATAGCAACACACACACACACACACACACATGCTAAACTTCAATTGTGTACATAAAAAGAATTATTTTTTAGTCTGAGAGTGGTGATGAGGAATTTGGGGAAAGGTAGAAAGGGAGTACAAAGGGGAGAAGCTGGGAGATGGTCCCTGCAGGTTTGCCATCCAGTGGTGGTCAGGTGGAGATGCCCACCTGCTGAGATGGCTCATCTGATGGAGGGGTGAGTTTGGCTCAGAAACTTGACGGAAACTTCCTTGGACCTTTGCCCCCAAATCAGCATGCTGAGAGTGGGGGAACCCTGGGTGCATCTTTCCCTTTACCTTGAGCTTTGGAAGCTTGAACTTGGGAGTGGCAGAGGCCCCTCCCAGGGTGGGGTAGGCAGTAAGGGGCGTGTGCGAGTAGGAGCAGCAGAGGAAGCAGGCCAAAGTGGCCCACAGTGGGGCCTGTGTGCCAGGCTGGCGGTGGGCATCTGCTTGAATGAACTTTATGGGGGCTCCCAGAAATATACAAGAGTTACTTTAAGTAAAAAAGTAAACTTGATGGAGGCTGATAATCCATTAGACATGTGGGTTACGTTTCAACTTGGAACATGGCTTACTGGGAGTATTGTGGTATCTGGCTCTGACTCCACATTGTTACTCTAATCTAAGGCTCCTGAACCATAATGCATATCATTGTCTGCTGGGACCTTTAATTAAAATTCAGATTCCCAAGCCCTCACCTCCTTATCAAGTTATCAAGATAAGGGCTGGGTGGAGTCTGGGAAGTTACTTGTTAACAACTTCCCTCTAACACACAAACAGGACTGAGTAATCCCTTGCTTTATTTCTTAGCAAAATGTAAAAGGAGGAGAAGGCAGAGGAGGAGAAAGAAAATTGTCTCTATTCTAATCAGATTCTAGAATTAAATATGAAAAAATAAATTTTAACACATCTTCTATACCTCTTCTCAGATAGTTCTTAAGAATCTACCTGAAGAATACCATTCAGGGCTGAAATATCACACCATAGAAACAGGAACCTTAGCAGACACTTAATTAAGAATATATTACAACTTATTTCCACTTGTAATCAATAAACCAACAAATCCATTATAGCCAAATTAGCTGAAAATAAATATAACCCGCTAAAGCCTTCACTATTTTGAAAGGTGGATTAATTCAGGTAAAGTGTGACAAAGATGACGTGGACGCATGTTCCTCTCCAGCATTCCTTTCTCTTCACCAACACCCACAAACCCGACCTCCAAATTCTGTCTACCTGACTGCAGCATAATCCAACGGAAAATGTCAAACACTGTTTTCTTTTAATATAGGGTAAAACAAGAATTTATTTTTATCTAGTCATTCATTCACTCACTCTCGGTATCTCAGTTCTGACATTGTTTCCAAATAGAATGCCACCTAAAAAAGTGACACAAAAATTCTCCATGGCAGGTTTCTGCTTTTTATTTCCCCACATCAAGTTTTCCCCAAGAGGGCATAAGGTTTTTTCCTTCTTTTTTTTTTTTCCAACTTCATTTATTGGAGACAGGTGGATTTTGCATTTGTTGAAGTATATGGACAGACACACCCTTGTCCTAACAGACCACAGATGGGAGGGAGGGAATGAAATGCAACCAAGCAGCTTGAGACAGTGGCAGGCCCAACCTGAACACAGCGCTGGAGTTCACCAGGCCATCATCAGGATGCTCAGGGGCATGACTAGGTGGCTACAACGTCAATGTTCACATTAGTCTGCCCGCCATTCTAGTGCCCAAAATGTACTTCTCAGTTCACTAGGATCATATTTTGTGACTACCCAAGAAAAAATTAAGAACATAAAGGAGATCTCTAATATTTGAAACATTTATACTGAAAATAGTTGTCATTAACTGAAAGTCTCCATCGGTCCACTTTTTATTTACCAGCTCTCTGAACAATATTACAAATCATTCAAATTAATTTAATTATTTAAAGACTGATTGTTTTCTAATAGGTTGTAACTTCCAGTTACAAGTCACATACAATGTATGAATATAGATAATCACTAGTGCCGAAGGGGGTGACATTAGGGTGCGTATGTCTGTGGACATAAAAGCCAGGACATTGTGCCACCTAATCAATGGTGTTTACTTGATGGTCTTTGTAAGGGCCAGTCACAGGAGGTGTGCATGTGGTGGCCTGAGAGACAATGGAGGAATGGACACAGTGGCCTAGGGTTTCCTGGATCTGTAGATGCCATCAACCTGAGAACGGCTAGCATTGGGCTATTTAACGTGATCAATTACCAGATGTGATACTGATTTACTACTGTGCTCTCCAGGCAATAAAGGTTTATATTAGGTTACATTACAAAGTGTAATACCATGACATCTTAGGCCTAAGTTTCTTACACACACACACACACACACACACACACACACAGCAAAGCAAACAAAGAATCAAGTATTCACAATGCCTTTAATTCATTTGTTGAGAATAAATAAAATCAGTTCATGAAAGACTGATGCATACAGATACAAACTCCAGTGTAGACTAACATTTAAAATTTACCTTAAAAAAAAATTCTTTGTGATGAATAGAAACAGGACATTATAACAAAAGGTTTTTTTCATTGATATTTTCACATCTTATCATCCCTGTTTAACATATCCTGTGATCTGGAGAAAATTGAAGGAACAGTAAAAAAAATCAAAAGAAAAATTAACAAAATAAGAGTTAGATAGCCTGCCAGGCTTCATGTTAACAAAAAATGGGATTGTATTCCTAGCAGAGTGTAATAAGTCCATTTGGTATTTCCCTCGGTTGAGGGAAGGACCAGAATTTTCTCAGAGTCATATTATGCCAGCAATCTGCACAAAATTAACTCTACCATATATAGTACATATTTTTTCTGTAGACACAAACTATTATTTCTCTCCAGTTTTTTATTGATGGCCTTCTTTTGTCTTAAGAAAAAAAATAAACTTTGAAAGACAAATGATGCAACGATAGTGCATAGTCATAGAAAGAAAAGCAGGACCTTGCAAGACGGCAGTGGGGGACAAGGAGTTTTGAGGAGGTGGAATGGCCAGCAAAAGGCCCAGCAATGGGACTGGGTGAAGAGGAAAGAGATCTGAGAAACTGGTGATGGACACAGGCCCCCGAGATCCACAGAGCTGCGTCAGGAAGTCTGGATTTTTCCCCAGGCTGTGAGATGACGGTGGGTTTATACAGGAAACAGAGAGAGTAAGACCTAGATCCTGGGATGAAACAGGGGCGGCCTGAGAGTTAGGATGAGGTGCAAAGTGAGGAGGCACCAGGTACAGGAGTCAGGGACCCACGGGAACCAAGGACAGGTGTATCAGCTGGCTTCAGCATCTATCGAAAAGTGGATGAAAGCTTCTTTTGTTTATGAAAGAAGGAAGGAAGGAAGGAAGGAAGGAAGGAAGGAAGGAAGGAAGGAAGGAAGGAAGGAAGGAAGGGAGGGAGGGAGGAAGACAGAAAAAGAAAGGAGAGAGAAGACTCTGATGTTCTGCTTTTCAGCCTGTCCCTACAGCCAAAATAACTGCATCAAATGAGTGTTCTCACATTACCAGTGGAGGTGACTGCATCAAATTAATATGTACGTATTTCAAGTAAATAAATCTTGCCTAAAAGTGAAGGAGAGAATGAAATCAAGGTTCTCCAAAGAGGAGGACACCAACGGGAAGTGAGTGTGGGAGAGAGAGAGGAGGAGCCTCAGTGCCCCTGGAGGGGCTGGAGGCAGACTCCAGGCTGATGGTGAGCACCAGGCTGGGAGGAGGCCAAGGTGAGGCGGAGGCATCCGGCTTGCCTGATAGGTAAACAGCTGTATGCACCACTACTCAGTGTGGGGACCCGGTTCCAACTCACCAGCTTAACCGAAAAACAGCATCTAGATGACACAGAGACAAATACATTAGCACACTTTCAAATAAAGTGCTACTTTGACCTATAGACCAGTGCCTAGTCCCCCATCTTACAGCATCACCTCCTACATGAAGTCCCAGGTCTTCCATTGCTCCTTGGGTGCAGACCCACATCCTTGACATGATTTCTAAGTACCAACAGTAGGCCCCACTCCTCCCCACTGCAAGTTCTCCACTCCAGCATCATCGTGTGCCTGTTATATTTTGTAAAGACTTACTGATTCTTCTGCTCGGAACACAACCCAAAGTCCATCAAGACACTACCTGTGGACATCACCTTATCCTTTAACTCCACTTGTGATCACTTTCTCAGGGAGCTCTCCCCTGAACTTTTCCATGTTCTTCTGTAATATATCTTCAGAGAACAGCAATCTCCCCCTTAGAACAACCTTTGCATTTTGTAACTATACACTCAACAATGATATTGCTTGGCATTCGATTCTATACTGCATGAGATAGGGCTGTGTGTCTAGTTTCCCATTTGTCCTAGCACATAACATAGCAGGAGGTGTTCAATAAACCTTTAGAGTAAAGGGTGAGTGAATGAATGAATGAGTGAATAGGAAACTATCAAGGAAGATGTTCATCCTATGAACAGGAGCCTGGCCTTGCCATTTAAAAAGAACTCCCCCTGCCCAGCTTGCTCCACAGTAACCGACTAAGGAGTCCTGGCTCTTTCTTGCCCCGAAGGAGGCTTGGCTGGGCGACAAGAGACACTTGGGGAGCTGTCACTGGTTGCTGTCTTTGCTATCCAGAAGGACTTGTGCCAGCTCCAGGATGCCAACTCTGATTAAACTCTTTTGATTCTGGGCTTCCCTCTGACAGGGAAGGGGGGAAAGGGGGTGTTGGTTCATCCTACCACTGTGGAAAGTGAAAATAAATACAGTTTTCATTTATTAGAGACCATGTCTACCGAATAGCACTTTAGAATTCTGCAATACTGTCTCATTACAACCTAACAACGTGGTTTAAAAAGAATCCATCACCCTTTCCTGCTTCATTTGGCTTCCACCATGACCACACAGCTTTTCAAAACTCCAGTGTTCTGGTTTCCAAAATCCACTTGGAACTCTATCCCAGCCTCCCCTCCCAACAGTTCCAACCCTCGGCTTGAGAATTAAGGCATGAAACACATGGAAATACAATGTTCCAATCCATCTAATTAATGCATTAAGTCCCTCATTTACATAGTACAAATTTCCCTTTATGCTTTCAGTTGCTTGGCAATTGCTTGCCTCAAGAAAATATATTAGCAGTTAAAATGGAGCTTAACAATAAGAGAAATAACAAAGACATCAGCCATATTTCAAAAAGCATATTTCAGAAAGGAAAGGGAAAATCCATCATGTAAAGGGATTTCAAATCTTAGAGTAGCTCAAGCACTCAATTTTGAAAAATAATTTAACCACAGTAAGTGAAGTAACATACATTTCTCTGTCAGGCAGGAGGGACATCAATTAAAGTCTGTGGAGCAGATGCTACCATCGAATCCAACAAGAGCATCTCCCCAAACGCATCTTGTTAGAGAGGCACAGGGGGAGGAAGCCACTGTGACCTTCAAGGCAGCAAGGCAAACAGGATGTGTCGGGCCTTATCTCAGGGAGAGTAACACAGGCTCCCCCACACGGGGTGGGTGTCGAACCAAATGTATCACAGCCGACCAGCAAAGGGCTACCAAGCCACGCTGACTCATTGGAAAGAGACAGATGGACGGGACAACTTTGATCCTAAATCAGTCCCAGCTTGTGTCAAATACCGCGTGCTCCCCAAGCTCACGGAGGGGCGTGGCGAAGTACGGGGCAGAGCTGCGCATGCCCCCTCAGCAACTGCAGTCCTTTGAACTCCAGATCTCACGGTAGTCCGGGAGGAGTCTTGGGAGCGTGTGCAAAAGAGAGCCCCAGAAGTCAGGGTGGAAGAGGCCGTGTAACTTTTCCAGTTCGAATTTAACATGAAAATAACAAAAGCGTAGCAGCAAGCCGTGCCGTTGCTCACGTTAAAGCAAGTGCCATCCCAGCCCGGAGAGCCTGGAAAGAGCGCAGGCTTGGAAATGCTCTACGAGTATGTGCAAAAGCTACCTTGATGGAAAGCGCACATCCCCTCACGAGTCATCGTGATTCAGAAATACTTTTCAACAGTAGCACTCTTACAATGAAATGATAATATGTAGCACTTTTATATAGCATATTGAAATGCACAGAAAAACCTTTCATATATAACATTCATTTTACTACATTAACAAAAAAAATACTGGGAAGTAGGAAGTTTGGCCATCCCTGCTTTTCACATGAATTCACTGAGTTTCAGAGTACTGAAAACTGTGTTATTTGTCCAAGATATCAAAACAAGAAATTTGCAGAGTTGTGACAAATTCAGATTCTATGATTCCAAATCCAAGCTCTAGAGGAAGAATAAATTAGCACAGTATATCACATTATACTAAATGTAAAATAGTTATACTTCTGAAGTGCTGTACATGAAAATCAGTACAAAATGGCCTAATTTTTCCCCATGACTAAATTAGAATGGACATTTCCTCCAAATGTCGCTTTTTAGTATGTACTATATATACAAATCTTACAAAAACAAAGAAATCAATATGAGATGGGAGAGTAGAAAGTTAGGGTGCCCAATGAGAAAAGTGAACAAGACCAAACAAACAGAAAGAGCAGCTGAAAGGGCCCAATCAGTGACTCCAGTTTGAAACCTTCCGATTCTGCGCTGGATACTCTAAGGGCACCTTATAAATAGTCATTTTCTTTCATGGAGTGATGAGCAGCTGCTCTTCGATGCCCTCATTCCTTGGGACTGCAGTAGGGACAGATTCCAGTTTCCAAGCCAGGAGCAGACTTGTGAGAAAACCATTCTACCCTGACAGGTTGTGGTCTCAGTTTCCCAGCCACTAATTTCAGAGTCATCTTCGACCTCATTTCCGGATTCTCCACGACTCAGCAGTCGCTGAACACTCCTAAGGGACTCTCTGGTTGCCTCCTGGTTTCCACAACAATCAAATACTCTGGACTTTCCTTAATTTTCACCCATTATTCCAGAAATGGTCTCCCAAGGGGCAACCATCCCTCCTTTCTGGTTCTGGCAGTGCTGCTGTCACACAAGGCTCTGACTTTGCCATCGCCTGATCAAAATCCTCTCAAGGCCTGAGCAAAGCATGCCCGGCCCATCGCAGGGCCTCACACAGGCTCCTGCTCCCCAGCTAACCTCCTTACAGGCCGCACACCTTCTGCTTATCCTCCCCTTTCACATTCTTGTTCTTTCCTCTTCCCTGTTCCCTCAGACAACTTCATATGTCTGAATGCAACTTGTCTTTGAAAGCTGAGAGTAAATGCTACCTCCTCCAGAAAACTGTTTCTGCCTGCTCTGGGGTACAGGCAGTGCTTCATGTGTACCATGTGCCTAAGACCAGGAGCCTGTGGTCACCAGCAGATGTACTCTTGCCTCCCTCTGTTAGACTGGCCCAGGCTTTATGGTCAGCACACCTGTGTGCACATCCAGTGCTGGTGAATTCTGGCTCCTGGTAAGAAGGAATTGATTTTCAGTGTCTGCCAATCTCTGTGGTGTAAACACCCACATTGTGGCCAATTTCAAGAGACGGACTTGGTATCACTGGCACAGAGATGAGCAGTACCAGTATGCTACCAATATGATACCAGTATGCAGTATTTTCATCATAGATACAGAACAGAAGACACAAGCTCAAAAGTATCAATAATAGTCAATAGCAGTGGCACACGCCTGTAATCCCAGCAACTCAGGAGGCTGAGGCAGAAGGATAGCAAGTTCCAAGCAAGGTAGAATGGCCTTAAGCAACTTGGTGAGACTCTGTCTCAAAATTAAAAAAAAAAAAAAAAAAAGCTGGGGATGTTGCTTGCTCGGTGGTGAAGTGCTGGTGGGTTTAATCCTATGGACCAAAAGAAAAAAACAAAAACAAGTGTCAATAATACACATGGTAAAGGAGTGAAAAGTTGTAAAAATGTTAAAATCTTTTAAAAATGTAATTTAAATAATTATAAATTTATACCATACACATTTTAATAATGGCTGTATTAACCAACTAGCTATGACATTTACATATAATTCTTTTCTACACTTGAGCTTCTTTTCGTGACCTTGAAGAAGTTACCTTACAGCGGAAGTTTTTGTTTTCTTATCTGAAATACATTATGAAGGTACTGAAAAGATAAAACTTTGAAAAACATGTCTCACAGATGGTTAGATCTCAAAAAAATGAGCGTTTTCATTTCAGTAGTTCCATTTTTGTAGAACCCACAGCTCTTAGCACTATATTTTGTTTATGATGAATATATATTTACAGGATAAAATCAGTCACATAAATTACAAACTTGCTTTCGTTCCCACACATCTCCTGGTGTATAGATTTTTTTAGGGATAATAGTCAGAAAATAAATGTCACTAGGGCCTGGGTGCTGCATTCTTTTTTGTCTTGAAGTAAATGATTGGTGTCCACAGCAGACACTTGTGTCCCCACACGTTCAGTCTGGAAGACTGCTGTGCTAAACCCTGTGATGATTGTTTAAGGAAACCAATACAGTGTTCCTAGGGAAGTTTTAGGTTTCTGGCAGGTGGTGTTCAAGTGTAGACTTTGATTCATGGTTTACTAATAAAAGTCACGCTAGAGTTTTTACCTTCAGACTGCATAAATATTTTATATCAAAAATGCCATTTTAAAAAAAGCTGGATAGTAGGGGATAGGAAAGGTAGCAGAATACAACAGTCACTAATATGGTATTATGTGAAAATGTGGATGTGTAACCGATGTGAATCTGCAACTTGTATTTGGGGTAAAAAATGGGAGTTCATAACCCACTTGAATCAAATGTATGGAAGATGATATGTCATGAGCTTTGTAATGTTTTGAACAACCAATTAAAAAAAAAATAAAAGCTATTATTGATGCTTCTCTTAAAAAAAAAAAAAAAAAAAGCTGGGAATGCTTGGTGACCAGTCATCAAAACACAAATGCTAAAAAAAGGGTGTCTCCTTAGAAGCCTTATGTGCCCAAGAACCAGCTTGATAAGGTTCTCTACACTCTTAGGGAAATCTGAGCCCACACTTGAGGAATTAGAAGACGCCATTGCTTTGCAGTGAAGCTGCTTTTTGTGAGGTTGAGCTAGAAGTTTGTTCTGCTGGAGCTGCATGAGAGGTCTTGGCGGTGACCTCTGAAGTCACTCGCCATTACCCAGCTACCAGCGGTTCTGTATCTGTTCTTTTTGGTGTTAGGCCTCCTTGCCACCCCATCAGCAATCCCCTCTCTTCCCCAGGTCTCCAGTTTCTCCTCTGCATGTGCTCTTCTGTCAGCCTGAGACCAGTCCCTCACCTCCATAAGAGCCTCCAGGGCACACACTGTCTCACGGGACTCAGGGCACTCTTCTTTTTTTTACCACTCCTCTTTGAAAAGATCCATCCATACTGATGGCCTCTGCTTTTTAACTTCTGTGTCATCCCTAAACTGCATGAAATCAGTATTTCTGGCTTTTGCTTCTACAAAAGTTGGAACTGTCCAACAAAGCCACTGGAGCCTGGCGGTCACACACCACCCTCATCATGCTCCTTGCTCACCTCTGGCCTGGGCCCTTCTTTTCTCAATTTTCTTTCAGATTTGATACATTCTGGGACTCAGCTCTCCCCTGTTTGCAAATAATTTCCCTGTCGGTGTCCCAGGCCACACTGAGAGCTGCACCTTTGTGCAGGAATCCTAAGAACGCGATCAAAATGGAACCCAGCTTCCTCCCTTCGAATTTTCTAAAAAGTATTGCTCCATACCACCCTTTCACTGATGGCATTATAATTGCCCAGAAAGTTAAAGCTAAAGCTCGGCAATCCTCGGATTTATCCCTTTATTCACAAACACCTCGAATCACCTGGGCACCCACAAATCCCAGTGTAGACCTGTACCCTCTCTCTCCACACCACGGTCCACCACCAGCCCTTCTTCATGTCCCACCAGGTGTGGTCTTCTGTGTCATCGACCTCGCCAGTCTTCTCCTCTCCTCTCTCTCTCCACACTGCCTTCGAAAGCCACGTTCCTAACCCGACTGCCCACGTTAGTCAGGACGCGGGGTTCAGCAGCTCCCTGTCACATAGGGAGTGAAGTGCAGATGCCCACCCAGGGCCGGATCACACTTGGCCACAGCGGTCTTTCCAGTGTGGCTCCCCATTGCCCTCCCCTCCTCAGAACCGCCCTGTCTGCCAGATGCTCTGATCCCAGACACCCGCTCTCCTCTTCACTGGGGGTCCCACTGCTCCCTTGTCTGTGCTGCTTCCCTCTGTTGTTTGTTCTTCCTCAGTTTATCTATTAAGAACCAGCGCGAATCCTGGAGCCTTTCCAGCCTCCCACTGTGGCCACTCTTTCCTTTTTCCCTCCCTGAATGTTCCCATGCGATTTGGACTGAATATCTCCAGGTCTTCATGTAAATGATATGTGAGTGAGTGTGTGTGTGTGTGTATGTGTGTGTACTCCTTCAGGGCAGGGATCCATATCTTAATTGTGTGTTTATCACTCAGCACCACCAAAGTGTTATTCACCGGATGAGGCACTTAGGAATGCGATCAAGGATCTTGTTCAATGCTTCCCTTCTGTGCCAATCCAGGTTTATTTGTCCTTATCACACCCACAGGTATTCGAAGCTATAAAACTTGTACTTTCTTACTTTTCTTTGTAGGCTGGGTCACTTTCACTGTAGCTATTTCCTGGTCACTTGTGTTTATTTTGTGGTCTGATGCTTTACTTAAGTTAAGCAAGCGGGGACTCAGCTACCCCGGGCATCTGTACCATCTCAAGACCCTTTCAGACAGAACCTCCTGAGGTGTTTATGAAACTCAGAGACCATCACGCACACAAAGATACATAAGCAAACTGCATGAACATGTCTGAACAACTGCAGAAGACTCATCAAGGTCTCCCTCCCTCGAAACCTTCACAGGGCACATAAGGGATCAAGTTTGTGAAGTCACTTTAACACTGATAAAATGACAGTGAAAAGGTCAGCAGTTAATACCACTTAGAGATCTCCTAAAACATCAGGAAGTACATATCTTGTTATTCCACTAGAATTCCAGAAAATTCAGGAAGCAGTTTTCTTATAAATAATTTTAATTGAAAACATAATAACATTTTTAACTAGTTTGCTATTTCAGTCTACAACACATTTTCTCAACTATTTATTTAGTAATAATAACTAAATAACTTCCAAGTGCAGAACAACAACAACAATAAAAAATACATCAATCTGAAAAGTTAGAATGGTACTTTAGAGCATTTGACCTTTCCAAGGATGGCCTTCTGAACATGAGGGATCTACTTAACAAGAGTCATAAAATCAGCAATAAAGTTCATTAGGATTTCTGTGATGTGATATAGTTGTAACCTTATCAATAAATGTAAAGTAAAAATTTTACTGAAAATTAAAGTGTACTCTGGCAAAAGCAGAAGAATCCCTGAGAATCTCTCTCTCTTTTTTTTTTATTGTTTGTAAGATTTTTCCCTCAGTTTTTGTTTATTGTAGAACTTCAAGAAGGATGTGTTTTCAATTTCCTTGCCCATTCCTTCTTTGGTTTAATCCTGCTTTCAACACTGTTTATACAGTGTGCACTGTTGACATAGCTCTTGGTCCTAGAAGGACAGGGCTAAGGGGATAGGTTAAGTCCTGTTTTCACAAGGTTCACTGTCTAGCAGGTAACACATAAACAATTCCTTTGAAAGCACAGCAATTGCTCTGAGGTCACCGAAGGCAGGCTGCAGGGTAGAGGGGTTACCAGGGAAGTGCTGTCATGGGATACAGTGTCCAAGGAGACCTGGAGGATGAGAGGTGGAGGGCGATGGGCAGGAAGGAGGAGGCCACCATGGGGAAGGGGGAGTGAAAGGAGAGGGTAGTTTCCATGTAGTTGTATCAGGAAGATTAGAAAGAGATGGGAAGAGACAGGAGGGAAATGGGCCAGCATCCAATCTTGGGGCACCTCGTGGGCCACGTTAATGAGGAGGCATTTCCCCCAGGCAATAGGGAGCTTCTGAAGTATTTTAGTCCAGGAAGTCACAGGAGTTGGATTGGCATTTTAGAAAAATAACCCTGGGATCAACATAGAAAAGGGGCAGAAGGACAAGCAGTTGAATCCTCCCACTAGTAGAATAGTGGGAGGTGGTGGTACCCTGAATGTCCTTATCTGTATAGCACCCAGTCCCTGAAGTTAGGGAATACGGGTGGTTCTCCTGTTTCTGATATACTATAGTCCCAACAGTTCTCAAATGTGACCAATAGGGTCAACCAGAGAGCTTTAAAAATGCACACTAGCAGGCTGCACCCCTGTGGAGAGGACACCATGCACCTGTGTACCCCTTGCAGTGTTCACCGGTGCTTTATGTGCTGGTGCACAAGACGATCACCCCCTACCTCGGTCCACTCTTAGCCAGTCCAGCTGGGATCCCATCCCAACTTTGGGATCCAGCAGCCGGCCATCATGCAGCGAGAGTGTCACACAGCAGCCCACAGAGAAGTTCGCCTATGCATTCCCAGCAGGAATCTTCTCTGGGTGATCCATCTCTGCCTTTGACAGCATCCTTAATAGGTCTGTTCCAAACACGTCTTCCACAACAGAGCTTTCTGGATCATTCCAATTGGGTAGGCTCACTCACTCACTTCTTTGAGTTCTCATAGGACTTTTCACTCCATAAAAATGTATCACATTCCAGATTATGGCAGTCTCTTAAACCCCAAGATTTGCATTTGTGTGTGTGTGTGTTTGTGTGTGTGTGTGTGTGTGTGTTTGAGAGAGAGAGAGAGAGAGAGAGACTTAGGATCAGCACTTGTCAATGCCTATTTGATTGGTCCAAATACTGAAACAAGGAGGATGTTGGCCTCCGAGAGGAAACACAACAGATAAATTCTCTTTAAAACGGCTTGTATCTTTGAACAGAAAAGTGAAAATCAGGATAAACACTAGCTCAAGAGAGGATCAGAGGTTGTAGAATACTACATTGTTATACATGGAGGAAAATAAACACTTAAATTCTTTTCTCGCTGGGATTCTAAAGCATCAGAATAAAGCAAACTGTTCTTCAGGGGAAAATAGAGGTGGAAAGTAATGGGGTTCTTGCAAATCATGCACTGGAGGGTACAGGCAGAGAAGAAAGGGCCTCAAAGGAAGCAGAGCTTTGTAACAGTTACGGGTGTAATATCTACCATATGTCCCAGATGTTTTCAAATTACAAAAGTGCAACTCTTTCCCACAGCCCATTTGCAAGTGGACCTGACAACCCAAGCCCACAGAAATCAAAGACCGTAATCCACTATAAATTCTGCCACGCTAGATGGAACAAATATCTGTCAGATTTTTTTTTTTTACTTAAACTTCTCTTCAAGAAGGCACCATCTGGCTCTAAACTGCACATTTAATTGAAAAATCCTTTAATAATAGCACTAATTTTCATCGTTTTGCATTCCAGCGGTCTGGGACAAGGCAGCATGGTCTGCACGTGGGAGGGAGCCAGACCCAGAGAGGAGGGGCGGCGGCTGCAGCCAGGTGAGGGGTCAGTGGGCCTGTTTGCCTGGAGCCCAGCCCTGAGTTAAAAATGGGTGTGATGGTTAAGGAATAAGTTAGGTATTTTTTTCCCCCAAATCAATGATGCCTTTCTCCCAGGACAATGCCCTGGAAGCTTATCGAAAGTAAACAGGGCCCTTGAGAAGATAACTCAAGGGCAGAAGATAACTGGGCAGCTTTTCTGAGCACTGGAGGCGAAGGCCAAGAATCCCGGTGGGTCTTTGGAAGGAACTGAGACATGGTTTCAGTTGCAATTTTTAATGATCGTGATTTTGTGCTCTCACTTAACCCCGGCTCAGGGCTTATCTTTCTCAATGGCCGTTTCTCTTTCACTGAAAAATAGAACTAGGGACTGGTCCTAGAGTAAAGGCACCTTTGTCCCTCGTAGGGGGGGCGCAGAACCTGGAGGGAAGGGCCCTGGCTGGTCTTGTGGTGAATCCCCTGCAGTCAGCAGCTGGCTGGCAGCACAGGAGAGGACCAGAACCCAGAAGCCACGGGTGGGTTGTGAAGGATGCGCACTGCAGCGCACCTGGAGGAGGAGGAGGAAGCCTGGGGTCCACGAGGGTGAGGGCATGGCTTCTAGAGGGGCTGAGTAAGCGCCCACAGGGCCTCTGCTTTGTTCTTCCTCCCTAGAGCCTGGGGAATTTCAGAAGATAAAAGGCCAGACTTTCCCCTGCAGGCCAGGGGCAGCACTTTTGTTTGTGGGCTGCACACACCCTGGGGTGGGGATTCCTTGGCCGTTGCCATGACTGCAGGTCACACAGTCACAAGCCCTGTCCTCTCCTCCCTGCCTTGTTGGGAGATGGCCTAGATTTGTACTTCTCCATTTCAGAAGAGAGAGGACTTTGTTTGCTCAGGTTTCTAAGCTAATGATCTAATTTTAAAGTCCATTTTCCCTGGCCGAGCTCATCTACATGGAAGGGTACACTGAGAATATCTTATTTTTGTATTCCGTGCCTTTTCAGCTTTTCCTTGTTGTTTTATTTAGAGCCCTGCTTGGTGCACAGCAATGCATGACAATAACTGCTGAACAAACACTGCCCAGGGACACTGAGGGAGGTGGCCCCCGGGGTGGGGGACAGGAAGACAGAGCAGAGACACAGTTCCCTGGGACACAGCAAGGAAACTGCTCCCCAGCCAGTGTTTTGAAGTAGAAATGTTCTAACATGAAACAAGATTTTTTTTTTTTAATAAAAAAGGAGAGTCTTTCTAAAAGTGGTGTCTGGTCCGACCCTCTTTAGACTTACTTTATCACTAATGTGAGATGGTCAAGCAATGACACTTGTATTTGAAATCTCATTCGCTGGCTGAAAACCCAGACAATGAGTAGACCATGTTTGGATTCTGCTCAGCCTCAGAAAAGCTGCCCAGTTCCCTGAGGGAGCAGGAGCTGACTCCTGAGCAGAGGCCACCTCAACCAGCCCTCCTTTCTTTTCCTGTTGCTCAGTTGAGAAGGTAAACCCAGTCTTGCACAAGGTGTTTGCAATACCCCCAGCAGGAGGTGATGAACCCTCTTTGTTGGGTAAAACAAATTGAGTTATTTATACAGAAGAGGAATTGAAACCAGGAGATGAGCTGGTACAGCTTCCTGGAAGATCCCAAAACACTAAGACATTAGTGCTTGGATTTAAAAAATAAAATAAAATATTAACTCGCATTTTGCTTTTCCCCCATTTATCAGATCCCTTTTCTTTTTCCACTGAAATGGGTAGTGTGGGATGAACCCATTTCCTCATGGGAACACAGCATAAAGAAGTCCTATCTGAGCAAAAAAGACTTGTATTTTGTTTCCAAAAACGTCTCACACTCATGTAGACAAAATATCCTTGCAACAACTCATGGAAAGAAGAAGTTTTCATGTGACTAAAGATTCTTCAGACTGGCTGGAGGAAGGCTGGTGAGAAGGGACTGTTCCCTTGATCCTGGAACAGAGGACATTTGTCACAGGCAGGATTTGGGGGCTGCTAAGAGCTCAGTTGTGGATGGTTCCGGCCACAGGTCATTCAAGGAAGACACACTCACACACACACACACACACACACACACCCCAAGCATGGTTTGAGAACCCCAGAGTCAACGCCACCTGTCCAGTGGACACAGTGATCCTCAGGAGAGATGTCTTGGAAGGCTCACTCACACAGGGCCTCCCAGTTCCAACATCATGACCCTCCTCAAGACAGCTCTGTAGGAAGGTGGAACAGAAAGTCAGGAAGCAGTAGCCAAAGCGTTCTGCCAGGGAATATCCAGTCTGCTATAGGAAAAGGCAAGTCTGAGAACTTTGTCTTGTCCAGTGCATGTCGGTCAGTACCAAGTAAGACGTGTATTTACTGCATCTTAGCCACAGGTGCTTTTGTTGATATTCTCACTGCAAATCACAATAAATACTGGTCAGATTGGAGAAAATAGGTGTACCTAGAGCAAATGGCTGGGGAACAGGTAGGAGACATCAGAATGCTCGAGGATAACATTCAAAGTTCAGCACCCCAGTCCCTGCAATGGCCATAATGAAGAGCATGGGTCCTGCCTTATCCCAACAGCAGCTCCCCAATGCACATCCCAAGAACCTAGCCAGATATCCATCATCACCTCAACTCAGCGCCTCCAACAGAGCAGCCAAGGAGCATGGGTGCTATCAGTGCAGGGATCTGCCGCGCCTCTCACTGCCCACGTGTTGACGTCGGCTGTCTTCAGCCTTGCTACTGTTTTCAACTTGGCTTTCTTGATGAGCCTGATGTCAGCAGACCACAGGCACTGGCCCTTCCAATGTGTGTCTCCCATCACTCCTCCCCGTCACCTCCCACCTGTCCCCTGTACCAGCACCGTCTCCCACGAGGGGAATCATTATAGCAGTTTCCATGTCCTTGGCCCCCTGCCCCTGGTGAATCTGTCCTCTTGGGGACTGGACTCATAGAACCCTGCTCTGTTCTGTCCCTCTGCTAGGCAAAGTATTTTAAAGGCACTAACTCCTCCAAGGAACCGTTGCAAATCCTCAAGACCAACATTTACAGCTCCCTCTTCCATTCATGAATTCCAGATATTATAACTGAGTGGCTGCTATCAGATACAGTCTGAGCAACTGAGGACCCACAGGGAGGAAAGGGACAAAGGTCCAGGCCCATTTTGTAGCACTGTAGTTGCTTTGATCACATGGAAGCACATGCCAAGCCCATGACTGTGCAGGACTCCTGCTCGTTTGCCTTTGTTCCTGACACATTCTTTATACTTTGAAATTCCCATGGGTCCTTGGAGCACCATGACACCCCTCCCCCCATGGGACAGCAGCATTTCCAGGGCCTCCCTGTCCACTTGACAGGTAAACACCCCGGGCAATAGTGTTTGTAAAGGCTTGCAGCCAGGGGAGTATGGAATTTTAGAGAATTTATCACTAGTTTGATATTGCTTGAGCTGAGAGACCCAGGTGAAAGGATTAAGTTAAAATTAAAGATGTAGGACAAAAATGGACATCTATTTCTGTAGAATGGGGACTTTACCTCGATGACCTTGAAACAGGAGAGGGATGTGGCCAGAGATACCTCTTAAGACCATGAGAGTGACGTGTGGACAGAAAGAATAAACCAGCAAGGAGCTGACACAGACCCTGTACACCGTGCTAGGACAGGAAGAAAGCCATCTGAACAGGCTTGTGAGGAAGATAAGTTAGGGGAACCCCTGACTAATGCCTCCCAGAAAGGACAGAAAGAGGGAGCACTCCAGACCTCTGGTTCAAATCCCAAGTGCATGAGGCTCCTTTGCTTGAGCTATGGGTAACTTTCTGGGCTGTTTCCAGTTTGCCAGTGACCAGGTACAGAGGGCTAGAGACGATTGTTCAGATTGCCCCTAGAGTTGAAGGTGGCTTTTGGAATGCAGATTTTGAAGCAATTAGCCAGCGTACAGGTGGGCCAATTAGGGTTACAGTGCAGCTTTTTGTTCAAAACACTATCAAGAATTTCTATCAGTGCCAGAGTGTCAAGCAGAGTGGGTACAAGCTCTTCTAAGAGTGGAGTCCATGTGCCTGGATGGGGTCCACACTCACGAAGGCCACCCTGCAGGAACAAGAGATGGAGACAGAGACATGGCAAACTGGGGGACACTGAAGGCAAAGGAAATGCTCTGGTGGATGAAGAAATGACGGCAGTGAAGTCACGTGCCAACAGTAAGTAAGCATAAGTCACATGTTGGCAGAAAACTTCAGTGGCTAAGTACCGGCATTTTCTCCCTTGAAATTATCTTTAACCAAAAATCTGCATTACATTATGAAGTTTATTAAATTCCAAGTCAAAACAGACATTAGATCCATTATCTGAGCCTCCTAGGGAAGTTCAGTAATTTGTACTATAACAGTAGCTGGTATAAGAGGAAAACTAAATGCTGAGTCTCACCACGCGAAGGAGGCTGGCTATTCCCACTGAGGACCCAAGCCAGCAGCCCACTCCCAAATGCCCCATGCAGTGGCATTACAAGGCTGTAGGTCTGCCATGGCCCGAGGCCTGCCTCTCCACTTAACAAGCTGCTACTCAGGGGCAGGAGCACATTTTCCAAGCTCATCAGACTAAAATATAAGGCAAGAATGCCCATTCAATAACCCCAGAGAAATAAAACTGTCCCACAGACTCAGCTGAAGCAATGTGTCCTATCCTTAAGGTAAAGAGGTGGGAAAAACAAACCATGTTCGGGAGACTCCTTTTGGAGCTATCAAGAATGACTGCATGAAGACCTGACAATCAGAGCCCTGTGTGTGTCCAATTTTCCTCCAGAAATAACAAACTATTCATTCATAAGCAATTTTTTTAAAAATATTTATTTTTTAGTTTCATTAACTAGGAGAATCCAAGGTTGCAGACCTACCCAGGGGAGGCCAGGCCACCACCTGAAGAGTCTGTCACCCCAGAAATTATAATTACAGGGTATTTAAATGGCATCAGGCAAAGAGGCACTGCAATGTCCCTGTGACAGAAGGGATGCTCCTGCCATGAGGACCGCGGCACTGGGGGCTGTTGGGCAAGGCAGTGCTCTGCTGTCTCCACACAGGCGAAGCTCTTAATGACGGAAGCGGGAACTCAGAAGTCCCTGGGACAGAGCTGTCTGCTCTGCAGGGAGCTGTCAACACATCCATGCAGGACTCCTCCTGGTGCCCTTAAGGGCTCCAGCCACATCTGGTAGGAACCTGTGTCCCTGATGCGGAAGTATACGTGCTCTGCTCCATGGGCTTACAGTGCGCCAGGTCCTTTAGGTGGTCATTCTGACAGCTGCACTCTGCTTCATTAGATGATGATATTGCAGCTGAAAGTGCAAAGGATTCACTTAGTTCCTTCCTAAGAGATGGGGGAGTCCTGTGTCCCTTACTTTTTTAAGCAGCGCAGGAGCTGAGGCTCAGAGCCGAGTGTGCTGGATCCTAGCCCAGTTCTCTGCTCTGAAGTTGCTCCTCACTCTCTCCCGAGAGGCCTGCTAACATGTTTGCTTGCTGTCCTTTCCAACTCTGAGAGTCCTTGGTCTGTAGCTCCTTGGTATTCACGGAGCAACAGCAATGAGTCAGAGTCAACACGGGTAAGAAAATCACAGAAGAGGCACAATTCTCAAGGCCCTATGAGGCCCTGTTTCCTTAGACTCTGATACAGATTTAAATCCAGCTCCCAAGTCATGGAATCCTGAACCTGATTTTGAAATACACGAACTGCAGAAATGGCATTCACACGCAGCCGTGAGCATCCTGCGTTGCCTTCGCTTCCAGAGCAGCAGCTTTGCCTGGGAGCTGCTGGACACAGTCTCCACCCCACCCCAGAGGCGGCTGGCGCGGACCAGCAGTCTGCCTTCATGAGTGTCCTGGCCATGTCCCTGCACGCTCAAGCTTAGGACCACTGTTCCCACTTTGCTGGCTTTACTGAGCATTAGGACTTTAAAAGAATGAGGAAAATAAATGATGGTGGTTATAATAATAACTTGGCTCTTGATGAGGTTGTGGCTACCTCTGAGTGTATTAGGTTGTAGTTAGTTAAAACAAGAATTTCACTGAGACTATCTGCTTGTTGACAGCTCAAGAATTCCCCACCCACATTATCTAAATAGTAGTTTATATTCTAAAAAAAAAATCTGCTGACAGGATTTGGAAAAGTTCAGATTATCTTCTGACAAGGTTCTTTTAAAACCATTGACCTGTTTTATCAGACTGGATTAAACCAACAAAATACAATCGAATTTTCAACATCCTTTCTTTAAAACCCTGAGTCAATAGTCCACTGATATCCACTCCTTTATACAAAGGTCAACTCCAGATAAAGGCCATGAGTTGTCCTCGTTCAGGGTCGTAGTGGTGCACTTCACAAGGAGAAAATGAGACAAAGGTCCTCAGAAAATAAAAACCCTCAGTGACATGGAACGGTGTAATTTAATATCATGTTAACTCATTCTGTACGATACAAGGTAATGCTGCATAGAGGAAGGACACGGTGTAAACTATTCCCAGATGATTTCAGCACCATTAATATGAGAATTCCATATTTCATAACATCAACAAACCAGATGAACCTCATCCACTCAACGTGGAGAACAGTGAAGAGAACAAATGGCTTGTGAAGAGTGGAAATGAGAACAATGTGTCTGAGGTTAAACAGTGGAAATAAGTTGCGGATGTTGTGCATGAAATAATTATTTCTGCAGCGCCATTTCTGCATTTCGTTTATAAGCATGTCAGGGTGTAGAATCCAGGCATATTTCAAGAAAAGAAATACCAATCTGCATGACGTGTGGAGAACATTGCTGCATACAGAGCAGGTTCCTCAGAGGACTTATTAGAATTGGAACTTTGAAATGAAAGTGTCTCTGATCAGGGTACACATGTGTAAGATGTGCCTGTAAATCATTTAGGTGGTTTGTATAAGATGGGAATTTATTTTACAGCTAAACAGAATGAAAGGAAGTTCATAGGAAATTTAAATTGCTACCATAATAAAGAGCAGTAAATATGCCCTGATTTTTACCTAGGCTCATGTCACATATTCTGCATAGTAATCATATAAGTAAAGGATGTATTAGATGCTGAATTAAAGTTCACTTTTACATTCAGTTGAATTTCCAAAATAATGAGCAATAGTGTGAAGAATACTTAGGTTCTTAATCATACAATATAGCAACACAGCAAAAGTAAAAGATCAGAGCATCACTTTGTAGCATTTCAAAGTAAACTCCTGTGACTCAGGCTACAGATGTGACCTACCCCTGGTCAATGTAGCCACGGCATTTTCAATTAATTCTTTGTGGTGCTGACTGCACACCAAGGTTGATGGAGAGGACTACGGGCCTCTTGCCCCCCAACTGCTCACAGAGATACACCAGCCTTACATTCCGGTGGTGCCTCCATCCCTACACTAGGAGCTACACAGCAGCCACAGTTGCCCCCATTGAGAGTGTCCCTGCATCCTCCTCTGTATTTCCCCTTCAGTGGTTTTAGAGGAAATTGCACCCTGAAGATTGGATGGGGAGGGAGGGAGGGGTCTTGGACAAAGAAAGCTCATAACAGTAAAAGTCACTGAATTATAAATAGTGTTGGTAGAGACAGCTAAATAGCAGACTCTAATTAAGTAAACACAGTCAATATTAATATCCCCTTTCTCAGCAGAGAAAAAAAATTCTGTAATGGAGGAAACTCAATGCAATTTACTTTTTTAACTTTCTTTCCCCAGTATCCTCAGGGTCCATACCCTGTCATTTAATATGCAATGATGTGTTTCTCATTCATTTTTTCTAATCTATTCTAATCATTACATTTACTTTCTCTTATTTAAAAAAAAATTTCACATACATTTTTCATATATTAAACCATTTATCATTTAGTTGATGTTGTTATTATAGCATAATAAGAATAGAATACCTCTATTTGTGGCTTTGCCAATTAAAATTGCATACACATGATATGTAATTGAATAAAACATCATATAATATTACATCTGTAACTTGATCCATTGCGACTGCCTAGTTTCTTTCTCTCAGAAAGGTCAGTTCTGGCACTGAGCTCTCTCCCCACATTCACACGCAGTGGGCATGAACAGTGACGCCGGGAATGACTCCCTGGTAATATTCTGGAAGGAAAATAAGTGAGCTGAATTAAAGGTTGGTCCATATTCACACAGAAAAAGTAACTGCTCTCTCTAGCCCTCCAAAAAGAGTAATAGAAATAAATTCTTGTTCTCGCTCTTCTCTGGGGCTTTAAAGGAGAATTTTACATTCAAATTAAATATATTCTTTGATCAAAAGTTTAATCTTAATAAAGAATCTTAACTAAACAAGAATCTTAAAGCAAAGAACTCTGCCTGGATGATTAGTTTTTCTTTTCTGGGCATAGGACATTTCTGAGTATTTTCCTCAAACTGATAAAAATTAATCCTATGTGAAATGACCAAAGATTCAGTCACACATCATTATAACACTGAATCTTTTTTGCTCCACCTTTATTTCTACTTGTTCATTCTTAAAATTTTTATTACTCATCTTCTAAAGATATTGCTTGGTTCTAAAACCCTTCCACTAGGAAAAGCCCAAGAATAAAACTGACACCCTAAAGGAGAAGAACATTACCTCATTCAGACTGATTGAAATTGCCATGTGTTTGGAACCATGATAAAACATTCAGGTTTGAGACAGTTGAAAAAGTTTAAACAGGAAAACCTGAAAGATCTTCCTTGACTTGCTCTCAGCACAATTCATCATTTTTTTTTTCCTCCAAGAAGTAGAATGTAGCTTCCACTGAAATTGTTTTATTTTATTTATGTTCAATTTTTTTTGTCGACCTCAATCTTACATTAGGTAAAATAAAGCAGTTTTACATTAAAAAATAAAAAACATTTTACACAACTCAAGTGTTTGCAACAACGCAGATTTCAGGGGGAGTGAAGTAGTAAGGAGATTTCTAATGAAGGAAGAAATGAAGAGAGTAAAAGGACTCATGAAGGCTAGAGTCGCACAAGTTTGCACCACGGAGTCCCACAAGTCCCAGCAGTTTGGGCTCCTGAGGGGCCAGGCTGAAGGAGCCTGTGAGGTTCTGGGGTCAGGCCTGAGTGCCACACTAACCAGATCTGAGCTGTCCACATTAGCCAGAGTCCTTGTCACACCCCAGTGGCCAAAGAGGGAGGAGGATCTGGAGAAAACGAGCCAGGACAGATGCCTTATTAACAGGGCTGAGAAGGAAACAAAGAAAAAGGAAATATTTGGAGTTTGTGTCCAGAAAGGGGAGAGGTATAAGAGATCTGAGAGGTGCAGACACATTTCATCTGATGATCGTCTTTCGTAAGGACAGTCCATAAAAAGCCATGACTCAGCACAGGGAGGGGCCTGGGAAAAAAATCTACAAAAAATGAGAATTACACTGGGCAGGCTGGTTTTCATAGCTCTTTTTCCTGGGTTCCTATTCATCCCTTTCCTTTCTTTTTTCTTTTTTTTTTTTTCATAGCTCTTTTTACTGTTTTCCTATCCCTTTTTTTCCCTGCCTTTCCCTAATATACTTTGACACACCAAAACATGTGCCCAACAGTCAAATCAGTTTCCAGATATAAAAGCATAAAGAATTTTATTCTGGGGAACTGATTGACTTCCTTTTTAAATTTCCCAGGGAGGGCCTCAGCGCGTTCACTTAAATGTGTCTCTGGCGCAGAGCAGCATCCCCAGGCAGGCCACCGCGTCTACTGGGCCCGCCTTTGAGCCAGTCTGTGCCTCCTGATCCCAGCTGAGGTCGCACCTGCTCCTTCCACCTGTCTGTGGGGTTCAGCCTTGGGACACTGGCAGGAGCTGGGTGAAAAGGAAGTGACAGGGGCTGGGGCGGTGGCTCAGGGGCAAGCGCCTGCCTGGCATGGGTGAGGCCCTGGGATCGATCCTCAGCACCACATATAAGTAAATAAAATAAAGGTCCACCAACAACTAAAAAAAAAAATATTTTAAATTTTTTTTTTAAAAAGGAAATGAAGCCGTGAAGGGGGAAGGGAAGCGGAGGGAGGAAAGGTCCCTGGGGGCAGGGGACAAAGAAGCGTCATCCCCAGAATCCATGTGGAAGGCTCCCATGTCCCCTTTGCTCCTTCCCATCGTTCCAGACAGCACATGGGGAACATGGACCTGACTCACTTACCTTCTTTCTTCTCACAGTTGAAATCCGCGCCGTCATGGTGCAGCCCAGCACACAGCATTGTACTAGGTGATTCAAGTCTGAGGCGACCCCGAGAAGGGACATTCATACACAGAAATGGACTCCCCTCCTCTCCCACAGGGCCTGGGGGAAGCACCCACCCTTTCTGTTCAAGAGAGGCCGTACTTCAACCCCCCCACACACACACACTCAGTTTTTCTCTTCGTATTTACAGCAAGTTCCTGGGACAAGATGGTTGAAAGGGTGAGACAAGTCTTCCTAACCTTTTGAGGACCGATACCTACGGTAGGCACAGATAATAAAAGTGTTCCCTTGACCAAAAATTTGCCCTGAGTGAGGGGATTCCAAGGGCAAATATGTTTCCAGCAACTATTTTTCACAGATGCCTCACTTGGATCTCTCCCTCTTCTGGTTCTTTAAACCATATCCAAGCCACATGAAAGAATAGATCCACCAAGCTTTCCTTCCTTCCTTCAGCACCTCCACTGAATTAAAATCAGAAGCTAAACAATTCAAGACTTCATTTCTGTACCCTAGGCATAATTCCAGTTTTGACTCTCATGTATCTAAAATATTTAAGTAACTCGATTCTTCCAAATCATCTTCTGACCTAACTTCCTTGGAAATGACTTAGAGGAGCTGAAAGACCAGGACTAAACCTTTCAGCCCGCCCAGGGGCGCCCTTCGGAAGCCGCAGGGAAGTCTTCCGCAGTTGGTGGAGATCCTTAATTGTGATCTTTAAACCATCATCCTAAAGACTGATGGCTTTGTAAATTGAATTATTTTCTTGATTCATCCATGTTTCCAATAAATAGAGCCCTCTTTATTTTAGTTAAGAGCCTTTGAACAGTTAATGTCCAAAGAACAGTTCAAACCTGTTTCAAAAACGTTCCGACAGTATCATAAGGTACAGGACTGTGTCTACACAACTTTGGTAAAAAGAACAAACAAACATCAATTTCTAGGTGACCTCTTTTTCTTCTTCTTTTAACTAGGATATGCAGATGGATCTTAACAGTGAAGCAGAGCTGGAAGCATGAGGGACACTCTTGGGTGAAAGTAGGACAAGGAGTGCAGAATGAGAAGCTTGTGTTCTGGGAACCAGAGTCCTACCGAGGCTGCTTGCTCACACTGCCTGAGCCTCCTGCTCTTCCCCGGCACTCTCCATCCCGCACCCCAGCCCTCGACAGGGTCTCCAGGACCTCAGAAGGACACCCTTAGAGACAGAATACGCCTACCACAGGCAGTTCCTAGTTTTATTTGAAATCTCTAATTCGCCCTGTTTTCAGGTGAAAACACATAAAAGCTAATAACTTTTAAAGGAAATAGGAGATTCGAGACAACGCGAGCATCTGCATCTCAATTTCTGCTCCTCAGGACTGTGATCCAGTGAAATCGCGTGAAGCTCCCCATCCAGAGTGGAGTCAAGCCTCGGTGGCTGAAGGAAGATCTGAAACGCTTGGAGAAAATAAATGAACTGCCTGCTTTTCATTATGCTCCAGTCTCAGGATGGGGATACATCTGGTTTTCTGATTACACTTTCCCGTAGTAAAGAAAATTCTAGCCTAGCAGGTCAAACCAGCTGATGACTAGCCAGCTCCAATTACTGACCTGACCTGATTCTAACCTCAAAGGGGAAAAAAGAAAACCCTTTTTACCCGGTCTTAGAAACTGAAATATGGGTGTAGAAGGTTGTTGGGTTTTTTCCTTGATTAATTAAAGTTGCTTATTCAAATTGTGCTTTAGTACATAGTCTTTAATTATAAACAAAATAATGCCTGACTTCCTCTATAAAACAACACTCAAAGGCAAAAGAAAGAAAGACCAGACCCTTTTATTCTTGTAATAAAAAACAGCAAAAGCCCAGCCATTTCAGTATGGCATTTGGAACTTGATTTGTTCTATTTAATGAATAAAAGATAATAGTATTTCTCAAAGGAGACAGTGTCTACTAAGATAAGGCTTTTTAAACTTTTATTTTTCATGGGCACCAGTCGAAGAGCCATTTCCAACTTCCAAACAAACATCACCATGGCTTTCAATAGAACTCAGTTAAACAATACCTTTGCTGGAATATTCTGAAATATGTTAATCCAACCTTCTCTTAGCTTCACCTCAAAAACGTATGAAGGGACAGGATCATAGTTCTGCATGAATTATGTTGAGCATTCTTAAACAGCAGGAAAAATGCTCTTCTTTCTGTGGGGAGATGTCCCTCCACCCATAGGCTGTCCCTGCGCCCTTGTGCCATCTCTGTTCAGATAGAATTTGTAATCGAATCTGTTTCTTAGATTAATGTAGCTTCCACATTAAGGTCAACCATCCAAAATTGCCAATATTGGACTTTTTTGATCTATAAAAAGGATAGTTTCAGTTGGTTCAATCTAATTCTAAAAAAGATACCATATACAATGAAATTACCACATTCTGTATCTGCAAATAGTTGTTTTAACCCTATAGCCATAGATGACTTTTGAAGATAATGATTTTCATCAACAATGTTCCTCACTCTATCAATATGCAAAAACATGGTCTCTGAAGTGCATTTCTATACTAGAACCATACAAAATAAGCAGTCTTTATCTCTCATTCCAGAAAAAAATAACACCCAGATATTAATTTTGATTTACATTTGGTACCATCCTGTGTAGCTAAGGTTGGGTTTTCTCATTTGAGAGAGAAGTTACTAGGGGAGAGAGTATAAGTAGCAAGGAGAAAGTTCTCCTCGAATCTGCTACTGCACCCAGCCCTGGAGCTGGATTCACTATCTTCTTGGCAACATTTAAATCATACGTAATCAATGAAGGCTGATTCCCTGAGCTTTTAACAATGGATCTGAACAATCCAAAGATGCTTGCTTTGTAAGTTTATCATTTAATTATACAAGTAAAAATACCAGCTGTGTGGGTTCATTTTATCCTATCTAGACCCACCCCCTTTTATTTCGTGTTGTTGTGCATTTCCTTTGGTCCCCTTTCAACATCCATTTTGGCTGCCTATTAGGTATCCAACACCTCAATGGCCACTGCCAAGTTTGAAAAGTCCCTGGGGTGAATTCGAGGCTAAAAAGTCAGCAGGATAATATCAACCAAGTTTTAAGTCACGCGATGGTCGGGGTAGTGTTATAGGGCTCAACGACCACTCTGCTGCCGAGGATCACACAGAACCCTGCTCTTCACCTGCAGGTGGAGCATGGGATTGCAAAGGCCCATGGTGCCTCCATTGCTCCCCCACTTTACAAGAGGCCAAAGCTCCTATCTGACTGCGTTCCCACAGCCCATCAAACATTCACAATTAAAAGTCTTCCGAGTGCCAAGGCAGGAAGTCCCTCTCCGGTGGTGCTTTTCATTCTGTTCATTTGCTGGTCTCAAAGCCACGTCCTTTACATCTGCTGCCTGCTGTGCAATTCAGAGCTCACCTCTTTGTTCCTCTGGGTCCCCCATGCAAAACAATCTGTACCCACACTTCACTCAGAATGCTTGTCTGTGACCATGAATGACTTTCCCACCTGAGGTTCATCTAATCTGAAAGGAATGTCCCTTCTCTGTACAGAAACTGAAACGCTGAATGTTTTCAATCAAGTCTGCATCCTTCCTGCTCTTGGTGTTATGTCTAGCAGAGGTTGATGGTTCAACACAGTCTTAGTAACAATTATAATCTCCAATGTAACAATATCAACAACCATAAAAAATCAAAGGGGATAATAAAGCACTGCTGGCCTTGCGTGCTCAGCAGATAAACTCACCCACTTCAACCCCAGCTGTAAGCGTCGCTCTTTGCCTCTGCGCTCTCCACTGTCAGACAGCTCTCCCTACCTGTTGTGCTGTGCTCTGGTCTCCTTCCCACCCTCCCCAGAGCCCCCAAACTCACAAGCCCTACCTGACCTGTTCTGTCTCGCCTTGCACCATGGTCTCTGAGTCAGTGGCCTGTTTCCATGCATTGAAGAGAAGACCCCCTCTGAACCGGCCCTGAGGACCCCCAACACTGCTCTTTCTTTCTGCCCCTACTTTTCTGATCAATCCTGTTTCCTTTGTGGGCCCACCTGTTGTGGCTCTTGAGTGTCTGTGTTCCTGGGAATCCTGCCCCTCGGTCTCTTTCCTGCTAAGTGGACATAGTTGCCCTGAGCTCTCCCAAGGACCACCACAGGGTCCTTCCCCAGAATGTCTTCCATTCCTGATCACAGGACCTACAGGCGGCACCCCTAGTTCAAGATGAGCTGTGATCCTTCTTCAAAACTGAGTTAGCCACATAGCTACACCCAAGCCCACCCAGCACCTGAAGCTCAAGGCCAGCACTGTTCCTCGGCACACTTCCTCATCTCCATGAACTTGGTGAGGGCTGCCATTTCTGCCTCTTCATCTCCTTGAAGACTGCTCACCCCCTCATCACCTCTCCCCGATCAAAACCACTCACGGGTTCTAACCACCCGTCTTCCAGCCTCACTCCCCACGTGCCACTGTGCAAAGGGCAGAGGACACAATGGAGTCCTGTTCCTGCCCTGTCCATCTGGCTCAGAGGTTCCTCCCAGGTACAGGGGACGGTCTGACCTCTTCTCCAGGTACCCTGAGCTCTTCGTTTTACCCCTCACCGACATTCAAAGCTTTCTTTCATTGCCTCCCCCAACGATGGAAGCTCCAGCTCTTCCAGTGATTCCGTTCACCATCATCTAGAGTATCCCTTGCATGTGACTTTGCCTATCATTTTACCTCCATAGAAAGCCCACTTCTCCCCTATTTCTAACGAGTTCCTCCTAGCATTCAAGCCTTAATAAAGAGGAGAGCTTGTTCAGAAAGCTTCTTACATGTGAACCCAGCTCCACCTGCCATTGTCCAGATCAAGCGCTGCCTCCTTGTCGTCCTGAGAGGACAGGGATCGTGGTGGCTTAGTGCTTGCTTCATTGAATCATAAATGGTGATGACATGCGTCCTTCATGCCACTGTTTTTCAACCTTAGCACCATTGGAATTTAAACTGAACAATCCTTTGTGGGGTAGGGGCAGACCTGCACATTGTAGGATGGTTTGGGGCCATCACTGACCTCTTCACAACAGATGCCACATAGGACTTCTCATATAACATGCGGAACCACCAAACTGTCTCTGAGCATTGTCAGATGCCGCAGGACACTGTTGAGAGTCAGTGCTGTCGCCTGCAGGTTTCGCTCCGCAGACCTTCCTCCTCATCCCAGAATCCAGCCCAGGATGTGGAAATGAGAATGCCACAGACTCGGTCACCAAATGATATTTACTGAAGTCCCCTGCCTCCAGCATCAGCCATTTGGAAACATGAGTCTTGAGATGGATGCACTTGAAAATAACTGAGAAAGGCCTATCGTTATTCATGGCACTGTAGACTCATGAAAGGAAATAAAAGAAGGATGCTATCTCAGTGAATCTGCAAAAGATGACTCAGAGTTTTGGCTCTAAAGAGGACAATATCTCATTATATAAACTGATAACAATAAAGAGCATTGCTTTGTGAAGTTATGTTCTTTATTTTAGTGGGAAAACAGGCAATTAGAGTCAGGAAATTTCCGGGTGTTATTTCTATTTTTATGCAAGGAAAGGAACACCTTAGTTGAAATGGATGATGCTTCCATTGGTATTTTCCCAATGGAAGAAAAATTCCCACTGAAGAAAATTGCATTAAATCTGACTGCAATCAGGAACTCTGAATACTACATCACACTTTTGGTACATTTTCTGAGCTATACCACAATCAGTCTTTGGCCATGACCCTTCTGCTTTGCAAGGTCTGTGCTTGATTAAGACTTGCATTTTAAACCTTAAATGAAGCCCACCAATTTTAAATCTCTTTCCTCCTCATCCAAACCACACAACCAATTACATCTGCATTTTCCTTCAAAAAACCTCATTTCTCAAAAGGATCCTGCTTGCCTTTATCCAAGGATTATGATGAGAGGCAAAGAAACATGAGCTTGAGTCTTTTTAAAAGAACTACTAAGTAATTAAAAGTTTCAGGAGTATCTATCCATTAGTTTAGGACAAAGTTTGGCTTCAAGCAAAGAACCAAATTAAATTAAAACCCACAAGTAATTGGTTATAAATAGATATTTATTGAATCTTACCACTGGGCTTTATTCTCTATAATTGATGATAACATTCTTTTATGTTCTCTAAACTGGATTATCCTACTGAACCAGGCCACTCCCCACCCCCACCACATGAGCTTGTTTCTTTTTCCGTCCTCAACTGAAAGTTTTATGAAATAAAGTTCTCCATGGTTTGATGATGGCGCACAATCATATGCAGCTTTCTAATTTTGGTATTAGTTAAACAGTGCTCAGAAGGGAAGAGGTCACGGTGGGGCTGACTCTGGGAGAGTGTCCTCCTCCTCCCTTGGCATTAGCCACTCACACCAGGTGTGAGGCACTTATATCTCCTAGCTTTTAAAATAAAACATTTATCTCTTAAAGAATGATTTCCTTTTAGCCTTTGTGATTACCATGTCACCTTACACTGTGCTTTAAATGACATCTTAGATGTCATTCAGGTAAGTTGGGATCTTGGAGAAGACACTGAAAGTTCCCTTAGCTGGGGGCAATCCCACCACAAGAAGCACACAGGACACCAAAATATTGCTCACTATTTAGGAGAGAAAGACAGAGACATAGATGTATTATAAAATGTAGCAATATGAAAGTTTGGACATGGGCAAATGGAAGAAAGCACTGAAGAAAATAAAAAACATAAAGTGAGTTGTTTATACAAAAATAATAAAATAATTTGATTGATAAAATGAAAAGAAAATGTACCATTTCAACTCTATTTCAGAGGTAGCAGCAGGACCCATGGATGTCTCCAGGTCAAGTGCCCACTCGAAGCTTTGCAGACCCACCTCAGATGTCGGGCCCACTGAGATGCTTTCTCTGACAGTGTCCCCTTCTCTGTCAGATCTGGATAAGAGTCTGTCCCCACAGGTGCCAGGGACCCCTTGGCGTCCAACTGCCACCTGTGGCCAAGCTACATCTCTCTGTGCTTGTGACAGGTTGTGATCCTGTGCATGCAGCCTAGAGGGAAAAGCCCCCTTTCTAAACCACACCCCTTTCCTTTTCACGGTCTTGCAGGGATCCACCAGCCCTTGACTGCCCAGCCTCATGCTCTCCCAACCTCTCGCCCCGTCCACCTGCTTCTACACTGCTGGAGCCTGGACTCAGCTCCCTGTGGCAGCCACTCCCTGGCCTCCACCTTGGCTCCCTGCCTCCTTCTCCTCTCCACATGAGGAGAGGGAGAGAACAGCAAGGAACTTCCTGCTTTCATTCCTGGCCGCAAGCACAAGGGGGCCTCAGGGATATTGGAAAATCCCACCATTTCCCTGGTCCAGCCCTTTCCTGACCCTTAAAAGACTATTTCTTTCTTTCTCCTCAAACATGAAACATTTCCCCTCCTCTCTCCTTGGTGGCAGTGAACCCTTGCACTTCTGTTTCAACAAGAAAACAAAAGCAACCAGAAAATAGCTTTCACTCCCCCTCAACCATCATTATCTGGCCTAATCCTTGCTTGTTTCTGTAAGAACAGGTCTGCCTCCTGGCCCTGTGCAAGGGCAAGTCTTCCCTGGCCCCTGAGCCCAACCCCTCACCCTCCCACTTTGGGAAGCCTATGGCCCACCTGCCTCAGCACTTCTCTATTTACATGTTCTGCATCAGCAGAAGAATGAGCTGAGATGGCACCTGTCTCAAAACAGCAGAGCTTCTGCGGGTCCTCCTGCAACTCAGCATTAACTGCTCTCAGCCCTCAAGTCTCAACACACAGGGTGCCTTAAATATGTCTCTAAAGTTAGATTTCTTTCCATAGCTGCAAGCGCCTTGCCCAGCCACCTACTTCACCAACCAGTTGTGGTCAATCAGCTGTAGTTTGCAGACCCCTGGGTTTGTTTTTGCTTCAGCTTTTGTTTTCCCCATCTCCAGTCATTGACTTATAAGTTCCAAGAGAGACCTGCACATTCTTTTGTTCACAGGACCTACAGGCGGCACCCTGTACCTTCAGAGCTCAGAAGAGCAACAGGCAGGAAATCCAATACCATTAGATGAATGAATGAATTCATCAATGCAATACCTTCTTTTTCCACCATGCTTCTTATAGCTCCTTCCTCCAATGCAATAAATACTCTTCTGATCAGTCTCCCTCCAGCATCGTTTGCTCATACTTTACTCTGACTGCACTCTGTTCTCTGTTGGGGCAGAGGTAGGCTCCTTCCATTGTTTAGGGCCAATGTGCATTGGAGAGTACCTACGACACAGTGGGCCCAGTGGATTTGTATTGAATAAGGGAATTGATCAAGACAACCAGACTGAAGAAAGAGAAGAATAAGCTGAGGGTGTTGAGAAGAGCTGATCGGGAGAGGGTCTCCCAGCAGTGTAATTGCTAGCAATTTTCTCTGATTACAGAAAATGGAGATGATATTCTGCTCCACTTTTTGCCAGTCAAACAATACCTGGAGGGTTTTGTTCCAACTCCAGTCCCTCTACTTTCTGAAAATGTGACAACATATGGTACTTTTAGAAACACACAGCCAAGATAGTGAACGGAAGAAAACTTGACATCTGAAGAACACTGAAAAACTGGTTATGTTGAAAAATTGGGACTGCTTAGCTTAGGGAAGAGAAGACATAGCAAGGTGCATTCTGGCTCCTCCAAATTGTGGGTGGTCAGATTGAAGAGGAATATAACTATCTATGATGCTCCAAATATCAGTCCACTGTGTGAAAAGTATAGGGAGGTGGGTTTAAATTCAATATATGAGAGCAATCTCCTGGCCTTAGAGCTATATGAAGACACATTGAGATGCATTGGAAGGCATGATTCCCAGTGCTAGGAATATTCAAAGTGAGGCCGGGCAGCCTCATCTGAGGAAAAGTCTGGGAGGCTTTGGGCAAGGAGGAGGAGGTCAAGGTCATGCCCAGGCAACCAAAGATATCCTCCATCTTTGAGATCAGATGACTCTACAAAAAACTAGGGAGAAAAGAGATGCACCCATACCTGGGGTGGTTTACAACATGGCAGCTGTTGCCTGGGAGGCCCTGAGGATCATGGTGCAGGTCTGAAAACCTACCTAGACTCAGGGATCTCCGAACAACTGACAGCAACCCCCCCGCCCCCCGCCCAGAGGAAAGTAGCTCACGGGGTCTTCTTGAAGTAAAGGCCAAGAGAAGAAGAGAGAGAGGGAATTCAGGGGAGAAGATTGGGTACATGAGGAGAATAATTAGTTAAAAGCCACAGAACAGAGAATAGGTTTTTTTTTTTTAAAAAAAATTAATGCTAATTATATGCATAGAAAAGAAAATGGAAAGGAAGAGGGAGAGAATGCCATCTCTTTCCTACTCTGAATCACCAGCAAAGGAACATGCAGGGGAGGAGCCGCCCAGAGAAGAGCTGCCTTACAGTGGTGGCCTGTGGACCTCAGGGAGGGGTCGGGCAGGGTCCCCTGTCCTTGGCGTGGCACCTGCTCACAACCACGGATGTTGCACACATGAGTAGGATTTTCTGCTTCGTTGCTCAACCATTTTCCTATTTCTCTGAAAACATCTTTAAATTTCTCTTCAGAAAGCTCTCTTTTGCCTTTAAACATGGGGAATTTTCCTTCCACCCGAGGCCATTCCCCGGCAGCACTGTCCCTCTCTTGCTCTTCGAGGGAAGACCCTGAGTGACTTGTCCCCAGTCCTATGACCTCTGCTCTGCTCTTGCTACTGATGTGCCTTGAGCTCAGCCACACCATTACCCAGCCTCTCACTGTTTAATTGATATATTTTTTGGAAATCCTGAGAGCATTTGATAGTTGGCCTTCACCTCTCGTGGAAAACGCATCTTCCCTTTGAGCTCCCATGAGAATTTATTACTTTGCAAGCTATAACTGTGTGCCAAGCACGGGGCTAGCACTGGAAGACTCTAAAGATGTATTTGGCTTCTGCTCTCATTGAGTCTAGGAATTGGTGGACGATGTACCTAGTGGAGTGCAGTCCATCTTGTCTCCCAAACACACAGGTCCAAATTCTAACAGCTGGTACCTGTGAATATGACCTGCTTTGGAAGCAGCTTGTTGGCAGGTGTAATTACAATGCAAGTTATGATGCAGTAGTGCGGACCCTCATCCAGAACCTGGCATCCTCACAGCTGAGGGAAATTTAGACACCAACAGAGAGGAAAATGCCACCTGAAGACCCAGAGACACACACAGAGGGAAGACAATGTGACAGGCGCCCTGAGGAGACGCAGGCAGAGAGTGAAGGTCCACGAGTCAGTCAGGGATGAAGATCCCAGCAACACAGAAGGAAAAGAAAGACATGGAGCACATTCTCCAGGGAGCCTTCAGAGACAGGCTGTCCCTGCCAACATCTTGATTTAGGACCTCAAGCCTCCAGAAATGTGAAAGAATAAATTTCCCTTGTGTTAAGCCACCGGGTTTTGGTCTTTTGTTAAGCAGCCCTGGGGAACTAGCTTAAGTAACAGGGCCATCAGCTGCAGAGCACCGTGGGGCTGCCCGGGAGCCATTCCAAGCAGGCTCAGATGGAAACTCGGAGCTCCAAATGTCCCCGCACCACGATGTTGAGCCCCACACTGCCTCAGACCCACGTGTCCTCAAGGCTCATCTCCCGCTGCTCCTCTCCCCATGCCTCATGTGCTCTGCGTTTGTGATAGTTTTCTATTGTTGCTGTGACACAGTACCGCAAAGTGGGGAGCTTAACACAGCAGCACAGTTTCTTATCTCACAGTTTTGAGGTCAGATGTCCAACATGCATCTCACTGGCTTAGAATCAGGTGCTGGCAGGGCGGAGTCCGCCTCGGAGTCTCCCGGGAGAACCTGCCTCTGTGCTCTTTCCAGCTTCCAGAGGCTCTCCCTTTGCTGGGTCCCCTGCGTCTGCCTTCCCCTACAAAGGCAGACACAGCCGGAGTTCTGGGTCATTCTTCTGCCTCCCTCGGGCACTTCGGAGGACCCCAGGGTTCACGCTGGGCCCACCTGGACAGTCCGAGGGAAGCTGATTTTCAGGTCGGTTGATCAGCAACCTTAATTCCACTGCTGCCTTCCTCTCCCTTCACCAGGATTCTGACATTGTCACAGATTCTGTGCTGCACACAATTCTGCCAAGCAGACAGCTCACATCTAAGTTTCCAGGGGCATCCCTGCTTTCATTGGCCTCTGGGTCTTCTCACATCCCGTTCCTGGAGCGCCATTCTCTGTTACACACACCACCTTCCAGAACCCTCCTCTGAGCCCCCAAGTTTGGGAATATACCAGTGAGCCCCTGTGCGTTCCCATCTTATCGCACCTGCCCTGAGCCCCAACATGCCCCTGTTCATCGTACCCTCCCTGAGCAGCTCTGTCTCACCCATGTCTGGGTCCTGAGTGGCCACCACAACTCCTCATGCCAACAGAGCTGGTGGTGCCATCATGCCAGGTTGGAGAACCAAACCACAGGTTAGGCTGGACTCCGGGGCCCCTGCCATCAGCCCAAGCTTCTCTTGGTCCATACCTTCCTAAACCGCTTCTTATTTTTCTCTACTTCTTTCTTTCCTTTTCATGTGAGCTATGCATATGCAGCAATGATTTTTTTTGCTCACACTTCAAATAATCTGTCTTTAAAAGGAGCCTAACTTCACATATTCTCCACAGAACCCTATGGAGAACCCAGAGAGCAGCTAGGCGACCCTTTCCTGCTGCCAGTATTTGGTGATGTCTCAATGTTGTCCGCTGAGCAATGCAGATTGTAAGCCCTCGGGACAAAGTTCTTGTACTATGTGCTGTTATTTATTAGTGCACCAGTCCTACAAATAGTTATGGCAATCACAATGTATTATTTGTACAAACCAGCTCAGACCTTCATGATCGTCATACATGCGGTAGGTTTTGCTCTCGGCCGCGGTGGCCATCGCTTAAGTCTAATTTTTTGAAACAAGGTAATGCTATCAAGGTTCAGAGCATCGTGGTAAACACAGGATTTGATTGGTTATTATTCCTTCTCACCATTATCATAATACTTGACGGAACCCAATTTATTAATAATAGATGAGCTAATAATATTTTGAGGAATATAAATAGTCAACATTAATGATGGTGTTAGTTTGATAGTCCCCCAAATATAACTATTCAGTATGTTAGTAAAAGGCAGGGCATTCCCACGGTCTGAAGAGAAACCATAGTAATAGATTTTATTCCTCATGAAATCAAGCACGTAATGTAAAGCCATTAGATGACTACATGTCAATAAGTGCAAAATATCATGGTGCAACCCAAGATCAAATGCAAGTACTGATGTCAGCTATGTTTGAAGAGAATATGCAATTCTGTGAATGCCGAAGAAAATTATGAATAATCAAATTAAAACAAAATCGTGACTAGAAACTTTTCCTCAGGGAAGAAATTTTCCTCAGGATGTGAGACTGCGGAGCAGGCAGTGGAGTTGAGCTGGGTGCTATGTTGGTTAATGATCAGGGAACTGAGGAGGAAGAGAAGTAACCCACATGAGAACTATATGCCTATAAAACTGGAAAAAATATACAAAAGAACAGTGTGGTACTAGGAGGAATTCTGCTCTGCGGAACTCTCCTGTGAGAGGGGGAGGGGAGAGAGGAATGTGGAAGAAGCCTCTGGTTTAGACGTGACATCTAATCTCTACACACAAGCTTGCTGAGCACCTACTGCCAACTACTGTGCAGCTCACCCCAGTCCCTCATATGTCCTCCCACCCCAGGCCTGTACTGCTGACCTCACAGGGTAAACTTGGACGGAGCTTGTATTATACAGCTGATTTTCAGAAGTTGCCTTGTAAGACGCGACACTCACTGTCATTAGTCTCCATCTTCCTGCTTTTGCCCCATGGCTGTAGCTATGCCCCTGTTCAGGCTCCTGTCGAGCCGTCCACTGTGCCACCTACTCCTGGCTTTATGTGGCCCACAGTGACAAGCTGGTCATCTAGGCTTTATCCCAGTCATCAGCAAGAGCGTGAAGGAGCCCTGGCTTCCAGTGTGGCAGTGGACAAAATGGAGAGGCACACACTGTCTCCAGCTGGAGGTGAAGCCCCCAGAGACAGACAGCTGTCTGTCTGTCTGCCCGGTGCCAGCAGATAGAAGGCCAGAGTGGCAGGAGGCTGGGCAGGGAAGCACCTGCCTGTTCCTGGGACACAATCACCCAACTGACACCACTTCCTTCCAGAGGGACTGCCCCTCCTTCCAAGACGATACGAACAGGCCAGTAAGTCTGAGTCAACCCCACATCCTCCCTGATGCTAGCAGGACTTCCAGTGGCCTGGCACCTTGCTCTCTGGAGAGCCTGGAGACAGGTCCTTGCTCAGTGCTGGATCCTTTCCACATCCACAGAGACCTCCCTCTGTCCTGAGCAGTTTAACACGTGGCCAGGAGAGATCTCAGGACACAGACTACTGTCATCTGTATCAGGAGGAATTTCTGAACATCCTTGTTCCTCAACTGTGGAACTGATAACAGGTAATTCAGAAGTCTTTGAAAAGGTCTAAAATGGACTTTTTCTTCCCCTAATACTTCCTCAAACCAAGGTAGAGTTGACAATTGTCTCACCTCTAAATAATGACCAGCTGTCCACAGAAATCAGTGCTCTCCCTAGGAACACATTAGCTGTTTTACCCCAGGAGTCTTCACAGAGATCTCCCTGAATCTCTAATATGAAAATCCAACACATTAAAAAATATCCTGTGCTTCAGACAAGACAACTCCTAAGCCATTATTAAAGACCTCCAGAGAAGACTTTACCCTCTCCTTCAATAACTGGTTCCAGAATTTAATAATGCTTGCAGTCAGCCAATTCTTAAATCTAACTTAAATCCCGCTTCCTGCTGCTTAAGTATGGTCTGAATATCCTCGTCTGACAGAATCTTAACATTGGAAGTTTCTCATCAGCCCAGGAATTAGTGCCAGCGATTAGCTACACACAGAAACATCTGAAGCCTGATGCTTTAGAAAATATGATTCCATGATTCACACATTCTGCAGCCAGAGGTGCAGCCTCAAGACACAATTGTAACCTATCCGGAAGTGGGTCTGGTTCCCGGGTCCAACCGTGACTCTAGCTGCAACCTCCCGGCTAACCTCAGTTCCACTGTGTGCTGCAGAGCCCGTTTCTGTGTGACCACATAGAATCCTCTCTGTGCCCGTCGGGGTGCTGCTGAGGTGCCATCACCCGCAGACTTTCCTTAGAGCTCACAAGAGCACTGGGGTAAATGGCCACTTACTATAGTCACTGGAATTTCTCCTGGGAAGCCTTTGGGGTGACAGGGCAGGTCCTCACATGGCTCTCCATTCATCTAAGTGATCCTATGCAAAGAATGTCACTCTGTTGGCCTTCAAGCCCACTGGGGTAAACCAAGGGACATCATCAGGTGGCTGTTTTTCATGATGAGAATATCCTCTCCTGGTGTTCTGCACAACATCCTGCAAGATCTAATATCTCAGAACCAGCAGAGCAGTGTTTCTCAGCAATTATAAGGGCAATAACTAAAGCTTGTAAGGTCTGCTTCTAACATGGGTAATAACACGGGGCAGTTTTATATAAATCCATTTGAAAAGGAGCCTTCGCATATTCCCCTGCAACCCCACAAAGAAGCCAATTTAACAATCTTTTCAGTAGGTGCTAATACCATCAACATGTGAATCATCTTTAAATCATTTCCTTAACAATAGCTACGTTTTGAATGGTACAAATTACTTGGCTAGAAGAGACAAGGAGAATGCCAGTGTTCTGATAAACTCGCAACTCAAATGAAATCAGTGTGGCTGTCACTTCCTATGTGCTCAGCGGGGGCGGGGGGTGGTGAGGCCTCAGGAACACACTTACTTCTTGTGAAAAATTGCACATCTAAATTGACAGGATTGCCTGCAGAGCAGGTGTTCCCGAACTAGAGGGTGCTGCCTGCCTCTGCGGGAGGAGCCTTCCTGAAATGCTCAGCAAACCAGGGGTGGTGGGCACCGCGATGCTCCCCTCAGGGTGCCAGACCCCCCCACACAGAACCTGTGGATAAGGTTGCCTTATGAGGCAGATGCATGAAGGTGGCCCCAATCCAATCCAAAGGTCTTCACAAGAGAGGCATGACATCAGACTCAGAGGAGATGTGATAATGGAAGCAGTGGACAGCTGATGGCTGGCAGAAGCCAGCAGCCAAGGGACACAGGCACCCTGTGCAGCCCCACGAGTCGAGGTAGTGGTCACCCTGGGCCTCCAGGTGCAGCCCCCTGCAGGTACCCAGCTCCCTGGCTTGAGTCCAGCGAGACTTCTGACCTCCAGAGCTGTAAGACAATATATTTGTGCTTGTTTTTGGACACATATGGCCAAAAGATTTTTTTTTTTTAATTTGTGGTGCACCCATCACCACAAGAGATTTAGAAGATTCTAGTCACCCAATAAAGAAACTCCACAGTCACCAGTGCCATCTCCCCTCCCGGCCTCCCCAGCTCCTCTTCACAGCCCCCTCTACACTGGCCCCGGCTTACCTACTTCCTGTCTCCTCCCAACCAATCTGTACTTCTGAAGCACTAACCTTGCAGAGATTTGTTACAGTAGCACTGGGAAACTAAAACAATTCACAAGATGACTGTTTGTGAAATAAAAACACAGACCAGAGATTTGTGCAGAGACGGAAATACTGGCTTTTCCAGAGAATTAAGCCTTTCATGTGACCTACCTTTTCTTTTCATGTAATAACTTTTATTCTCTCTGCTCAGCTAACACAATGTTCTGAGACCCGAAGTCTACTCATGATCTAAGAGGGCAATTTTCCCATCTTCTCACACTCCCATAAATAGGAGACACAAAAATGGAATTGTATTCCATGACATTTCATCAGACTCTCTGGAAGAAGCAATATGTTAAAACTCTCCTCTTATCCAATAAGTTTTAAATGCTAGAAAAGACCTCCCTTCCCCTAGACCACAGTGACATTAGGCAGTGGCCTAGAGCAGGGGTCTGTAGTCCCTGTGCCAGCCACCCTGGTTCTGATAGTGAAGCTGCAGGGAAGCCAGCTGCACTCTAGTTTACATCTCGCATAGGACTCCTTTCTTGCTAGTGTGAGGTTGAGAAATTATGACAGACAATATAATACATGAGCCCTGTACATTCTCTATTTCATCTCACAGATTGCAAAGCCTAAAAATATTTACTTGCTGACCCTTTCTTTACAAGGACAAGTTGGCCAACTCCTGGACAAGTAAATTTACATTGGGGTCAGGCAGAAATTAGTTCCAATTGCAACTCCATCATTTATAAGTCATGTCATCTGAAACGAAATCATTCACTCTGATGAGCCTCAGTTTCCCTTATTTATAGAATCGAGATATCGGCACCTCCTTAGCAGAGAGGGACACATAGTACCTAGAACACCTGTCAAAATTGGACAGCGTATTGTTTTCATCTTATATTGTTTTGCATTTCTACAAAACACTAAACACATCAGAATCATTTAAAAATAAAAGTAAAGATAGAAATCTTTAGCAAAAAGTATACCAATGGTAGTACTCTCTAGCCCTAAATATTTTTTGCATAAATGAATACTAAATCTGCAAGCCATGAAATGGAATTATGCAAATATTAAATTAGCTGGGACATTAGAGGTCACCTGCACCAGATATTTACCCAGCACATGAGTCGAGCATGGCAACAGTCAGGAGCTCCTCCAGGACCAGCAGGTTACTCTCTCCACTGACAGGCAGCAGACTGCAGTGACGTCGAGGGTCAGGTCAGGGAGATGGTTAAGAGCGATCAAGGGTTAACTGAAGGCATTCACCACCATGTTGAATTTTTCCAGTTCACAAATCTGGCATGATGATTTAAGACTTTGTTCTTAGGAAATCAGGAAAACTAATTTCTCAGGTTGGTTGAGCACTAACAGTGCATCTTTCCAAAATTTTATTGCAATTTTATCATTCTCTGGGCATGTCCTTAACATCACCAGAGAACAGGACTTATTGAGCTCAGAACCACAATATGCTACTCTGAATTCCAGTCCACAATCTCTCACTGCAGTCATTGCAAGCAAGTCTCTACACTGCCTTAAATTTCAAATTTGTAATCTGAGAAATGAAACTACAAATACTTAATCATGAGATTGTTATAAATAACAAATGAGATACCATGTATAAAAAGGTGTTTACAAAGCACTCTCTGCATGTTTTGATGATGATGATGATGACGATGTTGTTGTTGTAGTGGAAATTACATGTGGAAAATGCAAACATACTCCAAAAATGCCAAAGTGGAACACAAATGTTAGCTATTTGTATGAAGCAGTATATAAAGTAAAACTGTTCACATTTCAGAAAGTTGAAAAGTCATATCAAAAGCCTTCTAATTATCATAGCCCACAGCAACATTTCTCATATTAGATAAGAACTGGAGAACCCCCAGAGGTTCACTAACTGGTAAGTGGATAGATAAGTGTGGTAGGGCTGAGCTGTGAAATACAACTAGCCAATATAACGAAATAATAATAAACACAATAGCATGGCTGAATCTCATCACATGCTTGAGTGAAAGAAATCAGAAGGCTGTGTAATGAGTAATTTTATATGTTTTCCAGGCTAGGTTATGCCACAGGGCTGTAGGTTTTTTTAGATGTACTGGTACTGGGTGTTGAACCCAGAGCCACTTTATCACCAAGCTCTATCCCCCGTCATTTTTAATTTTTTTTTTTAATTTTGAGACAGGATCTCAGTTTCTGAGGGCCTTGCTAAATTGGTGAGGCTGGCCTCGAACTTGCAATCCTCCTGCCTCAGCTTCCAGAGTCTTTGGAATTACAGGTGAATACCACTGCACCTGGCTAGATTAGTAATTAAATCCACTGCCCTTGAATAAGGAAAAAAAAATACTACCCATGATGTGGGTAGGCTCAGGCAATCATCTGAAGACTTTAAAAAGGAGAGACTTAGGTCCTCCCCAAAAAGAAGGAATTCTGCCTCCAGACTGACTTTGGTCTCAAGAACGCATTAATAGCTGTTATCAGAACTTCCAACTTGCTGACCTGCTCTGTGAATTTCAGATTCAGCAACCTCCATGACCAAATGAGTCCATCCTGGGAAAAAATAAATAAATAAATAAATAAATACACACACACACACACATACACACATACACACACACACACACATCCTGTTTTTCTGGCCCTGTTTTTCTGCAGAATGTGACTAATATGGATTGCAAATCACTTACTACCATTTATATGAAACTCCAGAAAGATTAAAAGAGTAATGACAGAAAGCAAATCAGTAGTTCCCTCAGCCAGGGGCATGAGAAATGTTAGGATAATTACATGATTGTATGAATGACAAAGTTCATCAGACTGTACATGTATACAAGTGCCTAAGATGGGTAAGCTCTATTGTACCTGAAATCAGCTCCACAAAGGTATCTGAGTCATATTACAAGTCGCATAGTAAACTCTAATGTGATTTCCTTGCATATCATCAGTGAAATTTAAAAGTATTCTGCATAGCTTTGTTTTTTATGTGAATTTAGGTGCACAAGCACCCACTGAACCGCGCTGTTGATATCTATTGCGCATGCCCAAGGTGAGCGGACACTGACTAATACACCTGTCACGTGGAGCCTTGGGTAAATCACATATTCGTTATCATGAACAAGTTAATTCAAGGCATAATACTAATAAATTACATCCACTAAAACTATTACTTCATTCACTTCTGATTTATATACTGCCTCTCTCTTGAGTAAATGAGAATTTTTATGTGACAATAAAAACTTAATAACTAATATATCAATCCATACTAAACATCATCCAAAGGCAACTGGGACAAAAATTAAGTTCCTTAAATATCAAGGAAGGACAACAATAGCAAAAATAAAAGGGTTTATAACTTGAAAAGTGGCACTTGCATTATCAGCCCCGACACAGCCCTCTTCCCTGGCTCTGCAAGCATTTTACAGCAGTTCCGAGTTATCGAGTTATCGCCAAGAAATCACACGCCCAGGACAAAGTGTTTGACAATGAACCTGAGGAGTAGATAAGCAGCTAGAGCCCTGTTTCAAGCTCCACCTCTGCTCTTCCAGGTGCCCTTTTGTCTCAACAACTACATGATAACAAATTGGCCTACCCTTAGATAGCCAACAAATTTCCCAGATAGGAGTCAACTAGCAGTATCTCTGAGGGCACAGTGAATAATGATCCCTTGTGAATCAAGGCCCAAGGATCCTCCTGCCACACACAGCTGAGTCCACCTACCGCTATCATGCAGTTGGCGCTGACCTCGAGGTCTATTCAGAACATAAGGAAATATCAGAAATGGAGCACTTTACCATCTAAACATGCCCAGCCACCAGCGAATGGCATGAAGTCCCCTCTCCTCGTTGGCAGCATGGAGTGACAGTGGACAAGCAGGTTCTAGAGACACATCTGGAATTTAACAACCATCATGAAGTTTTGATCTGTGAAGCCTTATACAGTTTGATCTCTGTGAAACTCAGGTTTTTAAATTTGTAAAGTATGAATAATCATACCGACCGTGCACAGTGGTGGTAAAGTTTAAGTGATATCTGTAAAGACTCTGCATTTACTATCCGGCATGTTGTAAGACCTCCGAGATAATGAGAGATACTATAGTTACTTTCTCCATCTTGGAAATTCCTTCTGCTATGATAAATTTTCTGAGTAACTTGTGAACAAACAGAAATTTATTCTTCACAGTTCTGGAAGCTGGCAACTCCAAGACAGAGGTTCTAGCCGATTCAGTGTCTGCTGTGGGCTGCTTTCTGCTCCCAGCTCACTGTCTTGTTGCTGCCTCTTCCAGAGGGAATAAAGGCTGTCCTTACAGGGAGGAGGACCCAAAATAGATGAACTCACCCTCTCACACCCTCATCCCATCCATAAGGACAGTGTCCATCCCCAATCACATACCTCTTAATGCCATCACTGTAAGAATTAAGTTCCAGGACATGGAGGGATTGGGAAGGGTATGTGCATTCAAATCATAGTTTTCCCTTAAAAAGCAAAGTATGTTTGGGCTGGTGTGGTTCCTGAGAAAATTGCCATTCTCTTAAAACACACTAAGTTTCAAGTAAGGTCACTGTAATATTGGACAATTTTATATGAAGATGTGCAGAGTAACATCTGCCCCTCCTGGAGGAGTCCAGCATAAATCTCCCCAAATACAGAGCTTTATTTTGGAAACAGAACCAACTATCTCATATATCTCTCAACACTGATCCCCCAGTACACCAATCTAAACTTTCATTTTCAAAGACACTAAATCAATAGATGCCCCACAAAGCTTGCTACTGAGCTTACTCCTAATATAAGAAAACTTGAGAGGGTTGACAGGTGTCAGTAGATGCTGATTGATTTTTTTTAGGAGACATATTAAAAAATGAGGGTACCAATTTATTTTCTCTGCTCATAACAACGTAAAGTATAACTGCATCTCTTTCAGATACCATTTTGATTGCTCAAGATTTCTGAATATTTCTATTTTGCTATAATTACTTTTTTCTTTCTAATTCTAATAATAATCATTATTTCCCAATTGATAACAGTTATGTTTTTATCTTCCACACTGAAACCAATTTTGAGGGACTATTCCCATTCCCTCAGGACCACTTCAATCTCCTTCACTGGAGTTAAAGGTCTTATCTGACAGTATCCACAATATTAGGAATAAAAGCAAATCACAATATAATATTTTCTTTATAAAGAAACTAAGTTATGTCATGAAGTTTCTTATTTTTAAAACTGTGCACAGTAATGTATAAATGTGATGCTTATTAGCACATATTTTTCTGAATCTTTGTGTAACCCTAAAATTCATATGTTGAAATTCTAACCCTCAAGTTGATAGTATTAAGAAGGGAATTTCTTGGAAGTGATTATGTCACAGGGTTGGAGCCCTAATTTACAGAATTAGAGTTCTTATGAAAGTACCCGAGAAGCCCCCTTGCCTTTTGCAGCGTGTGAAGACCCCGCAAGAAATCCTCATCCATAAGCCAGAAAGCTGGACTTCATCAGGTGCCAAATCTGCTGATAGCTCGACTTGGACTTCTCAGACTCCAGTCCTGTGAAAAAAAAATTAATTTTTGTTGTTTATAAGCCACCCACTATATGACACTTATTTATAGCAACCCACAAGGACTAAGGCATAAATATACTTCAAGCTATCTGAGGATGAGAAGATTGTCTTTCTTGGGTTCCCAGCACTAGCAAAATACCTGGCACAGACTAAGTGTTCAATAACCACGGGATGGAATAATGAGTAAGCCATGTCTCACACAAATGCTGAGGGATGGCAGAGATGGAAATCACATTTTCTTCCTTCAAAGGGGAGATTTTTGGAGAATGAGGAGTTTAAAATGAATTCTGAATTGCTCAATTCCTTTTTCTATGCTACAATTTCTCTGAAGAACCCCCAAGAAGCAGTTAAAAACCTAAAGCTGGCTTGTATCTTGGGTCACTAAGTTAAGGGGCGATCAGTATTAAGAACCAAAAATACTTTTTTTTTCCTTTCCCTGAAGAAGGAGTGGAAACCAAGATAACTAATCAGGAAAGTCTTCTGTAAGTGAAATTCATAGACAATAAAGTAATGTGGAACTCAGATAACATTCTTTAACTTGGATAATTTAATAGCCAAGTTGTACCTTGTTGGAAAGTTCTTACATTCCCCAGTATTTAGGATCTGGACTTTTTAGACTGAGTTGGACAAGACTATTCCTGTTTGTCTTGTGGCATTTTTAACGCTTCACATGATGGTGTCCTAGACTTGGTGTCACATAAGCAAATCCAGCAGAGTTCGCCTCAACTGGACAGAAAAAGAAAATCAGCACCCCCGCCCCCACCAGCCCCTGCAGTACATCTCGTGTCTGTGTCTTAGCCAGTGCCTCTCCTGCTGCCAAATTAAGATATCCTGATAAATTTGGGGTGTGAATCTAAGGTCACATTAAATTAAAATTACCAATACTTTTATCTGGGGTCTTTAGTTTGTTTTTAATTTACTTTTTAGAGCCAAGCATAATTTAAGTGCTAATTATGAAAAAGAATCTTTATTGCTTTCTTATTCTTATCTCCCAATAGCCTATTTGTAATGGTAGATTTTACATAGAAGGCCAACAAAAAGTTTGAAAACTAATGACAAAAATATGTAGAAACACCAAGAGGTTGAGCATGTAAATAGAAAATGAGTTTGAAAATACTTAAGAGCTAGAACTTTATTCTTGGCATAGCAACTAAGTTTTTTCTAAGGTCATTGCTACAGAAAACTGATACTCTGGAGGGATTATTTGCTGGGAAGAGTCTTTGGGATAGAGTTATAGTAGTGTTTAATGATGTTGACAGTGTTATTTTATGGTAAAAGAAACTGAGGAATTTTACCTTCAACTTTACATTTTATCCATTTTTTTAAAATCTGAACAGTAAAACCTAATTTTAAAGTTGGAGCACTATATCATGGGGTGTGTTATAACATGGGGGTGCACCTTGCTGTTTCCCTGACACTGGTGAGGACAACCACACTGAGACATCACTTTCACTTGGGTCATTAGAAAAATAAACCACGTAATTTCAGTGTTTAGTCAGTAAATGAATTCCATAATACTCAGACACTAATTTTCTCAGGGGCCATTTGGATTGTGTTTTATTTATTTATTTTTTTAAATAAAATAGAGCCAAGTCCCCAAGCTCTGCTGGTCCCAGGTGAACCTCAAGGTTGCCATCTAGACGGGCCATGGTTACTGCAGATGGGGATTCTGTCAGATTTTCTGGCACTGCAATCCGAGTTTCCACCAATCACTAACTACCTGAGGTTATTTTTGTTTTAGTTCCAGACACCAATTTCATGCTACCTTTGAATGTTCACAAGAAAGTTTGCTGTTTCTGCATACACTGTAACACTGCATGTGTAATTAACAAACTTACTCATATGTGACAATACTTTGAGATGCCATTGGTGAGCTTCTGTTTGACTTGGTTTTGCCCTAGGAGAACCTGCTCAACCAGTTGTACCAAATCCCAAGAAGAATGTTCCATGACACAAAGAAAGTACTGTGATATGGGACTAGATAGGTAATTACAAGATAATGGAGAAGTTTGTCTTTCGTTGTGAAATGACATAAATTAGAAATAGAATGTGTGGTTACTGATCACAGACGCTCTCTCACAGTGGAACTTGTAAGAAAACAAAGAGCTTTCAGCTTACCTAAAAGGGCATTCAAAAAATGCTCAGCTTGAAACCCAAGCTAATGAAAACAAGGAAATGTGCAGTTCAGGCTGACTTCCAATACCTGGCTCAACAGGGTGTCCTCCAAACCACTTCCTATATGTGTCCCTTTGAGTCTAGGACAGGAGGTCAGCTTAAAATGTGGATTTCCTTAATATGCGTTTCTTTCACCACCTTAATGTACTTTGAATTGTACTTTGAGACCTTTTGTTTGTGCATTTAATTTCCTGTCTTTAACAACATTGGTATGACCCTGGTAGGACAAGCTCCTACAACTGAGACTCAATTATCGCCAAGTGTTGCTTTAGTTTTAGTCCCCAGCTTGGTGATGGCCTATGCTCTGTTACCAAATAATTCTGGTCCCTATGAATGGAGCCTTTCGGAGCAGCATCTTCATAGTATATTTCTCTAATACTAATTAACACACAATTTATTTTATGAGGTTAATATAACTTTTGAAGACTTTTTTCACTCTTATTCTATTGTTTCAAAAACAAGGTCAAGAAAGATAGCTTCTATGGGAAGTTACTAATACCACCTACAAGAGAAAATCTTTCACAGCTGTCTTTGTTGAGTTGAAAGGGAAACTCTGTGGCCATGGGAGAAAACTACGCTGTCTTTTCCATTACCGCCATTCAAAACTCCTCCCTGTAGATGGGTCTGCCTTCCTCAGCTGCATCCCAGACAGATCACATGATGTTTCTGGCCACTCTCAGGTAAGGAAAGTCCTTATTTTTTAGTGTTTTTTGGTGATAAAAAATACTTCAAGTTTACAACTTAATTGTCCAGACCAGTGTTAATTATCAAAATTCTGAATTTCCCTTGGAATTAAAATTTCTCTCCTTGTTCTTCTCCACCCTCTTGTTAGTTGGTCCTGCCTGTGGAGACCTGCACTGAGAACAGTTGATTTCTCCTCTACAGCAACTTCTTTTCCCACGTCTTCACTAGGCGGCCATCTGCCTTTGCCCAGGCTGGAGTGGGCTGGGAAGGAGAGGTGAGTAGATCTAAGAGGTCTGTGGGTGTTCGACTTTGCTCTCTAGACTTTAGGGATCTTGAGATGTTTTGTCGTGGAATGCATTTGTGAGTTCCTTGTAGACACCTTGTCAGTCAAGAGGTCTCATTTGGTTTCTTTAATGAGCTCGCAATCCTTCCTCTGTCTGTCACTAGACAACAGTCAGCATCTGTGTGGGTGACACCCTCCAAGCTCTTTCTGTGGCAGTGAGCACTTCTAGATAGGTGGCTGATGAAGACCCTGGGACTGATTCCTTCCCCATGGCTTCCCGCTGGTCTCCAGATCTCGGGGTAGCTGTGGCCTTTCTCTAGGGTTAGCTATGTAAATTTCAAGGCCTAGCAAAAGATGAGAGTTCAGGGCCTTCTGTTAAAAATTATTTGATATTTCAAGATGGAGACAAAAGAACATGAAACCAAGGTGGGCCCTTCTAAGCATGGTGTCCCACCTGACTGCCAGGTCGAGGCTGAGGTCTCGCTCTGCTCCACACTGGGACCCACAGCCTCTCATCATCTTGGCCTCACAGGTCTTCAGCAGAACCCCATAATATTTCCTCAGGCAGAGGCAGTGTCTTCGAAGTTGTGCTGAACAACAGAAAGTCAGGGAACCACCCCAGTGCTCCGTGCAGCAGGATGGAGGAGGCAAGGGGAGAGTTCCCACTTTCTCCAAGGACATTTCATGATCTCATCAGCATCATGATGTTACTGTAGGGGAGAAAAAGTACTCTCACTCATCTAAAGATCTATGACTGAGGCATCATGAAAAAATACAGATTAACAAACAAAAAGCAAAATAAATTTATTTTATATAAAGTTTACCTGATGCAGGAGCTGTAAAGAAACAAGAAAAAGAAACAAGAACAAGAAAAACTATACATGTTTGTGCTGAAGTTTGACGGACAGAGGGCAGTCACGAGGAAGAGCAGTCCAATGATAAGGGTTGGGACCTTGGCAGGTTCTTCTTCACGTCTCTGTTCTTCATTCCTCTCTTTCTGGTATGGGAGGATCCCTCTGGAATAAGGGTCTTCTATCCTGGTTAGAGGGCCCGAGAAGTCTCTTACTGTCTTCTTCAGGGAAGAGAGATGAGGGGAAGGTGAGAGAGACCTCTACTGCTGCAGTCTCCTCAGATGCCACGGTGCCATGTTGTGGGATAGAAAGCCCTGAACCTTGTCACCCCCTTCAAGGTGTCAAGGTGAACCCTTCACGGTCCAGTGAACAACTGAGGGTCTGTGTACCAGAGCTGACACCATATTTTAGGAGTGACCCACTCATTGCCCTTTCACCACTGCCCCACATAGAGGCCACCAGGATCCTATGGGGTACAGGGCCCGCCCTACGGCAGGCAGTGCTCAGCCTTCCCCTGACCAGAGGAAAAGACTGGCAGTGGGAGTTGGTGGCAGCCAGACACTCTGTCCTCATAAGAGAGGAGAGATGGGAGTGGATCGAGACCACAGCAGCCACCCACATGTTACCACAGGAGTGAAACTGAGGAATGGAATTAGAAAAAATTGTTGACCACTGACCATATCTTTTGAGGCCTTGCATCCAGCCAATACTGTGGTGTTAAATTAAACAAGCCTGTGGATTTCCCTTTTGCTTAAGCTAATTTGAATTTGGCCTCTGTAATTCACAACTGGAAGTCTTAATTATTAAACTTGCCAGTACTAATCATTCATTATACATCATCTCACTGTACATCATGAGGTCATGTGGTCATGTTGTAGATGATGGTGACAAAGTGATAAAGTATTCAACTTCCTTTAAGACATATCCCAATGAATTAATGTGAACAGTGAGTATAATTCATGATTTGATGCTGATAAACAAAATAGAATGGTCTCACTTGCATAGCATCTAATGTTTTCATATAACTTTAGTAATATGCACAACTTTTTAAAAGAGCTGCTTTTAATGTTTTTTTTTAAGTTATGGGTATGACATGAATAACTGTCATTTTTAAACAAGAAAAATAAAAATGAAGTAAAGAAAATACTGTTAGCAAAAATCAACAGAGTATTTAAAAACTTGACCTTCCACTTCCTCCCACTCAGTGGAACTCATATATTAAGGGGAAACTAAAGAGGACTTTGTTTCATATTCTCTGTCCATCCAAGACACCAATATTCATACATAATCTTTTCTTCATTAGTGCAAATACTTCCCTGAATGAAAGCAAAGTCAAACACAACAAATAGAATACAAAAGTCAGGAAAAGGTTGTTCTTAAATACCAGCATCAGCATATAAGAGGCTGTGTGCTCAGAAACGTCACTGCCCTCAACGTTCATGACTACAGATTGACCTTCGATTTCCGTTATGTTAAAAACAAAACTGGAGGAGACCACAGGGGTAGGGATACTTTTTAAAATGTTCTGCAGCTGCGTTTATGAATTGCACTCTCTTTGAAGTACAGAATTAACAGTTGAATGACACACCTCCATGGGTGCCCAAAGGTGGCCAGGGCCTGCTAACTGCGGTGTAAAATGTGAACACCTCCAGAGGCGGGACCCATGATGCTGGCCACATTCCCATCTGGGGCTGATTTCTCCTGCCATTAGTCTTCAAGCATCTTTGAAGTCAAAGAATTTTTGAGGGAAGATGGAGAAAAATTGTTGCAGGATAATGGCCTGGGGGAATCCTGGCAGGTTGCTCTAGAAACAAAAAAAACAAAACAAAACAAAAAAGAGTGTGAGCCACCAGTGTACTGGGATTTAAATGCAGTATTTTCCCTATGAAAACACTAAAGCTGCCTGTCATCTGTCTATATCTCTATGTATGTAGCCAAGATAACCATTTTGGAAGTATTTCCTCAAAGAACAGAGGAAAAACTAAGTGCTGTGAATTGGATGCTTTCTTATCAGGGTTACAAAGGCAGAATAATTAATGGCAATGGCAGGATTAATTATCAAGTTGGCTGAAGTTTCACAGTCTCTTCCTGCCAGTCTGCCCCCACATACACAAATTACCAGAAAGGTAGCTGGGGAATGCCCAAATCCCACTGGCCACACCACTGCTTAACTCCCCAGGACCCGTCCTGCCTGCAGAACAGAGGCCCAGGCCTCTGACATGGTGACCAGATCTATCCAATATCCCACCTTGCCTTTCTCTTCAATCTCATATCCTGACACATCACACCCCCACACTTACACACCTACACACGTGTGTGCACACACACATACTCCCAGTCCCACCAAGCTCAACAGCTAGCAGTTGGACCTTTGCACATGTGTTTTCCTCCGACCCGGTGGTCAGCAGATGTTTTCTGTAACAGGACAAGCAGTGATTATTTGGGGCTACTAAACTAGACAGGTTCTGCTGCAGTACCCTGCTGCTGAACATAATTGAGTGAGTGAGGCTATTTTCCAATAAAACTTTACGCATAAAGGCTGAAATGTGAGCTTCATATAGTTCATGTGTGTCATGAAATACTATCTCTTTTTCCCTGCCATTTAAATACGTAAAACAAAATTTTTTATTGATTTTAAAAAAATAAATGATAGTGGAATGCATTTCAATTCTTATTACACATATACAGCACAATTCTTCATATCTCTGGTTGTATATAAAGTATGTTGACACCAATTCAAGTCTTCATACATGTACTTTGGACAATGATGTCTACACATTCCACCATCCTTGTTAATTCCCTCCCCCTCTTTTTCCCTCCCACACCTCTGCCCTATCTAGAATTCATCTAATCCTCCCATGCTCTCCCTCCCTACCCTACTATGAGTCAGCCTCCTTATATCAGAGAAAACATTTGGCATTTGTTTTGGGGGAATTGGCTAACTTCACTTAGCATTATCTTCTCTAACTCCATCCATTTATCTGCAAATGCCATGATTTGTTGATTGGGTTATTTGTTTTTTTGGTGCTTAGCTTTTTGAGTTCTTTATATATAACCTATCTGATGTGTGAGGGGTAAAAATTTGCTCCCAGGATGTAGGCTCTCTATTTACCTCATAGATTGTTTCTTTTGCTGAAAAGAAACTTTTTAGTTTGATTCCATCCTATTCATTGATTCTTGGTTTTAATTCTAATGCTATAAGAGTCTTATTAAGGAAGTTGGGGCCTAATCCCACATGATGAAGATTAGGACCTACTTTTTCTTCTATTAGATGCAGAGTCTCAGGTTTAATTCCTAGGTCCTTGATCCACTTTGAATTGAGTTCTGTGCATGGTGAGAGATAGGGGTTTAATTGTTTAATTTCATTTTGTTGCATATAGATTTCCAGTTTTCCCAGCACATTTGTTGAAGAGGCTGTCTTTTCACCAATGCATATTCTTGGCACCTTTGTCTGTTATAAGATAATTGTAATTTTGTGGGTTAGTCTCTGTGCCCTCTATTCTGTACCATTGGTCTATCAGTCTGTTTTGGTGTCAATACCATGCTGTTTTTGTTACTATTGCTCTGTAGTATAGTTTAAGGTCTGGTATAGTGATGCCACCTTCTTCACTCTTCCTGCTAAGGATTGATTTAGCTGTTCTGGGTCTCTTATTTTTTCAGATGAATTTCATGATTGCTCTTTCTACTTCTGTGAAGAATGCCATTGGGACTTTGATCAGTACTTTTGGTAGTATGGTCATTTTGATAATATTAATTCTGCCTATCCAAGAGCAAAGAGCAAGGTAGATCTTTCCATCTTCTAAGGTCTTCTTTGATTTCTTTCTTTAGGGCTCTATAGTTTTCATTGTATAGATCTTTCACCTCTTTTGTTCAGTTGATTCCCAAGTATCTTTTTTTTTTTAATTATTGTAAATGGGGTAGTTTTTCTCATTTCCTTCTCAGAGGATTTGTCACTGATATACAGAAAATCCTTTGATTTATGGGTGTTGATTTTATACCCTGCTACTTTGCTGAATTCATTTACTAGTTCTAGTGCAAAAATTTTCCATAAAATTCTGGCAAATCGAATACAAAAACATATCAAAAAGATTGTGCACTGTGATCAAATGGGATTCATCCCAGGGATGCAAGGTTGGTTCAACATACAGAAATCAATAAATGTAATTCATCATATCAATAGACTCAATGATAAAAATCTTATAATCATCTCAATAGATGCAGAAAAATCATTTGACAAAATACAGCACCTTTACATAAGGATAACAGGAACATATCTCAACATCGTAAAGGCTATCTATGCTAAGCCTCAGGACAACATCATTCTAAATGGAGAAAAATTAAAGGCATTCCCTCTAAAAACTGGAACAAGACAAGGATGCCCTCTTTCACCACTTCTATTCAACATAGTTCTTGAAACACTAGCCAGAGCAATTAGACAGACAAAAGAAATTAAAGGGTTTTGTATAGGAAAAGAACAACTTAAATTAGCTCTATTTGCTGATGATATGATTCTATATCTAGAAGACCCCAAAAGCTCCACCAGAAAACTTCTAGAAGTAGTAAAACAATTTCTAGCTCCCACACCACACAAAGTTGGCCGTGACAGTGGGCCAGATTTTGTCTGTGGCCCTTCCTTGCCGACAACATTCCCCCTGCATTACCTTAGTGTACATATCTGCCCAGATGCTCTTTTTGAAGACTGGGAGCCGTCCAAGACCAAGCACCCTCCACCATGGCTGTATAAATCCGTCTCACTGATGTCACTTGTTTCAATATCTTAAACTATTTTCCCCCAACCAGGAAAATCTTTTCTAAGCCCACCAAGGCTTCAAGGTATGTCAGGTGAATAAAGGGTAATATGAAGAAAAGGGACATAAATTTCTATACTCCCTCCTCGTCTCCTTCTAAATACCTCCTGGGTGGCACTCCTCTGTGGATAAAAGGCATCAGGTACAGCAGGACGAGGAGACAGTCTGCCTGGGAAATCGCAGCCCTGTCGGCGTGGAATCCCCGTTCTCTGTCAATGATAGTGACTAGTGCAACCTGCACCAGGGTGGGGCTGGCAGGATTCATCCCACAGACATTCCCAGGCTGTCGGGTGCCGGGATCCAGCTGGGCACAAGACAAAGAGCCTCCCTTCCCTGAGGACTTCAGGGCCAGGCTGGTCTCATGAGAAAGTGCAAGTGAAGCTCTGAGCAGAGGAGGCCAGTGCTACAGGAGCCAGGCAGCTGGGAGGGACCCTGGGGCCCTGGGTAAGTGGTGTGTACAGCCGGCACAGGCCAGAGGACAAGGGCGTCTGAGCAGAAGGCGCACACACGGGAAAGCCAGTGAGGAGTGTTCTAGTCTCCCCCAATCTACTGTCACTTGCATTAGGTCTTACCAAGTGTCCTGGGGACAAGCTCCTGCAGGACCTGAGTGAGCCTTCCACACCAGCCAGCTGGGAGCAGCAGGCTATATACTGCTTGGGGTCCTGAGCACACTTAACCCCGGGCTCCTCCCCTACTAAGCCATGGCTCTTTGTGCTTTTTGTTTAATAGAAGTGTGTGTTTGGGGGATGCTCTTGTGATCCTCCCTTGGGGTTTCTGCTCCCCCTGCTTCAGTTTTGGAGCAACTTATAGGACAGACATGTCTTATGGGCACTCCCCTAGGCCCCTGGGGTTCATAAGAACAAGATGAAGATCCCCACAGTTCTGAATCATGTGTGCAGGGTCAGGGCAAGAAGAAGAATTCACAGGGCAAGGATGAAATAGTTAATGATACATTACAGCCGTGGAGGAAAAAGACAGAGGACAAGGTCACGGAGACAGAAGGGGTTGAAGGTGCATTTTAAAGAGGGATTTAGGCTGAAGTCACTGAGGAGACTTCCACACAGGAGTGGGAGGGGAGCGAGCCGGCATGTGGGCATGTCCAGGAAGAGAGAACAACCAAAGCACAAGGCACCAAGTGGGACCTGGTGTCACGCCACGCCCTGCAGTGAAGGCCTGGTGACGGGGTCCTGCAGAAGTCCACCTGGCGGGCTGCGCAAAGGTTTCAGCCACCACATGACCCATCCTGCCCATTCAGAGGGATATTTTGGCCTGGGATTGAGATTAGACGGTAAGGGTGAGGATGGAGGCAGGGAGGCCAGGGAGGAATCCAGGTGGCTAGCCAGGTGAGACAGGACGGGACAGGAGGAGGCAGGTGCTGAGAGCAGATGAACCGACAGCGGCAGCCCCTGCCCACTGTGGAAGGCAGCGTGTGAGAAAGGGGGGACTTGAAAATGTAGACTTTCAGCAGAGCCTCTGGAAGGTTGGTGCTACCAAGGACTAAGCGAGGGCATCTGCAGGGGGCCTCTGGGCCTCAGCAGGGTGGGTGCTGGGGTTCAACATCTCTCAGTCTTAGAAACAGAGATGCCACAGGCCCATGAATGCCTGAGTCTGACTCCAGAGAGGGGTCTGAGCCAGGCTGCAGATCTGTCATGCTCAGCATGTAAACAGCAAGCACAACTGCTAGGCGGGTAAGGTCTCAGAGAGGATCAGTGAAGACAAAGGGCCCAACTACAGAGTCCTGAGCCTCTGACACAGGGTGATCTAGTGTTGCTGGAGCTGAGTGCACTGATTCACTGCCTGACTCAGGCGAAAATAACTGTCCAGGTAAGGCACTGGATGTATATGTCAAAACCTTTTTATAGAATAACAATGATACTGTGTGTAATCGAGAATACTACTTGGTTCATCCAATATTGACAAAAGTTAAAAAAAAAAAAGGTCTTTCAACAATGACCAGGAACAAAGTAGGAATTACACACACACACACACACACACACACCACATACACACACACAAAGAGTCCACTTTTCTTACCCATGGTTTCTAAACCCATGGATACAATGAACCTCAGATTAAAAATGTTCTGGAAAAAAACTGGCATCTACCCTGAATACATATGGATGTTTTTCTTGTCATGATTTCCCCACAGTACATGATAACAGCTATTTATATAGCACTTACACTGATTTAAGTATCATAAGTAATCTAGGGATGATTTAGACTGTATGGCAGAGTGTCCCTAGGTTGTATGCCATTTTATATAAGGGACTTGGTCCCAGAAGCAATCCCCCATGCATTCTAAGGGAAAACTGCATATTTAAAAAATTCATATGTATCGTGAAAGGCTGAACAAAAACTCTGTTCAGTAACTTCAACAGAACAAGATGCTCAGTACAAAGACAAAAGTTGGCTGAATCTGGCAGGAAGAGGTGGGCAGATGTATTAGGTTCATTTTGGACGCATCGGAGGACAGTCAGAGGCTGAGCATCCTTCTGCAAGGGCTTTCTGAAACTGATTTGCTTCTGATGAACTTCCAAATACTGAAGTTCTTCCCCATGTAGAGTCACAATATGGAAATAGATCAGTTAGGAATCCAAACGTCCAGACCACCAGGAGTGACAAGTATTGAAGACTATTTTTTAAACACTTGGGAAGAACTTTCCACATTCATGTAAGTGAAACTCGATAACAATAGGACAGACTGCCACAGTGACAATATGTATTTCAGCCCAGGATAAAGAGGGACACTATTATGGTTTGGATCTTTAACGTCCCCCAGAAAGCTCATGTGCTAGGTAATGTGGAATGTCTGGTGATGAGACAATTGGACCATGAAGCCTGTAATGTCATCAGTGCATTAATCCATTTGAGGAACTGATAATTTGTGGACTACTGGGTGGCAACCTAGGTAGGTAGGTGGGGCATGACTGGAGGAGCCAAGCCACTGAAGGGGTGGCCTGGACTACAGCTGTCCATGACCCCTTCCTTCCTCTCTCTCTCTCTCTCTCTCTCTCTGCCTCTCTCTCTCCTTCCTGGCTACCATCAGCCTAAAAGCGCTTCTTTGCCACAGCCTTCCGCCATGATGTTCCGCCTTACCTCAGACCCAATGCAACGGAGCCAGTCAACCATCGACTAAAGCTCTGTGACTAACATAGAGGAGCATTGCAGACGGGGAAGGGGACCAGGGTGAGGATGAGAAAGGAGAGGGCAGGAGAAGTTGGTAGAGAGGGTAGATACGATCAACAATCAAAGCACAATGTATGAATGTATGGAAATGTCACAGTGAAACCCAGTGATCTGCATAATTAATAAGATTGGATAAATGCAATTTTAAAAAGAATATTTGTGATGAATGGGTAAAGAAACTGTGCTATATGTACACAATGGAATATTACTCAGCATTAAAAGAGAATAAAATTATGGCATTTGCAGGTAAATGGATGGAGTTGGAAGAATATCATGCTAAGTGAAGTTAGCTAATCCCAAAAAATGTTCTCTCTGATAAATGAATTCTGATCCATATTGGGGTGTGGGGGTGCATGGAAAAAATGGAGAAACTTTGGGTAAAGGGGAGGGGGGAGGGGGCATGGGGGCAGAAAGTATGGTGGAACTAGATGGACATCATTACCCTAGGTACAAGTATGACTGCACATTTGGTGCAATGCTCCATTGTGTACAACCAGAGAAGTGAAAGTTGATCTAAAATTGTGTACAATGAATCAAAATGCATTATGCTGTCATATGTACATGATTAAAATAAATTAACTAAGTAGTTAATAATAGAAACATCTGAAATTTAAAAAAAAATTGCAGCAGGAATTCACTTTGAAAGTCATTAAAGTGTTCTTTCTATTAAAAAAAAAAAAAGAGGGTGAATAATTCCTGGACAGTAGAGAGCAAGACCCTCCCTCCTGGGAGGGTATACTTCTCCTGGCCACGCTGCCCTCCACTCACACACACTGCAGGATCAAGGTGGGGGAGTGGTTCTGCCATCAGACAGGGGAACGGGGCGAGTGCTGAGTGTCTCTGGGCACTTAGGGAAAATTGCACTTCAGCAGAGATCTGTGAGCAGCACTCAAAGAGATAAAAGCAGCACGTCCTACCAGAATCCTAAACATTTTGAATGAAGTTGCCTGACTCTTTCTCTCTCCCTTTCTTTTTTTTTTTCTTTTTAAATTATAGCCCTGCAATTTGCTAGAGCTGAAGGCCCTTTCTTCTGACAAGGTAAGACGACTTTTTTTGTTAGGGGATGGAGTATTGCTAGAATAAGAAACCAGAAGCTAAATTCTCAGACTCTCAGGGGTAATGACAGTGGTAGTGGGAGCACCGTGGCTGGGATCTGAGACACACGCACACAGTGTCCCCATTCAGCCAAAGCTGTGTCCTGTGTCATCATCACTACTGTGTGTTTAAGGCCAGGGTGTTCCCAAAAATATAAAAGAAAAAAATTAAAGAGCAATAGTTGGGAGGAAGATGCCCTTAACGGAAGACATAGCCCTCCCCGTGGGAGTAGTTTCTTGGCTAACATTTCATCAGCTGCCTGAGCATGCACAGGCTGCTCGACGAGCACCTTGAATGATACATTTCAAAGTTCCATCACTGCTTCCATTTCAGTTGTGGGAAGGGAATCCCAGCAGATTTCAGGATGCTTCCTCACTCAAGTGAAATGGAAGATTGTCAGTAAAATACTTCTTCTCGATTTCCAGTTTTCATGCTTTCTTCATGATGTATCCTTGGGTACCAAACTCACACTCTTCCCTCCCTCTTTTGTTTTATTTTACATTATCTGTGTAGCTGATGCACACAGCTCATAAGAACGCATTGACCCAGCAAGTACATGTTGAGGTGATTCTTTCAGTCGGAAGACAGACACTCTAGTGTGTAGCACACAGTCACCTGGGAATGGAGAGGGATTTTCCTAGCATGTCTCATTTATGTCCATTGCAGGAAGTTCCCCATGGAATGATCCAGAATGCTGACTCCAGAGCAGGCTGAACCACCTCGAATCATGTGCTGGTTTTCCAGACTTTTACTAGATTTCCACCATTCCTCATGCTCACTAGAATCATAAGTACCGTTTTCTTCTTTAAGATGTGAATTAAAAATCAGCAAAATTTTAAATTAACCTAATAAATTTTCTTCATGATCTAGCCTGCAACATAATTTTCAAGCATAACTAAGACATTTACTTTATTGAATTGCTTCAAAATTGAGTAATTAACTGATGCTATTTTTAATAAATGTCATGCCATAATGCAGTCTACATTGTAGACGCTGAAAATACATAGATTTAAAACACATCAACTAGTTTGATTTTTCCGTTTAATCCCTTTGGTGTTCTGTTCCTCAATTTTTTCTATATCTCATATTCCACAAATAGCTTAGAAAGTAAATTTCAATGGCTCCTTTTATGCCTGTGTATTTTTCTTCACTTTTAATATCTTCTAATTCATTCTGGAACATAGAGAAATTTCCAGAGTCAAAGACACAGCCTTAAATTTTAAAGAAGTTTCTTTTCTTCCAAATCTGCTGTCATAGTAATAACAAGAGACAGTTACCTATCCTTCTCCTGACCACAATGACCTCTAAAATTTAACTTTGATTAAGATTGAACAGTGGCTCAGCCAAATGTTGGAAGAGGAGCCTTATGGAGATTGTCCCTGTACATGTGTGAGCTTAGCTCTGTCATAGAAAGGGCTGGACCCAGGCCGCATGAGGTTGCTATGAAGAGCCAGGAATAACGCTTCAGAAAGCCCCTGAGCATTCAGCATGACATGTCAAAGCCCAATCACAGCCCCGTCCTCCAGGAGCAAGGTGCGTGGAGTCCTGTGCTGGTGGCAGCGCTGGCCCTGGGGGAGTAGTCCCCACTGTTAGGAAAACCTCGAGCTCCTGAGAGCACCACCATGCAGCCACCTGTGTTACCGCCAAGTCTGGAAAGCTGTCCTCCCACCCCACAAAGCTGGGCCTCGGAGTGAGGGCAGCGGGTGACTGCTGGCCTCTCTGGGCTCCCCGAGTGACTCACAGCGTCAGAAATCACAGGAGCTGGGAACTTGTCCTTCTCCTCCCTCGGCCAGGAGTCCTGGCTGCCTCCCAGGCCTGTCCTGGAGCCTCCCCTGCCTCGTCATGCTCCGTCATTTGAAATCCACTGAAGTGTTTCCTAGTTTCGACATAGCCTCTCCTGCTAAATCTCATGAAGTGGCCACCTTTAACGTCACGGTGCTACCCTGAATGAAAGCAGCCATCCTTTGCTAGACCCGCCACAAATCCACCAACCCCACCTTAAGACCTTGATGCTTCACTGAAAAAATGATCAATGAAGTTTATCACTTATCCCCATTAAAATTCCCTCTCTTCAGTATCATACTGCCAAATTTGGGTGACTTTCTGCTTCATGTTCTGGACTTCATTCCAATGGTGAGGTACAAAAAGACATTGTTCCTACATCTTTACTGTGATTCTTTCATGTGGAATCTGAAAAAACTATGGGCAAGGGGTGAGGAGGAGGAGGAGGAGGAGGAGGAGGAGGAGGAGGAGGAGGGAGACTGGCGAATGGACACAGACTGAAGCCAGCTGGACAGAGGGGTTTGGTGTTCCACTACCAGAGGGTGAGTATGGTCACTCACACCAGGTTGTGTAATTTCAAGTAACTAGAAGGGAGGATTTCAAATGTTCCCATTTCAAAGGAAATGACAAATGTTTGAGATGACCTAAGAAATGGAGCTGATGGACACACAACGTGCAAGTGTTCCAGAACTTCACAGTGCACCCGTAAAACTGCAGGAACGTTATTAGTGGATATAAGGAATCACATTTAAAGAACTAATACAATGTGTCATATGATATATGCTACATGTTAATAATTTAAATAAATAATTTAAATAAATTGCTTATAATAATTTAAATAAATTGCTTATCCTGTGATGTGTATGCTTCATGAAATTTTTTCGTAGACTCAAATTATTCACTACTATTTTTTCTTTTTTAGGAGTGAAAAGAATAGAACTGATTCAAGTGTGAAGAGTAGGAACAGTACTCTCAAAGGGCAGGAAGGGACCCAATAGCAGGTGACCTTCACTACTGCATTTTTAATCCAAACTCCCGCCTTATTTGGCTAATTCTGCAATTAAAATTCTCAGGCAGGGCCAGGGAGGGGGACGCCAGAAGAAGGGAGGGCCGGCTGGTATTTGCTTCCTTGGGGGACAGAATGTTCTTGTCTTCCAGGGCTTCGGACACCTGCTGTGCTTTCCTCCTGACTTGGGCAGTATTTACTTGCAACTCCTGTGATCCAGGCCCTGCCTCCTGGGAAGGTGGACATCCCATGCAGGAATACGGATGTCTGTGCAAGGCCTGTCCTGCATAGGATGATTAGGAAGTTCCTGACGCCGAGCCTATGAATGCCGATTATTTTTATTTCCATGTTTCTCTGCCAATTATTCAACCTTTCTGAAATTTTTTTCCTTAAAACCAGATTTCTGTGTGAGATCTTGGAGAAGTCATTTCACTGCTCAGCATGTGTTTTCTCTTCCCTGTACAATCAAGCAGTTGACTTGTGAGACAACATTCACACATAGACTACATAGAAGTGCACCTGCCCAGTGGTTGTCTTAACAGTAGAACGCGTCTTCGTCACTGTCTCTAGTACACAGCAGCTGAACCATCAATGTGCTTTTAAAAAATTCCAAAGGTGGCAAAAGTGGTAAAAACCACAGCTTTCTGAGCTCCCTGCACTAACCAGTTGTTTTGGGGGCAGCAAGTCACACCACTGCACTCGAGGGTCTCATCCTAGTTGTATTTCTGCATATGCTGAAAGGTTCTAAGTACCCACTAGTTGCCAACTTGCACTGAAAAATGACAACCTATATTTCATTCAACTCTGTAAAAACTTAAAAAGGTAGCATCATTGAGTGTTGGGAAGGTTTTATGGAAACAGAACCCCCTACACACACACACACACACAAACAACACAAACTGGCAAGAATATGCTTACTATGGCCCATTTGGACAGCAAATCAGCAATGTTTAGGGAAGTTGAAAATGTGCAGGACCCAGGATCATGCCTAATTTCATGTCCAGAGACACAGCACAAGAGGACCTGAACAAGGATATTTACTGTGGCATTATCTGCAACAGTCAAAGAGAAAATGGCCATTTAGAGGTGAATAACTAGATAAACCATAGAATGTCCACATATTGTCTCACGTGTGACACTTAAAATTACAAGTTAAATGTATGTGTGTCTTATCTGAGTATAGGATGATAAGGGAAGAGAACAAGTGTCAGGGTGTCACATACAATATGACCCTGAAACACCCACGAGAGCTTTCTGTCCACTGTGCCTCAGCATTGGTACGTGGGTGACATTGGCAGATGTGTGCTCCAACTAAGCAAAGTGTTTTGTTTGTAAAAGGAAAGGATGAGTGATAGGAAAGGCCCGTGTGGTGGCCAAGGGGAGTCTGTTTCTGTCCAAAGGAATTTGTTCTCTCTGTTCTTTCTGTTAGGAAGATAAATGCATTCTTTCTTTGTTCTTTTCTTAAATATCCTTCTTCTCAAAAACCATGAACTTATACCTTCCCTGTGTGTTTTTAAAAGAACATAGAAAAAGAGAGAGCAAATATTTCAAAATGTGTACCCCTTTCAAATAGAGGTGGTGAGAGTTTGATTAATATACTATTCTTTGAAATTGTCTATATTTTTAAAATTTCTTCCAATGAAAAAAATAAAAACTGCTCTAGAAGAAAGCCACTCACATTCTGCTCTCTCTCTCTCTCTCTCTCTCTCTCTCTCTCTCTCTCTCACACACACACACACACACACGTACACACAGCTCTCTCCACTCACCAGCTGTGAGATCCTGGGGACAAGGGTTCTGGGTATAAGGACTGCTTCCCATCTGAAAATGCCCAGGGCCAAATGTAGGGTCTCCTGAGTACCTTCAGGTATCAATGTCAAGGTATTAGCTTTACCTGCCTCTCCAGGACAAAGTCAAAACCCCCACTGCCCTTTCCCCCAGGTTCATTTGCCACTTGAATACTCTGCCACCTGTCACATGCATCAGCCATCCTGGACATGCAGCCATATCCTAAGCTGCTCAGTGGCTGTTGAGATCCCAGCACTATTGGCCCAGTGGGAAGGGCTCAGGGCCCAGAGCTCCTGCAAAGGATGGGAAGAAGTTCTTCTCCAGCAGCCCAGCAGGGCAGCAGGCAGGCTGGGGACATCAAGGGGATGTGACATCAGTGCAAGATAGAATGGGACCAGGGAGAGGAGAGGTGAAGCCAGGGAGCAGCCCCGGGAACAGCAGAAAAGCAGACGTCAGGAAGAGGGAGGTCAAGCCAGAGAAAACAGAGTTTCCTGGGCTGGTGTTCCTGAGAGCACGTCACCCTGGATGTGAACACAACGGCTATAATAAAAGGAGTGTGCCTAGTCCACGTCTGAGCAAAACTGATAAGCACCATCCAAAATTCATAGCACGATTCTTACTGGCACTGATCCCTTCACAAACACCTGCGTGCTTAGTGTGTCTTGGCGTGATGATGCTGCCAACTCGCCAGGTAAACTTAAGCAAGCTATCCGGCCTCCCTGCACCCCACTCCATTCACTTTGCTCCAGCACAAGGCCTTCCACTTAGGATGGCAGAATGTGACCAGCTTTAGCTGTAGTGCCTGGCGCCATGATTAGATTCCAGCTGGGAAGACTGGTTCAGACAAACCATGAACAGCTCTGGAAATTTTTTCCCACCCATTTCATAGAACAGAGGAAAAACAGGGAAAGATCATTTCCTATTGCATGTGGGGGCTTTTTTGGTATACTCTTTTATATGCATATGAAAATTGCAGTTTCATACTTTTTAAAAACCTACAGCATCAAGCTTCCCCCTCACCCAAACAGGTGTGTTGGTTGCAATGGCAAGTAAGCCAATATGGGTTTCTAATCACCTAGAAGGCACTATTACACCCAGCAAGGGGCCAGAGAGCTCTGCCTTAGCCAAAGCTGTCCCGAGCTCTCCCTAGAGCCATCAATGTGTGCAGAATGCGCAGCAGTAAGAACTAGACGGCAGTTATTTCAGCAGACCCCAGGTGACTGCTGAGAGTGGGGCTGCGTGACATGGGCTGAGCTCTGTGAACTGACTTTTCTACACTGATTTAAGATCCTTTCGCCAGACGTAGGTCTCAACTACGCTGAGGTACCCCATTTTCATACATGTAATTTTTTGCTTAGTTCTCAAATTCCACATTAAAATGAGAAGAGTGATACAGACACTTTCTCTATTTAGAATTTAATATGTAAGATAGAGATTTTTTTCCCTTTTCTTTTCCCCCTTTCTGGAAAAATGTGAATCCACATTGTTCCAACAGTTGGAAAATTATCCCTCGCGTGCCAAACCTATAACAGGGTAATAAAATGTGGAGCTGTTGGGTGGAGCTCCCAGATTCCAGGAGTCTGTGAAATTTCAGAGGCCCCAAGCTTAAAAAATAAAATGTCTGTTTATTTTGTTCTTAACACATTTCTAATTTGTTTTTCCAGATTGTTCTTTATTAACAAGGCAAAGCTATTTTTGTATTGTTGCCAAGAGACTTCAGAAACCAACAGCCTGATCAAAATAATAACTTCCTGTAGTGAACAGTCTTGCTGGTTCAAAGATACTTACTTCTATAATATTTTTTTTCTGAAAATGTAAATTATGGGCTTTTAGCATTAGTGACATGACTGTGCAGCTTTGAAAACTTTCACTAAATCAACCTGCCCTACTTTCACTGCTCTATCAGGCTAGGTGAAGAACAATGGGTTTCTCTTTGAAACGCCATAGCACTTTTAAAGGTACAGACAGATTTATGTATTAGCGCTAAATGCTATTTGCCTGGGGTATCTTTAAAAATGATAGACTAACAAAAACCATATACAAAAAACCTGACACAATGGCAGCCAAACATAATTTACAATCAATTCTAAAATAAAGTGTGAAATTTAAATTTTGCTCCATATTTTTTATGAACCCTCATATGCATGAGGTAGAAAATAAGTTATCACATATGCAAGCTATGCTATTAGTTCTTCTCTCACCAAAAAGAAAAAAAAAATATATATATATATATGATGCATTTCTCCTTGTAAATTGTCTACACTGAGAATTCTGAATGTTCTTCTACATGTCACCTTGAAATAGTCACATAATATCACCCTGTTTTAATCATAAATTGAATTATGATAGTATTAATGATACTTAGAGTAAAAAATCCTATTTAATTTTCATATGCCCCAATTTTGTCTGTCGTAAGTTTTCTGCACCAAGAATACTACATCTTCTAACAATATGTACCAAGTTATTTGTGAGATATAATCTTACAGTATCACCCAACTTCATTATAAATTGTATGAAGATAGAACTCTTGTGATACTTACGATGAAATATTCTCTCTAATACCCATGTACACTAATGTTCATATTCTTTTACTGTACATACCTCTAAGGTTTTTGAAATGAGGTCCTCAGCTTTTTCTGCTAGAGAGTCGGTGCTATGAGTTGGGAGAGAAGGACAAATTATTGCAGAGACATTTTAAGGTCTAACAATATGTTAAAATAAAAGTAAATGCCAATGCCTAGTTTGGGGCAGGCACAACCTGCAGATGCAGTGGTGTCGGCCGGAATTCTCTGACCTTGGGAATGGTTCAGCTGGTGTTCTGAGGGGTGGAAGGAAACAAAGCCAGGCTTGTTTCGCTCCTGGAAGGGGACTGCTACCTGCACTCACTTTGGTACTGAAGTGAAAAGGAACCTTCACCCAAAGTATTTTTAAAATTACAGAAAAGTACTGTCATTAGAGCTTGAAAAAGTAATTGAATTTCTTTTTTGATCCAAGAATCCCTTTTATTCAGAAGGTCTTTCTTTTATGAATTCAATGAAAATAAATCCTTGAAAATTCATACTTTTTTTTTCCTTTTGAGAACTTCTTTTATGAAAGCACAGCTCTGTAGTCCAGATGAGACTCCGCCCTTCCCAAACGTCTGTGAAGTCGGGGCTAATAAAGAAGTCTCCTCACCTCATTTTCTCTAAGAAAGTCCTCCCGTCCTGATTCAAAAAGCCATGACAAAAACTTCTGGCAAACTGTCATCATCCCTGAGTTCTGAGCCACTCTGCTGGGACCCAGCCCTAGAGGGACAGTTCTCCCTCTGCTTATTGTAAAATATTCTCTCTGGGAGTTCTGCTCCGGCTCCAGCTCCCACACCCGGAGAGAGGACACTGACCTAGAGAACTGTCACACTCTGAAGTCATTGTGCTCATTCAGTAGCTGAAATCACTTAATACTGCTTAAAAGAAATAATTTAACATAGGACAGACTTTTTTCCCCCAAAAAAATGTTAAATAATGGACAAATAAGCAAAAGTCATGAAAATAAAGGAGTTATCAAAATCAGCAGAATTTATAAACATAACACATGAAGTTCTTCATCTCTTGTCATGCCCACAATTAACTGTGATGAATCAAGGGGCTTCATGTATATTACATGTAAAGAAAAGCATTAAAAGAGCTAGAAAATGTAATTTAGTGCTGTTGGTTTTTTGTATTTTTTTTCCTGTCCTCTACTTTAGAAGGGGGGAAGGTTTCAGGCACACAGGCCATGGTGGAACTTCAGAATTTTTAACATTTTAAAGTAAACGTCAATGAAAAATCAAGATTAACAAAATTAGAGGGAAGCAATCCTAAGACTACACTCACAACTAATATACATAAAGTGGATCAATGTCTTGGATATTTAAAAAAAAAATCTGTAAGTCATTAAAAAGAATAAGACCTCCCATGAAAAAACAGGCAACATTAGAAGCACAAAAATAAATTGTAAAATGGGAACAAATAGATGATAGATACATGTAAGCAAATGTTCAGTTCACCAATAGCCTGGAAAATGGGAATCTTTGTAATAAGCAATCAAGAAACAAAGAGTTGATGTGGATGAGGACACCGAGCAAGACTGCTGCATAGTCACTGGAAAATGTGTCCTGGAGTTATTGGTCTGAGTATGTAAGGTAGAGTGGAGGTGATTGATGTCTTAGAAGGGTCCTGGCCAATCAGAAGGGACAAGGCCCCAGAGGAGGAGACCTGGAGCTCCTCTGTGAGGTCAGATCCTGGCCCTGGGAAGTCTGAGGGTCTTCTCTAGGGTGGAAAGGCCTGGGCACAGGAAGAGAGGCTCCTCCATCAGCGGGTCACCCCGCTGTAGGGAAGTACCTGGACACATTACCACGTACAGCTGCATCACTGTGCCATGACTGACAGCAGCTCAACTACTCTTCTTTGTTCCTTTCATCCCCCAAACCCCTGCAACGCCAGCGATTGAACCCAGGGCCTCACACGCGCTAAGCAAGAACTCAACCCCTGAGCGGCATTCCCAGCCTCAACTCTTCCTTTATTGAAAGAAATTAACTGCAAAAATTATTTTTAAAAAATGATGGTTTTACCCTTTGACCTAGTAATTCCAATGCTGGATATCCAATTAAGAGAAATTGACAAAAATTCATGAATATATATTGATCACAGGATAGTAATGAGAAAATGGGAATAATAGTAGATTTATGATGTACACATATACATCAGGTGTTCTAAGGGATACATGTAGATTATCTCATCTAATCCTACATTCTATAGATAATGCAACTGGGGCACAGAGAATGGAAGTAATTTGCACAGGGTCAGATAGAAAACAGGAGAAAGAGCCAGAATCCAAAGTTTGGGCATTGGAGCTTCTTAAAAACAAAAACAAAACAAAACAAAAACTGGTAATAATTAGTCTACCTAAATTACATTGAGTGCACTTAAATTTTCATTACCTGCCTGCCTTGGTAATGTCACCTCCTACTCACATTGTTTTTACACAGTTTTCACACATGGTCTAATAGCTATTATCCATAAGAGAACATCATACTTTGGCTATAAATTGCAATGTAGTTATGATTCAAACTATCTGCCTACAATAATGCATTTCTACTTGTTCCCAAGAAAATAGTAAACATGTTACTAATCACAATTAAACCATAGATTTATTAAAAGCCACAGCATACACATCATTGTTCTTTACAAAACATCTGTTCCAGGTGCACAGCCGTGTTTGAGGCTCCATCTGCAAGATCGCCATTTCCTTCTGCTGAGCATTGGTTCCACACTGGACCATCTTGGCCCTGCACAGGGATAGCTGCTCTGGTCTTTCTGTTCTTCACTAATAACCCAACCAGACCAGCGATGATGTCTGAAATGAAACATTTCCCTGCGTCATGTCGTTTTCATGGAGATGACCAGGTACTCCCAGGTCACTAAACTGAATGGCCTTTTCAGATTTCAATATTGTTGATGTCCCCCTGGTTTGTGAAGCAGGTTCCCCCCTTGGATAACCCTCTGTGGCCTACCTCTTTCTTCTCCGGCCACTCTTACGTCCTTTCTTATGTATTTCTCATTTTCTTCAGTAAGACTCTTAAGATCGAGGCGCAGTGCTTGCCCAGCCCCTTCCCTTCTCACTCCACGCTGCTTCCCAAGGTGACTTTGTTCCCAACACCGTTCCCCTTGCATCTAGCCCCCAGGAGTCCCAGGGCCCCACCTCCAGCAGTCACCCCTCAAATCCTTACTGGACAGTGCTTCTCACACACGTCAAAGACTCTACAAACTCACCAGGACGCCTGGTTTTCCCCACCAGGTGCTTCTCCTTCACGCTGCCCCCATGGCAAAGCCCAGGGCATCCTGGGCATCTTCCCACCTCACAACCTCACACACACAGCCTGGACAGCCTCTCAAACTTGACCCCAAGAGCTCTCTGCTTCTGTCCACTGTCCACCACCTCTGCTGCCAGCCCAAGCCGGCAGTGTCTTTTCCCAGACAGTTTCACCTGCCCCTCTGGCCCTTCCCCCATGCTGCCGCGCCCCACCCCCATCACCACCCTTCCTAAGGCCCTGTACGGCTGCCACAGCCTTAGGACCCAGACAAACTAGGGTGACCTACACACCCCTACCTGATGTGGGCCCTGCCTGCACCTGGCAGCTCCCCAGGTACCTGCTCTCTTTGGTCCCTGGGTCCCAGCCGCACTCTCCTTCATTCTGTCTCCAGGACACCAATTCCCGTCAACCTCAGTCAGGTGGCTGCCACTTCCTTCCATCACGATCCACTCCAGCCCTTCCCCCGGGTCATCCCCAGTGTGGGCATCCTTACCCCACAGGAAATGTCCCTGGTCTACAGTGCCCTGAGCCCTTGTTAGACTCCCCTGTCACTTGCCCTCAGAGACCTGGTCAGAATTTGCAATTCCATTTTTCTGGGGATGTTTTCAATCCTTCTCTCCCAGTGTGCTATGAACTCCTGGTGCACAGGATGGTCATCAGGTTCCTGGGGCTAGCACAGTGCACATCCTGGACAAATGCCTTTGGGGCGACTGGCCAGACCTTTGCGATGCTGAGTTCAGTGGGTTTGAGCTTCTTCAGTCTCAGTCCCTACACTGCCACTGAGCCACTGGTGAAGGCTTTGTTGGTGTTTGGTGTGTGTGTGTCTCCTAGTTCCCAGTGCTGCCTGGACTGCTTTGCTTAGCCCACACTCAGGGTGAGGATGTGGTGGTCCCTGGTTCTCTGTCCTACTACCTGGTAGCTCAAGTCTGGCTCAAAACCCACCAGGTTCCTAGAAGCCAGCACACCCTCTGTTTGACGGAGCACCTTGCTGCCCTGTTTCTTGACACTGCTGGGTCTTCTTGATTGGCAGCTAACTTGGATGGTGTCCACCTTGGCTTCCTCGCTTCAGGGGCAGCCCAGTACCAACCTGGCTCCTCTGTGCAAGATCATGCTCATGTGACACCTCCTGCCTTCCTATGTGATGGTCCCACCATGAACACCCATCGCTTATAGCTAAGCTAGTGTGAATTTCGAAGCTCAGGTTGTTAGCTCCAATAACTTTGCTGACTTTCTTTTGATTTCAGGGAAATGCAATAATTAAAACAAAAAAAGAAGGGCTGGGGATGTGGCTCAAGTGGTAACGCGCCTGCCTGGCATGCATGGGGCTCTGGGTTCGATCCTCAGCACCACATAAAAATAAAATAAAGATGTTGTGTCCACCGAAAACTAAAAAATAAATATTAAAAAATTCTCTCTCTAGTAAGGTATATGTTCATGAAGATTTTCTTAGTAGTGGGCCATTTCTTTTAAAATCTCTTATGTATCCTTTATTTAAAGCTCCTATATCTTGTATTAATCATATAACCCATGCACACACGGATACTCCTCAAGTTAGGATGGATCTACATCCTGATAAACCCAGAGCAAGCTGAAAACACTGCGTAAGTCCAGAGGCATTTCCCACGCCCACCCTGTTGGAGCTCAGGGCTTAGCAAGGCAGCGCAGGGCAGAGGATCAGCGGCTTCATCTTGCATGTGAGCCTGCTTGGGAGAGCAGGGCAGTGTTTTGTGCTTTACCTCCATGTGGCTGCTGTGATGCAGAATCAGAGCCCCCTGTGGGGAAAGCCTTAGGGCAGCCTCCTTGCTGCGCAGTCTCCTTTGACATCTCCTATGGGAACTGCCCTCCTGAGAGCCACTTGGCCCCACCCTTGAGAAAATGACACAAGAAACACTTGTCAATCTTATGCCACAGATTTGTCTAAACATTCTCCAGGCTGATTGTGTGTTTGTGGATGTAAAGGCTTATGGACACAAACCCGGATTTTCTTTTGCCTTTGAGCCGTGAGCTCTGCATTGGATCCTGAGCAAAGCAGGAAGCTGTGTTTAAATAGAAAGCCCCCCACCCCCCAAAAAAAAGACCACTCACCTAATCCCAGCCCTTCCCAACTAAGCTTGACTCAGCACCATCTGGAAAGTTTACATGCCCGAATCACGTGGCCGAGTGCCCAGAAGAGAGTGATGTGAGGGAAAGCTGTTTACTCCCCAAACCAGGGAGGGTCCAAGATACCAACCATTAGAAAGGGTATAAAGATGGCCCTGGTGATGATGACGACCATCGTTGGCTGAGTGTTCCCCATGAACCAGGCACCCAAGTCCTTCCGTGCACCAACACATTTGGCCTCTCACAGCCACCCTGCAGGTTTGATGCTGAAATTAGTCCCATTCTGCAAATGAAGACACTTGACACTTTTTCAGGTCAGAAAAATGGTAAAAAAAAAAAAAAAAAAAA
>NW_025999932.1:5473233-5589838 GCF_001458135.2 Marmota marmota marmota | reverse complement strand
AAAAAAAAAAAAAAAAAAAAGAGTTTTGAATACAAACATTCAAAATGCGAGCTCAGCCTCCCAGCCAGTCTCTGAGTATGGAGTGCCACCTTCTTCTCTGATGTCACCTGTGTGGAGCCTACTCAGTTAGTTAACACATGTAATCTTTCCCAGGACAGTATAGTTCCCTCCTAGGCAGCCCAATCAAGCCGAAAGTTACCCTGGTGTTCCCCCTAAAGAGAGAGGCAACAGGTCATAGAAGGATTATGACAAGATCTGCATGCAAGTTTAAAACTGGCTTCGCTATTTCTAAATAACCATTCCTTGTCCTAAAAGAGAAAATAAAAGTTTAGGCCTGACAAAACAACATGTATTCAACTATCAATAAACTCTTGAAAAGATGAAAGGCACGTACCTATGAAAATACCACTAGAGACCATCTGTTTGTTCAACAAATATTTATTGAGCATTCACTACACACCAGGCAAAGGCTTCATGCTTGACACAAGAATAAAATCCATAGTGCCAGCTCCCAGGGATTTTCTAAACTAGTTCAGAACTCAGATAAGTAAACTAGCACTTTCAATTTCCTACTCCTCGCTGACACGTTACGCCCAGAGCTCCAGCACGCAGAGGGGCTCTGTGGTCCACAGAGAAGGTCAGGGACAGCTTTCAGGGAAGCAGAGCAGGGACCGTGCTCCAGGCAGGACGATGTGACTCCGGCTGAGACATAAAGGTCCACTAGCAGTTAGGACCCTCAGGGAGGTGGATCCAAGTAAAGAAAGCAGCTCAGATGTGGGAGAGGAGCTGCTTTCCCTAAGTGGTTCAGTATGGCGGAAGAGCAGCTCAAGAAGAGCAGAGCGGGGGCAGGGGTGGGAACGGGTGGAGGCTGCCCACTGGGGTTTGCCAACCAAGCACATTTCATTCCTGAGAGCTGCAGGGGAGACGTGGAGAATTTTCTCCTTCCCATAACAAAATCAGATTCAGTCTGTAACAAGAGCATGCTGATAATGGTAGAAAATTCTTTAAAGGGTAGGAGCGGTTAGATGAAGGAGGGAGATTTGTTAGGAAGGAATTGTAGATATTCAGACAAGAAATGATAATGGTAAAGGCTAATTATTTTTTCAATACTGTGGAATGAACCCAGGACTTGAGTGTGCTGGCAGATGCCCTACCACTGAGCTACATACAACCCAGTCCTTTGATTTGATTTGATTCTGAGACAGGGTCTCACTAGGTTGCCCAGGTTGGTCTAGAACTCGTGTTCCCTCCTTCTGCCTCAGCCTCCTGAATAGCTGGAATTACAGGCCTGTGCCACCATGCTCAGCTAAGACTGAACGGTTCTTTTAATATATAAGGGCAGAGCAAAAAATAAAATAACATACTATTTCTCTTCTTCACCTTATTAAATAGGAACTACTACCTCAATACCTTGGAACTTCAACACCTGGCAAATGAAAGTGAGTTCTTCAAGTGTTTCTGAGTGATCATCCAGCCTCCGAATAAATCTCCGACTGGAAAATATTTGGGGGGGGAAGAAAAATTTAATTGTGATTCTTTTTTTCTTCCCCATCCTAAATTAATTAGCACTACCTTTTTATTCTTAGCTGTAACTTACCTTAATGTGGAAATGAACACATGACAAACAGATGTGATACAGAGAAGAGGAGGAAATAAGAGATAAACTCTTGAGCTAAGGCACTGGGTACATTATAACCTGCAAATCCTACAGAAATACCTACACAAACAATCATAGTTCTCAAACACTGCTAAGTGGCTTCTGTACAGGCAAGGGACAGCTTGTGGACACACTCTATAATCCCTGGTACACAAATTTCAATGGAGGTCTCCAAGCCACTATTCACCTCTTAAGAGTATAAACCTCTACGCTTGCACGATACTCTTGAAACATTCTGCAATAGTCCAGAGTTTTCTAATACTTAGAGAAAGTTCTGCAAACTGTTCAATGATGACAAGCACTAAAAATTAAGATTGCTGGCCAGGAATTTGTACTGGTTGCAATTTTAGAGACTCTGTGTTTTTCTGTACTTTTTGCCAGAAACTTATTTTTAATATCTTCCTAACAAAGAGGAAAAGATAGAAACCTGAAATAATAGTCAAAATCAAGGGAACTGCTCTGTCAGCAGCCCAGGCTCTTCCTAATGTCCCTATCAGCAGATGGACATTAAATGAGCTTGTTTTCCCTCAAACAACTTGAAAGCTTGCGCTGTCTCCCTGTTTTTGTGTTGGCTGTATTAGCATTCATGGCATTCAGGTTTGGGGAGTAGATTTTATCTCCCTGCCTCCAGAGCTCTCCAAAAGACTCTCACCTTCTGCCCACTTTAGAAAGCTCCCATGTTCCCAGCAGCCAGAGCTCACAAATATCTCATATACCCTGGAGTAGCAGGAGCATTTATGTAATGTTGCTTTAAAGATTTTCATCTTTCTTCCACATGATCTTAATCCGGAAAACTGTAAATTGTTTAGACTAAGAGCTTCAACATCAACTGCTTCCAACATAAAAGCTGAGATGCAGCAAACAAGAATTCAGCCTCCTTTTTTTTTTTTTTGACTTTTCATTCAGAGACTTAAAACAACTTGAAAAAAATTTTATTAAATAAAAGCAATGTAATCACTTCAGACGACATAATAGACATCAAAGATACACACAAATAAGATACGGATTGCTGTCGTTGAATAACATAAAAGCATGCATGCTAGCATTTGGATTGTGTTTTACATGCACAGGCTATATACAACAGATTTGCTTATTTGAGTCAGATGTGGCTTTTGGCAAACGACCCTTACATTTTAGGTGGCCTGCTTCAAAAAAAGAAGTTTGCCTTATATGCTGGGAGAAATTCAATTTAAGTAAGGGTCAACTGTGTTGTTTTTCTTCTTGTAAAAATATTTCTAGTCCCTTCCAATGCCTGAAGCCTTAACTTTGATATCGACTTCCCACCTGCTTGCAGGAGGGAGGGGCACCTGCTGAACCAGAACCCCCAGGGGAGGAATCATAGAAACTGGCTCTGCAAAGTGCCAACGTATACAGGCGGTGCAGCATCTGGGCCTGGAAAGGAGTCTGCTCTTCCTTGGGAAGGCTGGCTGACCTCTGGAGTTACTGCTCAGTTCTGCTGGCTGGGCCCCTAGAAGAGCAGAAGAACTATGGGGCAGAATCTGTGAAACACCCAACCTGCCGGCCCACCCTCCTGGGCCTGGGCTGCTCCTCCTCAGATTCCCAGGGGCAGAGGCCTGGAGACTTGCATTCCAAGGCAATGAGGCCTAACCAAAATTCTGTCACAGCTGATGGTTTCCACAGTGCCTAGAGATCAAAGCCAGGGGAAGGGGACAGGGGCTAGGGCAACAGGTGTATGCACATCTGGATACCAGAAGGGAGGAGGGAGAGAGGCTCTGCACGGTACCACCCGGGCAGTCTGCTGAGCCAGAGAGCAACAGGTGGCTTGCAGGTGAGATCAAAGCGTTGTTTGGATAGGATTTTGACAAAACGAGTTGGCCCATTTGTGAGAGCCGCACTGTAGTGCCTTAAAGCCTTGCTTTAATTACTACTTACCTGAGACCTTATTAGGGCGGCCGTAGGAGGCACAGGAGGGAGCTCCTAATTGCACCTTGTCTCAACAAACATTAGGCCAGCGTCTTCTTCCAGGTTCTTCTCTCTTTGAGATAACCCATCTGCACTGACTCCGTTTAAATGAACGTTTCTTGTGGTGATAGGAAGCCTCTCACACCAGGAAGAACATGGCCGAAGCTGAGAGAAAAGAGAGCTGTTGGACTGTGGTCCGTCCCCCACACGCATGGAAAAGAGAGAGTCCGACAAGCAAGCAACCAACGGCCGGTTGTTTTATGTTTTGGTGAAAGGAGAGAAAACACAGGAATGCCACAAAGGACTCTGGGGTTCCAAATATTTAGAAACTTTCTTTACTTTGCAAACAAAACCAGAATGGTAAAGGGAGGTGCAGAAATTAGAAACAGCCCCACAAGAGAACTGGCTGACTTCATGATTCAGCAACTGGTGTTTGGCACACAAAGAGACAAGTGGCAGTTTCCCTCTCCTGTTCTTTTAGGTGTCCGCGGCCCAAAAGGAAGGGAGGCATCCTGAGCACATAGAGCAGGATTTATCCACCTCCCAGATTTAAACTGTCCCCAGATGGTGCCAAGAGTGTGTTCCAGAAATCAGTGATGTTTCAGGAGGAAATCGTTGTTTTGGTAAGGTGCTGCTGGTGTCCCACCTCCGCTCGGTGCCAGACAGACAGCAGGGAAATGCCACAAGATAAGAAGAGCCACTGACGCTGCCAGCTGCTCCACGCCAGCAGCCAGGAAATCACTGAGATTTCTACAGGACACGTCGCGGTTCTAGGACCTGCAAGTCTGTGGAAGGCTTGGAGCCAAATCCATGTTCCTAGGAAAACTTGATGGAGCAGCTTTTGTGCATCAGGTTCTCAGGCACAGAGGGCACAGGAGTAGGCCCGAAAGCCCTGTCCCCGAGGATTGCAGGTGCACAACAGCCCACAGTCTGCTCCCACACTCAATCAGTAAAGAGAGGCCTGCAATGAAGAAAAAAAATGCATCTGCCAAAGATGGACGGAAAGGGAACAACGCCCCAGGGCCCGGGACGTGGCAGTCCTTCCAGGAGGGGAAGCGGGGCCTGGGTTCTGTTGCTGTTCCCTCTGTTCAGGATATTCCCCAGAGCTTCCCAGGTGCTTTCTGCTTTAAACTCAGATGGAAGAGTGTGTCGACCTTGGCATGGGTGAGCTCAGTCTTACCCATTCTCACGTTTCAGGATTCCACCCCAAGTCCACAACGCCACAGGAAGGGGACTGCCACCCTGATTCTCCACCAGCTCCCTGTAAGCGGCAGGATAAGCAGACACTTTCGCTGATGAAAATTATGGCCCCCAAAGCTTTATAGTCGAAATTTTAGTTTTAAAACCGAATATCATGTTAAGGCGGAGAAAGGTTTCTTTTCCTAAAGACTTAAAGGACTCATTGCATCCTGAGGTGACCTTGCTGTGTGCTCGTCACCTGATGGTTGACAACTAAAAGGGTCAAATTCAAGTTCAGCCTCGGTTATCTTCCATCTAATGCTGAGTGAGTGTCTCTGTGTCAGTTTCCCTGGCTGAGGAGTAAGGGTAATAATAACTCCCTCCCCTATCTCAGAAAGATGTTGGGAGGATTAAGAATATCACCTTCTTAATTAGAGTGGAACTCTGTGATTTTAGGGAGGTGTGACATTCACACAGAGAATCCCTCCTCTTGGTCTCCCAGAGGGCCTTATTGGGAGAACAGCTGTAGAGAGGATCCCAAGCCAGGGAGGCCTGTGATTGATGGCAGAATCAATGATAACAGTATACACACTGGACTTGGCGGGGATCGTCCTTCTAAAGAAGTTAAGTATTTTATAAATATTATCTCTTTCATCCTTTTAAACTTCCTGCGATGTGGCATTTATTACTCTCAGCTTCCAGATGGACAAGTAGCCACAGGGAAATGGAGGATCATTCCAAAGGCACAGAAACCTCTGCATGTTCAGTGAAACGGGCTGTGATGGATGAAGTCACTCATTCATTTGCTCCTTCACTCATTCACCTAACAGCAAATGTGGGGGTGCTTGAATGAAGCTTGCTGACTTGCACTGAGCTGCAGGGATCAGTGGAGGCAGATACAAAACACGAGGAGAAAAGTGCTCAAATAGGAGAGGACAAATTGTTGTGATATATAATAAAAATAGCATGGAGTCCTCAAAATTGACGATGATGATGTGCTTATAATCCTTTTATTAACATGGAAGGAGGCCTAGCATATATAGCTCAGTAAAACCCAGGGTAAAAAAAAAATTATAAGAAAGGTGAGCTTGGTGTGTGTCCTTGCAGTAAGTATGTATTTGTATACATGCATCAGAAAACAAATAATGCAAGAATTAAGCCTCTCATATAGAATAAGGCAGCAGATACAATTGTGGGTCATTTTCTACCTTTTTAAATCTGTTTTTTCTGTATATTTTTCAGCAAGCATGTATTGAATTTTTAATGAAAGTATATTTTAGTGGATATGATAATATATATTTGATCAAATTCTTATTACTTGATTTTAAATTTGTCTTACTTTCATATTTTCACTTAAGCTATGGGTTAGCATTGTATACTCTTTATGCTTACATCTTTTGGGACTTATCCAATTGTTTCCTACAGATAACAGTATTATGTATATATGGGGCTAGTTATTTTCATTTTTTCCCTCCTGGAATCTAGGTAAGTTCAGTAATTACTTTGAAAGATAGAATACTCCAGAATGTGTGAAGACACTCTTTTTGCTTTAAAAGAATGTCAGAAATTCCATTGCCTGTATCTTTGAACAGCTGCTAATGGAAATAAGACAATATTCTGTGTGAAAACCAAAGCCACAGAGGAGCCACTTATAGATCCTTAGCCAACATCCCTATGAGAGTTTATGGTCAACAGCCAACATCAACAGACCGCCATGAGCCTTTGCCATCCTGGCTGTGAGACCCAGCCTTCAGATGACTCCAGTTCCATCTACTGACTCTAATGACCCCACAATGGACCCACCCTATGAGTCCAGGCAACACTGCATGGAGAGAGATAGCAACTTGTGGTTTTAAATGACTATATTTTTGAGTTTTTTCTTCTTTTCTTTTTAAGCAAAAAAAGAGAAGTGGCACACTCTTGGTATCAGGCATGGAGTGCTACCGTAACAAATCATCCAACATATCACATTGGCTCTAAGACCTAATGGACAAAAGATAGAAGAGTTTCAAGGAGACAGTTGGTAAAGGTTTGAATAAGAGTGAAAAAACTCTATTGGAGGATGGTGAAAACACAGCCCCTATTATATAGAAGTAGAAAGTTGGACACCACGGTCACCAGTAGTCATGTGAAATTTTTTTTAAAAACTGACAAATAAACTGATGATTTTGACTATGGACATCTCTAGTCAGGATGTTGGATGAGTCAACTATTTTTGTTTTATTCTTTTAATTGTGTCTGAAAAAGCTAGAAAGATATTAAATTCAAAAAACAGCAAGATTTGTTTAGTTTTCATGTTCAATTTCAAGAGTAAATTGAAGGCATTACTTACTGGAATAGAAGATTAAACTGATTATTCATCCTGTTACTCCAGATGGCAAAAGACTCTCAAAATAGAAAACGTCTCTGGATGATTATCAAATCCCAAGCACTATCAGTCAAGATGGCTTTGGAGTGATGAGCCCTCAGGATGTTTAAATGTGTGACCTTTTGGGCTTCCCAGAATCTTAAATCCTTACTTGTAGATCTTCTCCCTTAGACACAAGGTGCTATAAGAATTCTTAATTGCATGCCTCAAAGACCCTTCCAACTAAACAAAATGGCATCTGAGAACCGTAAGAGTATTGTTCCACAGCACCCTAAGTCTTGGCTTAAATAAAGAGATTATATTAGTAAAATGAAGCCTGTCTTTTGTTTATATTATCATTTGATACATAAGGAATCTATGAAGTCTTTAAAAGAATTATATCAGCTTGGACTGAGGGGGCAGAAGTAATACAACATGAAAAGGGTTTTAGTCCCCCCACCCCCACAAAACTACAATGGGCAATAAGCAAGCAGAGGAAACATTCAGCTGCAAACAGTCTATATTTTATGTAAAAAAAAAAAAAAAAAAAAAAAAAAAANTCTATAAAAATATACTTACAGGCTATCAGAAAAATACAAATTAAAACAATAAAATAACCACTTTTGTTAATCTGGCAAAAATTTAAATGACTGATAAATCTACTTTGAGTGCATGCTTACATAAATCAATACATTTATCCATTAATAGTAGGAGCATAATTGGTATATACTTTTATGGAAAGCAATCTGTTGTGATTTCAGCAATTCCTGAAGGTCAAGGCCATCACAATGAAAAGGTCATGAGCTGGAAGTTCTGCCTTGAACTCTTGCTCCTACTACCAGAAGGAACTGTGCATTGAGACTGAGATCCTCATGGGGTGTGGCAAAGCATGAGCCCCCACTCCTGAGGTAGCACTCCTGCCCTCAGTAGAGCACTGAAATTGGCCTCCCTGGGTCTCAGCAGCATCTTGTCAGCTTGGTGAACACCGGCACAGTGGGTCCCCTTGTCCTGACCCATTTGCCACCAGTGGCAGCTTGTTTACCAAGCTCCTAGTTAAACCCAGCTCTTACAATATTCAACCATGGTTGCAACAGTCTAATTCCACTTTGGGGAGAAAATGAAGTATATGTGCCATCAGATCTCTGGCTTCAAGGAATGATGCACCTCTCTGTGATGTGAGGAATTCTCTCTTCTGCTTCATAACAAAGCCACACTAGCTCCTGCAGTGGCTCCACTGCCACCTGGGGCAATGGCACCAGCTCTACTACATTGTGTTTACCCAGGTCTCTCTCCAATGTACACAGCCAACGGTTGCCAGTTCTCTCCATGTAATGATCACAAAGCCTTCATGTGCTGTGACAAATGTGATTTCTTTCTGGCCACCACATGGCCGGTTCAGACAATGATGATGCCTCTTTTTAGGCAGAGTTTCCAGTCCTTGGTTTTATTCCCACAGCAGTCTTCTATTTTATCGCTCCATTTGGCTCCAAGAGCCAAACTAAGCCCATAGAATTCCCACAAGGTTTTTGCAGAAAGGTAAACCTACTCCCACTTCTGAATTAATGAACCCCTCTTGCTGTCAGCTCTAGTTTAATGGATTTCACCATTTTATGTATTTCCACACCCAGAACAGAAAGTCACACAAAGGTAACTTAATTCAGGAGTGACCTTTGAGTTCCCTGCTTGGCAGTGTAGCAAATCTTGTGCTGTAGCAGGCTTACTCCTTTATCGTGATTTCCATAGCAGGCCTGGCCTCCTGTGTGGCACTGACTTGAAATGGTTGCAAAAATGCTACTGCTGTCTAAAATGGCTGATAATCACTGCATTTTATCAACCCCGGTGATAACTTATCACCATTCATTCCCCAAATTTAACATTTTACTAGACTATCTTTCAAAAAGATTGTATCCCATGGTGTGCAATATTTCAAGCAACTGGAAAGGAAAATAATTTCTTTACTCATCTCTTCATTGCAGCATCTTTTTGGTGCACTGCTTTCCTTATAAGGCTCAGAAACTACCCAATGTAGAGCCTTTCTTTATTTTAAACTTTTCCTACCACTATTTTAAGTCCCGCCTTCACGTCCCACCTTAGATTAAGTGCAAATAGATCAGGTAAGTTTGAAATGGAAAAACTCTTCAAAGCAGAGTTGATTTTTACAGAGTTTCACGGTCAGATAAAAACTAAGATGAAACTGTGAATATGAAACTATTCCAACTTCTTTTCCTCTCTCCTCACACATTATTCTTCAGTTACTCCTTACTGAGCATCAGGAAAAACTGAGGAAGACATTCCTATCATCAAGTGGCTCCAATCTCATAGAAGAGACCATAAAAAAAGAAAATCACAATATTGTGTTTAACAGTGTGAGAAGAATGTGCAATGTTTGGGGAACAAACAGGAGGGGCAGGCAGAAGGTGCAGCCCACCGCCCTCTCCAGACCCCTTCTCCCTTTCTGGCCACAGCAACCACCTTTGCTAGGAGAGCTGCTCCCCTGGCTACAGTGCCCCGCCCGACCTTCACCTGCAGGGGAGCACGTGGGCCAAGAAAGGCCAATCGCCACGCCCCTTCTCCAGGCCGCAGTGATTGGTTAGGGGGGGGCACGTGACCAGCGCCGGGCCAATTAGACACATTCCCGGAGATTTCCCACAAACGCTGAGAGAAAGAAGTGACGGTGCTGGTAAGTGAACCCCGTTTGTGCCTAACTTTATTCAAGTTGTGGTTTGCTCGTGGCATGCGCCCTGGCTATCGCAGGAGCTGTCCAGGAAGACAAGAGCCACGCTGGCCAGGACGGGGCACGGGCGGGTGGAGCAGGTGCAGAGAGCAGCCTGCGCCCTCCTCCAACCCTCCCTTCCTGCCAGTGTGCTGTTCCAGTGCCGCGTTTCAACCCTGCGGTTGGCCCTGTGTTCTCCTCAGGCAACCGCGACAAGGATGTGATGAACAAGATGGCAAGACACCTACAAAAGAAAGAAACTGTCAACATCGGGAGTCTAAGTGGGAAACCACGTGCCTAGCATGTGTGAGACCCTGGGCTCAACCCTCAGCTCAGCAAAAAATAAATAAATAAATAAATAAATAAAATAAAAGGAAAAAAAATATTAATAGATTGTCAACACAGTAGTTCATTCTGATCATTCTGCACAACCCTGGAATACCTGAGAGAATTATTACATTCTGAATTAAAGGAAGATATTATGGAATCAGTTTTTCATCCAATTCAGAATAAATAATATGGTACTGAAAATTATAATGAACAAAACTCTAATAAGTACTAAAGCTAGACATGCTAAAATTCTAATCTCCAAAAGTTTCCCAGTAAGAAACTACTAGTAGATGACACAGGTACCGTGTAAATCTTACAAAAAAAAAAAAAAAAAAAAAAAAGCGGGGGGAACAGAATTTTTAATGTTATGAAATAATACATTTAGTACTAGGATAGAGAGATGTCGGAGTAATAAATCTAAGTAAAGTATTAGCATGCAAAATAGTTTTCCCAGTGAGATTATTTCAATAAAATTTAAAAATACAAATAAACTGCATACATGAACATTCAGACAGGCAATTTGGTTTACTAGATCAGGTAGAGATAACATTCCCCTGATAAATGTTCATCTCAAGGTTAATTTGGTAGGATTAGAACATATTGATTCCATATGTACATCACTTTGGCCGAAGTTCACATTGCGAGGGAAGAAGCGTCAAAAATTGAAGCTGTAGAAGCGAGAGGAGGGTGCAGATTATGAAGGATCATGAGAGCCATGCTACAGGCTTTGGGCTTTATCCCGGAGACTATCAGGACTCAATGAATCACTTTAAGAAGGGGAGTAACCTGATCAAGTCTAATCCCTCCAGTAGCTCTGTGGAGAGGGAATTGCAGAGGAATCCGATCCAAGGCCGGGAGATAAATGGGGAGTGAGGCAGCAATTCAGGCGTGACACAGTGACAATCCTGTCTCATGAGGGGCTGAGAGAATGGAGGGAGGTGAGAGGTACCAGAGATACTATGTCAGTGAATTTGACAGGACTTGATGACTAATTGAATGTGGGGAGGAGGGAGAATGAAACACAAGTCCCAAGATCCCAGCTTGTGCATTTGGACACCTTTTGCCAAGAATGAAAATAAAGGAAGAGTACGGCTCTGGCAAGGAGGGTGATGAGTTTGTTTGGGATGGACTGAGTCCAAGCCAAGTGGATGTGGCCATTCATCAGATTGAATCTGTGGTCAGGAGAAGGCCGTGAGCTGCAGAAGGTGGTCGGGTGCCTNGAGCCATTAAGTGTGGAGATTCCTTATTGGTTGACTGCTGTATCTAGTTTATGTTAATTAAGATAAGCTGTGTGGAATGTATATATACCCCTCCTGTCCTACAATAAACGGCTCCCACTCCTGCTGTATCAACCTACACAAGTTGCTTGTCACCCCCCAGTTATTTTGCTGCAGCCGGACTGTGGCAATTAACCACAGAGGACAAGAGAGTCCAAGAGAGAAAACCCAAAGAAAGGATGAGGGAAGAGGGGGAGGCAGAGGGTGCAATCACAGAAGATGAGAAGGGATGCATTTAAAAAGAGGGTGGTCAAAAGTGCTACTAGTCAGGAGCACGAAGATCAAGCTGAACCCTGGGTTCTCTGTGGAGAGTTAGAGGCAGAAGCCATGAGATGGTAGCCAGAGCACAGACAGGGAAGTGAGGAGACAAGGCTGCTGTGCACAGCAAGCTCTGGCCTTGCTTCATAGGCAAGCTGCTTGGAAGAGCCTGTATTTGTTGCGGGGAGCAGGAGAGAGTGCTACCTAGAACTGCCTTCTTTAAAGTTAGGTCATCACAGATCCTATACCAGTGGCCTCAGGTCATTTGAGACACTACTGTTGGTGGTGATGTTTCTCTTTCAAGCTAGTCCCTATTCGGAGGATATTGTAACCCTAGAATTAGCAGATGTCTTAGTCAAGAGGTTTGGAATAATGGTTTCTCTGTGAATGTTACAAGAGTGGAACCCCATTGCACACAGCGTGATCTCAGTGGGCAATCATGGGAGGTATCTTACCAAGTGTCGAAATACTAATTATTTAAATGTATGTACTGTGTATGTGACTAATTGAATGTGGGGAGGAGGGAGAATGAAACACAAGTCCCTGATTGGACAACTGATAGGACAACTCTGCCACTGATAGGACAACTCTCCAGCCATCAATTTCTGAAAAGTTTAAAGCATCAGAGTTTATGTTACACCCCAAGTGAATGAGTCAGGGTCTATGGCATGTATTTAGTGTTCTAAACTAGCAGGACTTTGCTTTTAGATCCTATGATTCCCATTGTCTGTTGTTCTGTGTTAAATGCACATGGATTCATAAAACCTTTAATCATTTTTGAAACAAGAGGTTCCTTTTAATCTTTTTTTTTTCCTATTTCCTTATTTGCTAATAACAAATAGGACAGTGTAAAATGTGGAGCCATGAAGAAAACTATTTTTATTGCTTTACGTTTCAGAAGATCTAAATTTTTGAAGAAAACTAGCTAGGAAGCTGAAATGGGCATGTTGAGGCTAGGCAGTATTCAGGGCAGGAACCTGACAGCATCTGCTGGGCTGGAATGCAGAGTGGCATATGTGCTATCAGCTTTCTACAAACTTCCCTTTGCCCTTTCTTTTCTTTTTTCCTTTAAATTTTTAGTTGCCGATGGACACAATACCTTTACTTTATTTATTTTTATGTAATTCTCAGAAGCAAACCCAGTGCCTCACACATGCTAGACAAGCACTCTACCACTAAGCCCCAGCCCCCACCCCTTTTGCCCTTTCTTCCTCAGTTCAGCGACACCCATGTTCTGAGGCACCCTGTCCTTCTCTTCTGCTCTTCTCGATTTTTAATTGGTTGAATTCCTAATACAAGTGTGCTTCCAGAGCATGAAGGGAAAGTGATCTAAGCTAACTGGCCATGTGGTTTTCATGTAACCTGTGAACGAAGTGCGTACTTTGTGCCTTCCTGGAAAGATGTTCCTCCCTGATGAAAAGAGACCCTGGAGAAGAAGGTCTCATCCCAGGAACATCATTCCCTTGGCATTTGATGAACTCCCTGTCTTCATGACTGGTTGTGGGATCTCACAATGTTCGCAGATCCTGCCATTTGAGGCCATCAGGAAAGTGACAGAGACGTCAGAACCCAAATCATCCAGGTGGAGATGAGCTCTGTCCTCCTCCTAATGTGAATGAAGCAAGCATCTTTGTTTAGACCTCCATCTCCTGGTCAGGCGTTGCTGCTTGCTGCTGAAGCCATCTGGAGAGATGCACCGGAGCATTCTAAATACAGAAGCAAAAGGCCTCTCCGGAGTCAGCTCAAGCTTCCAGAGGATTCGTCACACAGCTGGTCACCTTGGCTAGAGCAGCACAGAAGCTGGCTGCCATCTCCTATATTGGAGTCTCCTCTCTGTCCTTGTTACTCTTCTGGAGAAGCATCTCTTTTTTAGTAACTTAAAATCACAATGTATTCTCACGAGAATCATCTGACATGGAATTATCTGCATGAATTGCTGCAAGCCAAAACCCGGTGGTCAGAGGCTTGTGCTGTCTGTCCTTCTCTTTTGCTTTTCTCCATTTTCAACTTGTTGAATTCCTAATACTGCTTTCATGATCAGAAAATAGGACAAATATCATTCCTACAGTGAAAATGGAGTTCCCACATTTCCATCTCAACACCAATCAAGAACCAGGAACCAGGTGGTACCGGCCCGCAAGCCCTCACTGTTTCCCGCTCTCCTGTTTAGATAGGAATTCCAGGTGCAGCGGAGGCCGCAGGTGGCCATTTATCCAGCACATTCCCAACAACCACCACAGCTTCACAGAGACGCCTGCCACTCTTCTCCTCCCTGTTCGGTTAATTTTGTGTGGAGTTCTCTTCTTTTTCTCTAACCATGTCCTTGTCTCACTGATTGATGCACCCAGGCTCAGAAGTCCCACCCAAAGACTGCTAATATATTGAAATAATAAAGATAGTTGATTTTCCATGCTTTTATAAAAAGCCAGATGCATTAAATACCTATCAAGTAGTAACATAGGAAAATCTTTCCTGCTGTCAATATGAGCACATTTCAATTAGTGTCCTCCCGTCTCACAGTCAGTCTGCCAGTGCATAGAGTTCAGGTAGTCTATTTTTAATCTCCCAGATTGATAATGGACTCACAATATGGCTTTAATGACCACATGAAAGCTCATTAGGTGGCATTGTCTGAGGAATTTTGTTATGACTATAATTTTAGAACCAGAATACATGTCTCAAAAGAGACCCGAGGACTTTTTGAATTTTATTGCCCTTTCAGTTTTAGGTTATTTATTTATTTATTTATTTATTTTTATAAAACCATAGCTTTCAGAACTCTACATAGCATATGTTTAGAAATGAAATCTCTAAGCTGAAAATAGACTCTTCCAATGAATATATAGGCAATCAATAAAATGCCACATTATTAATTTACCATATAGGCACTTTGATGCCTTTAACATTATCATATTCAGCAGTGAAAAGAGGACACAGCAGAGGGGTAGCCTTTTGTTTAAATGGGGACTTGAACTTTGCAATTACTTCAAATGTCATTGCCGATATTTGAAGAGCTTTCCAGCGAAATGTTTCTCCAGTTAGGTATTTGACTGATATGATTGACCTTAGGCCCCTTCTTGATGCCACTAGACTCTGTGATGATGAAAAAATTAGTTGTATCCGATCATGTGCGCCAGACTCCCAGCTCATAAGGAAACTACAACCAAAGAATTGTTCTGGGACAAAAATCCCAGGATTTGTGAAGGAATTTTAGATTATGGACAGTTTTGCTTTATTAAATCAATTCAGTGTCTGCAAAACTCTTCTTTTGAAATATTTTAAAACAACTAAAAATTATGCAATCTTTTAAATAATTACTAAGAGAACAAAAAACTATCTAAATCTGTTGTTATATTTCATCCATACATTCAAGGATAATACAATATACATAAGACATTCATCAGTACAGCAATTTAATTCTTTTTGTTAAAAGAGGTTTGGGGATGCATTTATTTTTATTTTTGTATTTTTCTCTTACAATGTCACATAAATGGGTGTTGATGATTTCAAGTTTTCCATTTCTTCCACTTAAATAGTCCACTATGACTTTTCAGGGTGTGAAAAACAATTTTAACCACAACTTTCGTTTATTTTCAGTGGCACCAACAGCCACAGGCAAAGCACCTTCCTATATAATGTTAACATTGATTAATAAAGAAAAAGCATCTGAACCATTCACTGGGTTTCAGAGTTCTGTTGTATCCTGTTTGAAAAGGTTTCTTCCAATTAGACTAAAACAGGAGAAAGTTCAGGTTGGTTTATTGTGTAAGTCTGTCCAAGAAACCCAAATGAAGAACAAGCGTTGGAAATTTGGAAATAACACAGGACTGTGGAGAAATGAGGAGTGTGAAAATTAACCTACTTTCTGGGCTATCAGGATCCTTCCCAATTAGCACAGCTACTGAGAAGTCACAGATCCAACCGTCAGTATTAAATTCTCCCACAATTGTGCAATGGTATTTCATATTTTGCAGATAGAAACAGCCTTGTAAAACATGATGATTAACATAGAACAGAACTCAATAGTATTTAATACCTATGTGTTCAGAGGGTGTATTTTAAAAATTTTGTTCATAATACAATCTGCTCAAAGCTGTTAAAGTATGGATAATTTCACTCAATTTTCCAGTAGGTTTCTGCTTTGAATAAGTAAATAGTGGGTAATGGTTTGTGTCAAAGTCCTTGCAACACTCCATTAGACACAGAGCATGACAATCTGATCAGATGTCTCTTTTATAGTCAGAATTTGACTTGTGACTTTGCAAGTTGCTCAGTTACATCAGGTCACATCAAAAATCTTGTCTTTTCCTCTTCCCCAAATCCCTGATGGTTTCCCATCTGACACATTTTGAATCTCGGCATTGTGACCTCACTCTTTGACCTGCATTTGATATCATGTAAGTCCTTCTGTTGAAACAATTCTAGGTTACTACTTAAGGAGCTGAAAGGGCAAGCAAGTTGACAGTAGAGGAGTTTAAATCTTCATATCATATTCTATCATTGTCTAACCCAATAAATCATGACTATGCCTGGAAACCTATAATCAAACCTTCAAAAAGTTTAACCCTTTGTTCAGCCCAAGGAGATAAATTAATTCAATGTTTGATTGAGTATTTGACTATAGAAACTTATTCCAAATCTCATACAGTATGACTGACACTGAAGAGATCAAATCTATCAAACCAACCTAAACACTGTAACCAATAATCAGATATCCATTTTATGCATATCCAGCCTAAAATTTTGGAAGTTCATTGCTGATATTGAAATTCAAGTAACATTTTTCAGTCTTCAATTACAATCTGTTTTACTGATAACAACACTAGATCTTCACCAATTATTAAAGTTACATGCACAAATGTTTGGCATTACGGCATGTATGATAATGGAGATTCACACTTTAACACGTATTTGTTTAAGATTGCTGTCTGCAAGGTTGATAATACCTGAACGACTGTTGTTGATGTTTGCACAAGCCTAAGAGTCAGAGGTTACTATGGTGCTCTTTCTCACATGCAATTCCAGACTTAGAAAGTTTACATAGAGCTCTTAGAGAAACAAAACCTCTAAAACATCAATATTCTTCAATCTACACCAATCACCAGAGAACTGGAGATGGTTAGAAGTAGAGAGGATCTTGATTCCCTCCATCTGAGAGCATCCTTCAAACCCTGCTGCTGCTGGCCTCTGCTTCTCCTTGAATACTTGGCTACTACCATGACAAGTTTGCATCCACAACACTTCTGACACTAAATGGGCCAGGGTCTTCGACATCAGAACCTGTTCTCCAATTCTCCAAACACCATCTTGGTACCTAATGATTCAATTCAATTCTGACACTGCCCACCTGGACTGAGCCCTCTCCCCACATGTCAAGGGTCCAGGCCCAAAAGGCTGCCCAACTTCAGATGTTGATTGTGAGGCTGGGCACCATGATTCTGAGGACTGGCTGTAAAGTCAGGGAGCCCCACAGTGCTTCTTAGGTTGATAACCTGACGGAAACCGCTCACAGAACTCAACACTCAACTTACGCTTACCAGCTTATGATTAAAGTCAGATCTCAGAAACATCCAAGAAGAGCTGCATGTGTATGGGAAAGGGGTGCAGATCTTCCAAGCTCTCTCCAAGCCCTCCATCCTCCTGGCACCTGGATGTGTTAAACCACCTAGGAACTCTCCAGATCCCATTGTTTAGAACTTGTTATGGAGACCCCATTACATAGGAGTGATTAAGTCATTGGGCATTGGGGATTGAGTGGCAGAGACCCTGGGTAGGAAGGGCTAGAGGATTCTAATCCTGTAGCCACTCGTTTGGCTCCTATCACAACCCACCCTCTCATGAAGCCCTCTACATGTCCCCAGTCACCAGCTTTCTCCTTAGCATGCTGAAGTTCTCAAAACCCTCTAGACTTCTGGCCTTTTACAAGACCTTTGGTCAAGGACCTAGGAATAAGAGCAAATGTTACAGGAAAACAAGGCCCTACTGCACAAGAAATTTCAATGATTTTAAGAGCTCTATGCCAGGAGTTGGGGATGAAGATCAGATATATGTTTCTTATTATTTCACAATATCACACTGGGGTAGTGAACCCACCTGGCATAAGTATTCTCCTTGTATTGTAGTGTGTTGTCTGAGTCTTCAACTGAAATCTTTTTCATCCAATTTTGCATGACATCCCTTAACAATTTCTATAAACTATCCTGTAGCCCTACTTATCCTGCCTTCCTAACCAAACTTCTCTAGTTCTTCCCTCATTCCACACGTGGCACTAATTCCCAGAACTCCTGCCATCCAGGTTGCTCTCCTCGGAATGATGTTATCATCAAAGTTTGATTGTTTGCTTGTTTTTTTGCTTTCTTATCAAGATATAACCTACATACAGTGAAGTACAAAAACTCTCAAGTGTAGTGTTCAATGAATATGGATACATCATTAAGGGGTTTTTTTTAAGCCGACAAAAATAGAATCTTATCAAATACATTTAGTATTCTTTAGATAGGAATTACTGTGATCTAGTTAAACCTTTCCCCATTGATGAAAAGCAGATTGTATTCTCTCTCTTTCACTCTCTCTCTCTCTCTCTATTTCTCTTTCTCTCTCTCTTTCTTCTCCCTTCTCTCCTATTATAAAGCTGTATTTTAAAAAAAATATTTCTCACATTATTTTTCTTCTTATAATAATAATATATGATCAGCATAAAACTTTCAACGTTTTAGAAGTGTGTGATTAAAGAAGAAAAAGTCTCTCAGAAGCACTGTCTCCTAAAATCATCTCGACACCTGAGAGGCATACGTGATCATCTTTACAGTCCTGAATCTTCCGAATACCTCTAATTAGTGATTGTCACTCAAGACTCTTCATGATACTTCATAGAATTACATAAGCCCTAAGGTATTCTACACAATGGATAGAATTCAGGAAAACATTAAAATTTAATGAAAAAAAATAAAATTGTATCTTCTTTTCCATTTACTTCAAAGTTAATTGGAAGCAACACACCATAGTAGAAATAGTAGTATCTAATACTTTGTTATCAAATTACTCATATGTTCATATCATATTTCTCTAAATATTTAGAGGCTACTCTTGAGTCTTGTCACTTAATGAATTCACCATGAGGCGCAGCCACTACTGTGTCAAAGACGTATGCTTTTTATTATCTTCGTAATTATTTTAAACGATTATTTATATTCTTTGAAAACATTTCATTTTATACATTTAAAAACATTATTTTGAAAATTCTGCCAAAATAGACCGATGGCAGAAAAATCGGTTCAGAATCCCTGACCCAGACTCTCTTTGGTGACTTATTATTGTGTGAGAAAGAAGGCCCCCTTCAGCAGGCTTCAGAGTGGTACATGTGCCCTGAAGGGGACCTGAAATCAGGCTTTTTGTAAATTCATGAAGGTGTCTCTAATTGCTTCCCATTTCCTGCAGAATCATCTATTCTTCCTGCAGAGTAATCTATATATTATCTACCTACTGCCAATAGGATCTACCTCCTTTCCCCTTAATTTCCGTGCACTTTTGAAAAAAACCTCTTTATTTATAACTCATCTGTACTCATGATACGATTTTCCTGGCAAATACTCATATGCAAAGACAGAAAGCCAACTTTTCTCATCCCATTATTATGCCACTTTTTTTGTAACCTCATTAAGTTTTAGCCAATAATTCCAGCTAGTCATACTGTTTCTAATTTTCCTCCTGTCCTCTAATACAAAAACGATCCCTCCTGGTTAAGTACAGGCATGTTTTCCTTGGAAGAAGCACCCCCCCAACAAGATTGACACCTCTACTTATGAGTTAATTGGAAAAGTTGATCAAAGCAGAGTAAGAGGAAAGCGACACACGCCTGTTCTAAACAACTTAACTAAAAACATTCATTTGCCAGTCAACACATGTAGGGCCAAGACTCGTTCTCTGAATTTGGATGCCTGGTTGAAATTCTCTCACACTTCAAATGCCTTTTAACACATCATCTGAGATTTCCACGTCTCTGTTACTTTAAAATGAAGTGAGGTCACAAAGATAGATGTGAAAGCAACCGAGGGCAAGATCTTTCTAGACTGGCTGACTTTCTTTCTTCCATCAACTTGCCTGCAGTTAATTGGGAGCACATCTTTTTAGTAGTGAGCTTTTGCAAAATCACTGCAAAGCATTCGACCTAGTTTTCATAGCAACACTGCTCTTTGTTTCTGTATTTGTTCTTCATCGTTTTATATCCTACTAAATTACGTTGTCTAATCACAAACCAAGTACAATTATCTTTACCCTGTTTGGGGGGAACTAACTGAACTGATAAGAGCAAGGCATTGAGAGAGAGCAGGGAAGTCACTCTTGGGTCAGGGGTGGTACAATGCAATGTCTGTCAGTGGATTTTATGGAGAAAAGGGGCATTCGTGGAATCTGGCAAGAACATCATTTGATGGTTTCTGAGGAAAACTATCCACATATATGTTTATGTTATATATATATATACCATTTTTATTCAGTTTTATATTTCTAGATTCTCTCTACCCCAATCTTTTATATAATCTCATGAACAAAAATCCTTTTTAAAGGTGTGGGGTTTTTTTTATTAAAAAAAAAGTTTTTAGGGTTTTTTTAAGTGAAAAAATAAATAGTCTTTAGATTCAATGGCTCAATGTTACACACTGAAGTCAGCAACCGTTGCTTCTCAGGAGATACGGCAAGGCTTGCGGACAGAGCTGACACTTAACTAGCGCCTCCCAGGGCCCAGTGTGACCTGGTCGTGTGGAAGACAGATGGCTTATGATTGACCAGTGTGTGGAAGGAATCGGCACGCCGAGAAGCTTCTGAGCGAATGTCATCTAGGCTCCACCCAAATAACTACTGCAAAATACACTTACACTATACATACTTTAAAAGTTAGGATTTTCACTAACTTCTAAATTGTTTGAGAAAATCTAGATCAGTCTTCTAGCAAGTTTTTCAACTTAGCACCAAATATTATAGTTTTAAAAACCTGAATGAAAAAATAAATCCACTTGCTTTATTCCGTAAAAAGAAAACAAAAGGGGGAAAAGAAAAGACTATTTTTGAACTTAATGGGAGTGACTTTGGGTAGAACAAGGCAACATGGCAGAAGCAAGAGGAGATCAGCAAAGTTACCTGCAGATCTAGGAATCTATTCAACGCACCCTAGTAGCACCCAAAACACCACCACATTCCAAATAAATACTGGAGTTTTCTTTTCTCCAAGTGAGTGACGATGTTCTAAATGGCTGTGTCACTAGAAGCACAACACCAGTGTGTGTGCTTCCATTTCCCCTGATGGAGGGGACACTACATAGTGTCCCTCGTGCCTCTGGGTCACAGACGTAGAAGATCTTCCCAACCACGTTGCCTGGGCTGCTGAAAGGAGGATCCAACCAAGGGGACAGGATGGTCTGATACACAAGTCCTCAAGGGGTGATCCGCACCGAGTCCATCCATGTCACACCCAGGCTGTTGGTCATCAAGGTTACACCCGTTCACTCACCTGACACCTGGCCATCACAGACAATGCTTCTACCTTGTCCCACAACTGAGGAACATTTGTCCCATGCCCTGCACAGTGGCCCTTCTGGCCACGGCAGTCTCTGACCTGGAGAAAGGCTGTGAGGGATCCCAGACTTTCCAAAGCATCTCTGCTAGGGGCTGGACTATGCTGCTCCCAGGTCCCTGTGTTGACAGTAGGGCTGCAAATCACAGGGGAAAGCGTGTGAGGGGGTGGTCATCGCATGCCAAGGAGAGTGGCCTCTCTAGAAACCAGCCCTGCCAGCTCGCTGACCTTGGCTCCCAGCTTCCAGAACTGTGAGAAAAAAAAAATCTGTCATCTGAGCCACCCAGTCTGTGGCCCGGCACTCCACGTGGCAGCCTTAGCAAACTCACTTAAGCTCCTGGAGCATCCGCCATCATTCTTGTCTCTCCACGTGGCTCCAATCCCTGTCCCTCCCTTCACCTCTGCCTTTCCTTTTGAGATTTTTGAAAGAAGAAGCCATTAAACGAAGTCTGGTCTCTAAAATTGTCTTGAATGGCCAACAAGATGAATTTGATGCCTATCAATTGAAGCTCCAAGTCTTAGAGACCCCAATGCTGGTTCTGCACTGGAAAGTAAAATGAATATGTTCCTTATGTTCACTGATGACTGCATCCTATCCAAACCATAGGCAGAAGAACTTGTGCTCAAACCATTAAAAAAATTAAAATTAAAAAAATATATCAGGTTGAGCTTTGGTATTCTGTGCCCCACATTTATTTCTTAGCATCAGTAGCATGTCCAGAGGAGGGGACTGTGCCTAATCTTTAGTACAAGACAGACCAAGCTAAATGAAATAAGTGACCTCAGTGAGCTTCCATTCCTCCACCTCCCTGCAAAGTTGGGACAGGAAGATAAATGTTGTCAGATCAATGAGGTAGCCGAATAATTTCAATAGGTGTTCAGTTTTTTTAGGTATTTGTGACAGTGACCCCAAAGCTGGGGCAATGGAAGAGTTGTGCTCCATCTCAAAAGATGGCATGAAATACATCAGGTTCATACAGAAAATGTTTTCTAAAAATAGTTAAAAGACTGAAGTGTCGACACTTACTTGAGCATCTTTCTACATCTGGAAAGTTCTTCTGCAAAGCACCTTAATTCCCCTCCCAGGCCCAGTCATCCAAACGTTGTCACACCTCCAATGAAGGAAGCTTCCACATTAGAAACACACACAGAATTCAGCAAATTGCATTTTGCCGGCTTATACAGAATTCCAATGCAATTTGATGCTGGGACACACCTTCTGCTCCTGGTAAGTAGATGTCAAGATTTTACCAAAAGGTCCAGGGGGACACAGTATGACATAATAATATTAGGTAAAAGAGATTTAAATTGGAATGGACCTGATTTTTATTTTCAAAAGTTTTAGTCTGATCTTTTAGAGGCCAAGGAAAGATCTGCTACACAAAGACAGTAGACCTCCTAACACAAGAAGAAATAGAAGGTGGGGCAGGTCACTGGCTCTGCAAGAGTCTACATATGGAGAAGCAGGGTGCATCATGGGTTGCCCACATGGGCTGTGCCCTGCACCCCCTACCCCCAAACTAGTGAGCGCAGAGGAGACAGCAAGGCCGGCTGCTGTGTGCTGGAGCTCCTCTCCCCTCAGCAGGTGGAGGGCCTGCGGTCTTCATGACGCCTTCTTGAAAAGCTAGAGGGCAAACAACAGTCCAGGTCACATCCCCAGTGCTGTCTGTGACTGCCTTTGTTCCTGAATTCTTGTTTATGGATCTGATAGTAAAAACAAGTTGAAAGCAATCTTCTCCTGGTCTGAAGCATTCATCTCACCGGCCAAAGTTGGACCCTCACCAGCTTCTGTGGTCAGACACAGCTCAAGCCTTTCAGGACAGAACAGGAAACTGAGGCTCAGGAAGCAAATCGCCTCTTTCATTTTGTCAACAGTAAGGTCCCCTGGACACCCAGTGGCTCATTGTGGCAGGACGTGGCTCACCACGGGCAAGGTGGGGCCCAAGTATGGTTAAAATCAAGCTTTTGTAGCTGTTGCCAAGACCACTTGTGGCATGAAAATAAATTCACACTGTGCCTTCCCCACAAACACAGAAATCTTAAGCAGACCTTTCCACCGAGGGTCTCTGAAGGGATAAGTGAACCCAACTCCCACCTCTGAAACCCCTTCCAGAAGCCACAGAACTCAAGTTGGGGTTCAGCAAAACCCCAAATTGTCCTCTCAAACACACAGAATCATGTGTGTTCAGAGGAACTGGAGCCCATATGTTTGTGACTCTCCTGAACAGCACTGCCCGGCCTTTACACCCTCTTCTCAGGGAGCTTTGTGTAGTCCAAACTCAAGAGTGATGTTTAACCAGAAGTAAACCAAGTGCAAGCCCCTACCTATGGGCACTAGCTTGAAGTGAAGACCACAAAACTGCCTTTTACAATGAGAACAACTGGCTTGTGAGACAGTAAGCCCAGGACATCTGTTCACCCCTACATCTCCAGACCAGCTTCCCTTCCCAAGGAGAAGCAGCTCTTAATCAAACAGAGAACAAAACCGTGTGGTCAATCCAAAATGCCACCCCTTCAACCCCTATCCCAAACTAGAGACGTTATCATCACAAAACTGTGTTTAAGAAACACTTTTTTAAATGCACATATTTTTTTTCAAATGGTCAAGGAAATTGTTCAGTGACTTAGTTAGCTTTTCAGGGTTCAGTCTCTGATCTAGTTTCAAAATTAAGGATTTCTACCTGAATTAAGTTCTTTTAAAACATCCACAGATTTAATAGCAACCTCTGTACCCAGGGGGATTTCTAATTCTTACTCCTAATAGCCACTGGATTTCAAAAGTAAATTCTAGACCAAATATTTGGAGTAACTTGAGTTTTGTCTATATACCATCTTCTTATTAGTGTAAAAGGAGGTTTACAGAAATTGGACCCCAGAGAGAAATGATTTCTTACCAACCGTAAAACCAGGTGCATAGCAGCGTTCATTAACAATAAGCATTAAACTGGGATTTTCCAGGTGAATCTGAAAGTTGTCTGAATTTCCTTCAATGGGAAAAGGAAATAAACACCAATCATCTGAGTTACCCAGCTCTGGTAAATTCAATGAAGAATCACAATGAAGGTCAAAAACTTTGTTGTTGGAATATAGATATAGATGTATATTCTGACATGCATCCATGTAGATATACGATAAAGATGGATAGGGGCAGTCAGTCCGTAATAATAAAATGCCATAATAACAAAAAAGCTGTGAGCCCTAGGGACAGTCCTTTGCTGCATGGACCAACACAGTGCCCTTGAAATCCACGTGCAAGCTTACATCACTGAGGGCATCACCCTCTAAGAGTTTATTTTTGTCTTCTGTTACCCATAACTCCCCACTGCCAAATCCACTTGTATTTTAGGAAAAGCTAAGAAGACAGAAACAATAAAGAAGTTGGTTTTTGGTTTTCACCTAATTGAGACCTCAGGGAATCATAAACTGACCTCTTTGAATGAGAAAAGACAGCAGTCCTCAAGTTACACATGTATTCGCTGTCACAGAATGCAAGGGCAGGGATTTCAAATAATTGCATCCACTATTTTCTCTCAACTAAAAGGAACTATCACCTTTTTTGAAGCCAAAAGATAGTTCCTGCTCTTCTCTGCGGTCTTCAGCTCAGGGAAGACGGCACACTTCCCGCTGTTGGAACGTCTGATCTTCCGATTGAAAAGTCCTCTTGAATCCTCCTCAAACCCATTTATCTCATGAGGCTCGTCACTGTGTCCTATCATCAGCAGTGCCTCACCCTTCGCAGGATGTTGTTGGAAGGAAGATCAGGTGAAGGCAGAGGAGGGCTGACCGAGTCCCTCTGAGGTCTGCTAACGCCGGTGATTCTTTCCACTTAGCTTCTCTGCGTGTTTTTATTTGCGCCGTAATCCACCAGCCAACAACTCTGTTCGTTGAAGGAGACAAAACCAGACAGTTGTCCTCTGGTCACATATGATTAAATCTAAGCCTTCAAAATTGCTTCTTAACATAGCACATCATTTCCCTCAAAGAATAAGTAGACCCTGTATTTCACAGCATCAGGAGTAATACATGTATAATTTGGGAAACATAATTCTCCCCTTTGAGAGGATAAAATTTACACGCTTAGGAAAATAAAAGCCCATGTCCATTTGTCCTTTACAAAGTGTATTAATTCTTTCTGTTCTCTCAATACTAGTAAAGCCACTGGCTTTAGCCAGCCTTCCCGAGGTTGATCACTTTGGGATGAAAGCTATTAGAAAGAGAACAAAGTCACAAGCATGCTTAGGGTCTTCAAGGTGAGCCAGTCTGCAGCAGACTGTGAGAAATCAAATCTTCTGCAGGAAGATCGTGCCTGTCAGCTAAGGCGGCCAACAGCAGATTTACAAAGAAACCACCAAGCAAGACTGCAGAAGCCAGGCACATTTTCCCTCTCTTTGTGATTCACAAGAAATGAACCTTGAAAGGCCCCACCTAGAGAGAACAGAAGATCATGAGTTCTGATTGGATTTCTCTTTGCTAAGTAGGCCCACCCCCAAATGATTGCTAGTGATTTCAGTCTAATTACTCTAGTAATCATAGAAGAGGGGCTTCGTAGATTGCATCGAGGACATTTTCTCACTTCAGTGGCTGCTGACTGTCGAGGTCACCAGGGGCGGAAGTTCCACCCCTCTGCCCAGCAATTCATTTAAGGTCTCATGGCTCCTGCTGCTATGATAAGAGAGGCCAGGAAAGAGCGCGGATTTCTATATCAAGAGGGATTACAATGTAGATCGCTACTGACAGCTAAAAATCACTTGCTCTGTCCTTTGAGGAAAGACGGAGCCATAAAATATTTTCAAATGGCAAGACAATTTGAAAACATGTGATACTCACTTTTCAAACTCAAGACATCATGCACATACCAAGCAAGGTAGAATACGAGCTCTCTATTTAACCTAGACGGGAAAATGATCACAGAATTCCCCCTCACTTAAAATAAGGAAAAAAATAGGGAGGGAGGGAGGGAGGGAGGAAGGAGAGAAAGAAGGAGGGAAGGAAGAAGGAAGAGGGAAGGGGGAGGGAGGATGGAAGGGGGTTTGTGAAATATCATACCAAAAATTCACCTTGGAAACCTGGTGTCTGGCCAGCTCATGCATTTCACCCCATCCTGGTGTGTTAAGACTCCAACGCACACGGTCGGCAGCAGGAGCAGCAAACCTTCTCCTTTCTGGACTCCTAATGGAAGGCATCAGCAGCAGAAGCAGAGCCGTGCTGTCCACCAATTTCACAGTCTCAGACATCAAGCACACTGCCAAACGACTCCCACGTCACTGGGTCAGACAAAATTAGAACAGCCAATACAGTTATGGAGTTTCCGTACTTCCATACTCATACTCCAGCAAGGAGAAGAACTTAAAATACTTGTATTTTTCTCCCTTGGAATAACAATAATTTCTACTAACTTTAAGGGACTGAAAATTCTGTTTCCCTCCTAAGTGGCTGCTCAGCTACTCTTACCAACAATTACTGTCATTCGCAACTTAAAAAAAAATCTTGAACCAAACTTCTTCCCTGTCTGTGTTTATGCTTTCAGCTTAAATTACACTCATTTGCACACATAAATATGCAATAGGATCATGTTGTTGAGTCATTTGATGTTTTAATAATCATATCCTAAAAATATAGACTCTACCAGGTCAGGATTTCCTCACATTAGAGGTCTACACTGCTATGCATTCAATTGAAGGTTAATAAGCAATTGGAATTGTGTTTATTTATTTGTATTTGGTACTGGAAATTTAACCCAGGGGCCCTTAACAACTGCGCCACGTCCCCAGTCCTCGCTAAGTTGCTGAGGCTGGCTTTGAATTTACAATCCTCCTTTCTCAGCCTCCTCAGTCACTGAGATTACAGGTGTATACCACCACACCCAGTTTTGGAATTTGTTAATTGAATGATTATTTGTTGATACCAGAAAAAAATAATAAAACACATCAAATAAATGGGAGAGACCAGGCTGGAAGCCAAGAAATGTCTGAGGTCACTTACAGGAACAAGAAGAGATGAGGGCCTCTCAGAAGAGCAAGCAGAAGAGTTGGCACTCTCACTCACCCCTGCCTTCCTCCATCCTTGACATCCAGAGGAAATGCAAACATGGCCACTCACCAAAATTGCATCCTTAGGAATTGCTGGAACATTGGGTAACCATTTTATTTTATTTTTTTACATTTTATTTAGATGTTACCATTAACATAGAAGCAAGTGACATGTGAGTGGATGGAGTGATACTGGAATAAACAGTCAGTGCCTAGCTAGCTATTGGGGAAGCCATATTTTGTGCAGAGAATGCAGAAGGAAAGGAGCCCGGCTTCGAGTCATGGAGAGAAGGGGCGGAAGTTCATTATCTCACAGGTTGTCCCAAATCAAGCAGACGAAGTATTCACTCTGGGCATATAGACTACATCTTTCTTAAACAAAGCATATTTTAAAAGGAAAAAAAGATAATTTTAGCAGCACGCATAGCCTCACAGCTTCCTGATCAACAGCAGCCGCAGCAGCTGGCGTGACACTGGCCAAGTTTCCCAGCCTCGCATCTCACATAGTAAACCGAGCATTCGGGTTTGCTGCGAAATACTCTCGCCTACTAAAAATGGAGAATTTGACAGATTTTTAGAAATGTTCCACAGATCCTAATTTATGAGCAACAGTTGGTAAGTGAGCATGCCAATTAAACCAAATAGTGAGCATTAATTCATTGACATGGTATTTCCACATGGAGAAGAAACCGGTTTGCAATGAAGTGATGGGAAAGTACTTGGGGGTGAATGCTGTGTCCTCTGGGCGTCTACACTTCTTGACCATACACCAGTAACTGCTCACTGACAATGCTCTATGCGGTCGCTAACACCCCAGTTAGGGTCTGCTCATCATTTGCTTTGACACTTATTTCATTTAGAATAACGATCAATGAAACAGAGTCATTTCCCGAGGGAGCCCCTTCATGCAAGAAGCATGCAAAATTGTCAAATAAATGAAAATAGCCATCAGGAATCGTTGAGCTCCGCAGTGTCATTTTAAATTAATCTCTGTAAGCCGTTTTAAACCTCTCAACAATGGCTATTGTACTCAGCTTTCTTCCCTTCTGCTCTCTGTAGGAACTGAAGACGTTGGCATGGCAAGAACCTGAATGCCTTCATAGACTACAGAAACAAGCTGTGGCAGAGAGAGAATGTGGTCCCCATTGTTGCTGCAAGAATTGGGGTAGGGACACAGTGCCAGCTAACATACAGGCCCACAACTCTGTGTGGTAAGAAGACCCTGCCCGGCAGGTAAGGAAAGCAAGACTGCCCGGTGCCCAGCAGTTAAGAAGCTGAGACTGCACAGTCTGCACATTTGCTGAGCTTGTATGGGGCACTGTGCGTCTCTGACATTGTATAAATAACAGCAATCTTTGTATCTACTGAAAAATAACCCTCTTTGTCTTTTGCTTTAATTAGCACAGAGACTAGAGTGTTTTTTAATGGAAAACTCACACTGGAAAGTTTCTCCTCAGTGATTTATGTGTCATGTTATTAACAGAGAGTTCTGCTCCAGAAAGGATGCACAGAAGGTGACAGGCAAACTCTGCAAGCACGGGAAAGCCGGTTCTCAGGTTTATTGCTTCTTAAATAAATTCCTTAGTTGTGAATCGTCAACAAGTACGCAGACCCAGCAGCAGAATTATAGAAGTAACACTTGCAAAACTGAGCCCTCTCTAGGAGAATAAACTTTCGCTGGTACTTGGCCCACATCTGCTGGGCGGGTCACTGAGTCTGCCTAAATGAGCAGAAAGTGACTAGAGTTTCAAGGTTTAATAATGATTCCAGGAGGGGAAAGTAGCCTGCAGTGTTAAAGGAGGAATAATCATATTTTTATAAAAGCAACAATCAATACTGAAGGATGAATAAAACTCAAAAAGCATGCATGGTTTGCTTGATCCTTGGTTAAGTACGTAAATGCTGTAAAATTCAGGAGAAATTCTTGAGACTATCCTAAAAACTTAATTCTAAAAACACTTTCTAAAATCCCAGGAAGGTCCAGTTCTCATGTTCCTCCCTCAGCCCCCACCCCTGCCCAATCCTATTAACCACCCACTTGTGCAAGGAGCTAGAATGTCCTGGGCTGGGAAATTGACCGACAATCACATCACCTTCAGCCACCAAATAAGTCAAAGCAACCCAATACTGATCCTACGGAGGCCAAACAGCAAAGGAGGTTTAGGAAAAGCCACATGCACTTCCCTTGGACTACAAAGAATTCTATGCATGCTCACTGTCACCATTTCTACCTACTGTGTAGGAACACGTTTGCAGGAAAGAAAATTAAATCTGGGTTAGACTTTCTGAATGAGAAATCTTTGTTAAAAAAAAATAAGAAAAGACAATCTTCTAGAGAATGGTATAGAATTTTGAAGGTTGGGAAAGAGATGAACAGGTAGAAGGCATGCAGACATATGCCAGGCATATGGGAGTGTTCTGTCCACAACCTCTGGATTTTTGTATTTCATTGTATCTGTAGGCAAATGATGATATGATACTCTAAATTGGCCTTGTCCAGACTTTTCACCTAATCCTCCCCAGACAAAAATTTACAGACAAGGCGAAATCCCTTTCAAGATGCCCTTTCCCCCTTTCAAATCATTACAGCAACCTAAAAGTCCAGGCCCTGCCCACAGTTCTGAATGCGTTCAGGTGCAACCTAGACTTGTGGTCGTGATTCCAAAACTCAAACCTACACGGCCTATGCTATGTGACAAAGAAATGTTATGTCTTTGAAAGGAGAAATAGCTCCCGACAATGAAAATTGAATCCCGGAAATAACCAGGTGATTTAAAGCTTTCTAGATAATCACCAGCAACTAGAATGATAATACTTTAATGACATATTATATTTAAATGGCACCTTTCAAACTCCATCATGTTAATCTACACAACATGTTCACAAAGTAAGAAGGAATGGGTATTACTCCCACTTCAGATGAGAAAATTGAGGGGTAATAGAGGCTGGCTTAGCGAGGTCTCTCGTGGCCCTGCTGGTGGATCCAGGCTTAGACCCTCAGGTGTGCTTCTCATGTCCCTGCAGGGCCTCCTGCCTCAGCGCTGGCGAGCTGGCCTCCGGTCTGTGTTTCAACACCCCTCTGGAGATGCGAGAATGTCTCCGGTTTGACCAAATCTGGGGCTTTGTCCACTTCCTGCGTCCTCTTCATGGGAACAGCGTGATGGTGTGCTGGGACCACTTCTTAGTCCTCAGGCTTTGCACATGCAGAATGCAGAAAATCACGTATGCCCCGGGCTGTGGATTGGCAGGATACACATCCTCTGCTTCCAAAGCTCTGGCTGTATCTACCCAGTCACTTGAACCTGGCCTCTCCTTGGCTTTGTCACTGAAGGGACTTCTAGTTTTCCTCTACTGTATTTCTACCCTCAGTCTGAGTCTATCTCCTTGTGGGGCCCTGGTCCCCATGTGTACAAAGCTCAGACCCCTTTCTCTGGAATAGAAGAATGCCAGCTTCTCTTTCCCACTCTGTGGGCCATGTGGCTAAACTAGCTTGGATTCCAGTCTTTTCTAACTTGACATCAGTTTTGCAGGAACACAAACAAGAAGGACACAAGTGCCCACTCACTCGTCAGACCCAGGCAGTCTGCGGGCACAGACAGCTCCACCAGCTGCCGCCTCCACACCTGGCAGAGTCCAGCACCAAGGTGCACCATGAGGGAAGCTTCCAGGAAGCAGCTCACAGGGGTCACTGTCAAAGCAGGAAGAGGGCTGAGAGCCCACGGCACCACATGGCACCGTCCTCCCAAGTCTCCATGCACCTCCTCCTCAGTCAGGCCTGGTTTTGTGCTCAGAAGAGCAAGGTCTGACCTTGTTTTCCACTCGTCACTCAGCAGGATCTAAGTGTCCTTTAGACACGAGAGTTCTTCCTTCTGCTCATTGCAAAGAACTCTGTGGAGTGTACTGTGGACATCAAACCGCTGGCAGGTGACATGCTGTCTACCGCAACAGCACATTTTAGTATGAATAAGCAGTGGTTTTAGGGAGATGCTAATACCTTTGCCCAGGGCTTTGCCATTCATAAAACACTTTCCCACATATAATTGTACTTATAGGTAAATTATTTAGCCTCTCTGAGATTCATTCCCCTACATGTATAAATATCATCAATGTTACACAACACATTAACATATTTAGCAGTTTATAATTCAGTTCTAGAACTGGTCTGAGAATTTAAACACCAGTTAGCATAGTATTAATTCTTTTGGCGATGTGTTTTCAAAAATGTGAACGTGTGAGTTTTATTTTTAATCATCTGCCACTCCTTGTGAATGGTAAGTAGTCAAAGTAAGAGTCACTGTGAATATTAGCCACTTTCAGAATATTCATAAACATTTAGCAAACCATTTAATGTTCTCTAAGATCCTTACATATTTACAATGAGAATCACAAATTTTGAAGTCAATGACTATGATATTTCCTTAAGAAGAGGTATTGTTTTAAACCCAAGTATCTAACACTAAGTGACTTGTCCAATCTGGCTCACAGGCTATCTTTTTTCCCAGTGCTGAAGGTCAAACTCAAGGCCTCACACATCTGAGGCAGGCACTCTGAGCACCACTGAGCTACACAAGCCCTCTTGTTAGTCCTCACGCACTGATTTTATAGACGACCTTGTCAGTTATCTGATCCATTCACATACTCAGAGCCATTCAAATATTGCTACGGGTTGGATCTGGAGTGTCTCCCAAAGCCTCATGTGTAGAAGCTTGGTCCCCAATGCAGCAAGGTTCAGAGATGGGACTTTTGGGAAGTGATTGGAATATGAGGACTTTGAAAGCATCAATGGACTCATTCATTGAGGGGTTCACAGCTCAATGGACTATTGGGGGGTAGTGGAAACTGTAGGAGGCAGCCCCTTTGGAGGAAGGAGGTAACTGTGGCATGAAAGAGGATCCCTGCACCCCCCCCCAACACACACACACACACACACACACACATCTATCTCTTTGCTTCCTGCTTACCAGTAGATGAGCAGCTTTACTCTGCCACATCTCTCTAGCCATGATGTTCTGCCTCACCACAGGCCCATAGCAATGGGGCCAAGGGACTATGGACTAAACCTTTAAAACCCTGAGCTCAAATAAACCTTCTCCTTTAAGCTGATTTTCTCAGGTATTTTGTTACAGTGATGAAAAGCTGACTAACACAAATACCAATGACAACAAACGTCATATTTCTACACAACTTCTCTGAATTTCTGGTTCATGCATACAACAACATTTTCAACAAACATTTACCAGAGTCATTTCAAAATTGACTTATAGGAAATGGATCTCCTGATTTGTTATTATGTAAACAAAATCAAGCTAATATTATCTTATGGTATTTTAATTTAGAGGATTTTATCATAGTCAAAGATTATTTCTATTATAAGTTGCATTATGAGATCTTTTTTCTCAATGGCCTTTATGTGATATACATGAGACACATGCATTTAAACATATAGATATGTATTCCCAGGGAGAATTTAACCAAAGAGAAATTTTGTTGATTTAATAATTGGAAAGCTGGATTTTTAAGTATTTTAGAAAGTAAGGCTTCTTTTTATCAGTACAAGGCTATTTTTAATATTGGAGGCAAAGATATTTATTGTGACATTCCAGACATCAGTATGAGATTACCAAAGTTGGAGTAAGGGACCATTTTTCACAGAGCAGAGTTGGCTTTGAAAAGTCCAGTTGACAGTATTCCTCTGTGGACCTCTTCTGTCTCCGGTCAGGGCTCCACCCCTCCTCATCCTCTACGTGCCTGGCCACCACTCTCTTCTGTTGACCCTCAGAACAGCTTCCCCTCCAGTTCCCAGAAGTCACTTATTTCTTCCTATGGAGACTAAGCCAACGAGGGAAAAGAAAGTGTGATCAAATATGTTTACAAATATAAGTTCTAAATGTTTAGTTTAGAATCTCAACCTTGTCCCAAAATGACCTCTTTTTGGTCTCAGTTACCACTGTGTGCACCATGATTTGTACTGAGCCTCATGCTGTTGCCCCGGTACAGCTTTGACCTCTAATTCCAAGGTCTATGGCTTTGCTCACCTGATCGTCTGGGCCTGGAGTCTGCTCCTGCCAACACTGGCTCCCTACACATGAACTCTTGTCAAGACTCAACCCATCTCTTATGGCTCATTCCAAAGAGCACTCTGTGCACCAGAGGCCTCCACCCACAATGCTCCCTCCCACCTGCGACTCCTTCAGTGACCTGTGTGGGTGTTCTGACTATTCATGACTCTCCCTCCGTGAAGTTTAGTTGCTGATGCATTTATCAATTCCCCTCATTTCTTACTCATTTTCTTACCTATCATGTATATCCTCAAAGACTATGTTGAATGGACGCAGCATGAAGTTATGATCACAAAACCCATACTGTGTAGCCAGAGCACCGAGATTCAGACCTTTGCTCCTCCACCCACTAGATGTGTGAACTTGGGCAAGTTGTTAATGCCTTCATGCCTCAATGTCTTCATCTATGAAGTAGTCAAAATAATACTAACTACTTCATAGGCTTATTCTAAATATCAAATGAGCTCACAGTTGTAAACTTGTTTAGTAAATACTTGAGTGGACTGGAAGTTTAGCAGATTATTAGGTGAGTGCTAGAATACATATTTTCACAGAGGAACACCTGAATTCCCAGGAATTCAAGTTTCCAGGACATAAAAGCTAAGAAGGCTAAATTAGGCAGTGAAGCATGTGGGCCCCTGGGCACCCTGGGAAGGGGCCGGTGAGGTACAGCCTCTGAGAGATGTGCTGTGCTGCTTGGCTCACACTCTCTCTATCATCACCTGAAATGGGGTTCCGAGTCCAGATAATCTCCCCTGCTCCTGATGTCTTACCAAGTGATGAAGTATAGGTGATCAGAAGTAAGGAATCAGGATGGACGTTAGAGACTGGAACAGAGTTGACAGAGGGTAGATGGCACCAACAGCACCGTCATCACAGTGACCACAGACCACCTGACCTACAAAATGACAGACATAAAAGAAAGTCCATTTTCTATGCATATACATTCAAAATCTAATGTCATGACAATCATGAGTCTCTCAAAAATCCTTTTCAAGTTATTTGGAATCCATGTTTTTAAAGGTAACACACACGTGCCCACACACACACACACACACACACACACACAGCACACATACAAATGGCTTTGTTTGAGCTATCTCAACTAATGCAGTGTTATTATAGAACATGTCATCTCATTCTAAAATCTCATGTCATTTGCATATGACATCTTATATTTTTCATATTTGCATTTAATTGCTACTGTGAAGATGTACTTATTAAGCATATCAATGGCTCAGAGTTTCCAAGTAGTAATAGAGGAAGAAAGATAAATTCTGTAATTAAAAACTAATGTCATAAGCACAAAAGGTGATGGATTCCTGTAGGAATATAAGATAAAAATCTAAAATATAAAAAAAAATATATAAAATATATTTTATAATATAAAAAAGTGAATATATGGGTGAGGTATTATAAATGTGGCCAAAACCAAAGTTGGACCATGGAATGGATATTTAGGTGAAATTATCTATTTGACCCACTACTTGGTATGTTGTCTATAGACATTTCAGACAAAGACACAAAATCATTGAAATATTACTTGTTATTTTCAAAAGGGAAAAAAAATTCAGAGTGACAACTTGAGAAAGCAACCAAAGAATTACAGAATTAATATAAACTAATGTTCTTCTGAATAAAACTAATTTGCTAAAAGCAGAAAAAAGACCAAAATTACCAACAGCTTCAAATATGCACTTTTATCAAACAGCAGGGGAAAAAATCATGCAACTAAGAATAAACATGAAGAGTCAGTAACAAAATTAAAGAATAACTGCTTGGAAAGGAAGTAGAGGGAAACAGTGCCTATTTCCTCAGCGAACATTTCTGAAATCACATGATGCCAACAGCATTTAAAGCAAAGAAAAGGTGTTTTGCCATGACAGCCAGAGGACATTATGCCTCACAACTGGGTGACTACAATGAGGTGTGGGATAAAATCACCTGGACCCATGTGTAGCAATATGTGAAGGATTATACCTCACATTTTTACTTTTTATGACATGCCAAGGAAGAAATATTTCATTTAGCTAATAACTACTGTGGTCCATGTAATACGCTGAGAAAAATATGCTGTGATTACTACAAATGAGCCCCAAAATGCCAATCTAAAGTGTGTTTACTATTCACATTTGGACGATGGTTCAGAAGTCAGCTTTGGTACTAGAGAAAACAATAAAAATCCAAACACAATCTAACCACTCTTCTTTAACTTCCACTAGAGAAATAAATACTGTGATGTAAATGGTACCACGTCACCCATAAATAGGTAAACTCTGCTTTTAAGACAGTTTTCTATCCACATTCAAGGGTTCATGTCTATCTTTTTAGGGAAGGATGAAGCCAAATCATTCTTTGGTGATCTTCTCTATGATATCACATATTTACTCCAGCAGCACATTACAGTAATGTATTCAGGATCCTAAGTGGCCTGAACCTATTCTGCAAAGTTAAAACAACCAATATCAATGTCAAGTCTTAATGTGAAGACTCCTGAAGAATGCTAAACAGTGCTACAGACATCTCAATAGCCAGTCAAGCTCTTTTATGAGACTCACTGAATTTCATGATTTGTTAATGAAATAAATTTATTCCATATCTTTGCAATTATTTTTTAAATTATGAGAACAAACATTAAGCAGCATTTTTAATGGTCAGATTCACAGAGCTGATTCACACACTATGAGCCATCATGATCTGCAGCGAAACACTGACCATCCTGTGTGTGTGTGTGTGTGTGTGTGTGTGTGTGTGACCCGCTCCCCTGCTTAACTTCTTCAAGTGTAAAAAGTGGCATCAGTGAAAAAAATAGTTCCATTATTTCAAGGTTTACTTTCAAACCAAATATCCAGAACCCTATGGAAAAATCAATAAATGCTTGTTCCCATTCCTGAATAGCTTCTATATGAGTCAGAAAGATGTAGTTCCAGAGACAGGAAGAGGGAACTCAAAGAGAAGCAGAACTTCTTTAGAAATCATGTTGTTCGCAAGACATACACAGTATCCAGGTGAAAGAGCTCCTACAATAAGACCAATATTGTAATATTGTGAAGAACTCCTACAGTAAGACCAATATTATAATAACAATATTGTTTATGATTTGAAAATATGCAATACTTAATATACAAACATTTTCCTAAACATTTATTGCACCCTAATAATTAACCTGTGAGATGTGGGAGATTTTACCAACTTAGAGGAAAAATAAAGAATTTTGCATTTTTTATACTAAGAGATCAATTTTTAAAGCATATAATCTCTTTAAGGCACTAAGGCATGAATGTTTATTTCTAACAAAATTGTGATTTAGGTAGCTGAAAAGGAACAAACACCCATGGTTTTTGAAGGTCAAGAGCGTAGGAAGTGCTATGAGACATCTATCACCTTTGTCAGCACCAAATCACCCTGTGAAGGAGGCCTCCTGTAATAGTCAGCACAATCCTCTCCAGATTATCCTTTGCACATAAAGTTAGCCTTCCTCATGATTTGCTTTTCCTATTTACTATATTATGGGAAAATGTATACAGTCCACATGCACTTTCTTTTGTTCTTGGGAAACACCTCAAAGCATAGCTATGTATAAACATATTAACCAACACCTTCCTCATCATTTTCAAGAAATTTAGAGTATTTTGTACAAACAACCTGGCAACTAGAGGACTTTACACACATACCTTTGCATATTTGTACAGGAGCACTTTAAGAATAATTTCCTAGAGTGTGAACTGTGGGTCAAAAAGTAATATTTATAAATGGTATCACATCATCCATCAATGGCACTTTTCCAGCCATGAGCTCTTCTATCCTCAACTCCACCTGAGATTTTAAACCTACGAGTGGAATATCATCTAACTTCTTGGTTTAATTTGATTATTTGTGGAGTTGAATGTATTTTCAAATGACTATCATTTTTATTTTTTTCTGAATCACTCTTAACTCTTGTTCAGTAGATTGTTTGTAATTTTTTCATTGTTGCTAATTTATGAAACAGAAAATGCTAATAACAACATTAAGACAAAGAAGAAGTGATTATTGTGCTATATGCTCTCAGAGGAGGAACACATTCATCTTCAAACCAAAAAAGAAGTAGGAGGTGTTACTGTTGGGCTCCGTGTTGTGCCATTTTGGCAAGAATGGAAGACACAGACCTATAAAATCAAGTTTGATCTAGTCGAGGTCCTTAATCACTGCTCTTCTGCCTTCTTATTTGTATGAATCAATTACCTTTTAGATTTTAAATCATATTCTGGTTAAGAATTCTATCAAATATTACTGAAATGTTTAAAAATTTCATTACCTAACGTGATTAGCTTCCATTGTCTGGAAAAAACAGTGATGGGAAGCACCTCATTTTTCAACACTACTGGACAAATGTTGCTGCATATCTTTGACACCATTTGATCTGTCAATTCAAGGTATCTGGAGTGATATAGAAAATTAGAAGTTAAAGAAATGTAACTCCTCAGCCACCAAAAGAATTGCCACCAAGCCCATGTTGGAAGGCTCATTTATCTTCATCTGTGGGAGAAAGCAAGGGCCTCACACACTTCAGCACCCTGGCCCTCTGCCACGCCAAGGATGGAGACCACCAGGCCAGGTGGAGGGTGTCCCTCCCAGGGACGGTGCAAGCTGGCTGACAGCACAGGGCTCAATGAAACCTTCTGGAACAGAAGCAGGTGAGTCCCCAGAGTAGAGGCGGATATTGAAGGAAATGTGGCTCAGTGAAGTCCACAGAAGTCCAATGCAGCCCCGTGATGAGGCTGGGAGTGTTTATTCACCTGCATTCCAGGGATCCAGAAAAACTGTCAATTCACAGGAAATAAACTCCCTTCCAGAAGCTACACAGATGAGTCACAGTGCACGTTGGCGTGTGGAGTCTCACAGACGTGGAACGAGATTGGGGAGGGATGAAAGTCAGGAGCTCAGCAGAGTGCCAGGAAACCTCCCCCGGGCCTCCCCACCTTCAAGAAAGGATACTTATAAAGTGCTCCACCCATCCCACCCGTGTGTGTGCAGGAGGTAAACATGCCGAGTAAGATGGCAAGCCCGGATAGGAGAACAGAAGTGTTGAGCACGTTAAGGAGATACTATGGAGTGGGGGGTTAATAGAAATTACGGGAAAAGCCCAAGTTTACAACAATATAAAAGACTGAAACCAAATCCCCAAGAATCAGGGACGTTGCAATGGCATTCCAATTGTTAAAACTCTAACATGGGCCATGGTTCCACTTCCTACATGTCAGACCCTGCTGAGCGTCCCACATGTACCAGGTAATTCTCACAACTTCCCCAGGAGACAAGTATTATTACCCACATATTGCAGGCAAGAACACTGAGCTCAGAAGGGATAAATATTGTGCCCTCCATCAGGAAGCCAATGACTGGTACAGCTACAACTTGAACCCAGCTCTACCTCCAGATACAGTTCCATTAACATCTACATGGGGTTTCTAATAACAATCCCCAAGTTATCAAAAAGCAGATGAAGGCTGGGCACAGTGGCACAGGCAAGCTGGCTGACAGCAGCAGGGCTCACAAGGTGATGCCTTCCCTCCAGTTGTCTGCAGACACAGGGGAGCAATGACAGCTGAAAGGATCCCTACAATTTCTTAAATTCTTCATTGCACAGAAGAGAGCATTGAGACCTGGCCAACCAGGGCTGAAGCTCAGGGCTACATAGCAGAGGAGCACCCCTCAGCTGAGGGTCTGCTTCCCTAAGAGTCACTGCAAGGGAGCAGGAGAAGAGGGACGATCAAGACGCACCCAACCCCTCCCTGTGAGGCCAACAGGTGAGAGGCAGCTGATCTACAGGGCAAGAGCTTTGGCTGTTTCTGTCTAGGAGGCGTCTGGTTCCATGTGGTTTCCCTGAGCTGGGAAGATGGCATCTTGGGATTGTGGCCACACTGGGAGGTGGTCTTCCTACACATGAAAAGATCATGACTCACAAAATGGCCTTATAATGGGAAGAAATAACTTCTGCATGAAGCCAGGAAGTCAGGGAAGACCCCGGTTCTACCTCTCCTCCCAGCTCCTAGAGCAGGACCCACCACAGAACAGGCCAACACAAACGTGTACTGAGGGAAACAAGTCACAGACGTGTCCAACAGACAGTGTTCCCAATGCATGCAGTGTGAAAACCAGGCCTCTGTGCACGTTTGTTTTAAGAACAACTCATAAACTGAGAACATAGCTCAAAGTAGGGTGCTTGACTAGCAAGTACTAGGCCCTGAGCTCAATTCCCAATACTGGGGAGAAAAAAAAATAGATTCCTCATTGACATATTCATATTCTTTCATAGACTCTGAATTCCTAATATACATATGTATGTATAAACTCTGTAATCAAGCTAGCTCATATTCGCTTACAGATTGCTTGGAATTATTATTCCCTCATTTTAGTTTTAAACTTTTTATTTTGTCCTACCAAAAATAATTTTTAATTTTAAAAGAGAAATGAATTTTGTAATTTTTTGATGTGTCCTTACCATGAAACTTTATTACTAGCAGGGTTGACTATAATGAGATTGTATTAATTCATGCATTTTATTTTGTTTCTTTAGGGATACATTGTTTAAAATTTAGCAGATCAATTCATTCCTTGTACTTCAAAGAGTGCCAATAACTTAGTAGGCATTCAAAAAATGAATGTATGTATGATTACACAAAAGTATTTGCAAGTTGGCACCACTCTTCATGGAAAACTTTCTAGTAAACTTTCTGACTTCACATGAAGGTCACTCTCTGCAGGAACTGTATAGTGAAAGTCATAACCATGTTATGGCAAACTTGCAGCAACTGTGCATTGAATCACTCTCTTTTACACATTCATAAAATTTATATTTCAAAATGCTTATGAATAACTCACTCTGGTCATTTCCTGAGATGGAGAAGATTGGGGGAGGGCAGGTTTCAGGGGCAATCAGGCATTCTATTTTAGACATTTTAAATTTGTAGTGCAAGAACTGTTAGGAGGCATTTGGGTATATAGACTTTATGCAGCAATTGGCATACAATTTTTAAAATAGTTTGCTGAAAAAAACTCTATATGCAGTGTGGTCCAATTGGAGACAGGCTTTTTAAATTAGTTATAAGAATGCAAAATTTTCATATAAAAGCTATTATTAAAATTGTTCTGGCAAATGGTGTCAGAAGGAATCATCTTTTCTTTCTCTTGCACACTCACATGCACACACACGGAAACATGAGTGCACACAAACCCACAGGCACACATCTAAGCACACACAAAAATATGCATACACACAAAACAACCACCCAGAGGCTGAAGCAATTGGTGCACACTATGTATACACTACCCAAAGCACTTCATTCATAATTCCAGCAGCCCAGCTTTATGAATCTTTCCCTTTCAAGTGAAAGTGGGTTTAAGCATCATTAGAGAAAGAGAAAATATGAATTTGCTTATTGCAGAAAACCTTAGCAGCATCTAATAATAGCACATGGGACTACTGCCACCAGAAACAGCAAAAGCAGGGACTTAGAAAGACAAGACCGGGTATCTTTCACAAAGTTAGACCATATCCAAGAACCTCTCTCCACATTTTATAGCATATTTTTTTTCCTGAATACTAACATGCACTATGAGGAATATAATTTGTCGATATTATGTGTAAAACACAGAGCTACACACATACTCAATGCACAAAAAAACTCCCAAGTCTTCATATTGGATCAGAACACTGGTCCTTCTTTCACGCACCTTCTTTTTTTATTGTCAAGGACGGACTCCTTTTTTGACTATAATAAAGATTTTTATTTATTCAATAATCACCTGAGGAAACAGGAAACACATAGGACTGATGTGATAAATACATATATTCTTATGGAGTTAAAATATTTTACAAGTCAACTACAATTAAGTTTTGCTCTAATTTCTGAATTTGTATCTCTACTTTGGCAAAAGTGCTGATATAAAAGCAAACCAAATACTTCAAGATAGTAAATCTAGGATACTTAGCTTTCTACTGTTCTCCCATGACAGACATCCCTGTGGTGACACGGACAGTATTTCATGAGTGCATATTTGAATATCCTGGGTACATCTGCTGGGTGTTTTCTCCTCGGTGCTGAAATACCCTTTTCCCAATGGTAGCTCTCTTCCTGAGACTTCAGTCTCGAGTTCCAGGCCCTTCACCTCCATGCCAACAGCGCTGCAAAGAAAACATTTCCTCCAGCGCGGAGACAAGAATTGGCTTCTCCACTTGGCAACAGATCCCGTGTTGATGATTTTTAAAAGAGTAACTATTCAGTTCAAGGGCCCTAGAGAGGCTGATGACTGTAGCTCCGGTCATTTGAGGGAAAAAGGAAAGAGATTATTAAAAGCCAAGGGCAGGACATGGAATATAAAACATTTACTTTAATTAAAATAAATCAAGTAAAAACAAGTTTTGAGCAATAACATATGGAGCTCCTTACAATTAGATTAAAGACCCATAGATACATAGATTCATGTCTTTGATGTGTCTGGACTTCAGATCAATTATACACATGCTAATGTCCAATTTCCATAAGAATACAGTAAATGACAATTATATGTTGGCTTAATTTTGTTTGACAAAGGCACTCTCCAGACTTCTTAGCAAGAAACTTGGTTCTGTTCCATGTAGGTTCACTCCTGGAATCTACAAATTTTGGGGAAGAAGAAACGAACTAATTTGTATAATAAACAGACCCAATATTCATCCCCTCACTGTTCTGGAGTAAAAAGAGGCTGAAGAATGCTTGGAGGTTCTTAATCTCCCTTCTGAAGGAAGGCCTCTGGGGAGGAGGCTTCGTGGAGGACTGGGAAGACTGAGGCACTTGTGTCTGGGGTCCCCTGGAAAAAGTTTCAGGAAGGATGGGCAACCCCACCTCTCTTGGGCACCTTTCCCTTGGCTCCTTTTGTCTCTTCTAAGTATAGGAATGCAAGGTTATTTTTCAGAAGAGAAAATATTACTCAATATGACATTACCACTTAAAAATAATTTTAGTCACCTGACTAGAAAAGGTTAATTGAAATGAGAAAGGGTAGGGTCCCAGAAAAAAAAAAATTAAATAGTAATAAAACTTGATGTCGTAATGAGAAAATTCTGGCTTCTCCTTCCATTTCTACCATGAACTAGCTATGTGGCTTGGATTATCTCACCAAGTCTCTGTTGGTGGAGTTTCTTTCTTTGGTGAAGGGCTTCGACCAAACTCTCAAGCTTCTCCCTACCCATGACTCCACGTTACTGTGCATAAGGATGGTTGGCCGCCATGGCTGAGGAGCTCACACAGGAAAACCACAGCAGGACGGTGGGTGGCCTCTCCTCCAACACACATGGAAAGTGAAGAACAGTCAATCTCCACTTCTGATCTCTGGATGGAAGTGAGGGGCACCCTAGGCCCCAGATGGGGAGATGGCATCCCCATCCCCAATCCTCCCTGTCATCATCCCCAACAGATAGAATCACAACAAGTGGATGGGACAAAGGGGCTGCGGGGTCAGTGTGTGTCTGCACTGTGTGGTGTCCAGTCGCCATGCAAATCAGCACAGAGACCGAAACATTTCCCTTGCTAAAAGTCCATTTCTAAAAAGATCTTTGGAAGTAATTAAAGCCTAAGATGAAATGGTTGGTGAGAAGAGGACAGGAGATTTCAAGAGGGCACATGTTGCTCAGAAACCCACCCATAATCCCCACTCAAGTTCCCTTCCAAAACTGAAAGGCCTTCATTAATGTAAAGCCACACATTTCATCTTCACATTACCAAATGCAAATGCACGTGTCCATGCTCAGAAGGCAAGGCAGCTGATATAAAGGCCTCCTTCCTCCTTCCCAATGCTGTGCTCAGTGCCCAGATCTCCTGAAGGTGGTATTAATTTCCTCTCCTAATAATTTCTGGGTCGTTAAGTTCATTGCATTCTACTTTGCACCCTCCTTATCAGGCCTGTGGAGCCTTGTGCCGTGTCCCCCAGGAGGCCAGCTGCCATGTCAGAAAGGCTCACACTTTCAAAGGATTAATCACACCTCTCTGGTGCTTTGAAAGACCTCGTGCTAATCTGCAGCCTTTCTGTGAGGTTGACCCTGCTTGCCTTCTTGGGAGTGACAGAGAGGACAGTGGCGTGCTAGGGATGGGGGGGGGGGGGGACATTCCAGATCACACCAACATGAGCGATCCTGCCAGTGCAAAATGCATCAGCCCACTGGTATTTCTCTTTTCTTCTTCCTTTAGAGGGAAGAGTGAAAGTAAAGGTCACTTCAATATGCATAAATTGGCCTTTTGATGAAAGACACTTGAAGGAATTGGGCTACTTGTAATAGGAATCCTAATTCAATTGAATGATGCGACCTAATCTGACCCCATTCACAGGGGGTCTTCAGCCTAGGAACTGGCCCAATGTGTAAACGCAGAATTTGTCCGTATTTCAGATGTCCTTCTGATGCTACACTGAAGGATTACTTACACTAAGTTGTAATCAGCAGTGCCATTCGCATACCAGAGCTGAGGCCCCAGGCACTGATACTCTTTGTTGCTATCTATTAAAAGTCTCTCAAACACATATTCTTCCCTCTCACACACTGGATATTTAATTATTTTCTCACCTCATGTGTTAGAGTGTTTTAAGAAGACATTGGAAATCAATGCATCTTCTTTTCTTTTTCTTGGGAATTATGGCTGGTGCATCTTAACTGAACTAATGGAAATTTGTCACCTTATGAGTCATGGGGAGTACAGGGTAGTGAAGAGAAGAACTGGAAAGAACAGAGAGGTCAGGGATGTGGCCCGCAGTTGCTGAGGGCTCCTGCAGACAGGGCGGGGTTGGAAAGCTGCACACACAGCGGTAAATCACGTCAGGTCTGCTCTGGCTCTACATCTTATCTGATATTTTAACACATGTATTAATTTCTAGAAATGCAGAAAATGCAGACATAAAAATAATCACATACAGTCTACGCATCATTATTCCCCATAAATTCAGCACAGCTAAGTCATGTGTGAATCATGTTTTCTTCAGAAACCATAGAAAAGTAATGAGCCTCCAAACTCTGCTCTTTGATCCTTCTACAAAATCTGCAAAATGAACCAACAATTCTCTGCATTAACTTCCAGGATTAATGTGAGTACTTTCAAGGTTTAAAACAAAGTCCTCCACCGAACTTTCTAATTTCAGAAGAGGACACATATAAGGTGATGCCAGTGTATTTCATTTGCACAAATGTGCAAAGAAGATGGGGTTTGTGGTGGTCTATGGCTGGCCTCATCTTCTTTGCTTCTTTGTTTCCATTTTCCTTCATGCCCTCAATGCACTGAGGAGCAGGAGGAAAAAAATGGACCTATTGATAACGTCTCCCTGTTTCTGATTCCAGTCTCTTTTACAGAGAAGGTCGATTTCTTAAAGTGTCATCTCTCCGCTGATCTCAACAATGGCAGCAACTGCTGTGGCACCATGGAAGGTGTGCTCACCTCCTTCCCTGGATCCTCACTTGTCTTTCCAGCAAAAATGTCCCCAGTGTCCCATCCATGGCTCCACCGGCTGCACGCACTGGTGGTGTTGGCAGTTTGTGGCTTCTGGATCATCCTTTATGGACAAGATCAGAACCAAGTGGAGCATTCACTGGCTCAGCCCACAGAGACTCTGTCTATTGCATGGGCCCAGGGCTGCCTGAGAACCCCCCTCCATCCCTGCCTGGCCAGCCTGTGGCCCTCATCCTCTTGTCTGTCCTTCCTGCTTAGGTTCCAGTTAACAGCCTCCACCGTTGGTCTCTCTGATGGAACCCTATTTCCCATCCCAGACCCAGCCAGCAGATACCTGAGAGGTGTGGTTCCTCGTGTCCTCTGTGTCTCAGGCTCTTCTCACCTTCTCTTCTTTCTGCTCACAGGAATCTCCCTACTCACCCCGCCACGCCTAGCCTCGATTCTGAGTTCCCAGCTCATGTCCACAGCAGGGATCCAAGGAGCTTGTGAATGACAGGGCACTGTGGCAGCAACAGTGAGGTGACCTTGAGAAAGGACAGGCTGCAGATGAGTCAAGAAAGAATGAGAACCAAACTCCAGCCAGATGCTTATTTTTTTCCTTAAAGCCAAGCTCTTCCCATCTTTAAATGGACTTATTTATGCTTTTCAGAAATGTTTTGAAGTGTCAGATCTTAAGTGAAATTCAGGCTTTATTTCTCACACTTCATTGATAAATGAGATACTTTTTTGTTTCCTGGACTCTGGAATGTAAAAGGCCCCTTTCACCTGGGTAACTGGGTGATGAAATAGCTGACGGAATAAATGTCTGTACCATTAACTCAAATGCTGGCACCTTTTCAGAAGTTAAGTATTTCCTCAGAGAAGAACCTTTCTGGGTGATGTTCCTTCCTTCTCAAAGATATTGTATTGTATAGAATTAGGGAAAATGATAACTGATCATAGTTCATCGATTAACATTTACAGAGTACCTTCTCTAGATCATCAAATGCTAGATCATTTAAAAACAAAAAGACAAAGGAGAGTAAAACAGATGATGATCTTTTTTTTTCACAAGGCTTATATCTATCAGTCCTCTATTCGAAAATAAATTTGGAATAATAGGATCTGACCTGCTACCAACTCAGATAGCACCTGTGAGATCCTTGTGGATCACTGTGTTTTTCTAAGGCTTGAGTGATTCATTAATACAGTGGGGTAATAGCACCTGTCCATGGGTCTTAAGAAGTTTTTAGCAAGCCCATGAAACCACAATGTGAAGTCACTTGAGGAACTGTAGAGTTCTCTGCTAAGACAAGGGAATGGAGGAAGGGAGATGGGATGAAGAAATCTCACTTTGCTTCTCCATAATTACTATGTGCACGGCTCTGAAAAGAGATTTCTTGTTTGGACAAATAATTTTCTTACTGTAGTACATTTGAGCTTTTCAAATAACCCTGTATACACATCAAAGAAGATTCATTTTGCTTTCAGCTAAAGGGTATCTCTTCAAAAGAGATATAAAACCAAAATTGCAAATCAAATAATAATTGAACAAGAAACTTCTATGTAGTGTTTAAAAGTTCATAAATCGCTTTTACTTCCCCTTCACCTCATTTATCTGGTTTTGACCTTGAATGTGTTTATCTGGCTTAGGCCATTTTGTTATTATGTAATATCTTTGCAAGACACATTTAAAAAGTAAAATGCAAAAAAGCTTTCCCAACACCTTCAGATCCAGTCTCAAAGGTAAGAATTGTGGTGAGGTTGTCAGGAAGCTCCACTTCTAGATGCACCTCTGAAAAGCAGTACGTCCCTAGCCCGGTAGTCATTGCTTCCTGGGACTTGCCAGCCCTCCCCAGGCTGAACTGCACCGCTGAGGAACACATCAATGTGCCCCCAGGTACAATACACATGATACCTTGGGGGGTCCTCTGGAAGTCAGGCTTTCCTGCAGCTCTCAGTCACTGACACTGCCGGGTGACTGGGGCCCAGGTGCAGGCTCTTGTTTGAAACATGAGCCGCAGCAGAGACTCACTATTTATTCCAAACCAAAGGGGGAGAAATCAACTCTCAGGATGTATTGACCTAATAGAGATCTGGTATAAAAAGAGTAAAAACAACAAAAATTATTTTGTATTATACTTTGAGATTTTTACTTAAAAACAATTTAAATGCATAATTTTTGTTCCAATATGTATCTGTAGCAGTCTGTTTTGCTTCTACAAGCTGTGTGATTTAACTATGCATTGAAAGTGTGTGTGTGTGTGTGTGTGTGTGTGTGTGTGAGAGAGAGAGAGACAGAGAGAGAGAGAGAGAGAGAGTATTTATTTCAGAATTGTAATGTTTTATTATCCCAGGTAACCAAGAACTCTGAAAACATTTTCTTAGTTTCTGTATGATAAACCAAGACACTTCAGAGGAGAAGGTGGGTTGGTGGAGTAGCTCAGTAGTACAGGACTCTGTTAGCATGGACCAGGCCCAGAGTTTAATCCCTAGGGTCACAAAAGAAAAGAAAGAGTAGAAACTGACGGCTTATTTTTACAAACCTACAACACGTATTGTGGTCCCTCCACAAATGGAATATTCAATAATTACTTGTTAAGCAGAATACCAATTGTCAAAAACAACTTTAAATGCTTTCCAAAAAATGGTAGCTTAATTTTGGTTTGCTTTTATAAAAAAATCAGCATGAGGATAATTATTTTGAGGATCACAAAATCTTTTGAAAGACTTTAGGTTATTTGAGATACCATAAGCTATCATAAGATTATGAAAGACTGGAGTTCCAAGGAGTGACATGAGGATACTAAATAAGTATAAATTATAAATTGAGTTGCTGAGCACCAAGTCCATCTGTCAACAGAAAAAGGAGGCTTAGAAGTCAGAGCTGATCAGCAACCAGCCTTTCAACTTAGTACCGTCCTTGACAGTATGAAAGGGACATTTGCAAACCCAACAGCCTCATCTGAGGGCAGAAAACCAAGACGGCCATGTTAGGCCATCTCCAATGTTGCAGCGATAGATGGGAAGCGTTGAGATGGAAAAAGGGTTAAGCACTGAAAACTTAACTGCTACATTGGAAATCTAACAATTTAATGCCCCCCTAAGTATGCCCTAGGCCACTAAGTCAGTGTTTTGATTAACAATGTTTTGATTGACAATGATTTGATTGACAAAGCTTGACATCTTCTGTTTTTTCCAATGATTATTTCTTAATAGTAGTATCTTCCAACTATAGAGTTTCCCAATAGATTTTCTTATCCTCAGCTGTCCCGTTTGTAAAATGAGCACAGGGACACCTGCTCTGCTGTCACAGTCACTCCAATGCACAGCAGTGTTCCGTCTGTCCCTCTCGGGATGGTGGTAGGTTAAGTGTATTCCCCTTCCTCTGAAATGGGCAGTCGCCAGTTTATGAATTGACAGCGTTGGCTGAGAGAACGAGTCATGGTTCACTTCAAAGCAGAAGCCATGCGGAGCCAGGGTACAATTTTCTGGTTCTCTTTCTACTGCCCTGGGCAATGTCACTGTGACCAGCAAGTTCCGGGGAGTGGAGCCTTCATCAGTCTGCATCCCTGCCTGGAAACGAAGTGGAGGGGAACCCACACCAACTCCAAATGGACATGCAGAGTGAACAAAGAAGAAGCCCAATCACTCTTTGTTAAGCTACTCAGCATTGGAGGTTATTGGCCACTATGGTATACCCTGGTCTGCCCTGAGCGATCTCCTTTTCAGATTCCTCTAACATTAAAATCAGTGTGTGCAATGTGGTCACCACTCTACTTCAGTAGGACTCAGTCCTATAGCTTAAGCCAGCTGGACGGCCAGGGAAGGAACTTTTTACTTTTAAACTGGAAGTTATACAGTCTGAAACAAATAGTATATTTAAAGTTTGAAAAACATAAAAAACAAATAGAGATGACTGGCCTAAGTAATGCTCTGACTAAGAATGATTTTGTTTTATATTCAAATTGCTCCTAAAAGTGACAAAACAGACTTTTTCACATCTGAGTTCCATCGGATGCAGTTGGTCAGTTAAGTAGCAACACTGCATAGTTTGTACACATGGTGGCATTCACTAAGCGTAGCAGAACTCACAAAAAAAGAAGATTATGTTTTTGCACCAGTAACACATACACCTCTGCATACCTACACACATGTACACAGCACTGTCTATGTGCTAAAACTCTATGTGCATCAAAGTCTTTATCTTGTCCAAGCATTTTGAACTCTATTGCTTCCTGAGATCACAAATTATTGTGAAGCACAAAATACTTTTGCAGAATGCTCTTAAGCCATTGTGGAGCAACGAAATGTCATCAAAGCAACGGATATTTTCTCCAAAAAAAAATTACACACAATCACAAGCACACACTTTGCATATAGTCGTGGGAGATGTGCTAATTTGTTGCAGCCCATGTTAGATCCTGGGTTAAGAATTGTGGCATAACCACCCTAGTATATCCCCACTGTTACTAGGGTCTGTAGCATATTGGAATGTTTTGCATCACCCTCACATACTTATTGGTAGTGCACAGTTCATTGACTGCCTCTGAATAGGAAAGACACCCTTGCATGGAACTGTCCCATGCATTCCATCTCCGGTATTTGTGTAGGAGGAATTTGTGTAGGAGAAGCATTAGTCATCCTTCCATCTTTTATCTTTGGCTCTGGAACAAATGAGGCTTTCTTCCCAATCCCCAGTATTTGAAGATTCCATATGAATAATAATTTCAGAGTTGTCATAGAAAAAGGGATCATACATTTGGGGGGAGGAGAAAGAGACACAGAGTAGAGCTCAGTGATGACATGGGCAGTGGAGAGAAGGTCCTGGGCGCTCCAAGTCCCCAAGGAGCCAGTGCGTCATTCAAAGGCAGAAGATCCATAAACTACTTGGCCATGTTTTGACATTTTTTGCTTCCTCAGACTAAACCTAAATTCGTAAGGAATTTGTACTCGTCCTGTGAAAGCACCGGAACCTTGGTGATTAAATACAAGAATGGCATGTGACCTGTTAGCCTTTGATTTAAAGGAACTTACCTCTCTGAGACACTGCCTAACCACCTGGGAACACCAACGGTGAGGTGAGGAGGGACTGCAAACCCTTCAGCAGCAAGGCTGTCCTCATTGACCCCTCCATAGGGGTGATAGAGTTTCACAGAGAGGGACATACCTTCTTGTTATTGGATTTTATAACCTGGATTGTTCGGGAATCTGTTCGAAGCCTGAATTCATTTTTCAAACCCAAAGCAGACAGCAGAATTGCTTTAAGACAGAAGCTTACATTCCCAGTAATGGAGATAAGAGGCTTATCATTCCTGTAGCAAGTGCCCAAGTGCATCTGTGAATCACATCCCCTTCTAAATGAGCTGTGGCGGGGGCCAAGCCAGCTCTGGGCTGTTATCAGCCCCTGATGCACGTACAACAGCACACGGCACAAAGATCAAGGGTCATTGATCTCTCGCCACACACTGGTCTGGAACTACAGCTGCAGCATGAATGCAGGCCGTAAAGACCCCACGCCTACGTGGCGACTCTTCCCACCTTCCTTACAGCCACCGCCTGTCAGTATGCACACGTTTACAATGCATTGCGCAGCCGTGTTGTTCACACAAACACACATGCAAGTACACAGTCTGGGTGCCAGGATCCATATCTTGATGAATCAATAATTTCATACATGCTGTTCCATATTTTGCTATTTTTTTAATTTGTAATACATTTTACAGATGTTTTCAGATCAGCAAATAAAGACTAAGATTTTTTTTAAGAACGAACAATATGAAACATTATACACTGTCTAAAAAATCGAACATTCTAAAATGGAATTAAATGAAAACAGTGTCTTTCTCTCCCAACATCTTTGCTCCATCAGAGGCGGTTACTGGTAAAGTTTTTAAGTAGAAAAAAAAATTCAAAGAAATAAAAGAAAGAAACAGAAAACTAGGTGGCTGTCAATCACTTGCTACCTTCCAGTGAATCTATTTCTCCATCCCTCGGACCTGGGCTGGCCTGTGACTGTTTTAACCCAGAGAATGCGGCAGGACACAATAGTCAGCACTTGTGGCTGAGAAATTCAGGGAGACCAGACGCCAGATAAGAAAGAAGGGCGTGCTAAGGAGGAATTGTGACAGCACGCCACAGGGTGCTCAGGATGACTGGACTCCACACCCTCACAGGTAAGAGTTTACCCAGTCGGATGCACTGTTTCTTTTTTTAACTGTGATGAGCTTTCAAGCTTCCTTTTGCAGCTTTGACAGTTGCATGTACGGGCAGATGTGTTTTTCTCTGTGAACAATAATCTGTTAACATTTTTTACCTTCATAACGATACTCTTTCCACTAATTACAATGCTTTTATATACTAAGAAAATTAATTCATTTTATGCCATGAATTTTTTAGTATTCCTAGAATCAAACATCCATCTCCCCATCGTGGTTATAGGTATCAGCAGACTTCCACTCTGATCTCTCCTTGTTTTGTTTTTCCAGTGATTCTGTGTTTGTTTTTTCATTTAATAATTGAGGGAGCTCCAACTTGCGTTACTGCAGTAAGTGAGGTACAGATCTAGTTGAATTCTTTTCTAGGTGGCTACTGTTTCCTAAGTATTTAAGAGCAAACCTTATATGCTGAGAGTTCCAGGCCTGGGAACATAGTTCAGTGGTGGAGCACTTGCCTCATACGCTTGAGGCCCTGGGTTTCACCTCCAGCAAAATAAGATAAAATATTCATTTCTATCTGAATTTTTCTTCTATCCCCTGATTCATGCACAAGTTCTTGTTTTTAAATTTATTCTCAATTGAAAATTTTAAAATAAGGAATAAAATAATTTGATACCTATAGATGTCATTAATAGATCTGAGTCTAAAATTTCAAAGAAAAGATTCTAGTAAGGTTCATAGGAATGCCAATGGTCATCAGATGATTACATTATAAAATTATTCTTCAGAAACTATAGAGAACTTTTCTAAAAACAAACTCACATTTTCTAAAGAACCAAAAAAAAGAAAAATGGCCTTTTTCACTAATGCTCTTTAGAAAGGGAATACAATAGTGTTCTATAATTTTTTGCAACACTTTTAATTAGCAAAATTTACTCTAAATTCTTTCCGTGTAAGTCAAGCAGAACAAAAGATTAATTCTATTTGAGCAGACATGGCCCAATTTGCTCTGGAAAAAATGAAAGTAGCCAGAGAAGAAACAATTCCTTAAAATCCTAAGGAAAACCCCGTTCAGGGACGACATTGTCCCTCCCACCATGAGTGGTGATCTAGGAAAACTGCTTCAGTATCTCCAAACCTCTGTGCATCCCAGAGCACTGAATAAAATGTCAGGTCAAAGAGAAGAATGTTTGGTCCCAAGGCCACATGTTTCTAGCTGAAACTTCCTCAAGCTCCAAAGCATATCAAGGACAAATAAACATTTAAGTAAAGGTTGTGATTTTTCTTTTTGTTGTTCTGGGCATTGGAATGTTGTGAATTTTGTTTTTAAATATTTATCATCCGGAATCCTTCCAGGCAGAGTTAGAACATTATAACAGCGAAAGGTGAGAATGTATTATCCACCTCTCTGAATTTATTTGGTCACTCGAGACATGATCATGAAGTACTTCCATACATGTTTGCGTGGTGCTGATCTCTGCAGATCACTGGGTGAAGAGCAATCCATCCCAGAGGTGGGCAGGGGGGACTCTGAAGGAGACCTACGGCAAGAGACCACATACCGAAGTACACAGGAGGCTGGAGAAGCCCAGAAGGTGCCGGAGGAGGCCAAGGTTGACGAGAGCAGAGCTCATCCTTGAGTAGGAAGGAGCACACTCAGGTGGAAGGAACCCAGCTCCTCAGCACTGTGGATAAGCTGCATGAGGGCAAAGAGAAACCCACTGCTGGCTGGGGAATCTATCCCCAGGACTTGGGATTAATAACCACGTGTTTCGTCTTCCACTGATAAAGCTGGACACATGTTTTCTCTGGTCACTTTTGGGCTGGTAGGATGAATTCAGAGACCTTTCCAGTCGTAATCTGGTACCGCCCTGTGTGGTCAAGCGTATGAGAAGGGAGACTCGGCTTCCCGATTCAGTCCTGAGAGACGTGGGTTCTTACCGCAGAGAAGGAAAAGACGTCTTTAAAAGGCAGAGCACTTTATTTTACGAGGTAAAAAATAACCACACTGCAGCATTGTGAGCGCATGACTCCTCACAATGTGAGTGCTGTGTAACCAAGGAGTCATTATCTAGTTCTCTCCTTCTTTAAAACAAAGATGGAGCTGAAAACCCAGGAGCTGCGAGGTGCAGGATGATTATTCCGTTCATTACTTGGTAACTGGAAGTATAATTATCAAGTAATCTGCATGAACATAATTACGTATTTACATAGTCTTTGCCATGTAATTACAGAGGAGTTCAGTGATTATACAGTACACTCCTGGAAAAAGAAAGTGATACCAAAAAACAATCAAAAAAAAAAAAATCTGTGAGATGTAGTCATTTCAGAGAGAATCCAACGTGAGGATGACTTATTCCAGGAAAGGCCTCAACCTTAACATCAAGTGAAAACAATAAAAATCAGATCAATTTCCAGTCACAAAAACCAATCAGAGACCATTTGTGAATTATGGAGCCTGCTGAGACCAACAAACCATTTTTTCAACCACTCAGTGTTCAAGGAAAGGGAACAACTTGCTTTTGTGTTTCAAAATGAAGAGTGTTTTTTAAAATATATTTATTAGTCTAATCATCTGTAACTCAGCCTTCTTTCACCCATTATTAAATCACAAGTGTCTCTTTTATATTCTAAGATGTTTAATAAGTAGGTAAAGAAAAATGAGAAGGAATAAAGTTGAACTGTACTGATCACTTAACAAAGTTCTGAAGCTTCCCTCTACCCAAAGAGAAACATTAAGTACTTTATTTTTTAAGATTTCTAATATGAATGATCTAATAAAATCCTGGCCTGAAATTTTTAAGCATTTTTTAACTGAGTTCTGATTTTTAAAGTCTCCCTGTTGACTGAAAATTGATTCTTGTTTTCTGTTTGTAACAGCTTAGGTCACAGTGATTTCAATGATATACTCTGCACAGTGGATTGTATTCCTTAAGAAAGTCTATCTCAAATGGTTTGCATCGAACAACAATTCCTCTAGAAATGAATGAAAATAGGCTACTGCATACATACCAGAGATGAGTAAAACCTAAACTGCAACACACACACACACACACACACACACACACACACAGAGCAAGCACAAATCAATACTTGAGATCCTTTCCTGTGAGTCACTGTCCTCTCCAAAACATTTTCAGCACTTCATCTGGCTCTAGTTGTTTCTGTCCAACTAGTTAGGCAAACTAACTCTCTTGGTTCCATGAACACTGTTCAATATGTCCATGAGATAATTTACTGCCCTTTTTCACAGTTAAAGCGATAGAAGAACGTAACTTAAGCATGAGACAATCAGATGTCAGGCTTTTGAGAACTTTCACTGCAGAACGGCAGAGAAGACATTCTATCTATGCTTGACAAAGATGTTACAGACCAGTTCAATAGCTCTGGTGAAAAAAAAAAAACAAAACAGCAACATGGCATCTTTAAAAGACTCCTGCCCCTAAATTTTAAAAGGTAACAAATGTTCAATATCTAATCGTCTTTCTTTAAAAATCTTGATTTTCTGTAGAGATATAGTCACATTCCCTGGCCACATGAGAACAGTCACAGCACACAAAACCTCCAAAAATTCAGTCAGGTGCATCGCAACCCCTCTGTGATCTGCTCCCTGATCTGGAGACCCAACTTCTAAAGCAACCAGAAGAAAAGGAGAAAAGATGGACCCTAGCCTGGGCCCCATGTTTCACAAACTCACCCACCAAACCTTTTCATAAAGCACACACATGGGCGGCTTATTGAGTTCGCCCCATGAATCATGCTGCTGCAGCCCCCTGCTCCCTTCTCCGAGCTGCCTCCTCCACCGTGAACAGAAGTCCACTCTGTATGAGTCATGCTGATCTGTGGGATGCGCCTCTGCTCTCATCTGAGATGAGCAAGGTTTGGAGGAATGAGCGGAGACCAGGCTGCAGAAGCAATCAGGAGATCCAAACCAGAATTGGTGACATGTGAATGTTTTCTCCACCACGGCGCAGGGTGCACCGATTCCCGAATAGGGAGGCGCAGAGCTCGGATGGGGACAGGTGTCCACTTTCTCACTTTAGGCATCTGTACAGAAGAGCTGAGGAACCTCACGCAGTAAGAAACAATTTCAATTATTCAGGAATGTGTGCCAACGTAGGTCTAGATTTTTAAAAGATTCAATGTGAGTTTTCAAAAAATTAAACTTTATAATTTCTGTCTTATTTAAGTAATTGCACTTAAAGTTTTTATTTTCATCACTTAGGACTTATATTTTGTGTTTAGTGGGTGAGTTTGAGTTTTTAAAAGAAATAACTCTTACAAACCTAAATAATCAAAACTTCTCATTTTGTAATTGTTTTTACTTTACATTTTAAGCAAACTATATTCAGATTGTGAACATTCGAGCACAATTACATTTGTAGTCCTTTACAACATTACTCTCAATAGAAAAAAAATGTTTTTTAAAAAAATATTTGTTATAAAAGTACTTAGTGATTTTGGTTACTTTAAGTCAAAAAGAAATTGTGGGTACACAATATACTTACACAGCACACATGCTGTCTCTGAGCTTATCAGGTATCACTGGCTTTGTATGGGAGTATCCAGCCTGCAAGGGTCATGAAGAGGGTCACATTTCTTTAGCATTAATCACAGGAAAACCTCAACTTAGGATGTATTTTTCAATTTTGACATTCTAAGGATCTGTTTGGCAAGAAAAGATGATAAAACATCTTTTATTTAACATTTTGTTAAGTCTGCCTCACAACTTCCAAAAATTTAGACATATGGTATGCAGACTTCCACTCATGCCTTGCCCTGAGCCCCCAAAATATTGAGAGCTGTGCAACTCGCTCTCCTGTCAATACAGGATGTTTGTTAAAGTGGCCCAAATGCTGCTCCCTTTCTTAAGAACCATCAGTACCAGGATCACTGTCATCTACACCAAGCTTCCAGCACCAACAAGCATTCTCTTTACATTCCTCCCAAGAAAGGACTTTGAAAAGCAGTGTATGCTGGAAGCAATAATGCACATTGGTATCTACCACTGGCATATTGGGGTTGTTTGTTACGTAGCATCATCATGGCAGAAGATAACTGACATAATGAATAGAGTTGAAAAATACAGACAAGGTCTATGAAAAGCACTAGAAAGTAAAGAAAAGGAAATATCATGGTTCAAACTCTGAAAGGGAGGCTTTGGGCAATGATGACCCAGAAGTTTCTGGAAAACATTGAACATTCTGGTGATGCACATGAAAATGGGCCTGTAGAACGCAGGGCAGAATATATGATGAAGAGCTCCAACAGAGGGAAAGAAAAGAAAGGTATTCAGAGAAAATTGAGAGCAAAGTAAGAATAGCATCAGATTAAAAATCCACCGAGGAGACAGTGAAGAGCAGAATCCACACTGAGGAAAATTCAGTTGGTGCTGCAAGAGACAAGCAAGCTGCTCTGGAACGAAGAGGAGAATGGGAAGGAGACGAAACGCGGAAGAGAGGGCAGTGGCCACTGAAGAGTGAGGCCTCGGATGCAGCCTGCAGATGATCTATTCTGAATTTTGGAAAATGTAAAGGAAAGCACCTCTTGAGCCCAGAGAGGATCTGCAACTACAGGTTGAGAGGCCCCCAACATTCCAGGAAGAAACCAAAAAAACCCAGCAACACGTGCACCCCGGCCAGAGGTGTGAGGACAAAGAATCCTCAGAAGCCTCCAGGCGGAGCTGCAGGGGTGCAGACTCAGAGAAACAAGGCGGAAGATGTCCTGGCTTTGACAACAGGTGCTTGAGGTCACACTGCGTCCTCTGGGAAGGGGCTGCAACCCGCCCACCCTCTACCTGGCCACCTCATCCTTCATGTGTGAAGCCAATAGAGAACCCCGGGAAGACGGCCTCTGCGCGCTTTTATAAAACTCAATTCTCTGCAAAAAGCACAACACTGAAGTCCACCCAGGAGGTTACTGAGGCAAAAGAGGGTCCGGCCTCCTGTGCATGGCCGTAAGGCCTCAGCCTCACAGCCCGTGGGCAGCCCTGCTCCTGTTCTCCATGCTCAGGCTAGCTCAGGCTAGCTGCACCCTCCAACGTCAACCAGCCTGCTTGCCTGCCTATGAAATGGGCACACTAGTACCTACATCAAATCATGGCAAAGCTTTGAAGTATACCCAATATTCACTGTAAAGTTTACCGTATACCCAGTGCAAGTTTGGTTATGATTGGTGCCACAGATATATAATACCTAAGGTGATAAATTGAAGTAGGATCTTTAGAAGGAGCTATGTGAAGGTATGCCAAAGTCTTCTGTGCTCTGTGCCTGTAGGGTCACATTGAGCATTGTCTTTTTGCATCTGATAAAACACCTGAATATTACCTGAATGCTATGTACATTATGAAAAAGATGTATCTGTTTTATGTCTTAAGCATCATGTCAGTATAGGGAGGAAATGGGTGTCACAGGCTCTTTACTCACTAATCAGAGTATAGATCAGCTGGTGGCACACCACCCCCTGAGTTAGAGGTGGATCTCTGTGGAATGGGCCCAGGGCCATCCCAGGGCCCACTTTGGTAACAAATTTGTGTGCGCTGTGACTGGTGACCCCACAAGAGTCATTGGCAGAGAAAGGCAATATGAGGCTGGATTAAGTTCCCAAGTTTGTTTGCATTGGTGGCTGAGACTCAAGGGAAAAGGGGAATGGTCATCTTTGGAGCCACCTGAGGGGTGCTGCCTGGCCAGGGCCTGGAGCTGGAATGCCTCCCTGCAGTAATAGGCAGGAGTCACCTGGGGAACAGGCCAGTCCTTCAAATGACACTGTCTGAGATAAGTCCCAGTAGCCCCTGATGTCTAGAGACCAGGGAGTCTTTCCTTTGGGAGCCTCAGCAACGGGGAGATTGGAGCTCCAGAGAGTAGTAGGGAAAGGATCACACCATCACAGGCACACAGACTTGACAAGTAAGGTCACGCTGGTCGAAAGGGTCACATGAATGAATAAATGGCAAAACAGTATCAGTATTCCCCCCATCCCCAGCTTTCCCACAGAAGGGCCATGGCTAGTTTTCTTAATCTAATAAAATCATGCCTCAAAATTATGTTGTCCCCACAGTTTAATTAAACCTGACTTCTTGCCAAGACTTGCCTGGCATTTTCCAGGATGTCACTCTTTTAAAAATGTTATAGAATCCATCTATAAAGCAGTGGTTACACACTTTTCTAACATACATTTAAATGAAATGTATTAATATCCCAACACTCCTGATTCATATACACTTTACTGACATTCAGAGTTCATGGAGAAAATTATTCCTTCTGCAATGAATCATGCATATTTTGAGTCCTTCCTAATCTCCTGTTACAACTCAATTACATGCATTTCCATCCCAGAAAAGCTTGTACCAGGTTCTTCATAACCCACTAAACATCTAGTGGGAAGACTTTGCAGATGCATTAAAAAACAGCATGAGATTTATAAAATTGGAGATATATTTTTCTTCAAATTCAGAAACAGAATTGTTGGAAAACTCAATGACTAGAATCCTGTTCTTTGATGCAACATGTATATCTGAAGCCAATCCTGAGAGAAATCGTTAAATTGACCAAGGGTTTTCTAGACTTCCTTTTCATTTCCAGGCTTAATATTTTCACATTATCTGGTCTTCCCTATCATAAACAGAAGGAGCTTGCAAATTGATTCATACCAAGGTTTCGTGAACTGGGGTTTGTGTAATCTCAGAAAGAAGTATGTCAGAGACCACCACACCCAGCCTTCTACTCAGCCAACATCTACTCTTTAATCCTCTTGGAAGTATTAAAGTCTCCATCATCCCCAGTGATCAGCTCCCTCAGCGTCCTATTGCTGGGCAAGCTCCTCAGAATGTTCTGGCTTCTTTTGGATCTAAGTTACCATGCTGACTTTCACCCTTTGGCTCCATAGAGACAGCCCACTCATGTTCAGGACAACTTTCCAAGTACTTCAAGAAAGATATTGTATTCATCTTCTGTGGCTCTTTCACTGACTTAATGAGCTTCAGTGACTTCAGCTTTGCCCCTTACCCTGGCTTCCAAATGGCCACCTGTTTCACTCTTGCTTGGATGTGCCCTATGGGTAAACCTGCTTCTCCAAGCCTACCACCCAGAAAACGCTTCATTCTGCTAACAGTTGCTGGGAGCTTTCAGAGTAGTTGGAGAAAGGGTCAAACATGGAAACTATCTAGACTCCTGGTTCTGAATCCTAGCTCTTGAGTTGCGAGCTCTGTGACCTTGAGCCAGTTGCATAACTTCCCCTGTTTTCTCATCTGTGAAAGAGGAACTGTACCACTTAATCAAATAATGGTAAGATTACAGAAAACTAAAGTGCATCAAAGCCCTCAGCAGACTACTACACCCTCAATTAATGATGTGTATTATTTTTATACATCCTATTGCCAGCTAAGAAATGGTGACATCATAAGTGATTAAGATGCCTTATATATCTAGTAAGTATGTGAATATTCTAGAAGCAAGAAAGTGAATTTACACAGTCCCCAAGGGTGACTTCTCTGTTTTCAATATTCTTTCTCCTGGCTCTATTTCAAGGGTACAAATTAATCCATTGTTTCTTTGTGAAATGACACTTTCTATATTTCAAGTATTTCAACATTGGGAATTGAACTGTAAAGTTTTCCAAAATCCCAAAGTAGTGCCTGGGCTTTCTAATTTTATTTGCAATAAATGGCCTCCCAGGTCGTAAATTCTCTATATCATCAACTCGTTCAACTCGCGGGTGCTGTGGGAGAGATTTGTGTTATTGCTGACATTAAATCTACTCCAAACACCTCTTCCTCTTGCTATAGAAAATACTATGGATGTGGCACCTTTTGGAGTCCACTTGTCAGTGGTCCATGACAGAGTAATGTCCAGAGAAGGCAGCCACAGGGAGACAAAGGCCCAACCACACTTGATCTGCTTGTGCACTGAGAGGACCTCACCCTGCTCTGCTGCGGCTGCTGCTGCACAGGGCCCTCAGCAGGGCATGACCAACATGACACTAAAATTGAGGCAAACATTTGTGACTGAAAATGGACCTCTTTTCACACCGTGTGGGTGAGATTCTGACCTTAAAAACTTCTTTCTTCCTTCCTTGTCTAACCACCACCTTAAGATCTGCTGGCTTAGAGCTCAAAGACAAAATGGCAGAGATGAAGATGCACTTTCAGAGACAGAGGCCGAGACAGACCCAGGTACAGACACACGTGCAGATAGAAATGCAGATGCAGATACAAATACGTCTTTTAGGTAATGATGAATTAGAGTCATCACCTGGATTCTCATGGCAGAGTACAGCTTCTCTTCACTAGGGAACTGGTCGTTAAACGTGCACCATGTGGCTAAATGCAGCATTTCAGCAATGTGTGTGGCTTTGTCTTGGCACTTCTTGAGCCACTCACGCTGTTTACTTAGGTCAATGCCATACTTCTCAGGATGTCAGCTTCTGCATTCAGGGCTTTGTCCTTCTCAGTAGCTGTTTATGTATTTGCTGAAAGTACAGTCTATACAAACTGAGTCTTTATCAGTTCATTTCTATAGAAAATTTTGCTCCTCTCAAACAAAATGTACAGGACACTGGCTGTGGCTATGATGTGTCATTCTGCTTGTCTAAATTCAGATGTCTGCGTTGTCTAGCCATCAATACCTCTGCGCTGGCCCCCCTTTTAGAGAAACATGGTTGTTACAGCATCTCTCTCCACTCCCATACCACCTGCAGGCAGGCCACACAAGAGGCATTCCCGAGCTCACACTTGGCGTGCACTATGGGTTGAATCATGCCCTCCAGAGAGAGAAGTTCAAGTCTGCGAACTTGAGCTTACTTGGAAAGAGGGTTTTTACAGATGTAATTAGGATGTGACATAAAATGAGATCATACCAGAGTGGACTCTGACCCCAATAACCAGTGTCCTCATAAGAAGAGACAGAACTGCACAGAGAGCACCCGGTGAGGACAGACACAGAGGGAAGACAGGGTGTGCGGCCACAAGCCAAGAACAGGATGGCCTCCATCAGAAGCTGGAAGAGAGAAGGCGGTTCTGCCCACACCGGATTTCAGACTTCTGGTCTCCAGAAATTGACAGAACAGACTGTGTCGTTTGAAGCCACCATTCCATGGCCATTTGGTACAATAGCAGTAGGAAGTTAATTCAATGCCATATATTTAATTGGCAATGTCTGGCTTCCCCTGCAGAAGCCAGTTTCCTGCTCTACACCAGAGACCTAGAGGGACCATCCAGAGACTGACATCCAGATCTTTGCCTAGGGGCGGGCACACGTTGCCAGTGGTTGTGTCCAGAACACCTGTTTTGATGCTCACTCTACATGGGTCCACATGAATCCAACCCCTGCTGAGCCCTCTCACAGCTTGCCTGCTGTGCCCAGCCTTCCTGACCAGACCTCCTTTTATTGCCTACACCACGACGCCCAGGCAACCCCTGCACCCTGGACTCATCCTCCCACCCTGCTTTTCCAAATGCCCACCAGGCTCTGTTCTCCCATCCTGTCCCCTCTCTGCCAGTTCTCCTAAATATCGAATGTTTGGAGACATAAGAAAAATCACATTTCACTATATTTACAAATCAATGCAGAGCACAGGGTGACACAGGACCATCCCTCCTTCATTCTGGGACCCCAGCTCTCCCACCCCCACAAGGAGACCTCAGATCAGCATTTGTAGGAGCTGCTGAGCAGGGTTCACATGCCTCTTAACACAGATGAGAATGCACTGTTGTTTTAGAAATCACTTTTGCCCTTCAGCATTCATTTCAAACAGATCTCAACAGATATTTTACCTATTTCTTTCTAAGAGACTCATTAAATATTATGTGAAAATATGCAAAAAAGGATAAATGTTGATAAACTGAGTCAATTGCTTATTGATGCCTTCCCAGTGGCCCTAAGCTGTAACTTATAATTCGTTTTTCTTTATCAATAAAAATATTTGGGAATGTATTCACCATATCACTCATTTCCTAAATATTTCTAGGTATTATCTGAAAATACCCCTTTTTAATTTCTGGGAGAGGAATTATTAGGTAAATGATTTGTTTATGCTTAATTTTATCACATACTGACAGGTTTTTCTCAAAAATCTAATTTATAATCTCACCAATAGTGGTTAAGAATACAATGTCACCACACTTTTGTGGCCATGGATGTTCTGACTATTTTTCATTTTTATCAACACATGGGTAAATATTAATTATTTCAAATATTTTGTTTTTATTTTTGTGTATGTATTTCTGTTCTTTTATATTTGTTTACATCACTCTGAACACTAATGGAATAAATGTCTTAAAAAAAGATATTGGCCATTTACATTTTCTTTTTTTAGTAACAAATCTGAACATCTTTTGGCCTATATGTATGTGATTCATTTGCTTATTTTACAAGTCCTTCAAAAATGAAAGCACTGGCTTCTGAGCTTCTTGACTGCATTTGCCCATGGCAGCAGAGCTGGCAATTATCCCAGCGCAGAAGTGACCCAACGCTCCACAACAGGGTTTGTGTCTGAATTAGGGTGCCTACTTCCAGCAAGTGTTCAAAGGTAAAGGCACATCCACAATACTCGGGAGGATCCATGATAACGTTGTTCAGGGAAAACAGTAGATTTTAGGGTGCCAGATACAACATGATCTGTTTTATGAAACAAACAAACAGCAAAACCAAGTCCTGAGACATGTCCATGTGTAATCTAATACACAGAGATGGAAGAGTACCTGACAATTGTTCATGGTATTGCTAGAAAAGGAGAGAGTTTGTTTTATTTTATACCTACATATTGTGAAGCCAGAATGAACAAATATTATTATAATTCAAAAGACTAAAACAAATTTTAAATTATAATAATTAGAACATAAGATTTTAAAATTTCTAGAATGTTTTGTCTAATTGTTTAATACTTTTAGGCCAAAGAAAAATATCAAGTCTATAGATAGATAATAGAATAATTTCAAATGTATTGAAATTTTTTTCCATCAGACAAGGAAGACTCCTTCCATTAACCATGGACCATTTATAGAGAAATCTAGAAAGTTAGTCACATAAGATTAGCAGGCTTAAAACACCTGATTTTTTTTTTCATTCTGAAGTCATTATTGACTCCTTATACATATATGAAACTTAGCACCAACAAACTACAATGCCATGGGCACTGAAAAATAAGTAAAGGTTTGCCAGGATCATGAATCTCATGTGAAAGTCAAATGTTATTAGCTAATGATACTCAGTGGAGCTCAATTTTTTAAGAGATTCAAATAACATCAAAGTTTGCCTGGCGTGGTTTCAATCTCCAAAATGTGTGCTTTGATCCCCTCTTTTATATGATGGAGTTTTGTATGAAATGTTCTGTATTAAGCATCAATTATCCCTCAGTTTTCACCCATTATAGTCCAGGATAGGCTTCTCACCCCTCTCCTCTCTGCCCCTGGAATTCTGGCCCCAGATCTGAGACCCACCAGAGCCTGCAATGTTCCTTCCCAGCACCTCTCCACGGCAGATCCCCCATCTCCCGCCCAGTCCACTCTCCTTCCTGTCCTGCTCCCTAGCGACTTTCTTCCTGTGGTCCCCTGTTACGACTGACTCATAGTATTTACTTATTTATTTATTTTTAGTTGTCAATGGACCTTTATTTTTACTTATTTATATGCAGTGCTGAGAATCGAACCCGGTGCCTCACACATGCTAGGCAAGCCCTCTACCACTGAGCCACAAACCCAGCCCTTATAGTATTTTTCCTTTCATCTTAAAGACCCAGGTTGGGTAGTATATTATGTCAACCTGTATACCTATATAACAAAAATAAATTAATCTTCCATAAAACAGAAAAACAAAATGAAATACAAAACAATGAGTACATACTAAAGGACGCACCCAGATTCTTGGGTATGGCTGTGCCCAGCTGCACAAACCAAGACTGGCACATGTCCTCGCACCCCTCCCTTACTCTTAGCCCCTGTACCTGACCATTCACCAGGTCTTTCAATGTCGCCTCCTAAATATCTCTCTATTCTGCCTGCTGATATTCACTTCTGTTGTCACACAAAAAAACTATCAGCTTTTAAATAGAGCTGACCAGACATCTGGTTTCCTCCGTCCCAAAGGGGCAACTTCTTTGACATGGCCAATTCCTGCTTCCCCGACATGGGACCTCCATCCTCACTCCTCAAGCCTGGCTGTTTGCCCCCGAGGTTTCCTGGTCCTTCTACACCACAATGTTTAGCTCATGCAGTGTTCTTGAATGTGCCCAGGAACTTCTTGTTTCTTCCAATAAGCAAGGCTCCGGAAAGACAAGGGCTCAGTCTCACTCACCATTGGATTCCCAGAGATAGCTCTCTCTAGAGACATAGCAGGGGACTCCAGAAACATTGGTTGAATTGAAAATTGACCAAGTAATTGAGGCTATTTGAATGTTGTTACTTACACATGGGAGTGATGCTACGTCATATTGTTGCCTAGACTCATCTTCGAAATGAAGCATTTTTTAGGTTAGGATTTCATTCAGATTTGAGTTTTCTGAACATAACAAATACTTCTCGGTGACTTCAGCTAATACCTGTTCTCTGTTAGCATATGAAAAACCATAGCAACATCTAATACTCATATGCTGCTTTACAGTCTACCAAGGCCTTTCAAATTCACCATCCTCATTAATCTCATTAATTTCGTGTTGTTCTAATTACTCATTATCCTTCACACACTCCAGACCACTGCTCTTGTTCGAAGATCTCCTCGGTCAGAAACTTGGACACAATCGATGTGCCCAGGCTTGACTAGCCAATCCAAACGGTGATGGAGTTAAGGATTTAACAGGGCCTTTTCGGGTTTGTTTGGCCCAAGGGTGGGTCCACTCCAGAGAGAGGAAGGAGCTGCTCCACAGTCTTCTGAAAGCTCTCAGACACTTCAGACTCTGACCTCTCCTGACGCCTGGTGGTTCTTCCCACCATCCACTTCATGGACAGTGTGGGGCACCACTGTGGTCAGCTGGAGTGGCAGCTGTGATGGATCCTTCCTCTTGAGTCATTTCTGTTCCCTCTCATGCCACCTCCTGCTCTAGGCTGAGCCCCTCTCTTCCTCTCCCCTGTTTTGATGCTCAAGTGATCTCAGAAACACCATGCTAGTGTGTCACCATCTGTTTTTATGCCCTTCATTTCTTCCAAAATGCCCAGCAGCCTGGCCCAGTGAGCAGTGCTTCTGAAGATTGGTCTCAGTTCTCATTTTGGCTTGTCCCCCACTGACCACCTCCATGCTCCCTGACCCCTTCACCCACTCCAGCCAGCAAGCCAAGCACATGTATGCCCATCAGACCACTCCACGCTTTTATACCTTTTTATGCCTTTCTCTGCTTGGAATATACTTTCCGGTCCAATCAGCACAGGAAATCCCTATTAACCCTTCAAAAGCTTCCCACTCTGTAAAGGCCTCCCTCCCCTCCAGGACGAGCTGGTTACCCCATTTGAGCCACTGTTCTGCTTCTTCTGTTCCAGCTCCATCGTGGGGTGGCCGTGTGTGCTCACATCTGTTGCTCCTGAGCTGCAGGATGCTGGAGGACGATTCAGAGCTTCATTTCCATGGTTGCCCCATGCCTGGGACATTGCAGTTAGAGTTATGAAATGATAGATGAACTAATTAATCAATCACTGGAGGAAGCTGAGACTCAGATCTGCATTAGAATTTTTTTTGTCCACATTAGAGAGGCATACCCTAGACTTGGGCTCATTGTGTTCACTTGGTTTTATTAGGGCCAGAGGCACAGCGCAGAACAATCCATAGGAAAATCCTAATGGTCATTAATCTCCCTGAGAAATCCTGATTTTCCTGCCAATTGTTTTACTCAGTCTTAAGTCTGTCGTCAGTCTAGCCCACTAAGAATCACGAAGACTCCCCGAACCAGAAGACGGCTCCAACTTGCCCTAAAGCGCTGACATTGGTAATAAAAGCCCGTGAAAAGTCCACCATTAATAAAGTAATTCACAAACAAGGAAAATTATAAAGTCTGGCCAAGACTTGATCTGGGGAAAACACACATTTGTCTAAGATTCAAGATGCTGCTCAAGAGAAACGAAGAATAGGAAGAATAGGACTCAGGCAGTCCTAGCAGCATCTCTTTGCTGATGCGTTTGTTTTCGCCATTGTTGGTGCCAAGTGCAAAATTAGTGCATATTAAGGAATTCAGCAGCAGGAAAAGGTGGGGGAATGCACTGGGGTGGCATGCTCCACTGGCACAGTCCCAGAAGCTTCTGTGATAGGGTGGGAGATGGCTGATCCCTCCTGCATACCACGAACCGTCCATTATTCCAACACATCACGTCCGAGGGAGGAAGAAAAGCCCACACCTGGAGACTCACTGCCTTCGCCAGTTTGTTTAACAAACCACAGGGACGTATTCAAACTTCCAAGAAGCTGCCAAGGGAGATGAGATGCTTTGCCTGTAATCACAGGACCTGGCTGCTGTGCAATTTAAGAGAGCTGCTGTTATCCCACCTTTGTCTGTACACAAAGCACTGTACACAGTGACCGTGGTATCTATATGACATTTGCTCTTTTAAAGTCCAGTTCTATTTAAGGGAATCGCAAGCAGTCAAAATACTAGTTCATTTGATTAGTTTATAATGGAGGTCATTTCTACCTCTGTAAATTATAAAATATTAATTATTATCAGTATGTTTTATTATATACAGAGAAATATGTGTATTCATGTTGGATATTTTCTGTGAATTTGTTACAAAGCTTTGTTCTTAGCCTCAAATTCTGCTTATTCTGTTCTTATTGCTACCTGTGGGAAGGGGAGCCGGATGGGCAGAGTTAAAATATTATGGTTTATCAGTTATTTCTACACTTAAATAAAGGAAGTAATTCTACTGGGTTGAATGTTTGCTTGTGTTTTTGTCTTGTTTTTTGTTATGGTTGCTTAAAAATGGACTCTAAAAGAATAGCATATTGGATTAAAATCTAAGAATAAAAACATGTTGTCATTTTTAAAAGTCGTCAAGCACAGTCTTGAAGCATTCCAGTACCTTTGCTGGTCAATGGCCCACCAAGATGCTCCTTCACAAGTCCCATAGCACAGTCCAGAACGTCAGGGGCACATGGGCCTGCATGAGTTCTGAGCCGCCATGTTCCCAGGTCCAGGAGCGGTCTCCAGTCTCAAGACAAGGTCCTGCGGTATGTTCACAGAGGGACACACGAGCAGGACCACTTCTCTTAACTCTTGTACAAGTGGAAACCACCAATGAGGGTTATTTAGGGGGAAAAAAATGTCTATCAGTCCTTTTTGAAGCCCACAAGTTAGATTATTAGAAGTGAAAAGTTGAAATGTACTTCCCTTTTTTCTTTACTTTTCTAATGTACATTGATTTTTAAATTTTTCATGTCTGATCAGCCACTAAAGACTGCCACAGTGAAGGACTACATGGTAACAGATTTGAAGTTGGAAACATCAGATTCTTTCTCTATGAACAATGTGCTAGAATATTCTATAATACCATCTATATAAAAGAATATTCTATAATACCATCTCAGGCAGGAGTATTCTGACATTATCCATGTGCTTTTGATTACTTTTATAAAGAATCCAATCAATATTTAAACTTCAGATAAGAATTATATTTTAACTAAATGCTTATCATAGAATTAAAATGTGAAATATTTCAGCTCAAATCTATTGTTTTTTTTCTGCCTGGAAATTTATGATAAATATGAAAGTGTAAATTAACTTGCAAACTAAGACTTCATTATGTTAATTAAAATCCTCATGTTTCATGAAAGAGAGATTTTTTTAATCTATAAACCAAAAAATAAGCTTAGACCTCAACATTTCCCATACAGGCACACTTAGCTTATACTAGGGATTTTAAACCTGTTAAGCGTGAATTCTTATTCAAATTCAATTCATTTGCAGGAAACATGCACCAAAGAGAAGCTCTATTGATTTGAGCGTGTTGCTAATGTTATTCCCTGTTATTAGATAAGTTCATGTAGAAATAAAACAAAGGAGCAAAATCGATATTCCATCATGGTGGAATTTCAGGTAAGAGACACCAGCTGAAATTGGGATTCTATCAGGACAAACTTTTCATGGGAAATCTAGCACACAATCTTTAAATAGGCCTGAGTAATAAGACACTAAGTCAATTTTTTTCCTTTGTTTTCTTTCTTTCTTTTACTCATTTTTTTTTAACCAAGATAAGGGAAAAAAGCAACCACTACCTGAGAGTAAGAGGAGATGAGACCTTAATTGTGTTAAGAAAGTAAAATAGCAAAAAACACAGTTGCAAGTTTGGGTACAGAATGAACTTACCAGAATTCATTTTCACACCTATAACTTGCAAATCAACACCAGGTTCTTCTTCCTATATTACCATAAAACAAGCAACATTTAGATTCAGATGCAACATAATAAGAAAAGACTAGTTCTGGTCAAAGAAGAATTCAGCAAGTATTTTAAGCAATAAGTATGTGAGATACTCCATATGAAAAGAAAAAAAGAGAGAGACTGTTTTTGTTCAATAAAAAAAATAAAAAAATAGAAAATATACCTGCTTTTTAGCAAGTTGTCTACATTATGAGGAAAGTTGTCTAAAGATGTGATAATAACTGAGAAAAGGCCCCAGACTGTATTAATCAGCCAGTAAGGAAAGACAATGTGAAGTCCTCTGGGCAGTTGGTCCCCAGGGCATGGAATGAACCTTAGAAGAAAGGGCAGCCATCAACTGACCGAAAGCTCCAGGGCTGTATCCACAGGAAGACGGGAGCAGGGCCACCCTCATCCACCACAGTCATTCACAAGGCAAGACGGGAAAGGACGCTCTCAGGTGCTGTGGCCATGGCACAGAAGTGTCACCCAGGTTTGACTCTCTGAATGTCAGCATCTGGAAATGAAAGCAGGGCACATGGGAGGATGAAAAGAAGGGACTCTCAGGTGAGGACCTATGACTGGGAAGAGGAGGTCTCTCAACTCCACAATAGTACTTCCGTTTCTCTCCTGGGACTTAAGATCGCCTCCTCTGCAAACACACTGCAGGACTCCTCGCCTGAGACAGACTCCTTCTCAGCATCCCACAACGTGGCAGCTCAGAACTCCCATGTTGTGCATTACTAGCTTCAACAACTCAAAAAGAGAGGGCCAAACCAGAGTCTCCACACTAAGAGGAAGAATTTGTAGAATCCTCTGTGGGATAGCCAGGCAGCAGGCACATATAATTTTACTAAATTATGTTCATGGTCTTATATCCCCTAATAAAAATAAAAATATTCAAGAAAATAAATCTTAATCAGCAGACAGGACAATGGGACATCATAGGTACTGTTTGGATCCTTTTTCATTTCTTACTGTTTTTTTCTTTCATAAAGAAAACTAGGCTTTTTTAATTCATGTTATATGCCATGAACTCAAATATAAACCTATTACAACAGGAAACACACAATCTGCATTCTTATCACCAATATATTAGTTGCAAATTTAAAACTATATGCTGCTGTAATATGGTACATGAAATGATTTTGTATGCTTACCAAGGACTTTTTAAGTCCATACAGTAAAAAATCCTTTTCTTTAGCAAAGAAAATTTGCTTTGGAGTCTACATAATTATAATTACTCATGCAAAAGACTTTGTACATCTTCTCCCAAACTTATAGTAATTAAAAGTATGCCATTGTGGTGGAAATTTTTTTTTTTAAAACTACATTTATAAGTCTATTCGTTTTTTTTAAGAATCATAACGTGTAAATTTCACACCTAAAATGAAAATACCATTGTGACTTAGTGAAATCAAAGCTCTGAATTGCATCAAACAATTATCCTTAAAATTTAAACCTGTTTTCTCTACAGAGCAATATGAGAAAATTACCACTACCACCTCTACCACACTCCCACACTCCCACACTCCCACACTCGGATGCTCCTGAAGGCAACCTTGGTGGGCTTGACTGGCTCTGCACAGGGCTGCATGCAGAGAACAGTCCCAGCAAGTCACACATCAGCATCCTTCCTCCAGGCCTGACGGGTTCTGACAGGACCCTTCAAGGCTTCTCCACAGCAAGGGTTTCCACTCGAAGTCAGCAGCAGCAGCAGCAGCCGCTAGGAACTTGAGAAGATTGCAAATTCTCAGCCCAAACCTGTTAGTCAAAGATTCCCAAGAGAGGGCTGTGTGTTTTAACCCACTCCCCATGTCATTCCAACGCACCAACCTTGGAGAGCCACGTCTCCAGGACAGGTGAGCCTCCCACAGGTTTGAGGACCACGTGAGCATGCAGGACCTTGGGCCAGAGGAGGCACTTCCAATTGATGTGAAAACTCCAACAGCCACTTGGAAAACTATGGCTGTTCAACAAAATACTCAATCCCACTTCTGTGTACACCGTGAAGGGTTTGAACTCAGCCTGTGAGAGGGAAATCTTGACTCCCACACTCATTCAGGATTGTGTGCCACAGCCCAGTCACGAAATCAAACCCAGCCAACAATGGATGAAGAAAAGGTGGGAGGTACACCCGGGGAATACTTGTCAGCCTTTTGCAAGAAAGGTCCATCCCTGTGGCATGAGGAACTGGAGGACACGATGCTAAGGGCAGGAAGCCATCTCAGGACAAGGACGGTCTCCTGTTCCCACTCATACCTGTGCTCCAAGGCAGCCACTCAGCTTGTCCGCCAGCTGCCACAGCTCCAGTCCCCAAGTCTGTGTGCTCTGGGTCAAGATCCTTTTCCCTCTGTGCCTCAACTGGTCTTCTGTAGAGTGGGGGGCCGTGTAGTTCTGCCTCTGTGTGAGGAGAACTCAGCTACTGGGGGCTTAGCTCGTGAAGACCATGTTCTTTCCTGCTCCTGTGTCAGAGTGAGTTCACAGAGTGCAGGCACAGCCCAACAAGTCAGGAATCACTGACACCACGAAGCACCACAGCAGAGCCACTGCAGGCCCCACCAGCAAGCCATCTGCAAACATGTGCTGTCAAAGGAAATGCTAGACACACTCCAGTGTTTTACAGATACATCTCCTCATATCAGTGGAAATACTGTCATCTTGACAAAACAGCGGCACTTGTTTGGGTATGTGTCAGCGTTTGTGAATAAGGAAGAGAAAGGGTTTTCTATAAATGGACACATGATGGGATTAGATATTGCCAACCTGGCCACTCATTCTCTGAACTCCATCACACACGGACGCTGTCAGTCCCATCTTGACGGACCCTCCTCTCTGCTAGCCCCTCCTTGGGACAGACTTGGGTGCCCACTGCCAAAACCATCTGTGAAAACCGTTCCAGACAGATTCAGAGACAAATTTAACAGGCCTGTCTCTGAGCTGCTCCGACCAGAGAGAGGACAGTGCCCAGGGAGACAGGGAGGGAGGAGAAGGAAGCCTGTGGTCAAAGATTAGGTAAGAGTCGCCTTCACACCAGGCAGGGAGCGTCTTCAAGAGGTCCAGGAGGCCCAGGAGCTGCCTGTCCTGCTCCCATCTGAGGAGACCCACTGCACAGAGACACCAAGGACAGCCCCGTGTGGGACAACGTGGAGAGAGCCATGGGGACTCCAGCCAGCAACCCCCTCTCCACACATGCACCACACCCAAGGGTTCCAAGTGACCATCTGCCACTGGACACTGGCAAGCCTGGGAAGTGAGAATGGCCTCTCTAGGATCAACACATGTCCAACAAGAACAATCTGTGACTCTCGGTATGCATCAGTGACAGATCTATCAGGACACATCTGCAGCCACCACCTTATCTCAGATACTCAGAAAGAGAAGGCGTGGTAGAGCTCTCAGGCTGCGGAAAACCTCAAGATGCTCCAGCTGGTGCACACCCCGCACGGTCCATAGCTCCAGCAGCCATCAGGGAGGTCTACTGTGGATTGCAGTTTTAAAGCCATCCAAAAACCCAGACAGCGAAGCAGAATCAACAGGACGTGGCGCACTCACGTTGTCTGTTTGCCCCCTCAGTTGCCCAGTCTGTCCATCCTTCCGTGTCTCGTGACTTTTCACTCAGGTGAGTCCACTGGCTTCCTCCTGGCAAGTCCCTCCCCCGCTTATTAGGATCAAAACACAGACAGGTTCCCACTCCCCGGCTCCTGCCCAGCCACCGGAGCCTCGCCCTGGAATGCAGCTCCAATTTCTTCTTTCTCAGCCGCTGGGACTTTTCCCCTCTAGATTTTAAAATTCTTCACAACAATTTCAAACAATTTTATGGTCAAAGAGAGGAAACGCGATTTGTCTTTAAAATTCCAGAATCCTCCATTATTATCATTAATGTAGACTCACCCACATTAGTGCATCACACGTTGATGTACAAGGACCCAGTGAGCTGCCACATTCAGAAGGAGCAGGACTTTCTCATAGAGCTGTTAGGATCTGACAGAATAATAAGGGCTCAAAATGAAGAGCATTAAAAGAAAAGACTGTGAATCTATTTTTGAAAAATAACCAAAATACCCAGCTTTGAAGCAACGTCACAGAAAATGCTCTAGTATTTCATGTCAGAGAGGAGTGATGTTTTTAAATATTCCAGTGCGTGGCCAGAGGACATTCGTGTCAACCCACCAAAGCCATCAGAACCAAAGATGCTGCATCAAGCTGACCAGGTCATGCTCCATTGCAGACCCCGCTCCTGGGGCTGCCCTGTCGAGCTCCCAGCGGCCATCTGTTAGGGACTGCTCAGCTCTTGACCACTAGCATCTTGATGTCTTCTGCTCAATATGAATGTTTGGCTCATACTCACCTATAGCTTCTCTAGAACATGCCTTTGCCCTCAACCTGGCTGATATTCAACCATGATTGAATTTGGGTGGCAGAGTCCTGGGGAAAACCAGACTTATTTTATGTCTTTTATGTTGGTCACATGAAAACATAATGTTAACATTGGTGACACTCTCATGAGTCTCAGACCCAGTGAAAAAGTGGAACTTAACAAAGCAACTCCTTAAGGAAGATGAAGCTGTGTGGCTAAACGTTATCTCCACGTCATTTCCTTTTCTTTGCGGTTGTCCAGAGGTAGCCTGCATCACAACTGAGGCTTTAGAAAGCAGCAAGGTTATCACGCTACATAGCAAAATAGTGTGGCTTTTTCCACCTACAGCTTCTGTGGTATGTTGCACATTTCCAAGTCTCTCCAATGAGCAGAAATTGATTGAATTTTCCCCCCATCAAATTTCTAATTGTCTCCAAGTCTGGGAGAGGGTAGGTTTTTGATTTACCAATGCCACTCATCAATGCACAGATTTTATCTGGAGTAAAATTCCTCCCTGCCTTACCCTCAAAGTTTTAAACTTATGTGTGAGATTCATCCATGAGTCTCCAGCTAAAGCGTAAGCCCTAATGATCATTCTAGGCGGCCCACGGACTGACGAAGCTCCTCCGCTGTTTGTTTGCATTGCGCTGATCCCCTTTAAATAGAATTGGATGTGTCAGCCTTTTCCCGTCTCCTCACCCAGAAGGCCGAGCAGCAGTTTCTGCTCCAGTCAAAACTGTTCAGTGTTAACTACCAGTGGTCATCCAACAATCTCAGTTGTTAAGTGATCCCACAAATACGCAGAACGAGGGCCCCAGTTAACATACTTCACTGTTCACCAGAGGACTAGCTGCCCTGATAAAATCTCAAGCTCATCAGCAACTCAAGCTGTCTGTGTTGGCCGCAGCCTTGGTAGGGGGGCTCAGAGCTGGAGGCTATAATTACTCCACCCACTTGCCCCAATCTCACCAAGTCCCATGTTATGGTTAAAGTATAGAATCTGCTTGTGCAACTAAATATATCCCACATGTGCTGGGGCCATGCATCGTATTATTGTGAGTGATCACAACTATTGGCAAGCAAAGAATTTTATCTTCTGAACATTTATATCCATTTTTGGCCAGTGAAAGAGACTTTTCTAGTAATTACTGTCTTAAAATGTTTTCAAAAAGGAGCTGCTGGAGGAAGGAACTATTGCTACCCAGTCATTCTTTTTTTTTTTTTTTTTTTGCATGTGACAACATTAAAACAATTTTGATTATGCCTTGAAAGCTATAATAAGTAATAAAGTCACTACTTTTTCAAATTTAGCTGGAACTCTTATGTTTTCTCCAAAACAATTTTGCTTCGAATATCTCAAATTAAAAAAATTCTTCCAGACATAGAAAACAATTCAGATGCTTTTATTTAAAATGAGCCTTTCCATTAGGGAACTGTTACTTTATAGTGAGCCATTGTGGGATGGAAATTCTAATCATCTCGCTACCCGTTTCACGAGGGTTCAGAATAGTCAGATACACATGACCTTCTAAAGTTAGTTTATTTTGGATTATAGGTTGATTCCCCAAAGATTTGGATATTTAACAAGGAATTACTACTGACTTAAATAAGTTCACAAAAGATACTAAGTATGCTGCGTCTGCTGTTCACGCAAACACAAAGCGGCCAGCATACCTATAAATGTGCAATTCATTTTAGCCTGATTAGCAACGGTTTTCAAAATGGCTCCGTTAATCCTCACACAACCACCCCCATTTCAACCCAGAACCAACCAAATCTTCAGCTTATTTAAGCTTGAAACTTGAGAAAATAATCTTATACTCTATTGGGACCCCAAATGCAGCTGCAGGTATCCCTCCGAGACCCTCATGGGGTTGGTAGACACCTCAGTAAAAGAGTTTTATTAGCATTTAATTTATTTAATTTTGAAGGGATTAGATGAAATGTTAGCATAACTGCCTGCCATCCGCATTCCACAATCAACAACCCAGTACGGTTACTTCTTCCAAGAAAACGACCATGTATTTGGTGATAGCTTTACACAGTCGACATGCGTTTCAGCTTGAGGTTTTCTGGAGGGAAAGAAAAGATGAATAATTTGAGGTTTCTCATCTAACTAGCTATTCAATAAAGGAGCTGTAACACATCAAAACCCTGTGAATCATGTCAACCTGTTTAAGGACACATCCATGCCTTTAATTCTGATTCCTATCTGGAAAGAAATTCCATTCTCCATTTATTACCCAAGTTTATGTACATTGCTGCACATCACAGGGCCCAGGCACTGTATTAGAACACATGGTGAAGAAACTCTCAGGTCCTCATTGAATATTTAAACAGCTTTCCTTCTTTCAGAGCATAGGAAATCAAGCACCAACCCTGCAATGAGGCCTCTCAATGTTTTGGGAGACAAATCAGCCCAAACCCACGTAGATATATGTCACGCACACAGATGATTCCAATGAGATTCACTTTTTACGGACTCCCTCCTCACATGTGATCTTATGCACCAGTGTGGAATGGACACAGTATTTCCAGAGATTATTTTCCGGCCAGAAGATTAATTGTGAATCATGAAAGGGGGAAAAAAATCACTACCCCAAACAAAGAACATTACCTGCTGGTTTCATACAAATCAAAGCGGCCATTTGAGGCACAGGATTCCGGCTTTTCTGCACATCATCCATTTAAGCTGGCATCTGACAACAGAGAGCACGTTGCCAGTATGAGCCGCATGCCAACCCTATCACTAGTCGGGCTGGCAGCCCAAAATAAAACAAAGACCAGATTACTGGCCTTGGAAATATCAAGAGGGAAGAACTGCTGCTTATGAGGCATTTAAATAATCTTCCTACATTTCTTAACAAGATTACCCTTAAAAGCCCCTGAGAAACCAACACCCTCCTCCCCCATGTTTTGTGTTCCCCACTCAAGATGGTTTCTGTATGACTCTTATTGGTGTTCCTGCCACCACACCGGAAGGTCGGGCTCGGCCTGCTGCTCACAATGAGGACATTGACCAAGGACCCAAATCCTCGCGAGAGACAGGTTTAATCCGCCTCCCCTCCAGGGTCCCCAGGAGAAACCCAGCTGGGCTTGTGCATCCAGGGCCAAGTGCTTGTCCAGTCAAAGAAGGAGCATTTGACTTTCACGAGTTGCGACTATGAGGCAATTGGGGGTCACTTTCCCTACTTAAGACCTGCAGGGAAAGCAGGACTACAAGAAGTCAGAGATGCACCAGCAGGATTCCCCATCCATCATCCTCATGGTCTTGTACCCCACAAGCACATCTTCAGGCCTCTGCAGTCGCAAAGGGAATCAGTGTGCACAATGTCTCACTGGCGGGGAACTGAGACCCTCAGTCAATTCCAGGTGCAGTTGCCACCCAGACCAGGACACTGATCCCCCAGGTTACAAATGTCCACTGGAGGAGCTGCTGGAGTTTGCCTCTGGGTGGTAGATGACTCCTTCCCAGCTACCATCTTTATACGTCCAACGTGGGCAAGAACAGGAGACCTCTTCCCAGGCCTGGCAACGGTTTTAATTTGGGTGGGATGCATAATTCATTCCCTTTTCAGTGCCTGTCGTTCTACTCAATGGCTTCCCACAAGGAATTTTAAGAGCAGAGAGCTTAGACTGTGGGTGGGAATAGCCATAGCACCTCGAAGTCTCGCCTCCTGAATTAGAAGGTAAGTTTCCCAACACGTTCTGCAGAGCACCATAAAAAATGGCTCAAGGCATGGCAACCTGAAGCTGGAACCGCAGGAATGGAGAAGTTCACATCATTTGCTACCAAGTGTCCATGGCCTATAAAATCTGCTAATTGAAAAGAGTCCCCAGAAGAGATAGGACATAGGTTCTAAAGATGCAGGAACAAAGACCCATTCTGCTGTGGGATATTGAATTTCCCAATGTAATGCTAATTCTAAATAGCTCAGAAACATTGTTTGTCTTTAATTATTATAATATTCCCATTCAATTAAAAAGAATTAGGTGTTGTAATTCAGAACTTTTAATTAAGTGAATTAGCTTTTGACATTTTCTTGGAAAAAGATGTTCCCAGTGTGACTTTCCCCCACTTTTAATTGCAATTAAACTTTCCTTTGCACTTTTAAATGCATTGGTAAGAAATATGCAATTTATAGCAACATGCCAACTTTTCTCAGACACTGGCGAGGAAGCTGCCCACCTCAGGCATCATGCATTTCAGCAATAGGCAGAAATTCCCATCAAGTCTGAAAGATTGTTTTTCTAGTGCAGGATGCTAACACCACAATGGATATGTGGCAAAACCACTTTTTGATTCTTGGGACAACTCCAACTGGTCCTCCTACGACCTTCTCTTTGGTTTATTGAAGCAGAACGGACCCTTGTCATGCCCACATGTGTCTCCACGTGCCTTTCACCCTTCAACTGTAAATTTTCTGCCACTATGTTCCTGCAGCTTCTGGAACTCGAAGTTGTCAGAGGACCATGTTAATTTTCTCACTCATCAAAGTGCAGCTGAAGGGGCCCTATGTCCTGAGCATCAGTCATAGGAGAAGTAGCAGCTTGGCTCTGCGGCCCTACGTCTCACACAGCCACTCCTACTCGTTCCTGAGTCTGCATCAACCCAAGACAGACCCATAACAGTGTCTCCTCCCTGCCTCTGTCACTCAGGGATTGCTTTGATGGTGGAGTTAATGAGTCTCATCCTTGAAGTAAATCAAATATAACTCTTTATATTTGAGCAAAGGAAAATAATAAAGCCTAATTTCACAGGTAGTAAGTACCCACTCTGACATCCTTCTAATTAAGATGTTAGAATCTTAAAACATGTTCTGTTTGTTGCCGAGGTACGAAAGCTTCAACAAAATGAGGACAGGTAGTGAAGGAAGGCCTAGAAATTAACATCTCTGCTCCTTGCATGAGCCCTTCCTGCGACTCCCCTCCCAGTTGGGTGACTTGATCCAGTTCAGGAGCACAGAGAATTGATCTTTTGTGACTCATAAAATATTTGCTTTTTCAAAAGGAATGAAGGAAATAAGCGACTGTGTATATATGTATTTGTGCCTATTTAAAATCAGGTTCTTTGATATGCAATACTGATCCTATCATCAGAGGAAAGAAAAAAAAAAAGAACATTTTAAAGAACTCTTAAAAAAAAACAACTTTCCACTTCACTTCATAAAACCTGAAAATCTGAAGAAGTATATCTTGTTATTCATCTTTGAAGTCACCTGCCCAGTCAAACATTCTTAGCTGTGTATCTGTGGTTTCAAATGTTTGCTTTTATAATAAAACAATTCTAACCTCTGAGACTGTCAACTCCACAGAATAAGATCAGCTAGCTAAAAGCTTTGCTTTGGTTTTTCAACAATGCCATAGAAAAGAAAAGAAAAGGAAGACAAGGACAGGAATCACAGGGACAGGTATTCAGACAACCTCAACGAACATGGGAAAGGAAACGGCACCAGGGAGGCCTGGCATAATGGCCTGCGATCTTATCAATTTTCATAAATTAAGCGGGTTGAAGCTGGTCCGTGTTTAGCCAGCAAATCTGAGGGACTAGAAGGAGACAGATGAAAATCAAATACTGTCAACTTGATTTTATCTGTGAGCAAATTTACAGACTTGTAGGTTAGCACTGCCATCTGATCTCTTGCCCACCAACAGCCTGTGTGCTGCTCTGAAATCCCAGGCTCCCAGGGGCCACTAGAAATTCCTGTCCCCATCCCTACTAGACAACCCCAGCTTCTTACCCCAACTGGAAGATATATCCTACGGCCAGTCACCAGAGTGAAGACACTGAGGAAGCTCTTGTCCCCCGTCACCACAACATACAATCCCCCGAGTTTTAACATATGATTCCTCTTTAAAATGTCATCATGAGCATAGTTTGTGTCGGCTCGGTGCTGAGGACATAAGTATGTCTTAGCTTATTGAACCTTTACAACAATGATCTAAGGAGAAGATATCACACTGTTCAATGAAAGGGGAGAAAGTCATTTCAAATAGATCACAGTCACACAAATAGCAAATGGGAGAAGGATTTGAGCCATGTTTGTCATCCCCAGTGCTCTTTGGAAGAAGACAGCTCTCATTTCCGTCTATACAACTTCTTTGTCAGTTCTTCTGATATTCCCGTTTTCCTCTGTGAAACTGTCTCTTCCACCTTCCATTTGGCAAATCCAGTGGTCTCAGGGGTGACTCATGAACCATGCTGGCCAGACAGATGTCACTGAGCACTGGAATGCTCTGCAAAATCACAGGGTGGGAAGGGAGAGGAGCTTAGCCACCCATAGCACCAGCAGACTGCAAGAGCCCTGCAGAGAGGTCCCCAAACTGCTCCAGCTGTGTGGTTCCCAAGTCCTGGTTGGTGGGCTCTTTCTGAGATTCCAGGAGTGCTCCATCAGGCCTGTTCCCTGAGTTACAGGAGTAGTTCCACCTCCTAGAGGCTTCAGTCCGATGGTACCTCCTGGTGCACTGACTTGGTACCCAGGGATAAAGAAGGCCTGCTCCCGTTCCCCAAGGAATTTGGGACCTAGGAGACACACTTGCACACATTTGGTCAAAGCTCTCTCAGGACTAGAAATACATCATCCTAGTGCAAATGAGTGAACAATAAGTTCTGCTTAGGAAATTTCAGAGGAAGGTCAAAGGCAGCTGGTGGTTCACAGAATGCAACGACTTTGTTTTCTAATTTGTAAGGATCCCCGAGCTGCAGGACCAGCTCTTTTTGGAGAAGCAACAGAACTTGTTCATTGACTTATTTATATTTTCATTCTCTCAATATTTACATAATGATCAACTATTCTATTTAAGTACCCTATAAAACACGAACTGGAAAAAGTGAACACATTAGTAAAGAAACAAACCTGCTTGCTGGTCTCAAAGGAAGACACATGGTTACCAAATACTCCAAGAGTGTTTACTAAACTTGATCAACGAAGAAGGGCTGTGAGGCAGAGACAGGGGACAGATCTTGCCTCTTGGGTAACAAGGACATCACCACCCTATCCACTATGGAAAATTCAGTACGAAGCTGTGCCTGCAGGTTGGATGTCTGACAAGGACGGGTCTCGTTGGCTGAGATCCAGGGAGGGTGTGTTTGGCAGCCTTTCCAGTCGATGGAAGCGGCCGCCTTCCCACTTCAAGGCTCCCTTCCATCGCCAAGCCCAGAAGCCAGCCTGATCTTCCCAGGGCATTATCTGACCCCCTCTTTCTCTATACTGACCCTGTGGACCACATTTGGCCAGGATAATCTCTCCTCCAGGCCACTTGATGGGCAATCTGGAATCTAGTTTCCCCTTGCTGACAAGAGGAACAACTTGACATGTCCGCAAATTCCAGGAACATGGCATGACCATCTTGAGGGGGCATACCCTGCCTGCCACAGCAATGAGAAGTGGAAGGTGCCCGAGAGCTAGTTCCATGGAAAGAGCCACATTCGCTGTCACCAAATCGCACAGTCATGAGTTATCACTGTTTGTGAAAGACTTCAGTACTTGGGAAGGCCATCATATTTGGGCTTTGGGTTCTTCTCATTCCTGCCTGCTTGTGTACGTGTGTGCGCTCTCTCCCTCTCTCTCTTTTCCTCCCCCGCCCCCACACACACAGACACACACACAACATTCTGGTCACTGCACTCTGAATTAACGTTGAATGAGGATACTACTAGCGCCTAGGTTTCCTGACATTACTTAATTTGTGTTACTTTCCTATTTTGAACATGGGCCCTTTCTGGGTGCGCCTATTGGTATCATATGACTTGTCTTTTCTTCGTTTCACCTACCCTACTCTCTTGCCTTTAAGAAATCTACCAGAAAGAGTTATCATGTTTCTCCATTCCCTAAAATACACTTTTAAATCAATGAAGTGACTAATAAATAGCAACAGCTGAAACAAAAATGCTGTCTTTAAAATGAGCTTGACGGTTTGCCTGTGTCGTGATAAGAAGCGCTCGGGAAATTAATTAACAGGATATTTTCTTAATTAAGTCCCGAGTTGCAGGTTGTAATAGAAAGCACAGTGAGTTGCACGTGATCTTTAGAATAATTTGCTGGGTAGGAGCACGATGAATGAGAGAGATTCGGGAAACAGAAGCTGTCAGAACACCTCTCCTTCATCTTTTCAAATTTGCACTTAAAGAATCATAATGTAACCATGTCAAATTTATAACAGGCCTTTACCAGAAAAATAAAACTGCTCCACCCAAATTATACCAAGTCTATGTTTAATTTGCCCTTGAAAGGAAACTTACTTCTCTGCATTTAAAAAAAGAATAAAGTAGCAAACTTCAGCATCAACTGTGATGGTCTAGTTCTTTCTTCCACGATAATGCTGAATCTGGTGTGAATGTATCGATGGATTAGCAAAAGAAAGTTATTGAAACACACTTGTCTCAGGGGGAAGCTTCAGGGTTTTTCTCAACCATTTTTATTATCATCCCTAGCTCAAGAGCCATTCCAGATCTTTTTGTTTTTAACCCTGCTTGACCAGAAATGTTAATGATGCAGATAAGCTGCATGTCTGTTTGCTGACTGTTTGCACATAGGTGCTTTGCTCTGGGAAGGAGCCCCTGCCACGAGCTGACAAGGCCTAGCTGTGGCATCGGAGACCAGAGATGGTTCTGCTGTCATTAGTGTTGAGACATCCAAGCTGTCCCTGGACAAGATGTGATTCACTCGGCCAGATTCTTCAAGTGTCCCCACTTCTGAGTGAATCCCATCTCACTCCCTCACTTGAGTAATACAGTGTGTTCTCCCTCTCTCTTCTGTGATGCAAACTCCATCTTTCTTAGGGTTAACTGGCGTTTTTTGACATAGCTAGATACTTCCGGTGTGACCATCCTTCCTGACTCGGAGCCTAACCAGCCAGCGAGGCTCACTGCTGGACCAGGCAAGAGGAATGGAAAGGCTCAGAAATGGGAGGCCTTGGCTTGTGCCCAGGCCATGGAGCAAAGAGTTCTGAAGGTCAGCCAGGGAGCACAGAGGGGCTCTGCTGCAGGGGAGCTGAAAGGGGCACAGAGCGAAGAGTGGAGTGGGGAGAGGGTAGTGCAGGGCTCCCTCAGCCTGGACTCTGGCTCCAACCCTGGGATGAGTACGACTTCTCCGGCCTACTGTCCGCATGAATCTGGGCGTTTACCTGACTTTCAGGTGCCTCTGAATCCTCTTTTCTAATATGTACATAATAATGGCACTTATGTCCTGGTGTTGTTAAGTAGTAAATACTGTTAATTAATTAATCATTAGTAAAATACTTGGTAAAATGCCTAGCACATAATAAGAACTACGCATAAGTGTTATTAAGTAAAGCAAGTGAAGAAATCAGATGAGGAAAGAGTCTGAAAGAATAATCTCCAGGGCAATAGAGCACCAAGGGACAGCCTCTTAGGACAAACCCCTGACTAGACTACATATTTGAGTGGAAAACAGCTTTTCAAGGTAACTGACCAGGTCAGACAGGAGTGGACGTTGAAAAACAAAGCAAAACGGAACCAAAACAGAAATATGTGCATATAACAGAGAACTTTTTAAGAGACCATTGGCTCCTTGTGATGTCCAGGGTAAAGCGGAGCCAATTTAACATTAAGTCAGTGCATTTAATCCAATTCCCAAGCACGACTGGAATGCTGCTGTTTGACAAGCTGAGAAGAGCTGGCCTGCAAACCAGCTGCCCCCACCATGAGTGAGATCAATAGTTTTTATTCATCAACAAAAATGGTAACTGGAACAAGAAAACGCTCCGTCAGGGACTGCTGTGCACACACAGGGAAACGCCCATTTCTCTCTGTCTTGACACCAATACTTGTCCTATATCTACCCTGAAAATGAGTGGCTCCCACTCACCAGGGACCTGTGGAGAATTGAGGGACCTTCCTTTGCCCCCAGAGCCTCCATTCGTTTACAAGGATATGTGTCTTTCCCTCCTCGCAGCTGTTCTCTGTCCCTGCTGCATGCTTCCTGCTCTACTGCATCTCTGCATGAGGCAGCAGGCCAGGCCCTTGCTCTGGGTCGAGGGGGTTTACTATAGTCCTGGTACTTCTCATTGCAACAGTAGCGGGCAAGGCAGACATGCTCTCGGCCCGTGGGGGACATCCAGTCCCCCGGCTCAGGAGCTGTATCACTCAGGGCTCCCCAGAGAACCAGAGCAGCAGGACAGAGAGAGGCAGATCCTAACTGGTTTTAAGGAATCGACTCATACTAATTTGGTGTCTGGCACGTCCAAAATCCGTAGGGTAAAGACCCAAAAGGAGTTGATGCTACAGTGGAGCCTGAAGGCACTCTGGAAGCAGGAGCCCCTCTTCCTTGGGAGAAGTGCATCTGTTTTCTCTTAAGGTCTTCAGCCCATTGGATGGGACACTCAGCTTGGAGCGTCGCCTGCTGTACTCAAAGTTTACCGATTTTCAGGTAAATCTAACCTGAAAAATACTTTGCCACAACATCCAGCCCGGTGTGGTGGCTAAGACTCCTTGACACATAAAACATCCATCACAAATGGCAAAGGGCATTCTCTGTTCATCAAAGAAGTCGAGAGAAGAAGCACAGCTGGGCAAGCACAGGCTCGAGCGGACCCCAGGTCCACAGGCTTCCCAGGGGCAGGTGTGCCCTTCCGATACTCTGCTCTGGGGACCAAGTTCAAACAGAAGGAATAACGTGGGCCAAAGCCCAGAGCAAGAGTTCCCTGTATCTGGGACAGCGAGGTGTGCAATTCAACTTGCCCAGGAGCAAGACAAGGGGAGCTCACAAGAGGGCCCTGGCACCATGCTTATGTCATCCCAAAGGCAAGGAGTGTCTTAGGGCTAAGGAGAGCTGCCTGAGGAGAACTAATCGTACCTAATGTCTCTGTACTGTGGGAATTAGACTTGGGCTGGAGAGTAGTGAGTCCCTCAGGAGGAAGTACATTAAAATAACCAGGATGAGTCGCCATGGTGACCTGTGTGGGTGCATTCCCCCAAGTCAAGTTCAGCAGGTGTGGTCTTCCCTGGAAGGCAAGGTAGTCAATATGTGAGCCTCCTGGGCCATATATCCTCTGCCAGTCAGCTCAGTGCTTATGAGAAGCAAACAGCCAGAGACCTGGTCATGTCCCGACCAAACTCTATTCACAAAAACAGATGGTGGAGCAAATCTAATCTGTAACTCCCCATTTGCTAACAGTTGGTCTAGAGCAATGGAAAGCCATGGACCGACGCGAGAGTTGCTTCTGAGAAAGAATCAACATGAAGTGGGGATGATAATGTGTAGGAGAAGGGAAAGTGAGAGAGTATCAAGAATGACACGTTTACAGACACATCCAAGCAAAGGTGTCCAGTCAACCTTGAACCTGAGAGCCTGGGGCTCAGAAGGGAAGTCAGGGCTGCAGGCTCAGGGCTGGGAGTGTCCCTGTAGCTCTGCTCTCTGCAGCAAATGAGCGGCGCCAGGTAAAGGGGCAGTCAGAGAACGGAAGGAACCTCAGAAAAGAAATCTGCTGTCTCCGAGGCATTGGACCGAGTGCCATGGAACAGGAGTAAAGGTGAAGGTAAGTGTCCAGAGAGGGAAAGCAAGAGCTTATGGGCAACCGACAGAAAAGAAGGGTGCAGAAGGAGAGGGGGAAGGAGAGGGAGAAGAGAAAGAGGGAGAAAACCAGATCTTTGGTCTGGGCCAGGAAAGGTGAGGGTTTAGTCACAGGAAGGCATTTGGGGCCATGGCCTGGGGGTGGGGGTGAGGCTGGGCTCCTCTCTGACTCCTCTGAAGGCTTCCCCACCACCTCTTCCACTGGAGGCCCATCCCAGCTCGCCGGCTGCTGGGCACATCCAGAAGCCCCTGAGCACTCTCTCCCTTTGCTCCCACTCCATGAGGAGGAGCCACTGTGAAGAGAGATGTGGGGAACGAAAACCAGGCGCACCTGTACTCCACGCATCAAACTGCCAAATGGCTAGATGAAAACGGAGAGAAAACTACTTCTTACAGAGATGCTCAGTTACTTCAGTCCTTGGCATTATACATCTTAATTACATATGGTTCGTCAGAGATAGCCCCTGGGAAATGAGGTTCAGTTGAAAAGCAACATGCTGTCATTATTACAATTATTAAAATAGATTACGTTATATCACCAGATGAGTGCCTATCTTAGACGCACAAGGTGTGCATGCACACACATGCTATGCTTTATTAGCATGGAATAAATACGAAGAATCATTTTTCCACTTTAATTAACAGGTGTAAGATCTTAAAATCTGATGAGAAAATTTTATTTTTAAATATCTTTCATTAAGAGAAACCTGTCACAGTTTTGTAAGTTGCATTCCCAACTTCCCCTGCTGGCTCTGAAGTATCTGGTACAAACAATGCCCTTGATCTTCACACCTTTCCTCAGGCTGGCGAGGGTGGAGGGATCTGAGCTTTCCCAGCCTGACTGGAGGAGCCCTGCTTCCAAGTGACTCCAACAAGACCAGGAACCACACACCGCCTTACCACCAATTCTACTGACTTCAAGGGAAAGGTGACAGTAATTCTAACTTTTGCCTATGTTATATTTATTATAAGTTAGAAACAACTTTAGAGGTTTTCCAACCTTCAAGTCATGTTAAAACTATCCACTTTATTTTCTCATCAGTTATTTTCAGGAGGAAATACATATTTCCCATTAAACTCATAGCAGCTCACTGACTATAATTTAAAATAGCAGATTAAAATTAAATTAAACAAAAACCTTCAGAAACATCTTCCCATTGATGAAGAAATCTTTAGAATTAGACATATGTGAACTTTAGACCCTTATGTCTAATTTCTCTGAAAAATAAAATGGTGCTTGGGACCATTATATACTCCATTGGATATAATGCCTTGAAGAGTGTATAATTTTACCACTGTAGCTTGCCTATTAATTTACTTTAGAATGCATTACAATAAGGAAGGTTTTGCAACATTATGTATAAATTAGAAACTTTTCCACTGGTCTCAAAATAAGAGTTTACAACCACTTTAATAATAAAAATTAGATGAGAAATGAAAAGAAGAGTTTGAATTTCATTATTATAAATCAATTTCATTCTTTATTAGAATTCCTCCACAAAAGGTATTAGGTAATTACCCTGTTATATTATAATACATGCACATAAAATATCTCAGCAACCAAGGTTAATTGAAGCTCCCTCCTCCTCACTGTAAATGTCTCTAAACTGCTTTGTATGGGGCAAATTAAAACAAAAGGTATTCTTTAAGAAATGCTCAAAGAAAATGGATAGCACAGCAATACTCACCTCATAAATGATGTTCTCAGATACATTTAAAGTTTCATTTTAAATATTCCTCATTTATTTCCAGACTTGTTTTATATGAAACATAATGCACACAGAGCAAATAAATTTATGAACCACATTTTACTTTCTTAATATAAAAATCCAAGAAGAAATAAAAAGTAGTGCCTATATTTCTAACAGTTTGATTTTGCCATATACTAATTTTCTCTTTGTGATTTTATTTTACAATCATGCAAATAATCCGTCATATAGAAATAGCTTTTTCTAGTATGTTAGCAGTTTGCTATATCTCTCTGAATCCTGGTTATTTATTAATGGGAACATCTATTTATTTTTTTAACTGTTGACCTGCTTTTAGGTAATATTTTAAAAATAATCTATGCAAAAATATGCACTCAAATTCTTTTAGTAAAGAAAAAAATGCATTATTTGCATGTACATCATATGGTCACGCAGCACAGGGGCACCTACGTACTGCCAGGGAAAACTCTAGCGTGTTGCCTGGAAGCAGGAGGAGAGGTCAACTAATACTGCATTTTTGGAATAGTTTTATCAACTTATCTCTTCTTTGCTTATTGTAAAGCCAGTAGATATGATTCCAGGAAAAGAAAGCCAAATATGAAAAGAAAATCATAAGGTCATAATTCTGAGTTATCCCGTACGACAAGATTAATTTAAAACTTAAAGCCAGACATCTGAGAAAGTAGAAAATACCTTCGAAGTTTTAATCCAACCATCAAAGAAATTGACAGAAATAACCAAGACAGTTAAGAATCTGGGAGAATGTGGGGCTAGGGAGACCCCAGATTGTCATATGAAAAATTGAAATAAATATATGTGTGGGGTAACATTATTAATAAAGCGACGGTGTGCCATCCCTTTGATCTGAAACCCCTTCTTATTTCAAACCCTAAGGAGGCAAGAAACATCTAAATTTAACAAGCAAATAAAAAGGTGTTCCCATGAGCAAAAGGAAGCCGGCTTTCAGGCAGGACACTGCAGCTCACAGGGAGGCCTTTCATTCTTGATTTACATTTGTTAAATTTGAAGAGCATAGATGTGCAAGCACCTTTATTGTCGGGGTTTATTTATGAAGATGTGACTTGCTCCCCTGTGGAACTTGAAGCACTTTAAAAAAAAAAAAAAAAACTCAATCCACCAGAGCCAAGAAGTGGAATCATGATTGGAAAGTTCTGTCAAAGCTGGTTTGAGTGATGGCTGCTCTTTTCATCAGCATAATCCATAATCCGCCTTCTGTTGGCCACCGTAATTCACTGTCACCGCCACACACACACCCTCTCAAAGAATAGACGCTTTTGCATCCAACACTGGAGCCGTTCGCGAGCTCACCATTGATATATAGGCTGATGTTCACAAATTATCTAGTGAGAGGCCTCCTAAGAAACACCTGGACCCTGTAACTCACCCCCGGATTTACAGTTTGTCAGGCAGCACAAGCCCTCGCCGTGCCACGTCAATCACAGCCTGAGACCTCTTACTCACAACCGCCCGGCTATTTCTCACACCACCAGAGGACGTTTGACATCTCATAAAATTCAAAAAGGAATTTGTGTCATACAGAAAAAAAGGAATCCTGAATAAATGAAGATAGGGTGCGTCGTATTTCAGTGTGAAGTCCGTTCACTTATTTGGAATGCTAGCATTACCCAAACCTCCTGATCAGGGGTCCCTTTTCAAGTTTATTTTTTACCATTTTTTAACCTTTTAATAGTGAGAGAAGAGTCCTAAGGAAATATATTGGACACAAGTCACGATTTTATTGGCTGTGCTGGGTGCCAGTTACCAATCATGACAAAGGTGAGCAGCTTTGTGCATGACAGTGTGAGCACACGCATGTGCATACTTGAATTGAAGGCTGACACGTCTTGACATTGCCTTATCTCAGGACAGTGAACAGGGTGGGAGAGTTATTTTCCCTACCAGAAGCCAAGTCACCAACATTAGAATCACTGAGGTTAGACTCTGGGACTTGTTAATAGAGAATTCTGCCAGACTGCATCTTGCTCAGTGTCCCATTAGTGACCATGGGCAGCAAGACAGGATGGTCAAGTAAAGACTGGAAGAGGAGAAAAGCTGAGTCCCCCGCAGCCTTGACACCCAGACTGCCAGAGTGACAGAGCCAGGAACCAAGGAGTGACGGCCTCTCCTGGGACAAGCAAGAAGACCTTGCAGGCCTGACCCGGTCAAGTCCTCGCAGGACAGCAGCCATCACCGTGTGAGGGTAAAGTGCCAGGGACTTCAAGCGTTCAGGAGGAAGCCAGTGGCAGTCAGGGCCAGGCCACCGTCCTGCCGCTCTGCTGCCGTCCCCAGCACAAGTGGAGGTGAACCTCCTCGTCAGGGTCGGGAACAGCAGAACATGGTAACTGACGTGAAGGCATGACCCCAGTCCTCAGTGAGAGGGGTCACTCAGCACCTGACTGCCCCTGGCAATCGGCATGGGAGTGAGCGGTGTAAGGGAGGCAGGAAGCTAACCAGCGCTATGAGGATTCACAGCTGTTGTTCCTCAGAGTTCAGGCAGCCAAAGCCCAGTCACCTAAGACAGCCTCGCAGTCACAGCCATGCCTGGTGACACATCAGGCTGCAGGGTGAGGATTAGAGGGCACCCTTAGGACCTCCTGAGAGGTCCAAGGAAGAAGTCCTCTAATGCCCCGAGCTTGTGTTGAGTCCCTTGATTTCAGGAACTGTCCACAGCCGAGAATAAAGGAAACCTGAAGCCTAAAAGGCAGAAATGTGTAATTAAGAGACTGTCAGGTTCGTCACCTTAGTGGCTAAGATGCGCAATAGACTCACTATTGATGGCAGCTCTGGCTTGGGTCTTCCCCCGAGAGCCTCTGTCTTCTTTATTCTCAACTCACAACCTAGTGCAAGCTTTCACTCCACGTGGAATCAGGAATTCCCAATCATCACGTAGCGTACAGACATTTTAAGTCTCCTTCGTGGTTTGTGCGAATCTGTATATAAATACATTTAAAATGTACTTTTCCCACAAAGCAAATGGCTTCACACGTGTTCTTTCTGAATACATTGAAAAAAAAAAAAAAGCCTGGTCAACAGAATATTAAGAAAGAGCAAAACTTAGTAATTGTGGTTAGAAAACCTGGATATGATTTAAAAGTTACTCTCTCAATACTTTGTTCTCATTTCTTTGAAAAGGAGTGCTTTTTTGGCATCATAGCTGAGGAAATGAATGCATCATCACCACTAAACACAACCAGTGTTAGGAAACAGGATGTGAGCAACAGGCTGATGAGGGTCAGGTAGCAGCTGAAAACACAAACACTGGAGCCAGACTAGCTGGGCTTGCCCGGTTACTAGCTATGCAAACTTGGATGAATGATCAACCTCTCTATGCCTTAGATCCCTTATCTGTAAAAGAATAAGTGCGGAAGACTCAGAATTGTTTTGAGGATTCGGTAATGAAATATATATGTCAGAACAGTTCCTTGCACTTATTAAGCATAATGTAAGCCGGTATCATATAAATCAGTGCAGTCCGTGGACAGCTTTCAGGGGACCCTCTCAGGGGACCCAGAAGGCCAAAGCTATTTTCATAACACTAGCACAATGCAATTTACCTTTTCTGTTGTGTTGATGTTTGTGCTGATCTACTGAAAGCAATAGTGTGTCCAGCCGCTGGTGCCTTAGCCGAGTTAAGCCACCGGGAAAACATAACTGAGTGCTGGCACACAGGTACCCATAGATATGGCCTTCTTCACCATGCATTTGCACAGAAGAAAACCACCGGTTTCATTTAAGATGTCCTTGACGGAGTAGCACAGGTTATCAACTTTATAAGCCTCAACCCTGAGTCACATGCCTTTTCCAATATTCCACATGGAAAAACTGTAAGGTGCGCTACAAGGACTGTGTCATCCCAAGGAAAAATACTGAAACAGCCAAAATTTTTCACCTGTACCTTAAAGTTGGGTCAAGGATCCATTCAACATGCAACACAGACCAATAGATTTTTCTGTAACTCACTCCAAAATCTACTTACAATAATTTCAGATTCCAGGAATGACCATTTATTTTGTTTGGGTGTTTTATCAAGGTGGATGACCACTACTTACCAGAAAAAGCTGTGATCATTCTCCCCTCCTCCCTGCTGGCCACCACACACCTGGGCAAGGGTGGATCTCATCACAGCCTTCAAATAAATCCAACTAGGCAACAAATTCAAGAAGCAGCATAGACTGGGCGAGGTGATACACACCTGCAATCCCAGTGGCTTGGGAGGCTGAGGCAGGAAGATCGCATGTTCAAAGCCACCCTCAGCAACTTATCAAGCCCTTAAGCAACTTAGCAAGACCCTGTCTCTAAATAAAATATAAAAAGGGCTGAGGATGTGGCTCAGTGGTTAAGTGCCCCTGGGTTCAGTCCCCAGTACCCCCCCACACACATACACACCAGCATAGATAAGAATACAGCAAACTTTCCTGAAGTCTGACATTAAAGAGATATGCAAAAACCTGTAAGAAAAGGTAAGTTTTCTTATTTTTTTAGAAAGTGGTTATATTGTTTATTAAAACTCTGTCATTATGCCATAAAACTCACATATTCCTAGAGTTGGAGTGACAGGGAATGAAACAGTGACAGTGCACACATGGATGCTGTTGATGGAGGAACTGCACATGGGAAGCCAAACTGCCAAAACAATACCAATTTTTCACTCATGATGCGTTTTCCTTATTGTCGTTAACAAAAGATCATCCATTACTTTGCTTCACTTGTTGCCAATTTTTTTTAAATGCTTTCTGATCTCTAAGCACAGATGAAGTCCCTCAAAAAAGAACTGATGAACTATTTTCTTGTTTCCAGTGTAAAGCTGAAGGGGTGACGAACGTCCTGGCAGTCCTACCTGGAGCTTCCCCCCGGAGCCCTGGGCTTTCGTTCCAGAGGGCTCTGCTGTAGCACAGCAATCAAGCCCATCCTCCGTGTTTGGGGGCAGACTGTGTTGTCCCAGGTTCACATTCTGGAGTCCTAACCCCCATGTCTGCGAATGTGACCGTATGTGGAAACAGACTCTTTACAGAAGAAGTTCAGTTAACATGAGGTCATGTGCAAGGACCCTGATCCAATCAGACTGATGTTCTTAAAAGAAGAGGCTGTTAGGACCCAGACACATGCACAACCATGTGGAAGAGATGGAAGGAGGGGAGGGCCTCAGAAGGAACCTCCCTGCAGACACCCCGACCTTGGCCTGCTGTTCTCCAGAAACACGAGGAAGCAATCATCTGTTACTTAAGCCACCAGTCTGAGGTATTTGTGCGGCAGCCCTTTCCTTCTTTCTCTCTACACCTGAGCTCCTTTGCCCCATCAAGCACCACGGCCCAAGTCATCTTGGGGATGTAGCATTTCTACAGTTAGAGATGTTTCTAAATGGAGGGCTTACACATGGATGACCCTGATTTTGTAATGTAATTTAATCATAAAAAGTAACAATAATAAGCATACATAAGCTCTAAAAGCCTGTTATTTGTTATATAGATCTATTACCTACAGTGTTATTTTCCTATTCAACTTATTCAATTGCCTTCTCACAGAGGATTAGAAGTGGATGAAAATCAAAGATGCTTGACCTTAGGAAGGGTGAGGATAGGAGCAGAAGCCCTGGAGTACCAAGAGGAGGAGGACTGTACAGCAAGAGTCAGAGGGTCATGGGAGGTGGGTATAAAATCAGCACCCTGAGGTACGGGAAACATCCATGCAGACTCGAAAACATCAATCAGAATGCAACAAATTGCTATGACACCATTGAGATTGTAAAATGTTGAAATACCAACATTTAAATTCTTAGTTCCCTATTATTAGCACTAGGTGAATAGCTTTCAGTCCAATATGGTTGAGTGTTTCTTAGGAAGGACAAATCCAAAAAGCAAGAACATTTCTTCAGCAGACTTCTCAGATCTCACCCAAGATTTGAGCAGGAGACTAGCCCGTGGAAGACCCTCGCCCACAGATCCGGACCATCAATAGAAGCTCACGGTGCTTCAACACCCCAAACACAGACGTGTCTGCTTCACCTTCGTTCTCTTGATATGGTTCTGCAAGGCCTTAGGAAGGCTGAGTGACATGTATGCTTAAAAAGAAAAAAAAATAAAACGTGGAGTCAGTTTTGGCCTCCAACACTGCCCCCCTCCTCTTCCCTCAATTCATGATAACTTCACACCTCCTGCTTGCAGGGAATTGTCTTTGAACACACTTTAGATCCAATCCCAAGTGGAATTCTGTTGGATCTTGAAAATATGTTCAAACTTGGGCATTTCTGTTCACCCTCAGTGCAGCCATCCTTCAACACCATTGCCGTTGGCCAGGATCACTGCAAGGGCTCTCAGCACCCGGGCTCCCTGCCCCGTCATTGTCATCTCTCACCCAGTCTCCATGAAGCAGCCAGACAAAGCCTGGGGTTCTTCTGCTTAAAAACACCCATTCATTTCCTATTTCATTTAGAGGACACTTCAGTTCTTTCACACAACCTACAAGACCTACCCAATCTATCTATCCCCTATGACTTCACGACTATACCTCCTTAATTCTTCCACTACTCATCCCACTCCGCCACATCAGCCCACATAACTGTTCCTACAAGGGTCCAGTCTGCTTCTGCCTCAGACCTTCTTGCATGCTCTCTCACCCTGGAATTATCTTTCTCCTAAGGAAAAAAAGAAAAAGTGTTAAGTTGGATACATCTTTTCACAAACCTCGCCAATTTAGTTCTTCATCATCACAGAAGTTACTGCAATATGGGAGCTTGATTTTTTTCTTTGCTTTCTTCCTCATTGTTTTTTCAAGGTGCTTACGAACAAGAGGAGACTCTAAACATCCAAGCACATCAATGGAAACTACAGTGCTCACTTTGTTGTGCAGGTGTTTGGTCTACCTCAAATAAAGGAGATAGTTGTGATTTTCAGAACAATAGGATCCTGGGAGAGTTGTTCTCCTATCTTATAATGTGAGTTCTTTGTATCTTCTCAAAATCCTCAGAATCTTCATATTTCCATCCAGTGTAGAATATGAAGGGCAACAGGTTGCAGCCCACCGACCTACCTTCCTGCAATAACCTTCTGGCAACTCAATTCCAAGCACTAACCTCCCCTCAAATAGATGTCTTTTTGTTCATGACAACCATGCTCAACAAGACATTCTGGAGGAAAACTTTAAGATGTAAATGACTAATAGGATAACCCTCCCTAGACCATGCATTTTAAGGGAACTTATAAATCCAACTGAATATCTACTAGCATAACATTCCAGGAACAAATTCTCTATGTTCCTTTTCTATCCCTGACCTATTCAGTATGCAGAAGTACAAGACCTTAACATAACACCCATTTCTATAAGACTGCAAAGCTCTGGAATACACATGGTCAAACTCATGGACACTTGCAATTTTTCCTACCCCTTGATACCACTGGTGAACATGATCACAACCTTTAGAAGAACATCTCAGGCTGGAGGTGTGTCTCTGTGGTAGAGCACTTGCCTAACATTTGTAAGGCCCTGGGTTAGAGCCCCGCAACACTAAAAAAAAAGAAGAAGAAATTTCATATTACTGTTCAAGCTTATTTTGGCAGTGTTAATATGCATTATTTTAAATGTCCAAAAAAGTACAATAATATATTCTGTCAGTCTGATATTTGGTCTAACATAAGTATGAGACAGGACAGAGAATGGAAAAGATAAAGATATCTTAAAAACTATGGTGTTTAGTGTTATATGACTAAACAAATTTCAGGTGAATCATCAAATTATTCACCATTAATCCCTTTATGTTAACATTGCATAAACCAAAGCTCATTTGCGTGCGGGATTCTGGTTAAAATTTTATAAGTGTTCCTTATTGGCATGACTCTCCTGCATTCTAAACAGTGAAAAAGAAGAAAAAGAAGTGCTCGTGTCTAAAGATGCACAGCTCTGGGTCATGGCTGCATTGCATCCCCCTAAAATTCATATATTGAACCCAGTAATTTAGAATGAAATTGATTTGGAAACAGGTCATTTGAAGAAGTGATTAAGTTAAAATGGAGCCTTTTGGGGTGCACCTATTCCAATCCGACTGTTCTTATAAGAAGAGGGAAGACTTCAGACAAGTGCACAGTAGAGAAAGAGCATGTGAGGACACAACAGGAGGACAGCCATCTGCAAGCCCAGGAGAGTGGCCTCGGAAGAAACCCAACCTCTGGCTCTGGATTCAGACTCGTAGCCACCAAACTGAGAAAACAGAGTTCATCGTTTAAGCCCTCCATTCTCTGACATTTTGTTGTGGCAGTTTGAGCAAACTAACACGGCTCTGTTTTCTTTGAAAATACTCAAGATGAAAGACACACAATGGATATAAAAGCTGTAACGTAAAGGGCAGCTAACTTAAAGAAAAATTAAAGTCAAAAATAATGAAATTGCATTAATTACATCTTTAAAATATTGAGGGAAAAATCACCATTTTCATATTCTGTATCTAGGGGAAAATGTCCATAAGAATGTAGCTAAAATATAGATATCAGATAAGCCTTATCTGAACAAACTTATTGTCAACCAACCTTAAATGCTAAAGGAAATTCTTCAGGCTAAGAGGAAACTTGGTCTTCTCTGCAGAATTAAAAACATCCCACTCCAAAAAAAGGGTAAATATAAAAGGCCATTTTTTTTTCTTACTTGTTTCTAAAGACAGCTGATTATTAAAAGCAAAAATGTTGGCATTGTATTGTGCAGTTTTCAATGAGTTTGAATGCAGATATATAATAATAAGAGAAAAAAGATGCAGGAAACTGAAGGTTAAATGAACGAATACTACAGTTGTAAGTTTTGTGAAATGCTACAACATTGACTCTAAATAGATGGTGCTAAGTATGAATTACATTCTTCAAGGCAATCAATGAAAGTAGTGTAGAGACATAACTTAAAAATCAATAGAGGAATTGACAATTAGTGCTAAAAATATGCATATACAATTAACCCAGAATAAGGGAAAAAGAAGAAGAAAATTAAAAACACAGGAAAATTGGAGAATAAATTAAAACAGACATAGACTTAATTGTGTCAATAGTTACACTAAATGTAAACGAACTAAATATTCCAATTAAAAGTTAAAGATTTTTAGACTGTGGAATGGAGGGAGGGAAGCAAAAAGCTGTTACTTGCTAACTATGAGAGACACATATTTTAATATAAAGACATAAGTTAGAAATAAAATGAGAGGAAAATACATCAGACAAACAGTGAGGTAGAGAGTCTGCATAAAGCAGGAGTTGAGATCATTTCATTTAATATGTTTATGACATATTTTTGGGAAAGTAAACCTTTTTTCTGTATTCTTCAATGGATGTTTGTGATGGAGAATAAAATCAGAGAAATTGTTTGATGCACTTTTAATGGGAAAACAGGTGAAAAGGACTTTTGATCAGAATAAACTATGTACATCTCCTTTTTCTCTGTATCATTTCTTTATTACTGTCCCCACACACCCCCATGAATAATTAGCATCTGGCCCCATGGTTTTTATGTCTCTGCATTAATGGGACCATGTTTCCCTTCAAAACAATGCTTTCCTAAAAGTGAGGGAATGACAACCCCAAAAGGATTCTTGAGTCTAGAAAAAGGCTGAGTGGTTTTTAACATTGATGAATCCCTGTATGTATCAAGAACAATGTCCTCTTAACAAATATCAACTATCAATTTTGAGCCAGGTTTCAACAGTTTTTAAGAGTTGATCTAAAAAATTCAAATCCATAGTTAGCTAGTGGTCAAAATTTTTTCCTAATTTGGCCACACACCTTATGGGATAGAGGGACATACAGAGAGGTTACTGAAAAGGCATGTTAATGTGAATGGTGTAATTGCATGGAAACTTCAATGGCTTCTTCCTGTCCCTTCTCCGTGCTCACAACTATTGTAAATTATCGCTGTCATCATAAGAACATTTTTAAAAATCAAATGGATGATTGTCTTCTAAATGGATGGCAACAAAGACGACTATATTCATGAGACTCATAGAGGGAAGAGTAGACAGAAATATAAATACAGTTAAATCCAAGCCATCTGATGTAGTGATCACTCTTAGCGTATTAACACTGGAAAAATCATCATTGTATGCCTCCTGTGGTGTGGTATAGAGTTCCTGGCATCTATGAAAACCTCTTTGCAAAAACGCTCTGTCTGAATGAAATCCAACTTTTATATCTACATTCTAAGTCAGAGAAAATTCAGTGGATAGAGAAGCAAGTTAAACACCACCATGAAGAATCAGTCACCAAAAACCAGAAGGAGGGATATTCTACAGAAAAAAAATTCAGCTTTCTTTATCATACCAAGGTTAAGAGGAAAAGGAATACAGGGAGTCATACCAAGTGAGATGTGGGAACCTGGATTGTAAAACTATAAAAGACATTTCAAGGGCAAATTAGGAAAAGGCGATTAAGGATTTGCTATTAGATGCCCCCATAGAAATGAGTCTTAATTTTGTTAGATGTCATTACAGAATCTTAACTATGTAAATACGTGTTGTCTCTCTGCAGTACAACATGCAATATTCAAGGGTAAATGTCATGCTGCTAATAACTTAATATAGGCAGCAAAAACAATGGCTCAGAAATTAAATCTAGATAATAGCATTGAATGTTGAGAAATGGTTGGCCTCCCAAAATAGACCATATCCCAGTGTCACTTTGGGGACCTGTAAAGGGGTATTTGGAGATGTGATTACATGAAAGGTCTCCAAGGGGAGATCTTCCTGGATTATTTGGATAAAATCTTAATGCCAGCACATGTATCTCTATGAAAGAGGGCAGAGGTGAAGCAATGGGAAGGTAGGGAGGAGCAGTCCTGGAAGATGCTCACTGTGAAAACTGGAAAAGTGCAGGCAAAACTCAAGGAACACCAGCAACCAGCGGAAACTGGAAGGGAACTGAGAACAAATTCTCTTCTAAAGTCTCAGAGGAAAAGGAGGGGGATTCACACCAATGAGATGTGGGAAGCTTGATTCTAAAAAGACATTCCAAGGACAAATTAGGAAAAGGTGATCAGGGATTTGCTATTAGATGACATAAGGAATTAGTGAGTGCTCCTTCTGTTTTAGGTGTCAATCCCAGCGACACCATGATTTCAGTCCAAGCGACAGAGGTGTCAGATTCTGACCTCCTGAACTGTAAGAATAAATCTCTATGGTATCAAAGCCACGTGTTTGTGGTGTCTGTTAGCAGAAGCTATAGGAAAGTAATACATGTATCTGTGAGAGTTCACACACTTTTCTTACTCAAAACAAAAAAATATTAAAAGAACTGAGGATGTGGCTCAGAGGTAGAGTGACCCTGGGTTCAGTCTCAAGTATAAAAAAAAATTAATTGAAGTTGTCTAAGGATAAACAGTATTATTTGTAACTTTTTTGAAAGAGAAGAAATAGCATGCAGCAAAAGACAAATATTACTATCAGACCAGTTGCCTAGATGATCTGATATTATACACAAAAGATAAAAATAATTATTTTCTTCTTTCTTATTTTTAAAATATCTTTCTTTTTGATAAATATTATATTTCTTTATGTACAAACTGATGAACTACACACTGTATCAGTGATAAAAAATGTAGAAAATAACTTTTCAGGAACAAATGAGAGGAAATAGCTCCGAGTGATGTGAAAAATGGCGCTTGTGTGCCTTCTGATTTTTTTTTTAATATTGTGGCTTCCAAGTCATTCTTAATTTTGTAAACTGTATTTTTGTGACTTTCATCTCCTCCAAAAAAAAACGTAACATAAGTTATCCAAATGTACTGCCATAATCAGAGTCTATTTTGGCGAAGAAACTGTTGGCATGAAATAAGGACTGCAGTTCAGGAAAGTATGGGAACCCCTTCGAGTGATCTATGTTATTTTGTGGGAGCTTCTTTCCCTCCCTCACTTGGCTTTGGAATCACAATCTCACGTTGCAGAAGACGGCTGTGTCCTCACACACTAAGAGAAGGCAGAGCGAAATATGTCTAATTTATAAGGAATTTTCACATTAATTTCCTTTTTTACTGGTACTGGATTTTGCAATGTGGATATACTGGTAAAAGGTTGGCACCCATGCACAAGAGTGAGCCAATAAAAATCTAGGAGCAGCTTGACAAGAAAAATTATCCACTCACCCTTTTTTAAGCCAACATTTTTTTTTCTAAGAAAGAGCACATATTTTAATCTGTTTGTGTATGAAACAGAATTATAGGTAGGGAATTGGGAATGAAGGAACTGGAAGTGGAGTGAAGTTGTGGAAATATTTAAAGACAGTGGGTAATCCAACATATAATTGAATTTGGAATGGAAATTCACTCTTACATTTTCATATACATGTGTCTGATGTTCCCGTGATTCACAACACAGAATTCCAAATCCACATTTCAAGGGCGGCTACGTCTTGCGTCACCGGGGAAATGCTCACCTTGCTCCCCTTCCTGACTTCCCTCCACTTTCCATTCTATATTAGGATAGGATGGCCACCTTGGATCAGCAGGTGACTAGAGGACCCACAGCCCGGGCTTCCCCTCTCCAGGTGGCATGGAGAGCAGGGGTTCTCCTCTTGCTCAGTGTAGACAACAGCCTGACTGGATCAGTGCCCAGGGCTCTGCTTGATTTGGTACGCAGCAGGTCCTTAGAGACTGCCCCTAGGCAACTGAGAACCTATGTTCACTTGTGTCGCGTCCCCATGTGAAGGACTCAGCATTTCAACTCGTCTGGAATCTGCCTTCCACAAAGAGAATATTGCAAACTGACAGAAGCAATATCTGCAGTCCTTTTCAATTCTGCTCCCAGGTCTGAATATTTTCTATAAATAACCAGTCGAAGCAATCAGAAAATTAAACGAACTGCATGAAGCATGTGATACAATTAAATTGAATGGCTTACAGGGTTATTACTTGTTTGCGAATGTGAGGACTTAATTGTAAAGATATAAATTCTCCACTAATTAATATTTGGGTTGAGCATAATTCTAATAAAACATCGAAAATGATTCTTTCAGAATTTAATAAAGTTGTTTCAAATTCAAAGTTTATTTGAAAGGATATATTTCCAAATAATGAAGAAACATTGCAAGGAACAAAGAGAACAGCAAAATTGGAAATAATAACTTAGTTGGTATGATGATGGTGGCGGTGATGATGCAGAGAAACCGTGATAGGAGAAAGTAGAGCCCAGATTAGAAAGAACTTCACCCACAGGTAAAGACCCAGCGTGGAGCCAAGAACAGCCTCAAATGCTAGCAAAGAAAGAAAGGTGCCTGTTAGCTCCCCTGTGATTTGGTGAGTGGCCACTGGGGAAAAGGAAATCCAGATGGAACAAAATTTAAGGGTAAAATATTAAGATAATGGAAGGGAGGGGGACTCTGAATATTTGTGTAAGTTAAGCCTAAAAAATCTTTTCTAAGCCCAAAACAAAGACCACACAGTAAAAAAATGCATAATTATCATATGGGTATGTGGTATATATAATATGCAAAATGGAAGGTTCATACTGGGACAAAAAGAAGCAAAATTTTAAAAAGTGAAGGGAAAAGAGGTTCAGAACACATGAAAACAGGCACCTTTCCTTGGTATTTAGGAACTTTCTTACAAGTCAAGAGAGGGAGGTGCTTGACCCAGTTTTAAGAGGTACAAGGAATCACTTCACAGGGGACACAGCAGAAGTGGCCATTCATCATTTGAAAAACTGATCAAACTCACAAATAATTCAATTCAAATAACAATAAGATATCATTTTTCAACTACTAAAATTGGCAGCAGTTAAAAGATTAATAATCCCTGGTGTTGGCAAGAATGTGAGAAAACAAGCGCTGCCGCGTGCTGCTGGTGGGAGGATAAAAATGGGCTAATTTTTTGGAAGGAAAAACTGCGAAATCAATTAAAATGTTTAACGTCTGTATTCTTTATAGCTAACCACGCTGCATCCAAGAATCATCTGACCAAGAAACACCGGCGGAACCCTGGCTCAGGCTAGTGCAGGTCCCAGTGCAGGGGTCGGGGGCAGAGGAATTAACCAAGTTCTGGTTAACAAGCATTTTGTTCCCACTGGTTGGTGGGGACAAGCAGTTAGGCTAAGGATGGCCTAGAATGAGAACTAGGAGGGTGGGCATCTGGCTTTGTCACAGGTAAAATAGGTACGGGGTCTCACCCAGGTCCTTTGGATACCTAACAGGAAATACCAGCTCCTCACGGTAAGTGGTTCCCAGAAAGCGAGGCTGCAGGTATCTTAATCCTCTTTCTTTTCCAGAACCTCAGGGCTTGGTGAGGTCAAGATGGTCAGCCTCCTGCTGTCTGCAATGGCAGCTGTCCCTGGTGGGCCTCCTCCTCAGAGTCTCACCAGGCACCGTTTCCTTGCCTCATCTTCTGGGCCCTGAGCCAGGGAGTCCTTCCTTCTGCAGAGGGTCTCAGGTACCACCACGCCTGGGGGTTCCCTTCATTCCTTCATCCGACACCTGTCCTTTTCAGGTGACTAAAGCCTCACCACCCGTTCTGAGTGAATTCTATTTCTACGTGGTCCTGGTTGTTTGTAACAGCTAGATACAATCGATGCTGCCTTCCTTTTTCTGACATGAAGTTTCTTTGCAACGGGCCTACGGGTTCCAGGATAGGTAGAAGTTGTGCCAGTAGAAGGAAGAGACAGAACCTGAAGTACTCTCTTTATTCTGGAAAAGCCCTCAAAATGCATATCGTGGTTGCTGTGTTGTGAAATGGTTCCAATTACTTTATACTCAACATATGATACATAATCTTGAGTTCATGAGTTCATCACTATCAAAAAGCCTTATAAATCTTAAAAATGAGTTTATATCATGCCCTCCTTCACATGTGCAGAGAAGCCTTGTAGCTTGTCTAACCAGCAGGGCACTCAGCCAATGCCTCCAAGCCCAGTTGCTAATATGGCCAATGTGGAAATAAATGGATTTGGAAATCCGTCCTTAAGACCCTAGCACCAAGGCTCACAATGCCATGGTGCCTCTAAACAATTCAACCTCAGACCTCAGGAACTGTGGCCCTTTGGTAGCTTCTCCAGCAGCCATCTTAGCAGGATGTTTTGGTCAGGCAAGCTCAGGCATCGTATTCACTGTGACAATAATAAGAGAAGAGCTTGTTAGATGATTTTTTAAATATTCCCTTCATTACATACCCAACATCACAGTTCAGCATCTGAGTGTAAAACATCCTGGCTGCAAGTAGCACAGGTCTTCAGGAATGCCTCCACCCCAGGACTGGGGCCAGGGAGGGGGAGACAGGAGTTTATCCTCATGTGTGATGAGTGGTACCTTTGGCTGTAATCAATTAAGATATGAGATGAAAGTGTGGGACTAACACACAATGGAACCCCAATCCCATTTACCCAACCATCAATCACACTTACAGAACTCTCCAGATAAGGTTTGCTGAGTGTTTTGTATTGACACAGCAGTTGTAAACCAACAGGAATGACCAATTCTTAGAGATAGGAAACAGCCAGACAACAAGGCCTTCAGAGACCTGACATTGTAGGCCAAGATCCTTCAGGAGGCCTGGCAAGGAGATAGGTAATAGATTCGGGCCTTAGGCCACGGCCTCTGAGGCTTCATGAAATCACTCTGGGAAAGCTTTGCATTCCAAGGCAAACAGAAACTCTCTTCTCTCCACTCATCCATAGTGTGTGTCACAGGGAATAGGAACATTAGTTAACAGTGATAGAAATTAAGTTGGCTGTGTTCTATATTTGTGGCAAAGAGTTTCTGCTCTTAATCCTGGACTTTCGTAATTAAAAACAAAGAAGAAAATTGTGTTTTCTTTCACACAAAGAGGAAACCAATCTGAAGTCAGAAAGGAGAGAAGCACAGTGTAGTGGGGGCACTGCCTGTTCACTCCTCGAAGCTGCAATAACCTTGAGACATAGGTCTCCTTTGACACCAGTGCTCAAGTGTCAGCATCCAAATCCAGAAATTCCCTCCTGATGAAGTCTGCAAATCCTTGACCTTCCCAAACCCCCTTGGTCATTGAAAACCAAGAAACTACTTTATCAAGTTGAAATCATCAAAGAATTTTGTCACATTCATTTGGAGTGACATACAACTGGTTCCGAAAATACAGCACAGCAGGCCTGAGCACCGGGCTCACGTGGATGGTTATGGTCAGACACTGCGTGTCTGTAAACAGCCCCGTCATCGGAACATGGGCTTCTCAGTGATCCTTCCTGACAGAGGTCAGATGATGAACTGCAGCATATGGGATCCATCATCATCCTGAAGCAACAGGCTGTGCTCCTTCAGTGCAGTAAACAAAACACTCCAACGCAGTCACTTAAATCAACAACACTCCTTTATTTTGCTATCCAATCTGGGGGCTGACAGGGCTCCCTCAGGCAGTGCTTGCTTCAGGTCATTCCCCCAAGGACAGTTAGGAGAGCCTGAGGCTTGGGCCACCTGGAAGACCTTTGTTCGTGTGGCGGGAGGGAGGACTCACACAGCCAGGGGCTGGGCAACTCCTTCAAGCCATGCAGGGCTCAGGAGTGCTGGACTTCCTGCATGTGTCCCACAGCAAACTGGCTAAAGCCATCTAGCCATTGCTGGCTTGGCCTCCGGAGGTCATGGGCCTCACTGCCACGGAGCTCTATGCACAGAGCACCACACAGGCCCGCTCAGATTTAAGCAGAGGGGTGTCAGGCACCCCCTCACAGTGGCAGGTATTTCAGAAATTCTATGGACCTGTTTTTAGATCATCACCAAGGGGGCTGATACCACGACTGTTGCTTTTGAAAACTCCCATGAGAAAGTAAACAATGGTCTAGAGGAACAGATTGGTTCAAATGCCAAGATGGGGTCCTCGACAGCCAGGCACCACGGAGGAAACTCACTGAAGACCCAGAGTCAGGATGAAAGAAGAGAGGCCACCCAGGCTCACACTCCCAGCCAGGCCCACTGAGCCTTGCATCAGCACCCAAGGGAAGAGAACGATTTAGTCAGCCCACAATTCGTGCGTCAATTTTGCCCTAAATTATGTGTCATTTTTTTTTCAAGCATTTGCACATGATTTTGCTTTAGACACCATATGAAGCTCTGTGTAGTTCATCCCAGAGAATTCAGTTCTTCTCAACGAATCCTTTTGTTTTCCTTAGAGACCTCAAGTTAGAAGAAGCTAGATGGATATTACAATAAAATATCAGCTCAACTTGCATCACCGTCCTAGGGGCAGGTTAAAAACACAAAGTAGAGCTCCATCTGGAGAGAATGGGTTTAGCGGAACCATCTCCATGTGTGAATGTCACCTCTTTTGCCAGCCATATGATTTCAAGAAACAACTGGACTTGTGTGTGTGTTTTTTAAAGGCCATAATGAGTATCCAAGACATCAAAACCACCATGGTGTAATTTCTTTCAGCTATTTCATTTCAGCAATTACCTTCAAAAAAGTTATGATTCATAAATAGCCTCAATGAAGAAAGCTTAAGTATAATTCACAGTTATCCATTTGGGCATGATTTGAGATTGGACAAAACAATTTCTCTTAACTTCTGATTAAGTCAATCTGAGCGACTTGATAATTGTACAAGCTTATTTTTTGTAAAGCCAGGATGACTAATTAAAGGCTGAGAAAACTGACACTAGGTTGTTGAGGCCAGGTGAGTGGTGTTTTTCATTATAAGATACTTTTTTTCTGTATTAAACAATTAACTTGTCCAACACTCTCATTAACCATTACCACCTCATTTTATAGACGGAAGAGAGAAACTACTCAAATGGTTTGACATCAACCTGGCCAGAGAATGTCATTCACTTAGCAAAGATGGAAATGTATTTGATTTCTGGTCTTGGATTAGACCACATCTTAATACAAATGCATGAAGCGCGTATCATTTGAAAATTGTTCTGATGCGTTGAACTTAATGATCTAATCACACTTTTGTCATTATTATGAAGAACTAACACTTGTCAGGTAATGGAATTAAATTCAAATAGAAATGCTCATATATTTAATGGCTAATTTGGAAGAATAAGGTTTTAAAATTCAAAATTCATTTAACAAAGAACTGTTGAGTAATTATGCTCATGAATATAGCACTTTAATCTGAGAAACACATAAGGGAGTTTTAAACATTGAAAATTTTAGGAGCACACATTCAAAAAAGCCATCTGTGTTAATACACCTGCCCACTATTTGGTTGGTTTCAATCCCAATTTTCCTTTTGGCTCTCATTATCTTTCAATGTCCTTCATCCCCAAATCTGTGCAGCCACCGAGCTAGGTAAGGACATTTGTCTCATCCGCCCCATTGTATTAAGTCAGCCTCCACGAGCCTCTCCTTGGCAAGCCTCCTCTGTCCTTGCATTTCTTTGCTTGACAAGACAGACGTTATTAAAATGCTGCGCCTGTGGGTTCACGGTGAGGGATACGAGTGGATGAAGTGATGCCCTTTTTTTGCTTCCGGATCACAAAAGGTCACGAGGAGGTGGCGGTGGAGACAGTCCTGCACTGGAGCTGACTCACATCAGAGGCTTACAAGAGCCAACAATTAAACTCCCAGAAATGTTGCAGACAGACTGTTACCAATGCTGGCTCGAATTTGGATGCAAGGAAAATACCCACACCGTGGAAATCAGAACACACTTTCAAATCAGGGAAGGGAGATCACTTGTCACCAGTCACTGTGACTGGCAAGGCTCTACACTGAAGAAAGGAGTGTTTGCCATGTGGCATGTGTGGTTTACTTGCATAGAAAAACAGTTACACTTAATTCTAATGGCAACACCGCAAATAAAACACACATTTTTTTTTCAGAGAAGCAAACCCAGAAGTAGAGAGGTAACTTTGCAGAATTTAAACGACTGCATGAAGCATTGTAAACTGTTAGCTAGTTTTCACCTTTACCTTGCTAACCTCCTGCCCGCACCATCCTCTCTCCCCAGGATGTTGGGATTGATGAAATCTTAAATGTTCTCTAGACCATCCGGCCATTGCTCAGTCTGCATTATAATAAGCCTCAAAGTGGTAGTCCTCCTCTTTGGGGGCAGTTCTCATGTAGAAAATTCATGACCTCAGGCCATTCATCATTCATAATTTGAAAGCTCTTATTCTTAGGAATGAATTTTCTTATTCTGAATAAAAAGAAAATTCCCCCTTGCCCCCAACTGTTGGTTCTTGTTCCACCCATGAGGAGTTGGTAACTGCTGAGGTTTCTGCATGCCTAGCATCTCAGGAGACCCCGGGAACAGAGTGAGACTGAAGTGCACTTGTGTCCCTTTTACCTTTTGCAATCACATGTACACCCATGTTCATCCACCCACCCATCCATCGTGCACACATCTGACATCAGGTCAGAGAATCTGCAGTGGTTCCTAGACTATAATGCTGGACACACAAAGATAAATAAAGATGGTTTTCAGGCTCTCAAAGTGGGGTCCTTGGAAAGCAGCAGCTGCACCAGGGAGCTTGTTAGAAATGCAAAGTCTTAGCCCCACTCAGAACCCAGGCCTATGAATCAGAATCAGCATTTTTAAAAAATATTTTTATTAGTTGTTGATGGACCTTTATATTATTTATTTATATGCAGTGCTGAGAATTGAACCCAGTGCCTCACACATGCTAGGCAAGTGCTATCACTGAGCACCAACCCCAGCCCCCAGAATCAGCATTTTAACGAGAACCACCAACGATTCGTCAGCACCTTAACTGTTGAGAAATCTTGGCCTCAGTTAAAACATATACCTTACTTCTCTAGAGCAGAGTGCTTTCATTATTCTTCGTTATTTATACTGTCACGAAGTGTTTCTCATCAACTCTTCGGAGTACCTACCTGAGCCTGTGCAGCTGGCTGTCTTGATCTGCACGGGTCTGTTTCTGTTTTGAAGGATTTCTAAAAGGTAACGGAGTTGAATCACAATCCTTTCCTCTTAAGTTCAGGTCATTTGTCAGAGTGCAGGACACGTTTTAATGGCTCTAATGAAGAGCGTGCAAAGGGCAGATCCCACGGTCCTCTGCGGGGATGCCGGGGAGCCCTTCTAGCTGCACCTGATGGCGGGTTTGGGTTCCTCTGTAGCCTCCGCTCACAGTGCACACCCCCAGGCCTCCTGAGGATGTCCTGCAGGAGGTGGTGAGCAAAAAAGAGAGACTGCCCCCCCCCTCCCAGCACCGTCAGCATGTGCCTGGGGCGTCACAGGAGTGCCCGGAGGCAAGAGAGACTTTTTTTTTTTTTCTTTCTTTCTCCTGGGAGTTGCAGATGCATTTATCTCATCCTTGAAGAAACGGCTTTCGACCTGGGAACTCATCCCTAAAGAGGTCAGAGTGTTTTCAATCTGCTATAGTTTCTTTAATCCTGAAATGAGGAAAAAGAAGTCAAGATAATCACTGTAATAGAAACACACTGCAAAGCAAGACCAGGTTTGTGATGCTATTTTTACCGTGGGGCCTTTGAGGATACTTTAAAAGCAGGGGTTTGACTGAGCATGTGAACCCTCACCAGCCCCGCCCCCCAGCTGCACATGCTCAAGCATACCTGGTTGCACGCTTCAACACACACATACACAGCACACCACCATACCAACAACGCCCTCCACCCTTCCTTCTAAGGAGGCATTTTTGTTACTAGGGCACATCTTATGTTTTCAGTCTGATACACAATAGTTGGATTATTCACAGAAGGTGAAAACATCTACATTTTAACTTTACATATATTGCAAACCACCTTATAATTTTTATTTTCCTCCCTTGCAATTTTTCACTCCTTTTGATTCTGGAAGACAACAGAAACATTGTTTACTTGTAATAATACAATGTCATCAAGGTCTTGATCTCCCAATGTGTGTTATTTGCTAGGGCTGCCTTTAACAAGATGCCATACTCTGAGTAGCTGATTTCTCATAGTTCTGGAGGCTGGAGTCCAAGATCAGGTGCCAGCAGGGTTGAAGTCCTCCAAGGCCTCTGTCCTGGGCTTGCAGAGGGCCACCTAGCTGTATGGCTGACTCCCTGGACCAGGCACATCCCTAGTCCATTTCTTCTAATCACATGGGTCCCTTTGGATTTGTGTGTACCCCAATAGCCTCAATTAACTTAATCACACCCATTTCCAAATATGCTTACATTCTGAGATGCTGCGTTTTTGAACTTCAAAATATAAATTTGGGGAGGACAAAACCAGCTCTGAAACATATGTCAGATGCTTTCCAAATGCTTGCTCCTGCAAATTCTCAACAACTGTTTGAGGTGGACACAATGAGCACCCAAATCTCAGAGAAGGAAGCCGTGGCCCCAAGAGGCCAGGAACCAGCAGTTACCAGCTCACTGGTGATGGACTGGGTCAGAGACCGCGCGGGAGTTGCTGCTCTCAGTCTCAGCACTGCACTAGCCTTGCTTTTTATTCAGGGCATCACCAAGTTTATAAATGACCGTGCTGTATTTGTGCTGAGGAGAACAGCTCTATTTGCTCCTCTAGCAAACAAATCCAGAATGCTGAGGGTTTTTTTGTGGCTTCTTGCCAGGTTTTACTGTTTCCTGTGTCCTCCCCCATGTGGTCCAATCTTGCTATTGTCCATGTAGGAGTCTGCCCAGGGGAGGGCAGGCGCAGACCTCATGGCCCATTGCCGGCTGTCGGAGGGTTGTTCTTCCATTCTCCACACCCAGTGGCCGTACCTGGTTACCTGAAATAGACCACAGAGGCTGGGGCAGTGTTTACACATTGAAATTCAGCTAAGGGGACAAATGAGGATTTCTTTGCCTTTTTGAGAGTCCACTTTTTCAGCACGCCCTCACCTATACCCTTTGCCCTGGACCTGCCCCCTTAGAATTTGCTCATAAGACATGGGATGACTTCTCAAAGATCTAGTACCTACTTAAGATGTAGGTACTATAATGCAAAAATTCTGTGAGAACTTTTTGTTTTTCTCTTTAGAAATCTTTTTTTTTTCACCTCATCTGTTAGCAATGTGTACTTTGATTCCTGGTGCTCACTGACAAATGATATGATATTTGTTTATCAAATGTTGTTGATAATAATATTATGTACAGGAAAACAAAAGTTATGAGTTTCTCACATAAAAACATAGATGTTGCACAAGAGAATGTACAAAAAAATGAGAAATGAAGTCGAAGAATAACTTTTACTTAACGTTATATCACTAAATATAGTACTAAGTCAATGATAACAGTTAAAATTACTAAGACAAAATTGATATCTCAAGTTAGTATAGTGACTGCCTTCAGATTTTGACACAACAGATATTAACTGCTCCATTAATTAGGTGCCACTGACGTTCTTTGGGGTAACTATGTGTTATCAGAGGAGGAAGCTACACCTGTCACCCAGGAGTATGTTCTGGGAGGGCACTGGACAGCAGGCCCCTACGGCTCTGTCCTGCATGATGGGCTGTGGTTTTCATCACTTTTTAAACAGTGTCACAGGAGTCCTCGCACCTCTCACCCTGTCAATCTCCAGCTCCATGTTACCCAGGGGACATGAAAAAGCTACAATGGCTGCTGCTTCTAGCCACTGCCTGCACACAAACTGTCCTCGGGGTAGACTTTCCCACCAGCCCTGCCCTATGAGCCCCAAACCCCGCCAGTCTTTCTTGGTACAGGCTTGATTCAAAAGTTAAGTACTCACTTAAGCCATCCCTGTAATGACTCTGCCTAAAATAGTAACTGACTTCGGATTTTGTAACAAAAAAAAGGACCGAATCCCACTCCTCTGCTGCCCTGGATTAGATTCCTTAGAAACCTCCCAGATGGCCAGGCCCTTCCAACTTGATGAAGGAGGGTGGGCAGCAAAGAAGCTTCTCTGGAACCTTCAAATGGTTACTCTAACTCACATCTTTCACCGATGACCTACTGTGTGCTGGATCCTGCCTGAGGACCATATTACATTATCTCACTTGGTCATCAATACAACCCCACGGGGCAGATGTTAACTGCGTCTGGTGGAGGAAGAAACCAAAGCTCGACAAAATTAACAGATTTGCTTAAAGCTTCCCCCCAAATGGCAGCAAGGCCAGAACTGCATCCTACGGCTGATTCCTCCCTCCATCACACAGGCCGATCCTGGATTCGGTGATGGAATTCGATAACCGGAAGGGAGCTGGAAGGTCATGAAGCACAAGGTATTGGGTGTCCAGGGAAATCAGAAGTTTAGAGGTTAAAAATCCCTGCAGACATTATGAAATTAATCTCTTTCCTTGCACCTTTGAAGAGACAGGGGGTTCCTGCTCAGTCACTGCCCCACTGTGACGCTCGGTGGAGGCCTGCCCTCTACTCCTTTTACCCATTTGTAAACAAGACTCATTCCTACCCCCAACCTGCTTCATGGGTGGTGCAGATGAAGTCTATAATGTCTGCAAAACGCTTTGAGCACATCAAAGACAGCACTGTATAAATACTGTATTATTATACACATTCCCATAGGAAGCATCTCCAGGGCCCTTTGATCCATAAATATTTCATTGACTCAGCCCAGCCAAAGCCATTTAGACTTGGAGGCATCCTAAGGTAATTGACCACAGAAAGAGTTCAAAAAGTGATGCCTTCTGCATCATTCCTCAGTTCTCTTCTTAACCCAGTTATTCTAACTTGTTCATTTTTAATAATTTTATGTCATTTTTTTTACATTGGAAGTTCCTGATTAAGCATGTATCTGCATGTAATTCCTGGTTCCAAACTATGAGAAGAGAATAGCACAGTGCTCACACATAAGAAAGAAAGGACTCCTTTTGAAAAAGAATAAAAAATTCTTAAAATATTCAGGTCTCACCCCTCAAAGACGACATTCACACTTGATGGACCTATTTTTTCTGCTTTTCTGAATTATTAGATTTAACTTCATTCCATTTTTAAGAGAGAGGCAACAAACAGATTTATTTACATCATTTGCAGAAGGAATAAATTTAAATACACAATTTCCCAGGAGTCAACTTCATTGTTACTTTCTTTATTTCATTTTGGGGATGACTTAATTTATTAGAAAAATATAAAATGTGTTCTACTTAATCCAAACTAACTTTATTTGTTATAAATCCAGACAAGTTCTCCATCCTCAAATTCAGGAGGATTCCTGGGGCAACAGGCAGAGATGACATTTTTTAGAGATAAGCTTATAAACTTCAGCCAAAAAAGACTAAATTTTAATGAACATATTTAAATGTAAAATATTTGTGAAAACTACTAGATATTAGGGAAATGTTCAGAAGTCTGAAATAACAATATAATAATGGATCAGAAATCTTTTAACAAATAAAAATTTCTGCAATCCCAGGAAAAAGTGTAACTGAAATTTGCAATTAGTTGGGTTCATTGTTTAATCTCATCATTTTTCTGGCTTCTCTTCTGCTGACTCCAAAAAAAAAAGAAGAAAGAAAGAAAGAAAAGAAAAACAAGGAAGAGGAAGGATGAGTTATCATTCACCCAAAGGTTTCCCGGTGGGAGTGGAACACCCACTCTCGTTGTCGCAGATGTGGACGGACGCCTGTAAAGAAACGTGAATCATCACGATCATTAAAAAAAAAGAAAAGGGAGAAACTCACACAAGCATGTATTTGCCCGTGGTGCCCTACAGGAACAACACAGCCATCAAAAATACAGAATTCCTTTCATCTTCACTGCCTGAAACATGTAAAAAGTTCTAAAAGAACATTTTATTATTAACAAACTTGTCCTCTTTGGTCACCTGTTCGGTCTTTGCAGTAACCACTCTCCTTGATCCCCAGCCAGGGTGCCCTGTTTGTCTAATAAGAAATTAGTAACACTTTTGCTCTTCCATATGCCTCCAAATTTGTTACTACCAAGAGGTTTATGATCAAATCAATGATAACATTTGAGGACACGGATGAAATTTCACATTTAACTCCCAAGCCACTCAGAATCAAATGTATGAATTTAATAATACCCTGTAGTCCTGTGAAATATTGCTTCATCCAGGATGTAGAAACGCTGTCTCGTGTTCTCACAGTTCCCATCTTGGACCTTGGCCAGTACAAAGAAAAGTCATGGGAGGGGGGATAGTAGAGGATAGGAAAGGCAGCAGAACACAACAGACACTAGTATGGCAATATGTAAATCAATGGATGTGTAACTGATGTGATTCTTCAATCTGTATTTGGGGTAAAAATGGGAGCTCATAACCCACTTGAATCAAAGTGTGAAATATGATATATCAAGAATTATGTAATGTTTTGAACAGCCAACAATAAAAAATTAAAAAAAAAAAAAAAAAGAAAAGTCATATGCTCACCAAGCCTTGCTCAGCGTATGCCACATACATCCAACCTGCCGTTTTCATTAGCCCTAAAACACATCTATTTGCTATGCAAATAATTATGCAGCATCTACTAACTGTCAAGCAAGGCTCATAGTGATGGTGATAAAATATAAAACATTTATTTATGGTGGGGGCACAAATCATTAGCAAATAAACAAAAACTGCACATTGGTTTGGATATGGTTTTTATCTTCCAAAATCCACGTTGAAAGTTGGCCCCCAATGTAACATTGTTGTAAGGTGATTGCTATAAGGTGCTTGGGCCAGGGAGGTTCTGACTTCATGAAGGGATTCATGGCCCTGGAGGTCTGGGTGAGCTCTCGAAGGAGTGGCTTCTCACTCTCCAGGGACACAGGAGTAGATCCACAGCCCTCAGAGTGGGCTGCCACAAAGCAAGGTTGGTCCTCATGTTCTGTCTCTTCCAGAGGCATCCATTTGCCCTTTGCTTTTCCTCCACATTACAACACAGCACTTGGCCCTTACTGGATCTTAGACTTCCAGTCTCCAGAACCACAAGCCAAATAAACTTCTGCTCCTTAATAAGTTGTCCTTTATCAGGTGTTCTGCTACAGCAACAGAAACCGACCAAGATATGATACGGAGTCACAGATAAGTCGGTCAGTTATGAAGCAACGAGACATGCTCAGTAGATATGGTGTGTCTGGGGGCTGAGGAAGGTGGTAAGGAAGTCTCCCCAAGTCGGTGACATTTCAGCAGTGATTTGATGAGCAGAAGGTGCAGGCCATGCAGAGACCTGTAGGAAGAATCTTGCATGTCTAGGAATAGCAAGAATCCCACAGAGCCTCTCAGAGCCTGAAGATAAACGGAGGGGAGGAGCAAGGAGATAAAGAAGAGATCAAGAGATGGTTCAAGAAGGCAGTTGGAGGACTCCAGCAGCCAGGGCAGAGTTGCAGTGGAAATTGGAAGCTCATTCGTCAGGGTCCTTGGTAAAACAGACACCAAGAGGGGATTAAACGGGCAAGGCCATCCTTATAGAGGGGCCTGTGTGGAGGGCCATGGGAGGAAGTCAGGAAAGGCTGGGGAGCACTGGGGCTGTTATGCAAGGCTGACCCCAGCCAAGGGCCCAGCTGAAACATCCCATAGGGCCATGCAGTCCAAGGTAAGGGCAGCAAAATCTGCCGGAGCCCTGGAGCCCAAGTCTGCAATTCAGGGACCTCAGTTCCCCGGGGATGGGCTCTGACACCAGCTCTGCCCCATTCAACCATTAGTGTGGAGCAGCCTTTGAGAGCCGGCCTCGGCCTCGTGCAGACACAGCCTGGACTTCAAAGCCCAGCTGGATAGTGCCCTACTGCACTTTTTGGTAAGAACGTATTTTTCTTGTCTTACATAATCATTAAAATTTCTAGGGCTGGGGGTGTAGCCCAGTGGTAGACCTTGTGATTAACAGGACATATAGCATAGGACCTGGGTTCAAGGCCCAGTCCTCAGCACACACACACAACACACACACACACACATAATTTCCAGAAGCACAGATAAATAGGTAGCAGTGGTTACCTACAAAGGGATTGAACTGAGTGTGTGAAATAAGATGTACAAGAAAGATATCCATCATTTACCAATACACAAAATAAATTTCAAGTGAGTAAGTAAAATTATTTGGACAGTGTGCCAGGCATGGTGGTGCACACCTGTAATCCCAGATACTTGGGAGACAGAGACAGGACAATCACGAGTTTGAGGCCAGCCTGGGAAATTTAGTGAGAACCTGTGTCAAAATAAAAGGGGGCTAAGGTTTAGTTCTTTAGTAGAGAACTTGTAGAGCATGAGCAAGATCCTGCTTTAAACCTCAGTACAGGGGGAAAACATTTTTAAAGTTATTTTGAAAGAAAAGAAAAAGGAAGGCCTGAAAGAGGCATATTAACCTTGGGTAATGGCTTTTTTGTTTTGTTTTGTTTTGTTATCACTGAGGATTCAACCAGGGGTGCTTAACCACTGAGCACATCCCCAGCCCTTTTTATGTTTTATTCTAAGACAGAATCTCACTAAGTTGCGTAGGACCTTGCTAAGTTGCAAAGACTGGCTTTGAACTTGTGTCACCTCCTGAGCCACTGGTATTACAGGCATAAGTCACCAGACCCAGCGACTTGGGTATTAATTGTGGGGATCAGCGGAGATGAAGTTGCCCAGGAAGGAGCCAAAAACAAGTGGAGGAACAAATAAGAACAGAGGATCGTGGTGCACACAGTCAGCCTGGCATTCTCACAGAGCTGTGAGCAGATCAGGGCGGAGCTCTAGAGCTGGGGTCTCCATCATGAGCATACAGCAGGTGCCTGGTGCCTCTGGGAGAATGCACTCTCACAGGCAGAGAAGGTAGGCACTCCCACAGTATGGATCCTACAGAGGAAGAGGAAGGGGAGCTGTTAAAGAGCACGCAAAAGTAGCCAGGGGTTGGCTGGAAGCCAACTGGACACCAGGTTTTGAGAAGGAAAATCTGGTCCACCCAGTCTGAGCTATCAAATGAGAGTACCAAAAACATCTCTAGATGGGGCTTTTGCTCCTGGGTGATTTTAACCAGAACTATCTTAGAGAAGGGGGCAGGGACTAAACTTGGTAAAAATGAATTTATGAAAGGGTAAATGGGAGGTGGGGATGAGTGACAGTGAGTGGCCAGCACGGAGCTGTCTCTATAGGGACATAAGCTGAAAAAGAGCTGTGTGTTTGAAGGTGACACCACAGGCTGTGTGCTGCCAGAAATGATACTGTGGAGAGGAACAGTGTTTGCAAGCAACTGGAATTCTCAGTTTAAACTCAGGTACCTCCATGATGTTGCTGCCTAAAACCGCTTCTGGAATTCATGTGCACCTATACATTACATGAAAGAAATATTCTGCTCTGGGTTTAATTATAAATTTGCTATGGCCTAAAACAACACAACCTCAACATTCTTCAAAATTGATGATTTTGTGCAGAAGCAGCTATTAATTTGCAAATTCTCAATTTAAATAAGTTCATTACAGCTATTTCAGTAATATGAGTTTCATTTGCTTTTAATAAATTTCAATGTTTTTCTTTCTTGGATGACCTTTTAGAATACACCTTCTAATCTACACTGCGGTCACACTGGATCCATAATAGCTGTCAAAATCCTTCACCTAAACCCAAAGTTATTCATTTTAGTATAGTATCTATAGTATTAATTCAAAAATCATATTTCATGAGAAGAATAAAGAAATTTTTTTAAAAGAAAAACACAATGTCCTCCAGGAGGAATTTGATAAACTAAAAGTGGGAGTTAAAATATATAGATGCATAAATTGCTAAAATCTGTTATGTGTTAAGCTCCATAAAAGAAGTGCAACCCCCTACAGGGACTTGGGGGCAGGAGACATTGATTTCCACCCCGTGTGATGGCAGAAGATGTGTCAGGAAAGGTCCCAGAGGAAGCCCACTGCTTCTGGGGTACTTCCTGAGGGGGCTTCCAGGAGGGATGGCTTCAGAGGGACCTCTGTCAATAGAGATTTGGAAACCACAACAAGGCCACCTGGAGCTAGTCTCAACAGGAGCTGTTGCCACCCTAAGGTCAAAGGGCCAAGTGAAGACAGCAGTAACCTGTCTCGCAGGGGGCAGGAGAGGAAGGAGCCCCTGGAGAAGCAGCAGGCCTCTGTCAGAGAAGACAGGCAGTGCGGGTTCCCTCACAGCAGGAGCCCAGGGCTCAGTTCCCCGACTTCCCTCTCCCTGCCTTCCTCTGAGTTCCTGCCTGCCCCCACCCCACCCCCCACCCACCCCTGTGGCCTCAGCAACCAAAGCCTCTGGCCTGGGAACCCTCCACAGAGGCCCCTGAGCTCAGCATCCTGAGGCACTGAGAAGGGTGGAGGGGGCCAATGGAGGCCTGAACAAAAGGTTTAAGGAAGGAGACAGCCTGAGGGCTGAGATCTGAGAGGCAGGGAAGAGGTGTGCTCTTGGGGCTAAGTCACCCTTCAGCTCTGGATGCAGGTAGGGTTGGAGGTAGGAAGCAGGTGGGAGAAATATTTCATTTTTTGAGGACTGGGGCAGGACAAGGCACAATGCCCTCGGGTTTGAGTTCAGTTTTGCAGAAAATGAAGAATCACTAAAAGTAACTTGTCTGTCAGTGAGGCGAAGAGAAAAGTGGATCACAAGAGGTAACAGGGACTGAGAACAGAAAGAATGTGTCCAGGAAAGTGCTGAGACTCAGACAATTATACTTCTGTGTCTGATGTTCTCCATAGAATAATCTCATTAAAATCATTTTTATCTGGGCAGCAATCTAAGTGAATTTTCCAGAAAACAAGAGACTCTGCTCCAATCAGAACATTTCCATTAACGTCAGCATGGTGAATAAGAAGACTTCAGAGGAAATAAAATGATCGCTCTCTTGGCAATGATGAGATGCACTATGGAACTTGACCAGGTTCTGAACCTACATTTTCATGCTATAGAAAAAGGTGCAGCCACCCTGGGAAAGAGTTTGTTGAGTTGTTAAAAAATATAAACACAAATACCCATGTGACACAGCACTTGCCCTCCAAGGTCCTGATCCAAAAGAACTGAAAGCAGGAACTACAGCAGATACTTGTGCATCCATATTCAAGACGGTGTCACTCAAAGAGCCAAAAGGTGGGAACAATCCACTCGTCCACCGGAAGACACGTCGATGAACAACACATAGTATGCACACACAGCGGGGCATTGTTCAGTTATAAAGAAATGCAATTTGACATGTGTAAAACATGATAGATTTGAAAACATGCCGAGTGTCTCATTCCACGGATATGAGCTGCCTGGAACAGGCCAATTCATAGACAGGAAGTAAAATGGAAGCTAGCAGAGGTGGGGAAGGCAGGAAAAGGGAAATTCCTGCTTCATGCGTAGAGCTTCTGCTGGGGATGATGAAAAAGTTTGGGATGGCGATAGAGATGACGGTTACCGGACATTGTGCACGTATCTAATGCCACTGAATTTACAGTTCCAAACAACTGAAATGACAAATATGCTATTTATATTTCTTCGCAATATTTTCAAAAAGTCAACTTCTGACGCATACAACAACCAAGCATGTGCGATCTATGTCGAGAAAAAGGTTCCCTGCGTGACAGGTTCACACTTAATTTTATGACATTCTTTGAGCTGTCATCCCCTACGAACGAAGCACGCAGCAGGCCCAACCATCCACCATCCCCATGGAACGTTCTGGAGCTCCACTAATAAAGCTCTGTGGGGGGGCACACGCACACACTGGGGACACGTCCTCCTTTGCCTTTGCTAGAGCTATTCTGAGAGACCAATTCACATGGAAGTAAAGACCCAGTAGTACAAACTGTGGTGATTTTACAAGCCATACACTGTCTGAGCTTCCGTGAAGGAAATACTGTGATTTTACTGTTATACAAAAAAAAGACAAACAGGCCTCATTCTAATGCAAATTGGTCATTCCAAGCCATTCACCAGGGGAAGACTTCTTGAATAGTGCAAAAGTTGAGTTGTTCATAGGGTTTGTTTAATTAGGGTTTTTTGTTTTGCTTTTTTTTTTTTTTTTTTTTTTTTT